>NC_047117.1:70113826-70713826 GCF_902500255.1 Thalassophryne amazonica | reverse complement strand
AACTGGCCAGCATGGCTGTTTCATTTTATTTATTTTATTTGAAACTTTAGTGGAGAAGCACCTCGTAAAAGCAACGCTTGGATTTGAGAGCGCAAAGAGCGCTGCATTTGTTTGCTTTGCAGTGGTTGGTGGTGGTGTTCCTTGCAAAGTTGTCTTTCCTTAAGTCTGGCACAACCATGTGTAGCTATAAATGACTGTTCTCCACCCTTCCCTGGTGGCCAGTGGAATATCTGTGCCAAATTTGACAAGCAGATTTACCAGCTCCAGATTCCCATCAATGACAGACTGATGGAGCGCCATCTGTCTGTCTGGGCTGTAGGTGTTGTCGCTGAATTCAGAGTTTGTTATGTTCTGCAGCAATGAGTGCAGCTCCTTGGTTTTGACTTTCTTCACTGCTCCTTGGAAAACTCTGTGTTGTGGAACAAGTCAACGCATCCTTATTTGTACAGATGAATTCTTACAGATGATGATGGGAAGAAAATGGATTGATTTTAAAATGTTTAAAAAAAAAAAAACTTACATCATTTTATTTTTGAGAATCTTTGTTATTAAAATAATATAAACCAGAGCAGTTTGTTCTGCACAGTCGTTCAGTTACATGAGTCACACAATTATACTTTTGTCTATTAGGGCTCATATTGCAGCTCAGCTGGAAGGTGTTGGACAAAGTAATCCTGCCTGTCAAAAGCTGATAATAATTGTCTTCCCCTGTCGAGCATCTCTGCTCATTGCCACAGGTGGGTTATGGGCAGTCTTTAATATCTTTAATATGATGTGAGCGTATGAAGCACGTGAACGCAACACTTTTTAGAGTAGCCAAGTTCCTGCAAGAATCTACTCTTATTTTCACCCCTGCTGGTAATAACAACTGTGGGTGTGTACCTCGGTGATCAGATGTCCGTAATAATCCAATCACACATGCACTCCACTGATGCAATGGTCAGGGAACTCTGGTTTACATGTAATCGCTCCATGGGTGGATGTCATTCAGCACCCAGTAATGTGACATGGCAGGTCTTCAAAAGAGCGGACCACAGCATTTGTCCTGCCATGCCCCACCCCACTCCCCACTGCTTGCCTTCCACCCATCTTGGTAGTCGACCTGGATTCGGGAGCGGCTGCTCTCCGAATGTGCACAAATTATTTGAGCTGGCTTCGAACCACATTCTGGGTATTCTATCGGTATTCGTACATGGCTGTATGAATGTCTGTCCCATACAAATGCAACTCAAATTCTGTTTGTTTTTCCAATTTGTGTGATTTGTATGGAATTTGGGTTTTAGTGTGCCGGGGCCCGTAACAGCAGGAGGGCGTACATGTATGTGTACATGAGCTTTTGACAAGAGTGGAAGTTAGTTTTGAGTTAGCAGAAGTTAGCATGCACGCTGATGTCCGTGAAATGTCTTGTAAATCCTTCCAGAGGTCTTATCAGGTTACAAAAACAGCATTTTCAGTTTTAGAAATGTTTATTTTTCACTAGCTTTTACATAATATATGAAAAGGTGTTATATTTAGCCAAAAACAAAGCAAAGTTAGCAACTAATGACACCAGGAAGTGACATCACCAAGCTAACATCCGCGAGATCATACCATAAAAATAGGAACAGAATGTGACTTTTTAACCTCTTAAAATATGTCAAGGTTAGCCATCTTTGAACTTGTCCAAGGTCTGTGTTCTATGAAATGTTCCCCCGTAAATTTGAAGACTCTGGCCGTAATAGAACTGGACTTATGCTGAGCACAGACCGATGGATGGACGAAAAGCCTTCACAATACCGGATGACCATATTTGATGGCGGCCTTGGGTAAAAACATGGAGCTGTATATAAGAATTAGAGAGCGCAGTCCCATTGCTGCACACTAAACGAAAACGTCCCTTCATGGACAGCTACATGACATCTCCTAACCGGGCAAAATATTGATTGAAGTATCCGGATGTTAATGTATTTTTCAATTGAGATTCGCGACTGGACACACTCAGAAAAATGCTCGCAAAATACGTGTTAAAATGCCATTTTGACCTGGATATCGAGACAGTAAAATTTAATTAGATTAAATTATGTCAGGAAAGTATTAAACTTACTCTGACACTCACACATTCCCAAATATTAGTGTTGAAAGTTACATGGAGCTGCACTGTTCAAGCTACGCTGCTTGGCTGAGCTGCTGCTGTGTTCAATGCAGCGCGGCTCCTAAAACCATTACAATACATTTATATATATTATATTTTTACATACTTATTCTTTATTGACCGAGTTTCATTCCTGAAGTCAGTGGTGTGGGTACACATCTCTATGTGTGTGTGTGACTGTGAGCGGCACAGTGCGGGTCATTATAATCTCATTATTTTAAGGTGCAAATTAAAAAAAAAAAAAAATCCCCAGTCTTGTCGAACAATTTTAATCACTAACGACAAGCATATTAACTAGACATTGGTTTAGCAGTGGAAAATATCAACTAGACATAAGTGAAGAGTTAATGGTCCGTGTCATCAGGCGACACAGGTACGGCAGGAGACATACAGCTGTTTATCATCCAAATATCACGGACAAAGTGACAAGAATAACCAAAACCACTTACTTATGGAAGGAAATATTGTCTCCCTTGGTCCTCCGTTTGTGGCTTTACCAACGTGCAGCTTTCTGGCATATTCCACCTGTTTCTTGACGAGACTAAGTGAACTTCTATGCACGCAAATCACTAACGTGCCCGGAATTAAAATGCCGATCACACCTCCTTGTCGGCACACGGCTCAGCGCTACTGCGCTCTCTAGTTCTTATATACAGCTCCATGGGTAAAAATCATTCTTGCTTGGAGGACAGACATGAATTATAGTTTTTGTTCTATTATTATTGATATTCCATTCATCAAGGAGGTTTTGAGCAGGATATCTCAAAAGAGCATGAATAGGTTCCAGTGAAATTTTGTGGGGCGGTTGGCCTTGGCTCAAGGAAGAATGATCTGGACAGATGGATCCAATGGATCATTGAACTGTAATCCTTTCTCCTTGGGGTTGGGGGGGTATTTCTGTCATGGTCCAGGTTTTTCTCCCATATTTTGGGTTTTATTTGGACATCACCTTCCTTGCTTCGTTTCACTAGATTCACTTAGTTTTAGAGCACACCTGTCTGAAAATGTAATTTTCAGAAGAATTATAGATGAGAGATGCCTCACCTGCCGAGGGGGTGGGGTGCGAACCAAATGTACACATGTTGGGGGGTGCACACGAAACACACACACGTGTTGTGGGGGAGCCGACACTCTGGCATGCCACATGTGCACTCGGCAACTTTACACTTGTGGGGCACTTAGACACATCCAGCTCAACAGTGATCATCTGCTGACTGTTGTCGTGTTAATAGTATGAATGGCCACACATTTTCTAAGTGTCATGCGAGCGGTGTTAGATGTTCATGTGTGTCACCTTGAATTTGGCTGACACCTGCCGCGAGAGGGTTTGATGGGCTCGCACACGCACACTCTGTCTTTCAGCCACTGGTGTGCACAAATAGTTGTAGCATCGGTGTACAAGGCAGCTACAGTTTTACACATTTTGCACGATTCCTGCTTCATGCACACTTTATGTGCAAATCAACCAAATTTGTACTCTGTGTGAAGGGGCCCTAATATTTTGGCCTTCTGGCATGGGCTCATGATGCACCACTCAAAGGGAGTCCAAGAAAATTCTCAACATGACTTTGACACTGCTGTGCACCTACAGTCGTGTTCAGAATAATAGTAGTGTTATGTGACTAAAAAGATTAATCCAGGTTTTAGTATAATTCTTATTGTTACATGGGAAACAAGGTACCAGTAGATTCAGTAGATTCTCACAAATCCAACAAGACCACGCATTCATGATATGCACACTCTTAAGGCTATGAAATTGGGCTATTAGTAAAAAAAAGTAGAAAAGGGGGTGTTCACAATAATAGTAGTGTGGCATTCAGTCAGTGAGTTCGTCAATTTTGTGGAACAAACAGGTGAGAATCAGGTGTCCCCTATTTAAGGATGAAGCCAGCACCTGTTGAACATGCTTTTCTCTTTGAAAGCCTGTGGAAAATGGGACGTTCAAGACATTGTTCAGAAGAACAGCGTAGTTTGATTAAAAAGTTGACTGGAGAGGGGAAAACATATACGCAGGTGCAAAACATTATAGGCTGTTCATCTACAATGATATCCAATGCTTTAAAATGGACAAAAAACAAACAGACGCATGGAAGAAAATGGAAAACAACCATCAAAATGGATAGAAGAATAACCAAAATGGAAAAGGCTCACCCACTGATCAGCTCCAGGATGATCAGAGACAGTCTGGAGTTACCTGTAAGTGCTGTGACAGAAGACGCCTGTGTGAAGCTAATTTATTTGCAAGAATCCCCCGCAAAGTCCCTCTGTTAAATAAAAGACATGTGCAGAAGAGGTTACAATTTGCCAAAGAACACATCAACTGACCTAAAGAGAAATGGAGGAATATTTTGTGGACTGATAAGAGTAAAACTGTTCTTTTTGGGTCCAAGGGCCGCAGACAGTTTGTGAGACGACCCCCAAACTCTGAATTCAAGCCACAGTTCACAGTGAAGACAGTGAAGCATGGTGGTGCAAGATACATGATATGGGCATGTTTCTCCTACTATGGTCTTGGGCCTATATATCGCATACCAGGTATCATGGATCAGTTTGGATATGTCAAAATACTTGAAGAGGTCATGTTGCCTTATGCTGAAGAGGACATGCCCTTGAAATGGGTGTTTCAACAAGACAATGACCCCAAGCACGCTAGTAAACCAGCAAAATCTTGGTTCCAAACCATCAAAATTTATGCCTCGCAGATGTGAAGAAATCATGAAAAACTGTGGTTATACAACTAAATACTAGTTTAGTGATTCACAGGATTGCTAAAAAAGCAGTTTGAACATAATAGTTTTGAGTTTGTAGCATCAACAGCAGATGCTACTATTACTGTGAACACCCCCTTTTCTACTTTTTGTTTTTTACTAATAGCCCAATTTCATAGCCTTAAGAGTGTGCATATCATGAATGCTTGGTCTTGTTGGATTTGTGAGAATCTACTGAATCTACTGATACCTTGTTTCCCATGTAACAATAAGAAATATACTCAAAACCTGGATTAATCTTTTTAGTCACATAGCACTACTATTATTCGGAACACTACTGTACCATGCTTTCTCTGGTCTCTGTGATGTTGGATTTTTCCATTGTGATGCTTGAAATTTGTTTTCTGGGTGGTACCCATAAACCCATATCTCAACATGAGTGATGATGGTGTTCACGAAGTTGGGCTTGCTGTTTGCACATTCCCCCATGTCCTGCAAGACTTCTAGATGTAAGCGCTTCTACTCTGCCATTAGCAGCTTTGGCACAAATTTCTTTAACACTCCCTACATGCCCAAATTCTCAGTTAAAATGGAATGTATTGAACCTGTGCTGATCCCCACCTCGTCCGCAAGTTCTTGGATGGTGACCCGATGGTCATGCATGACCAAAGTCAGTATCCTCTCAATCACTTCATCATTTCAGCTTGTGGATGGCCCACTGGAATGTGCTTTGGTTCCCACTGATGGGCACCCATTTTTGAATCAGTTAAAACACTCTTTTATTTGTGTTATGCTCATGGCATCAACACCAAAAGCCTGCTGAATCCTGCGAATGGTTTCTGCTTGGGTATGACAAAGCTTTGGGTAAAATGTAATGCAATACCTTTGCTCAAGGCATTCCATCCTGTCCTAGCAAATGAGAATCCGACAGGTGCTCACTATACGTGTTCACTCTAACAGCTGGCTGCTGACAAACCACAACACACACACTTCATTTGTTTCTGTGGGAGAAAATATGGCAGGATACTTTGAGTGAACCTCATATTTTTTTGGATGACACATACACACACGCACAAAGGACAATATCAAAGTTCCCAATCAGGCTCAAAGATTAGTGATCACAATTAAGGGTTATGAATGGGATCACATGTCAGTAATTAGGACACATGAATGTTGGAGAATCAATCAAAGAAATATCATATCCCCAAGGTTCGTGTGGCCACTGTTGCTTGTTTTTATTATTCAGTAAACATTCAGTAATTGCCAGGAAAAAAGCACATTCAAAGGAAGAATTAGAATTCAAATGTTGAGCTCCCTTGTGTTTTTGCGCAGATGTGGGTGTGGTCTGTGTGTCGTTCGTAACACTTAGTACACTTTAGCATAAGTTATTTGATTTTAGATTAGATTAGATTAGATAGAACTTTATTGATCCCTTGGGAAGACTCCCTCAGGGAAATCGAGGTTTCAGCAGCATTATACAGCAGCACACAGGGTAAGAAGCACACAGAGTATCAAAAGTGAAAGTAAAAATAAAAGACGGTTTGCAATATAAATACCAGATATACTGATCAATACTGATTTGGTTGATATTTTGAGTGTCTTTTTGTTATTAAGGCTTCAGCCTCTTGTCTTTTCAAAACTTAATCAAGCCTTTGAGCGTTCCATAGTCCTGCGTGTACAAAACAATAATTTTTTTTTGTAAATTATGTTCATTTTCACAAGCAGCTGATGGTTTAGCTTGTTATTTTTTTAAATGCCATATTATCTCATATGCAAATGTTCTCATATTTACTTCTACAAATAAGCAAAAGAGGACAGAAAGCAAAGGTTAAAGGTCAGGTTTACAAGACAACTGTTAGGTGAGCATGAGAGCTGAGACATGGGCAGGGACGGGAGTGTAGGAATGTGGCAGAAATATGAATATTGAGATGAACGTGTGGAGTTTCAAAGCTAGTTTTTCACAACAACAACAAATAGGTGTGACTTAATATTTCCAGGGGTATATGCTCTTTGAGTTCCCTTCTAGTTCCTGCAAGATGCTCAGAAAATGTTAATGTTAAACGGGTCATCTTATGCAAAGGTATTTTTTTTTAATCTACCTCCAACATTTAGTGGTTTTATGTTCAGCATTCTCAAAGTCAAGTTGTTTGCGCACGTAGAAACTGTCGCATTTAAAATGAGCTTTTTACGGGTGTAATTTGTCAAAATGCCATTTCCACTTATTTGTAATTACAAAGGAAACATGAAGCAAAACCACAGTTGGTTTATAAATGTCAACAAAAATAATGGCACGCAGATGCAAAGCACCACGTCTCACACATTCACCGCAAACACTTTAATTGAAGTGAAAGCGTCACTTTCTGCCTCTCGGTGCTTGAGCCGAACAGTTCCCCCGGCAGCAACCCAGGAACGTCATCAGCCTCGGAAATGCTGACAGCCTGAAAAAGCAGCTGAGTCATTCTTAATGAAGATCAGGAAGCTTTTCCTCCGTTGCTCCTTTTCCTCCATCATCAGAATAACAAGCGTGCTGCCGGCGACAGCTTACCCCACAAGAAATTTACTGCAGCAGCTCAGGCTGTCAAAAAGTTACACACCATCCGCAAATAAAAGCCGGGGCTAGAACCACATTTATTTGTCACTTTCTTTCATTCTAATAGCTTATCTGCACTGGTTATCATATCAGCAGTCTTGGACTCATGGTGAAGGTGATCAGAGAGAAATGTTCACGCAGTACCACCAGAAAAACACAGTAAGAACAGCCCTCTCAGCAGTATCTGAACTGCTTTGCAGTGGGGGGAAAAAAAAAAATCACTGCTAAAGGTGGCCAAAATACTTTTGAAGTATCAAGACTCAGGTGCAAATATGATGCCAACTTCTGCAAAGGAAGTTATATTTTTGTTGCTGTATTTCTGTTTGTCAGGCAACAGGATATTTCAAAAGTACATGAAGTGATTTACATATAATTTGGTGGGGATGTAGTTCTTGGGGGAAGGAAAAGCTGATTTAATTTTGGTGTGGATCCAGATCAAGAGGGAGATCTCATCTCATCTTTGATCACAGATGAAAGGCAAGCAACTTCAAAGAAAGAGTCAGAAAAAGACAATGTAACTGTCGAAGTACCAAGTAACTGGCCTTATGAGGTAACGGAGTAACTGGTACTCTGAGACTTGGAAGAAGAGGACAAGTAGAAGAACAAGGGCCTGTACTGACATTGTACCTACATGGATACACACAGGCAAGCAGATTAAGAGTCGCCAGAAAAATGAAACCACAATGTGACACAATCATCCAGGAATATGCAGGACTATGCTGCTGTAAGGTAATCAGGACCAAAATGGATGAGAAGTCTATTTTATGCAAATACTGAGCGATACGACATGCCCCATTAAAAAAAAAAGTTTTTCAACCTTGACATCAGAAAAAAAGTGATGTGGGAGGGCAGATTGTTTTTCATTTTGTATATATATATATATATATATATATATATATATATATATATATACACGTTTCTCTGACACAACAAGAGAGAAGAAATTTCTTCAAAAGATGTGAAATTTCAGCTGCAGTTTGCCAGAAGGCACAGAGCTACAACTTGCTGAGGAAAAACTCACTTTGCAGCCGGTGTACTTAGCATCTAAGCAACCTCCATTGCGGCAAATTCTGGACCCGGCTCGGTAAACTTCGACTGTCTTCAGCTAAAGCATACTCGCCATCTATTGTATGTGCCGGCTCTTGAAATGAAATTCGCCCAAAAAAAAAGAAGAAAAAAAAAAAGAACGAAAGATGCGAGCCAATTTCAGCATGCAGGTGGGGATGATAAACTAATGTTTGTTTTTTTAATGGGGCTCACGCAAACCAAATAAACCAAGACGGCAGAAAAAGCTCCCAAACAGTTTTTTTTTCCCTTGTACAAATCTAATATGTTTGCCATTTTTCTCATATTTTGTAAAAGTTAGTGAGAAATAAACACTTTTAAATCTAAAAATGCTGCTTTTGTGACCATTTGACACCTCTGAAGTGATTTACAAGATACACTAACTAGTGGTGACGGACTGAAAAAAGCATGAGCTAAAAACTCATAATAACAGTGTCAGGTTTTTCCTGTTCTCCATAATCTATCATTAAACAATGTTCACTTTTACAAGCAAGTAACCACAAGCAGGCCATGCCCTGGTGATGGACAATATCAGTGCAGCAACTACACCTCATTTTGAGACTATAACACCCATAAGTTGTGTGGATGCCGACATTTGCGTCAGGAGGTAAATAGCAGTGGCACTTGTACATCTTTGCACAGGTGTAAGATTGACCCTGAAAGTGACTGTGGCTCTCGTCTCTTTGGTGTTTGGAGACCTTGTTTGTTGTTGAGGCAGGTCCAATATCTTCAGCTAACTGGAGTAGTCTGCTGGTCTGTGTTCTCTCAGGTCTCTCCTTCCTCCCTGGAATTTGGGGTGTTGACTCTGACCTCATGTCTTCCCACCCACAGTGGGTAGAGTGCTGTGGCTGCCATATGTAGCAGTGGGGTCCTGCCCCTGGCTTGGGGGCACGCGGTCATGGGCACAATTTGGTGGGATAGGGGGGACATGTCCCCCTCACCTTTTCAACCAGGGGGGACAAAATATGGTATGTCCCCCCCACCTTCTGACATATATGTGTACTTGAAACATGCTATGCCAGTCTTATGTGCAAACCATGTCAGTCTTATGTGCAAAACCATGTCAGAATAGTATCTTTGTTTCTGCAAGTTTGTATTTTTAGCATCATTGACTTGTTTACAACACCTGTTTCTTGTTTGTCATATTCTGAATTTTCTGGGACTTCATTTGCCCAGATTTGAAACCAAAAATAGTTGCATCTAGGGACTAGTGTCTACACATAAGTATCAATGGACCATATGCTAAATTACTAAATTCTGAAAGTTAGAAAAGGAAATCAGAAAAGCTATCTGGGACCTCAGAACGCCCATCTGCAATTATTGCTTGATCTCCAAAATCAGTCTATGCAAGCAAAATTATGTTCAGTATGAGTGTTGTCATTAGTGCCACTTTGAAATTAAATTCATGATAAGTAATTTATCCTAAACTTATGATCTGTTGGTTTTTCAAACTTATGCAAAAACAAATCTTGAGAAAAAACAAAACAAAAAACAGTATGCAATAGTTAATAATTATTACGAGCCTGTTCTTTCATATTTATGAATACATTTTACCACATTGCAGTTGTTTTTGTTAAATGAAAACTCAACTTATCATTCTTTTTGAGTTCTACACATGTGATGATACCTTATTTACACCAGGATGTTAATAAAATCAATGCTGGCTATTCTCAGAATGAAGTACTTATATCCACAGTTTCAAATTGCATAAGTCAAATGGTGTCCACTTCATGGTCTTCTCAAAACATTAAAATTACTGTTCTGGATGCTCAGAATGCATCTGAGCTTATCTAGAAACCGTTGGCTTCTGGGGGCCTAAAACCACCCCCAGACCCCCGGTCTATGGGCTTCGGCCCTGTGGGCCTCGCACTTTGTCCCCCCGAATTTCTAGTTCTAAATTGAGCCCTTGCACGCGGTGCAGCACTGATGCAACTCTTTTCATTCATGTGCTTCATCACGTATCTCATTATATCACACTTTGCACATAGAGTTGTAGCTCTCTCGCTCACACACACAAACAAAGGGTCACATCCCTTCACCTCACTCACACGGACTCAATACACGTTCTATCTCATGGCAAACTGCATTCTCCTATGACTGTAATCATGACATTACTTCACTCGGTTCTTTTTATCAGTCCCAACTGAGGTCCGGAAAAAACAATTTTTCAGATTAAATCTATTCCAAATTATGGTGAAGTTACAGACGTGAATTCTTACGGCCGTAGCTCACGCAGGAGTTCCACCCAGAAAGAATCATGAACAGAAGAAGCAAGTAGGTTTTACAAAAGGCAATCGTAGGGTACACTGGGTGGACTTTATTGTCGCAACTCCTAACTTCATTGAAGTCAATCCCCATATCTGAAGCCCGCACGTGCATGGCACGTGCTGAAACCGGACTGTCTTTGTGTGCTGGGCGTTAAACCAGTTAGAACTAGTTCACACACACGTTTAAACAGACAACAGAAACTTGTAAAAAGTATAACAATTTAAGTAAAGCAACTACTTTATACTAAAAAA
The DNA here is from genome assembly GCF_902500255.1 of Thalassophryne amazonica. Lineage (NCBI taxonomy): Eukaryota > Metazoa > Chordata > Actinopteri > Batrachoidiformes > Batrachoididae > Thalassophryne > Thalassophryne amazonica. The sequence goes on along the minus strand of NC_047117.1, from coordinate 70,702,813 downwards.
TAGCAAAATAGAAAACAAACACACAGATATATCTAACAATGATCACCACCAATAAGTCCTGTTCAATGATTTTGTTACATTTTCTGTCGCTGTTAGTCTCTTTTTTTTTTCTTTTTTTTTTTGCATGGTGGAAAACAAGCAGGAACAATCTGTTGCAATATTAACAAATAATGCCTACAAATGGTCTTTGCTCCTTGGGGTTTTACATATTTTAATTTCTTTATGCCATTAAAAAAAGAAAAAGAAAAAGAGAAAAACGTAATTCAGGCTTCTCCATATTAAAATTTGAAAAATGATCCTCTTTAAACCAAAAGTGAAAAACAAATCTCTACAACTTGATATAAATGAAATTAAAATATTAAAGCCAAAATGATGGGTTGCATAAGTAGTGATATGCTTTAACATAACACATGTAAATCATCACTTTTACAGACAATTTTCTTCAGGCAAGTCAGAGGATGGACACATGAGCAATACCCAGTCAATGAACATCAGCTTTAACTTGAACTTCATTTACATCAGTCATCAAGAAATAAATGGTAAATGGACAAGTGCTTTACAGTGATGGCTCAGATTTACCCATTCACACACACCAATATCAGGGTCCTGTCATGCAAGGCTCTCAACTGCATACCAGGAGCACCTTGGGGATGAAGGACCTTGCAAAATGACCACAATGATTTTCCAGTCTGACGAGGATTTGAACAGAGGATCATTTGGTGACAAGCCCACTGCTTTATCCACTTGACCTCACCTCCAAGTGCAAACAGTAGGGTACTCTGGTAAATCTGTCTGGAGTAGGCAGTTCCCAAACGTGGGCAACCATTCAAGAAGGATTTAGTCATTTAATTGATCTGATACCATTAAATTAATTTCAAAAGAATGCCTTGATCAGGCTGTTTCTGATCAGATGGATGGATGGATGAGATTTAGTGACACTGTCATTACAAGTGAAACAACAACGAGATTATGTCCACACTCACATTTCCACAGACAAACAGCAATTAATCCACAATTATTACTTGTTTACCGTAATAATGGCACACATCAGAATTAAAACAACACATATACATTTGACATTGTTTATCTGCACTAAACATGAAACAGTCCGTTTTCCAAATTGAGGCAATGTGAGTGTGTGGTAGCTGCTGTAACAGGAGTTGCGCCGCCGCTAGCTTGGGGGGGACGGGGACCTGCCGCAGCTACAACCGCGTAGCCCTCGGAGGGGAAAGAGGTGGCGTGAGCGGTGGCCGGGATGGGGTGTATGATGCGGAGCAGGAGGGGAGGTAAGAGGGAAAGTGGAGCATGCTTCAGTCTTTGTCCATGTGTGAGTCTGACTGCCCTTGTGTACTGGAGTAAGAGAGATAAGGAGGCAGCCAATCATCCCAAGGCCATAGAAATTCTTCTGGAGGAAAAACAATGGGCATTTTATCCTTGAGAGGCTGATAATCCTGCCGTGTTTGAGCAGTGAAAAACACTTTTCCAGCTTCACATGAACAAACCAAATCCCAATTATGAAAATTCCCCGGCTTCTGAAATCTTCACCTTCTCCTGCAAGGCATGCATTTGCTCCGAGATGTTATCCAATTTGCGTCTGAGTTCAAGGGTTAACGCAGTCTGAGAATGCATCGCCTTGCCCAACTCATTAATCATGACGGACAAGCGAGGGGTCGTGGTTTTGGTGGCAGCCGTCTTGCCAATCTTCCGGTAGGTCAAGGCAGCACATAAGCCAATAAGTACCAGCCCTCCTACTATGAATCCAAATATGAATAAATCCTTGATGTCCTCCACAGAGGAAGGCGCAAAGCATGCGACCCGCCAAGGCTCCCAGGTGTCGAGAACATAGCCTGCAGGGTAAGTTCCATCCGGGCAGGCAGGATCCCCCGGCCCTGATCTTCTTGTAGAAAAAATGGTGTCAATAGCAGGACATCCCTAGTTTCTCTCACTGTATGTGTCACCAGTGGTCTTTTGATTTGGGCTAACTTTCTTACCCTACAGTTAGTGGGGGAGGGAGGGGCAGCAATTTTCTGTTGCAACATTTATATTCTTAATAGTGTGAGGCAGCTGTGACTCATACCCGGGTAAGAAGTAACAATCTAGGACAGGTAGTGAAATAATAACCTTGGGTAATGTTTTAACTATTTAAAAGTACTGCAGTAGTGATAGCAAGAGAAGAATAAGCCGATTATGAAGGAAATGGATCTTAGTAGTTGATACATTTGGCACTGGCATAGTTTTAGCTTCAGTTTGTCAAACTCTGCTAAAAATGTTCCTTTCATGCGTCAACCGCCGACACTATATTAATTACGATTGGTGGGAGTTGAGGCCTTGGTGTCACATTTTATAAATCATTCCAGCTGAGTCCTTTGCACTTGAAGACATATTTGTAGATCTACTTTTCCAGCCACATAAATAAAAACAAAGTGTGCACTCGGTGACAAAACAACAAACTGCAGCGCCTTGCCAGTTTATCAGGTAAACACCTAAATGGAAGAGATGCAAAATGAATTTCTGTGTTAGAAGGAGTTGATTTCACATGGTAAAAAGAAAAACGTGGAAGTTGTCAGTGGCTGAAGGGATCAGATTACGTGCTGTAATGAAGGTGCTGTAAATGCAGCGCTGCTGATCTCATTATTTCTTTATTCCTCCTTGCACCTGCCTCGACATGCCATTCCACAGTGTTTCCCCTCCACATTAGGAAGGAGCTACCGCTGCGCGCTAATGCATGTTCCTGGCTGATGTTCATGTTCTGGGTATTTGTTTGTATGTGTGCACGGCGCTCTACGCCCTCGTATGTGTGCACACACGCTGACATTTTTTTCCCCCCCTTGTCTGATTAAACTCCTGCGGTGCAGCAATATCGCCCGCGTCTCTGCAAACTCTTTCCCCTCGTGACCTTTCTGATGAATCTGCATGCGTGTGCGCACGCCCCCATGCAGCCATCTCGCATGTGCACGTGTCCCCGTGAGCTGGTGATGGATGGTGTTATTACCTGAAGCTTTTAAGGGGCAGAAAGGCGCTTAAGAGAACAAACACACCTGGCTGTTTGCGCTTTATCATCAGGAATTAACACACAGATACACGTGCCAAAGTGTGATGATGCGCGCGTATCCAGCACGTGCCAAGTTCTTCTGAACAAATTAACATATTTCCACGGAAAACGGCATGTTTCATCCAGTTTTGTTTGCAGATTTTACTCTCACGCGCTCTCTCACCTGTGAGAATTATTCATTAATGATTTATTGAGACTCGCAGAAGCGCAGCCATCCATGCGTGAGCAGTCGAATTACTGTAAGCGCTGCATTTCCAGCACAGTATTAAGTACAGATAAACAGGTGTTTTTTGAATATTTATGTAGTTACTTTTGCTAAAATGCATCTGCATTCTGATATTTTAGCACTTTGGCTGACCTTGTTGAGGCTGATGGAATAAATACACTTCTGAGGAAGTAAATAAAATGCTTTTGTAGGAGGATCAGCCTCTTGGTAAAAGTGATTGTGAGTGCATATTAGACAGTAGCTTTCTTGACTAGTTCAAGCGTGTGGGGCATCGCGAGGCTTGCTATTCTCTCAGAGGGCCTGTTGGATTCCATTGTTCTCCAAACAAACGGGATTAAATCTTCGAAAAGACAGCTCTGCACACTTTCACAGAAGGAACAGAGGCTACAGGATCACCCCTGTGTGTGTGTTTGTTTGTTTTTCTGTAGACACATTAGTGCAAAAAGTAATGGAAGGATTTTGACCATGGAAAAACCTTTCAGTCAGGAAACAGTTGATTTACCTTTGTTGATGATCCAGAGCATAACAATGTTTCCTTTGATCTCTTTAACAACTTTGTATAGACTGTTTTATGACATCATAAAGATCTAGAATCTTCACACACATTTCAAACTGGGTAAATGTAGGCAATGGTTCAATTTGTGCTAAATGACCACTAACTTTGAAAGATCTCGATTCAAATTTGGTGCTAATCCGGAGTGACCAAAACGTGAGTCCCTTAATGTCTTTATTTTCAAAATACTTGCCTTATGAAATCACAAAGAACTAGATTCTCCTTACACACGTTCAACAAGGCCACCATAAGTAAAGACTCTGTTTGTCTTAAATGAGCAGCAGTTCTGAGGCACAAGTTTGATGCCAGCTTGGTGCGCCTACAGTAGTGTTCAGACTAATAGTAGTGCTATGTGACTAAAAAGAGTAATCCAGGTTTTGAGTATATTTCTTATTGTTACATGGGAAACAAGGTACCAGTAGATTCAGTAGATTCTCACAAATCCAACAAGACCAAGCATTCATGATATGCACACTCTTAAGGCTATGAAATTGGGCTATTAGTAAGTAAAAAAAAGTAGAAAAGGGGGTGTTCACAATAATAGTAGTGTGGCATTCAGTCAGTGAGTTTGTCAACTTTGTGGAACAAACAGGTGTGAATCAGGTGTCCCCTATGTAAGGATGAAGCCAGCACCTGTTGAACATGCTTTTCTCTTTAAAAGCCTGAGGAAAATGGGACGTTCAAGACATTGTTCAGAAGAACAGAACAGTTTTATTAAAAAGTTGATTGGAGAGGGGAAAACATATACGCAGGTCCAAAAAATTATAGGCTGTTCATCTACAATGATCTCCAATGCTTTAAAATGGACAAAAAAAAAAAAAAAAAAAAAAAAAAACAGACGTGTGGAAGAAAATGGAAAACAACCATCAAAATGGATAGAATAATAACCAGAATGGCAAAGGCTCACCCATTGATCAGCTCCAGGATGATCAAAGACAGTCTGGAGTTACTTGTAAGTGCTGTGACAGTTAGAAGACGCCTGTGTGAAGCTAATTTATTTGCAAGAATCCCCTGCAAAGTCCCTCTGTTAAATAAAAGACGTGCAGAAGAGGTTACAATTTACCAAAGAACACATCAACTGGCCTAAAGAGAAATGGAGGAATATTTTGTGGACTGATAAGAGTAAAACTGTTCTTTTTGGGTCCAAGGGCCGCAGACAGTTTGTGAGACAACCCCCAAACTCTGAATTCAAGCCACAGTTCACAGTGAAGACCGTGAAGCATGGTGGTCCAAGCATCATGATAGGGGCATGTTTCTCCTACTATGGTGTTGGGCCTATATATCGCATACCAGGTATCATGGATCAGTTTGGATATGTCAAAATACTTGAAGAGGTCATGTTGCCTAATGCTGAAGAGGACATGCCCTTGAAATGGGTGTTTCAACAAGACAATGACCCCAAGCACACTAGTAAACCCGCAAAATCTTGGTTCCAAACCAACAAAATTAATGCCTTGCAGATGTGAAGAAATCATGAAAAACTGTGGTTATACAAGTAAATACTAGTTTAGTGATTCACAGGATTGCTAAAAAAGCAGTTTGAACATAATAGTTTTGAGTTTTTAGCGTCAACAGCAGATGCTACTATTATTGTGAACACCCCCTTTTCTACTTTTTTTTTACTAATAGCCCAATTTCATAGCCTTAAGAGTGTGCATATCATGAATGCTTGGTCTTATTGGATTTGTGAGAATCTACTGAATCTACTGGTACCTTGTTTCCCATGTAACAATAAGAAATATACTCAAAACCTGGATTAATCTTTTTAGTCACATAGCACTACTATTATTCTGGCTGGGCCTCTCAAGGACATTCACAGAGATGTCCTGGTGCCTGGTTTCCTCCAAACATGACGCCTGGCAGAGGTCAGTCTTTGTCTCATCAGACCAGTTTCATGGTCTGAGAGACCTTCAGGTCTCTTTTGACAAACTCCAGGTGGGCTGCCATGTGCCTTTTACTAAGGAGCGGCTTCCGTCTGGTCACTCTACCACACAGGCCTGATTGGTAGATTGCTGCAGAGATGGTTGTCCTTCTGGAAGGTTCTCCTCTCTCCACAGAGGAATGCTGGAGCTCTGACAGTGTGACCATCGGGTTCTTGGTCACCTCCCTGACTAAGGTCCTTCTTCCTCGATCACTCAGTTTAGATGGGCGGCCAACTCTAGGAAGAGTCGTGGTTGGTCCAAACGTCTTCCATTTATATATTATGGAACACACTGTGCTCATTGGGACCTTCAAAGCAGCAGAAATGTTTCTATACCCTTCCCCAAATTTGTGCCTCGAGACAATCATGTCTCTGAGGTCTACAGACAATTTCTTTGACTCCATGCTTGGTTTGTGCTTTGACATCCACTGTCAACTGTGGAACCTTATATGTCGACAGGTATGTGCCTTTCCAAATCATGCCCAATGAACTGAATTTACCCCCAGGTGGACTCCAATTAAGCTGTAGATATGTGTCATGTTTGTGCTCCAGGTCATAAACAAATCACAACATGTGTCCACTTTCCCGCTACATCATCACTTTTTCTTTGCATTTTCACTTTGTTTGCATGTAATTTGCCCAAAACCTCTGAGAAAATGCTGTGTTTTGTTCCCCGGAGTCATATGCATCATATTTTACCCCTTTAACGCCCGCCCTCAAATGAGATGGCAGTGCCCAATTACAGAGGTCATACGTTTCCTGTAGTTCTTGACCAAGTTTTCACACACTGCAGCAGGGATTATGGTCCACTCTTCCATACAGATCTTCTCCAAATCTTTCAGATTTTGAATTTCAGCTCCTTCCAAAGATTTTCTATTGAGTTCAGGTCTGGAGACTGGCTCGGCCACTCCAGAACCTTAAAATACTTCTTACGGAGCCCCTTCTTAGTTGCCCTGGCTGTGTGTTTGGGGTCATTGTTATGCTAGAAGACCCAGCCATGACCCATCTTCAATAGTGTTACTGAGGGAAGGAGGTTATTTATTAAAATGTCACGATACATGACCCCATCCATCCTCCCTTCATTACGGTGCAGTTGTCCTGTCCCCTTTGCAGAAGAGCACCCCCAGAGTATGATGTTTTCACCCCCCATGCTTCACAGTTGGGATGGTTTTCTTGGGGTTGTTCTCATCTTCCAAACACGGCGAGTGGAGTTGATACCAAAAAGCTCCATTTTGGTCTCATCTGAGCACATGACCTTCTCCCATGCCTCCTCTGGATCATCCAGATGGTCAATGGTGAACTTCAAATGGGCCGGGACATGTGCTGGCTTGAGCAGACAGACCTTGCTGCCTTGCAGGATTTTAAACCATGACGACGTCGTGTGTTACTGTAATCTTTGCGACTGTGGTCCCAGCTCTCTTCAGGTCGTTGACCAGGTCCTCCTGTGTAGTTCTGGGCTTTCTCAGAATCAACCTTACCCCATGAGGCGAGATCTTACGTGGAGCCCCAGACCTAGGAAGATTGACAGCCATCGTGTGTTTCTTCCACTTTCTAATAAATAATCATAACAGTTGTTGTCTTCTCACCAAGCTGCTTGCCTGTTGTCCATCCCAGCCTTGTGCAGGTCTACAATTTTGTCCCTCGTGTTCTTAGACAGCTTTCTGGTCTTGGCCATGGTGCATAGGATGGAGTGTGATGGACTGAGTGTGTGAACAGGTGTCTTTTATACAGGTAACAAGTTCAAACAGGTGCAATTAATACAGGTAAAGAGTGCAGAATAGGAGGACTTCTTAAATACAAAATAACAGGTCTGTGAGAACCAGAATTCTTGCTGGTTGGTACTGTAGGTGATCAAATACTTATTTCATGCAATACAATGCAAATTAATCATTTAAAAATCATCCAATGTGATTTTCTGGATTTTTTTTTTTTTTTAAAGATTCCCTCTCTCACAGCTGAAGTGTACCAATGCAGACCTCTCAATTCTTTGTAGGTGATAAAACTTGCAAAATTGACAGTGGAACAAACAGTGCAGCAGATAACCAAAACAATTGTTCAGTTTGTGATAAAAGCATGAAATTTGGTACACATATAGCCAAAGGAATACCGAAAAGATCTGGATATGGAGGAATTATGAATTTTCAACATGGTGCCCATGGCAGCCATTTTTCAAAATGGCCACCAGCAACGCCTGTTTTCTTATGAGTGATGGACATAATATGATATTTTAGACATATTTACCATATATTGTACTTGGTAAATGTCTATAGGATAATTGAAAAGTTGTCATTTCATATTCAAGATGGCCACCATTTCCCAAGATGGCAGCCGTCACTTGTATGACGGTCTGATATGTATGATCTCGGTGTCAAATCAGTCATCGTTTATGATGCAGAATTCAAATTCTGAACTTAAAGCCGCCCTTGTAACTCGCACCAGGAGAGCCCATCAAATTATAGCAATGGCTCTGTATGTTCTGCAGCACCGGGCTTATGACAACTATTGTCAAACACAAACAGATCAAGTGCCCCTTGCGTTTCAAGTTTGGTGCAGCAGGAGAGCAGATAACATCCCACAATTTCAGTATTGGTCTATTGTTCTTGAATTAGAGCTGCTCGTGCTAGTATTTGTGCGGTCATTGCTAGATGGATGTTTCTCCATGTACCTTGATGCACTAACAGAACTAGTCAAGTGGTTTCATGCAATGGATCATACCCATTATGCAAGATGGATTCCAGTTCACCTGAGGGACATGGCTGAGCTACCAAGGACACACCCGAGCATAGCTCAAGCGTTCAGGGAAGGCAAGTTCACTGTCCAGAAGACCAATAATGTGTTTTCCTCCATGGCCATTGACCAGGCTCATGAGCAGATGAATGCTTGCATCAAAGGAGATGGTGGTGCTGTGGGCCTTACTGATAACCCATCTGCACTATTGCGATTGATGGTAGCAGGACCAGAAGTAGCCCAATCCATACAGGAATTTGAGATTAGTTAAAAAATCAGATAACACACTTCACCATGATCAAACAACAAGTGCCCAGATCTCATTCATCAAAGATGTACGGTCTTTGGTCAGTGCAATGGAACATTTTGGAAATCCATTTGAAGAGGAAAGCAAGGACTTGGTTGTTCTCCACTCAAAGGAACTTGCTGGACCTTCAGCTGCTGAGGCTGTTAGAAAGGTGAAACAGACAGGAGAGCAACAATTTGACGCTTTCACAAAAGAATGCATTGTTGAGAGAATAAAACCAGTGGATGACACCATACCAAGAAATACGCTGCAGGTGTTCGGTACTTCAACCAGGAGGACAGTATCAAAACCAAAACAGAAATTGGTTTCTCTCAAACAGGATATGGCGCTCTTTTCAAGACTATTTATTGCTTGCCAGACCAGGGATGGAAACTTAGATGAATTCTTTCGACACGAGAACCAACCGTTTCCACCAGCGCTGTCTGATGGGGGAGGTCTCCACCTGGAACAGAAGAGTGATCTACTTCCATGCCTGGAAAAAGTTCACAGTGCATACTCAGAAAGTCCAAAGATTACCTGTACCATTGTAGATGGGGCAGCCATCCACAAGCTGAAACCAAGTTCAGTAAAAACCTTCAATGACTATGCCCATGTGATCTTCATTCCATATCTGACCAGAAAACTTGAAAGTGTGTCCAGGCTTGATCTGATGTGGGACCGCTACTTGTCTGATTCTCTGAAAGCTGCTACAAGAGCAAAGCGTGGAACTGGGATTCAGAGGCGTGTGGTAGGTGATGCAGCCATTCCCAGGAACTGGCCAAACTTTCTCAGAGTTGACAGCAATAAGACAGAATTGTTTGCCTTTCTCTCAAAAGCTCTTCTCACATCGTTACTGCAGGAGGACAAACAGTTTATCACTAGTGACATAGAAGTCCTTAGCAAGCCACCACTCCCAGATAGGTCTTCGATTGCTCCTTGTTCGCATGAGGAAGCCGATAGTCGCATGTTATTACATGTAGCCCATGCAGCCAGAAATGGCCATCAATAGATCATGATTAAAACAGTAGATACTGATGTTGTGGTGCTAGCTGTGGCAGTGGCTCAGACTCTACAACCAGAAGACGACCTTTGGTTGGCTTTCGGAACTGGAAAGAGTTTCCGATACTTAGCAGCCCATGAAATTGCAGCAGGGCTACGACCTGAGAAAGCACGTGCGCTACCACTGTTCCATGCAATGATGGGTTGCGACACTGTGTCAAGCTTTGTTGACCATGGGAAAAAGACTGCGTGGGCTGTATGGACTGTGTTTCCTGAACTTACGCATGCCCTGTTGAAACTGTCTTCAGCCCCAACTGAAATACCACAAGAGGTAATGGCCACAATTGAGAGGTTTGTTATCCTACTCTATGACCGAACCAGCACATGCACAGAAATAGATAGGGCAAGAAGGAAGTTATTCGCCAAGATGCACAATGCAGAATCAATCCCTCCGACCAAGGCTGCCCTGGAAGAGCATGTCAAGAGAGCAGTATACCAAGGAGGTCACGTGTGGGGTCAAGTGCTGGTGTCAACACCAGAACTACCTTCACCGTGCAAATGGGGTTGGTCAAAGACATCTGAGGGAGACTATGAACCCTTCTGGACATGCCTACCAGATGCAGGCCAGTCCAGTTATGAACTTGTCTCTTGCAAATGTAAGAAGGGTTGTGTTGGGCATTGCAAGTGCAAAAAAGCTCAGTTACAATGCAGTGCCCTCTGCTTCTGTGAAGGCGAGTGTGAATAGTCTTCCTTGTGATAGACCCTAGATTTGGCCTCACTTAATATATGTCTTGTGAGATAGAACAAAGCTTCTCAGAAATTCTACATTTGCTAATTCAAATTATGCATCACGAAAAATGTATAATTCGACACAGAGTTTATCCGTATCTAACCAGTCTGGAAACAATGGCGACCATTTTGAATTTTTAATGAAAATGTCTAATCCAAAAAAACACATTAGCAAGCACTTATGGTAATTAATTAATCGAATTCTGTGTACAATGTCACATTATGTCCATCACTCATAAGAAAACTGTTGTTTCTGGCAGCCATTTTGAAACTAGCTGCCATGGGCGCCATGTTGAAAATTCATGATGCCTCCATTTCCAAATCTCTTCGATATACCTTTGGCTATATGTGTAAATGGTAAATGGACTGCATTTATATAGCGCTTTTCCATCTGCTTCAGACGCTCAAAGCGCTTTACAGTTATGCCTCACATTCACCCCGATGTCATGGTGCTGCCATACAAGGCGCTCACTACACACCGGGAGCAATAGGGGATTAAAGGCCTTGCCCAAGGGCCCTTAGTGATTTTCCAGTCAGGCGGAGATTTGAACCCATGATCTTCTGGACTCAAGCCCAACACCTTAACCACTAGACCATCACCTCCCATCAGTTCATCAGTTTGCTTTTATCACAAACTGAACGATTCTTATACATATTGGAGTTAAGCTGCTGGACTAAAATACTTATTTGCCTCACTGTATATAGTCTTTTTTTTTATCTCTTTGACATCTTTCAAACACTTGTTTCATGATATCACAAAGATCTAGCATCACTAAACTACCCTCCAAGTTACAAGTAACCACTTCACTTAAATGAGCATCTACTTCGGGAGATCTTGAGTGAACTTTAGTCTCAATCTGAATCTGCCTGTTGTGTCTAATGATTTGCGGATGTTAATGCTGGATTTTATGGTCGCAAGTTGAGTTTTACTGCCGACACGTTAGCGGAGCTGGTAAAATGGATATTCTAATCTATTCTAATATTCTAATCCAATTCCATTGTTTGCACGGTTTATTTATCTGTAAGTAATTCGGTCGGCGAAGCTTACTGTAATAACAGTGTCTTCATGCCAAACTGGAAATTCTGTGAGCAGATCCACAGATTTCTCCATCTCATCAACTGCATTGAGGAATTCTGTATCAGAATCCACATCAGTACTTTCGTATGATAGAATAAATCCACCCATTTCTGCATCGTCACTGCAACAGTTTCTCTCACTGACAGCGTCATTATTGACAGCGTAGCAACGTGGTCAGGGCATAGAGTCCATTTTGTCCTTGAAACAACTCCATTATGACATCACAAAAATTTAGCCTCTCACACAAGCTGAGTGCTAAATGAATGATTTATGAAGACATTTTTCCAAATAATTCTATAAATGCTGCCTTTTATCCCTTCAACAACCACAGACACACCAACGTCATTGTCAGTTGGCAGTGGACATAATGGAGTTAGCCACATTTTGCTGGTGAGGTCTGGGAGCATGTGCTGGTGCCACATGTTGGCACATCCACCAGACTATGGAACCACATTGGATCCTGGATGGCAACTACCCGGGCAGACAGCCAGCCTATCTCCACCTCTCCAAAGTAACCACCTGTCTGCCACAGCCAGGGGAAACCTTGGCAACCCTTGGTGTTCTCCACTTGCTGGTGTCCTCTGTTTTGTATGATGTTATTTTCAGCTCCACTATGCAATATAGATTAATTGTTCTTGCTACAGAAAAAAAACATTAAAGAATATTGCTCTGTTTGTGTAATTAAACTGATTAAAACTCACATTTGCATGAGTCCAAGTGGTTATTTATTAAAGTAATCCAATGCCATATGGACTTTGTGGACACAGTAGTGCTGAAGATGTTTGTCTTTGCAACAAAGAGTTTTCTCCGGTTCTGTTTTTTAAGTATTGTTCACACTCTTGTGCCACCTGAGAGATGTCATGGTCAGCTTCAGTAACTTGAGAGCTGCTAAAGTCACATGAATAGTCTTTGGATATGGGTAAAAGGAACGGTAAGTGGCAGCATGGTGTCCAGAGGTATTAAAGGTGAGATAATGTCTGAATTTGATCTCTTTTATCCAGGACAGTTCTCACACCCTGTGGACTGGGCTGGCAGACGCACTGGAGAGTTTCACATCATCGTTTCATGCTGAAGTTGAAAAAAAAAAAAGATTTTTACAATATAATCGACCACATCTCAACTTCAGTCTCTTGTGTCTTCTGGCAAAACATAAAGTAAAATTTCACATCTAGTGTTAAGAAAATCCTTCTCTGCTCCACTCCACCATGAAACTGATGATGTCAGACACAAGGTGCACTTTGCACAGTCTCTACATCCACAGCCAAGCGGCTTATAGGCTTTCAGAGTTGCCATGGGTATTTTGGTGGCTTCCCTCACTAGTTTCCTTCTTACATGATTGCTTAATTTTTGAGAACGGTCTTCTCTACATAGATGTGAATTGCAAGTGCATCTGAGGTGTGCTCAACTCCACTTTGCAATGTACATGGTGTGCAATCTGAGCACAAACTGGGCACGGGGCGCTAATGGGTTATACTTCATGTAATTAATCATGGAAGTGTTTTGGGCATAATATGAAATAAACCAGCCGCAGTGATGTGCCACCAATTCCAGCTTTATTGGTGAGCCCAGAAGTGTGAGGTTTTCTGGAAAGAAAAGCTGTCCGCATGCAAAATACCAAAACGCATGAGCGAGAACTGCAGTCATTCACTAAAGCTCCTGTGTGGGAAGAAGAGGAAGATGAGTGAGGGAAGCCACCATGATAACTCTTAAAGAGTTAAATTATTCCCTGGCTGCAATTAGCAAAACGGGGAATATTCCAAGTTTTGTATCTTACATCATCAGTTTCATATAACATCATGGTAGAGCAGAGCAGAAAAGTATAAAAAAAAAAGTACACTTGAAAGTTCAGTTAGTTTCCCAGAAAGCACATGGAAGACTCAAGCCAAGAAGTGATCTGTTTCCTTTTATGAAAGTCCTTCTCTAAGTCAATCCATCATGAAGCTGTGTCTGGTGATGCAACAAACCAAATTTGTCCAGTGCAAAGTCTCTCCAGTCACATTCACAGAAGCCAGTATTTCCATCAGAGTTGTCATGTGTGTCTTGGTGGCTTCCCTCACTTGCACTTTGACCCAGTTTCGAGAAGTACCTACTCCAGTTGTTCCATGGAGTAACATACTGTTTGTATTTATTAATGACTGATGTAAATGAAGTGCAAGACACATCAGTGATTTGGAAATGCTCCGAATTCATCCACTGATGTGTCTGAAGAAAACTGACTGTAAAAGTAAAGATTTACATGTGTTTACACTAACGGGTGCCATTACTTATGCAACCTATCATTTTGGCTTTGATATTTTTATTTAATTTATATCAAGTCATGGCGATTTGTTTTCAGGTTAAGTTTAAAGAGGATAATTTTAGAAATTTTAAGATAGAGAAGCCTGACTTACTTTTGTTTAATGGCCTTAAGAAACTGAAATGTGTAAAAACCCAATGGTGTAAATAATATTTATGCACTGTGAGTCAAGTCAAGTCTGCAACCTTGTTGTGGTGTCGTACTGAGCCACATCCACTACACCACAGAGCCACCTTGGGTCCTAGATGGCAATCACCCAGGCAGACAGTCGGTCCAACCTACATAAGGCATTTTTGAATATTGTGCTGTTCAAATAGCTGACTCCCCCCCAGCGTTAGACCAGGTTTTTGGCACAAAAAGGTCAAAACCTGTTTCGACTTTTTCATGCCATCAACGTCAAACTGTTTTTTTTTATTCAAAAAGGTCAAAACAGGTGGCAGTTTCAGCAAAATTGTTCCACTAAATAGAACAGCAGAGAATTACACTTGATTATGTGTTCAAATACTCCATTTTTACATTCTGATAACTTTATCTGAAAGGTTTTTTTTTATATTTGGAATAATGTGACATGAAAATAAAGACAACACAACAGTCCAAAATGTGGGGCAACTACTACATAACTGGTCATGCACCACAGAAAAGATCTGCCGACTTAGGAATGGAATTTTTAAGAAAAAAAAAAAAAAAAAAACTGTGGTATTTGTTAATACTCTAAGCTGGTATATCATTACTGGAAGGCAATAAAATGAGATCAGTGCATTATCACAAACAGTGTGTGATGATAGATTTAGGGGCTCCACTGGGAGGGCAAAGCTTGCTGTTCTGGGGTCACTGCCCTTCTTCATTTCTTCTTGGAACCGCTGCTGGTAACAATTTACTAATAGACTGCATGTCATTCTAGGACTAAATATAAAATTAATTAAGACATATTGCTTTCATCCTTGTCTCTTTCTGACTGTATCACCTCCTCTTTCTGCCCCCCCACTCCTCCTCTGTCTCCCCATCTCCATTTTTGCTGATTGCTTTGCAACATTAATATTTCATGTGTAATGTGGCTCTTTTGGACAGTGTGAGCATGTGCCCCTGTGAGCCTGTGCATGTGCACGTACATCCTCGCACACGTGCATGTTTATGTCTGCATATGAGCGTGCACGCTGGTCTGTGCTGGCGTGTCAGTGCCGCAGTATCGAATTCTGCTCTCACAGCTGTCGGCTACTCGCAGCTCGGTTGTGATCTGTCTGTCTACCTCTCAACCTTCAACCTCTTCTTCTGTTTCACTCGCTTTCTTCGATGCGTCTGAGCTTTTCATCTCCATCTCTCTGTTCTGCATCCTTCTGTTTCTCTCTTTATCTTTTCTCCCTGTTTCCCCAGTTTCTTCCGCTGCATCTTCCATCCGCTGTCCCTCGAAGCTCTCTGCATACCTCCCTCTGAGCTACTCCTTCCACTTTTTTCTCTTGTGTTACTTTCAGGAATGTTGTCCTTTTTTAAAATCTTTGCCCTTTTCCCTATTTAAAATACAACCTATATTTCCCTGCCTTTGTGAAGAATTTGCTCTCATATCCACAAGAAACATAAAGAAAGCTGGAAACAGATTTCAATAATTTAAAGGAAAATGTGAACAAATGAGGAGAAAAATGAAGTGTACAATACTGTAGACACTTCAACTACTGACAGCAGTTATGGACCCTATCTTTACAATCTATAATGCACAGTCTCCAGCACATAGAGTGCATCATGAAAGTATTCACAGCACTTAACTTTTTCCACATTTTGTTATGTTACAGCCTTATTCCAAAATGGATGAAATTCATTCTATTCCCCAAAATTCTACACACAACACCCCATAATGGCCATGTGAAAAAAATTGTTATTTTTGCAATGTTATTAAAAAGGAAAAAAAAAAAAGAAATTACATGTATATAAATATTCACAGCCTTTGCCATGAAGCTCAATATTGAGCTCACGTGCATCCTGCTTCCACTGATCATCCATGACACATATCTACAGCTTAACTGGAGTCCACCTGGGGTAAATTCAGTTGATTGGACATGATTTGGAAAGACACACAACTGTCTACATATAAGGTCCGACAGTTGACAGTGCATGTCAGAGTATAAACTAAGCATGAAGTCAAAGGAATTGCCTGTAGACCTCTGAGACAGGATTGTCCCGAGGCACAAATTTGGGGAAGGGTACAGACACATTTCTGCTGCTTTGAAGGTCCCAATCAGCATAGTGGCCTCCATAATATGTAAATGGACGAGGTTTGGATCCACCAGGACTCTTCCTAGAACTGGTTGCCCATCTAAACTGAGTGATCGAGGAAGAAGGACCTTAGTCAGGGAGGTGACCAAGAACCTGATGGTCACTCTGTCAGAGTTCCAGCATTCCTCTGTGGACAGAGAAGAACCGTCCAGAAGGACGACCATCTCTGCAGCAATCCACCAATCAGGCCTGTATGGTAGAGTGGCCAGGCGGAAGCCACTCCTTAGTAAAAGGCACATGGCAGCCCACCTGGAGTTTGCCAGACCATCTGGTCTGATGAGACAAAGATTGAACTCTTTGGTGTGAATCCTGGGTGTCATGTTTGGAGGAAACCAGGCACCATCTCTACAGTGAAGCATGGTGGTGGCAGCATCATGCTGTGGGGGAACTGAGAGACTAGTCAGGATTGTGGGAAAGATGAATGCAGCAATGTACAGAGACATCCTGGACCTCAGACTGGGGTGATGGTTCATCCTTCCACAGGACAATGACCCTAAGCACACAGCCAAGATAACAATGGAGTGGCTTCAGGACAACTGTGTGAATGTCCATGAGTGCTCGAGCGAGAGCCCAGACCTGAATCCACTTGAGCATCTCTGGGGAGAGCTGAAAATGGCTGTGTACTGACACTGTGCACCTATCTTTGGGTACAACTGCCCAAAGATAGGTGCACCTTGTGGCATCATATTCAAGAAGACTTGAGGCTGTAATCACTGCCAATGGTGCACCAACAATGTATTGAGCAAAGGGTGTGAATACTTACGTACATGTGATTTCTTAGTTTTTTATTTTTAATATATTTGCAATAATAATAATAATAATAATAATAATAATGTTGTCATTATGGGGTGAGGAGAATTTTGAGGGGGAAAAATGAAATGACTCCATTTTGGAAAAAGTGTGGTAAAAGTGAAGCGCTGTGAATACTTTCTGGAAGCACTGCATGTGCAAGTCCATTTATAGTGTAGTATATAACAAACAAAATTTAGGGAAATCTTTCAAATGCGGGTATAAGTTCTAAATTACTTCTTCAATATTAAACATATGAAAATATCCATGCAAATCTTCAAGGTGGCAGCCATTTTCCAAGATGACCAAGTTTCTCTAGGTCAGGGGTAGGCAACCTGTTCCAGAAAGAGCCATGAGGGTGCAGGTTTTCTTTGCAGCCACTGACTCCACCAGGTGATTTCACTGATTAACTGATTCCATCTGCTCAAAGTGATATTAATCAGTAAAATCACCTGGTGGAGTCAGTGGCTGCAAAGAAAACCTGCACCCTCATGGCTCTTTCTGGAACAGGTTGCCTACCCCTGCCCTAGGTGATGATTATGCACAGATTTGGCTAATTTTGCTGATCATAGCATCAACTCATACCCTTTCAACAACAATCAAAATTTGGAAATCCATGCTGCCTACCAACATGTAGTCCTGGATTTGATTCCTGTTCATGCTACCCATTTGTTCCATTAGATAAGCCACTTCATCTCTGTCATTACTGTCCAACCAGCTGCAAATGGATACCATCATTAGCTGGGGAAGTAACCTGTGATGGACTAGCACACCATTCAAGAGGAGTGACCTGAGATGCTGTGACCTGCTGACTTCTTTTGCAAACATTCATCTGCTTTTATGCCATATATGGGTATAGGCACCGGCCCCGCAGACCTCAGGGGTTGTATAGGACTTAGTTCTTCATCATCAAAAAAACCTATTATTGGACACCAAGGTCATCCAACTTGCTCCATGGAATTCTTGTTTGGTCTGTGGGTTTTTCTAAAGCCTAATGGATAAGCAGTATTAAAAAAAAATTGTGCTTGCAATGCCATTTGCCATATTATTTCACTTATCTGCTCCACTTATGTGCCATTGCCTACAATACTTGCTATTTAAAAGCAGAAACTGAGCACAAAATAGAGGCAAAGGGGTTGAATTTATCCTCTTCGCTAGTCTTGGGGGTGTTTTTTGCACAACACGAAATAAACCAGTGTCATGCATCCCTTTTAACAACTGGATCACATTGGGAACCGTGCACACTCCCACTGCTATTTAGAAAGCAGAATCAAGTGAGAGGTTTTCTGGCAAATGATCAAATCTGCTCTAATGCATCAGAGTGGCCCAGTGGAGAGCAGCCACTAAAACTTCCTAAGGTGAAGCACTTGGGTGAAGTTCTGCATTTTTCCATGAGTGTTCTGTCTTCTGTGTGATAGTTCTTGTTGGTCATGTTCATTGTTGCTTTTTGTTGGTCTATGATACATTCACTTTCTGCACCTGACTACCCATCATGCTTAGACCAACACACCACTGAGTGCACAGATTTGTGCATGTGAATTTGAGGTTTCATGCACAAGTGCTGGGAGTGAAACTCATAACTGCTTCAGGTTGTAACTCTGAATGATAATTGCACTGTGTTTGCTTTGTGCTGGGTGGAAGATCAGGCCCTGGACTTTAGTTTCTTGCAACTGATAACATAATTTCTCCCATCAGGCCTTAATTCTTTTAGCAAATACATGAATTGAGAACCCACATTTATCATTATTATTTTCTGCTACACACTTTAAAATATGAGCATGACTTTGCCTTGGCAATGCTGAGATTAAAATGATATGGTGCATCCGGAAAGTATTCACAGCACTTCACTTGTTCCACAGTTTATTTTACAGCCTTATTCCAAAATGGATTAAATTAATTTCTTCCCTCAAAATTCTACTCACAGCACCCCATAATGACAACATGAAAAAAGTTTTTTTTTAAATTTTTTCAAGTTTATGAAAAAAAAAACTAAGCAATCACATGTACATAAGTATTCACAGTCTTTTCTCAATACTTTGTTGATGCAACTTTGTCAGCAATTACAGCCTTAAGTGTTCTTGAATGTGATGCCACAAGCTTGGTGCACCTATCTTTGCAGCACCTCTCAAGCTCCATCAGGCTGGATGGGGAGTGTCGGTGCCTCAAGACAACCCTGTCTCTGAGGTTTACAGACAATTCCTTTGACTTCATGCTTGGTTTGTGCTCTAACATGCACTGTCAACTGTGGGACCTTATATGTAGACGTGTGTGTCTTTCCAAATCAAGTGAATTTACCCCAGGTGGACTCCAATTAAGCTGTAGAAACATCTCAAGAATGATGAGTGAAAACAGGTTGCACCTGAGCTCAATTTTGGGTGTCAAAGGCTGTGAGAACTTGTGTACATGTGATTTCTTAATTTATTCCTTTTTAACAAATTTGCAAAAATCTAAAAAAAAAACAACAAAAACAACAACAACAACCTTTTTTCACATTGTCATTGTGGGCTATTGTGTGTAGAAGTTTGAGGAAAAAATGAATTTAATCCATTTTGGAATAAGGCTGTAACGTAACAAAATGGGGAAAAAGTGAAGCATACTTTCCGAATGCAGTGTATATCCAGTTCTGTTCCTTAAAATATGACTCTATAGATATTTAAGTAACAACTGCAGCTAAAATAAATCAGGTATACAGGAGCTACCATTTAGAAAAAGGCAAACTCAAAGCATCCACACAAAGTTGGCAGTCACACTGGGGATTAGTAATGCAAATTTTATCTGTGCAGTCTAGCAGAATGGTCAAGGCTGGAAGCTTGGTGTTGCCATGATTTCTTGTGGACTGCCCACAGTATTCATCATTGTGTATAAATATGCAACATTGTATATTTATTGAGTAAAATCAATAATGGGTTCATATAATTTGCTTATATTATTTACACTCCTAACAAACTCAACAAAACCTTTATCAAGCCAGGTACAGTAGTGTTCAGAATAATAGTAGTGCTATGTGACTAAAAAGATTAATCCAGGTTTTGAGTATATTTCTTATTGTTACATGGGAAACAAGGTACCAGTAGATTCAGTAGATTCTCACAAATCCAACAAGACCAAGCATTCATGATATGCACACTCTTAAGGCTATGAAATTGGGCTATTAGTAAAAAAAAAGTAGAAAAGGGGGTGTTCACAATAATAGTAGCGTCTGCTGTTGATGCTACAAACTCAAAACTATTATGTTCAAACTGCTTTTTTAGCAATCCTGTGAATCACTAAACTAGTATTTACTTGTATAACCACAGTTTTTCATGATTTCTTCACATCTGCGAGGTATTAATTCTGTTTGTTTGGAACCAGGATTTTGCTCGTTTGCTAGTGTGCTTGGGGTCATTGTCTTGTTGAAACACCCATTTCAAGGGCATGTCCTCTTCAGCATAAGGCAACATGACCTCTTCAAGTATTTTGACATATCCAAACTGATCCATGATACCTGGTATGCGATATATAGGCCCAACACCATAGTAGGAGAAACATGCCCATATCATGATGCTTGCACCACCATGCTTCACTGTCTTCACTATGAACTGTGGCTTGAATTCAGAGTTTGGGGGTTGTCTCACAAACTGTCTGCGGCCCTTGGACCCAAAAAGAACAGTTTTACTCTCATCAGTCCACAAAATATTCCTCCATTTCTCTTTAGGCCAGTTGATGTGTTCTTTGGCAAATTGTAACCTCTTCTGCACGTCTTTTATTTAACAGAGGGACTTTGCGGGGGATTCTTGCAAATAAATTAGCTTCACACAGGCGTCTTCTAACTGTCACAGCACTTACAGGTAACTCCAGACTGTCTGTGATCATCCTGGAGCTGATCAATGGGTGAGCCTTTGCCATTCTGGTTATTCTTCTATCCATTTTGATGGTTGTTTTCCACTTTCTTCCACGCGTCTCTGGTTTTATGTCCATTTTAAAGCATTGGAGATCACTGGCGATGAACAGCCTATTTTTTGCACCTGCGTATAAGTTTTCCCCTCTCCAATCAACTTTTTAATCAAACTACGCTGTTCTTCTGAACAATGTCTTGAACATCCCATTTTCCTCAGGCTTTCAAAGAGAAAAGCATGTTCAACAGGTGCTGGCTTCATCCTTAAATAGAGGACACCTGATTCACACCTGTTTGTTCCACAAAATTGATGAACTCACTGACTGAATGCCTCACTACTATTATTGTGAACACCTCTGTTTCTACTTTTTTTTTTTTTTTACTAATAGCCCAATTTCATAGCCTTAAGAGTGTGCATATCATGAATGCTTGGTCTTGTTGGATTTGTGAGAATCTACTGAATCTACTGGTACCTTGTTTCCCATGTAACAATAAGAAATGTACTCAAAACCTGGATTAATCTTTTTAGTCACATAGCACTACTATTATTCTGAACACTACTGTACATGCTTATTAGTCAAGCTAACTGGTCTTGTCTATTTAGCATGGACACAACCTGAATATTGTACAAATAATGAAAGTTTATGAGTGCAATGTTTATGTTTATAAGTGCAATGGGAATGAAATATTATTTCCATTGCATGAATGAAAAAACATTCATTATTTATTTTACGCCTAACAATCCTGACGATGCAGTCCGTACCTGATGCAGTGCATTGACTTCTTTGTGTACTGACTGTCGTCCGCTTTCGCTGTCGTCCAGCGAAAAATCGCGAGAGAAATTTGTAGTGCTCTTAATCCAACAGCGAACACTGCAAATGCCTCCAGACAGCTTATGACACACTAATTACCATCAATAAAACAGATCCCGCCATGTTTGTTTTTAAGCTAAGCGCCATTGCCGCACGTGTGAGCGCACATGGTGGTGGTGTCGTGCAATGGTACAAAACGCATGGAATCAAAATTGCACGCTAAATGGAACACAATGGCAAATGAGAGGAATGTTTCATATCACGTGACATAGGATTTATTTAGCCTTATATAAAATCTCAGTTATCCATTTTTTTTTTAAAAGAAAGTCTGTACTTTGGCGTTGATGCAAATTCAAGTTCAAAGTCCATGTGTATACGGATTGTTCAAACAAATAATTTGCTTTCTGGGGCAAATTTGTTTGAAATGTTGCATTGGATATTCATAAGTTAAAAAGAGAGAAGTTGTTTTAGTCTGGATGTAAAGGACATTACATTACAGTTTTAAACATGTATTTCTGATGAAAAGGAACACATTAAGAGAAATAAGAGAAAGTTCTGTGACCTGCTGACTTCTTTTGCACTTTTGCGACACAAAATGGGAAGTTGCATGAGGCTTTAAAAGATCTGCCCAATAAAAGTATGCGTAACTTGTTAGCACAGTATCAAAGTCTCTAAATCACTGTACAGTTGCCACAAACAAAAACCCATGATGGAATATATTTTGGAATAGCATCGTTTCATGAGGACCACATTATCCATCTATTTTAGTAACAGCAGGCTAATTAAGATCATCTCAGCGTCACTCTCCCAAGCCACTTCCTCCAGAGCCAAGGAGATCCCAGGCCAGATGGAAGACATATCAAATGCAACTTGTTTCTACGCTTAGCCAGACATTTTTGTCCTCTTGGTGCATCCCCTCACCCCCCTCCCCCATGTTATAGTGAAACCAAACCTAATGATTTTCTTCCACAGTGAAGTGCATGTCACCCTCACAAAACACGCACACACACACGCACGCACGCACGCACGCACGCACGCACGCACGCACGCACGCACGCACACACACACACACACACACACACACACACACACACACACACACGTGAATGCCCATCTGTATACAGATATACTACATAGGTTTAGAAATACCAGGCCTGTAAGGCAGAAAGGCCAGTTCTCCTTTTTGGACCATTCTCTGTAAACCCTAGAGATGATTGTGCAATAAAATCCCAGTAGATCAGCAATTTCTGAAATACTCAGACTAGCCCATGTGGCACCAACAACCATGCCATGTTCAAAGTCACTTAAATCCCCTTTCTTCCCCATTCTGATGCCCAATTTGAATTTCACCATGTCTGGATACCTAAATGCATTGAGTTGTTGCCATATGAATGGCTGATTAGTCATCTGTGTTAACAACCAATTAAACTGATGTACCTAATAAAGTGGCAGATGAGTGTATACCCTCACACTATCAGCTTTCAGAGCATGGTTGTTGCTTCTTTGGAAACTGCACAAACACACTCACAGACTTATTTTACATCAACAAACATAAATGCTAATTTTCTGGGAAGGCTGCACCCATAGTGATTTGGCCATTTACTCGTTTTCAAAAAAAAAATTGCAGCCACTTGCTCACGGCAGGGTTGTAAAGTCAATTGAGGCAATGTGGTTGTTAAGACTGAATCCCTGCAAGGCTGCACTGCACAGGGGTCAGATGAGCTGATCAATTTACACACATACAACCGTACGTCACAAGATTGTGAAATGTAGTCAGTTGCAGCCTGAACCACCACGGGAACTGCCGATTAGGTTTTAAGCAAAGTTCTCTCTGTGTTTCTGCAAGTCACAAAAGTTCAACGGTCAAATTGGCCTTATATTCCCTCTCATAAAGCTTTCTTAAATGCCTCTTTAGTCAGTCCCTCTGGCAGGTATGAGAGCTCCAAAAACATCATGCTGATTGCCAGCACACACTGTTCTCTCCACCTCAGTGAAGACAATCACAATGACACACACACACAATTTATTGCCTTTCTCTTTCGTTATGGAATTTTGGCGTGCGTGCATGTGCGTACATATACGTGAGCAACTGTCTGTATGCATTAACTCTGTTCCACCGTGGGCCCAGGCGTATGATTGGCTGCAGATGAGAGCTCAGGTTGGCACAGCAACATTTCCGCAGAAGGCCATAAAACAGTGGGCCTGGAGTGTAGGCAGCATCTGCCCCTAGGCTGCTGCCAAGAAGCACACACATGCATGTACACGCACACACACACACACACACATGGATTTACATAAACAATCACAGAGATTAACGCAGGTGTACTGACACATCAGATAATTCTTAATCTCTCATTTAGCCCGTTGTCCCTCGTGTCAAGTCCATCACTGCTGGCCTCTCAGTCCGTCCACCTCCATATCTGCCACCGCTCCACCCCTCGCACACCCCCTTTCTCTCCCTATCTGACTCATATTCACTTCTTGATTCGTCTTTCCTCTTCGCTGTCCTTCTCAAGACGAGCTCTGAGGTAAACGCTTATTCACTTGTCCGGCGTCATGCTCATGTTCCTTTTCTCCGCCACCTTTCCTCCCTCGCAATGGTGACCCTCTCATTACAGGTCTACCCCACGCTCGCGCGCACAGTCACGGCTGTGCCACCCACGCTGTGGTTGTTGTGGCCAGGAGATTCTGTCATAACTCAAAGGCTGACCTTTCATAAGCCACCGCTCCAGACAGATGAATAGCTGTAACACTGTCTCCACGTGTGGCTGAGCATGTCACCGGCTTTGCAAAGTTGTCGATGAGCGAGAGCCCAAGACTGTTTCTGCACACGTGTGTTTTTGTGCATCTTGTGGGTTGGTGCCAGTGTGTTTGTGCATGTCACAAAGCCTGTGGTGGGTGGAGAAAGAAAAAAAAATGATTGCATGTGTGAAAAACAATGCAGAGCCACAGCTATTCAAAAAAAAAAAAAAAAAAAAAAAAATGCATCTGTATTTATTGTGTTCTTATGCATGCAGCCTTCATATGAATAAATTATCAACAGATAATTAATTAATAGTAAATGAATTATTCAATCGTGTTTATATCTTGCACTGAAGACTTTAAAAAGCGTGGGATTGTTTATCTCAGTGTGTGAGGACGACTTCACAGAGGCGCCGTGCTTTGACGCCCTCTGGACATGTTAGCACACTATTGACAATCGATATACAGCTTCTGTTCCACTATTTCGACATCAAAAGAGTGGTAGTCTCTCTAGCGCTGTTCCTCTCTTGCCCGCTATCTGTGTGTTTACACCAACATACAGACAGACACATGCAGGCACATGCACACAACAAAATCCATAAACGAATCAAAGTTTGGGAGCCTTTAGGCTTTCATATAATGGAATGTTTCGAATAACATAAAATTTTTGAACAAAATTAAGGCTTCTTTACACTAAACAAATTCTCTGATTATACTATAAACTCACAGTGGAAAAAACACTGCACATTATATATAAAAGCCACAATAACGAAATTCAGAAGTCTCAATATTGTTGAGTATAACAACTAAATCACCAGTTTGACGAGCAGTTTTTTTTCAGACAAGTCAGGGGATGACATGTGGACATATATCTAAGTCACTGAGTAAATCTTGGACTTCATTTCTATCAGTTATTAAAGATGCCCAGTCTAGTAAGTCCCTTCAGCTGCTCCCTTGTTTGCACTCGGGGTCGCCACAGCAAATCCAAGGTGGATCTGCATGTTGAATTGGCACAGGTTTTACGCCGGATGCCCTTCCTAACGCAAATCCACATTACATGGAGAAATGTGGCAGGGGTGCGATTTGAACCCGGAACATTCTGAACTGAAACCAAGCGCATTAACCACTTGGCCACCACCCCTCCAAAGATGCCCAGTCTAGGTATATTAGGTATACGTGAAATACAGTGTTTCTTCCTGGAAATATAGGCACCAAGATTTCATTCTGAAACCATTTTTATTCCACTCCTGTACACAGCCGGAAAAAAACTTGTCCTGCGCTCAATCAGTGGCGCCAATGAAAACACAAATATAGCGCCATCTGGTGGAGGTACCACACTATTATGAACCACAATGGCAAACAAATAACAACAAACATGGATAAGAGAAGCAGCGAAAAATATGCAAAAAATATTATAAAGTTTTCATTTGGTGTTTTACAACCACTAGCATCAATTTTCCTTCTTGTTTTTGCACTTCTGCTCACAAGGTCATTCTCATGATGAAGAGACACATGTGGATTACATACATGAACACTCACTCACTCACTTATTCACTCATCTTCAACTGCTTCTCCAGAACAGGGTTGCGGGGGCAACAGCGCCAGCAGGGGACCCCAAACTTCCCTTACCCAGGGCAGATCAACCACCTCTGACTGGGGGATCTTGAGGCATTCCCAGGCCAGTGTGGAGATATAATCGCTCCACCTAGTCCTGGGTGTTCCCTGGGGTCTCCCGGGGAACAGACGCTAGACGTGCCTGGATCACCTCCCTAGGGAGGCACCCAAGGGGCATCCTTACCAGAAGCCTGAACCACCTCAGCTGGCTCCTCTCAACACAAAGGAGCACAGTTCTACTCCAAGCTCCTCCTGGATGACTGAGCTTCTCACCCTATCTCTAAGGGAGACACCAGCCACCCTCCTGAGGACATTTTAAATAAGTGATATCAAGTTGTAGAAATTTGCTTTGAGTTTGAGTTTAAGGAAGATAATTTTAGAATTCTTGATACTGAGAAGCCTGATTTACTTTTTGTATTTGAAATGGCATAAACAAATTATAATGTGTGAAATACAGTACCAAGGTGGTGAATACTTTTGGAGGGCACTGTAACTCTTGCAGAATTGTACGGTCATCATACGAAATACTTTTCCATTTCAGGCCTGTGTTCCACAGTTTCTCTAACATCTACAAAAGCCATCAGAACAACATGGCCATAGCCACCTTAAACTCCTGGCAACAGTCCACATAATGGCTATTAAAAAAAAACCCTGACAATTCTGCAATTCCGAACAGCATCTGAAAGAAAATATTTAGAAATCCTCTCGACACATACACACTCATGAAAACATACACTTACAAATATGAATGCACAAACGCACAACACACTATGGCAGAATATGTATTCATAAGCAGAGATAAATTATAGATCTTATTCCTCGTGAGCCAGGCAAACTTTCAGGCTAAAGCGCTGAGCCAGACTTTTCCCGTCTCATCTCTGTCAAAAGAGAGGAAGGAATAAAACAGCCTCAAATGAGATATACAGAGCTGTGCAAAAGTTTTTGCCAGCATAGAATTTAGATAAATATTACAGATTATTATGATTATTATGAGTAGTAGTTAGAGTACGTAGTGACGTAGTGATGTGAAAGCCATAGTGATGGAGTGAGAAATCTGAAGCGAAGCTATAGCTGCCCAGTGATCCAATAGGAGTTGGAGAAACTAAGTCGAAGTAAGTAATTGTGGTAGTAGTAACAGTAGCATTTGTCAACAGAGCAATGGAAAAATAAAAATGTCTGAACAGTACTATTAAATGTAAAATAATAATAATAATAATAATAATAATAATAATAATAATAATAATAAAATGTAAGAAATTAGCCCATTTTCAAGTTCCAAAGTTCATAAATGATTTGCACGATACCACAATTGGAACAAATATGATATAACACAAAGACAGCTGTCAGTGATCACTCAATAATAAAATGAGGGGAAACCTTATTAAACACAACCCAATATTGTTAGAAATTACACAAACCAAAAGGGAATTTTGCTGCCAAAGCATTTACATGTCTGAGGGGTATTTTATTCAGAATATTTATCCATCCATCCATCCATTTTCTTCCGCTTTATCCGGGGTCGGGTCGTGGGGGCAGCAGCTCAAGCAAAGCCGCCCAGACCTCCCGATCCACACACACCTCCCCCAGCTCCTCCGGGGGAACCCCAAGGCGTTCCCAAGCCAGCTGAGAGATGTAATCCTTCCAGCGTGTCCTGGGTCTTCCGCGGAGCCTCCTCCCAATGGGACGTGCCCGGAACACCTCTCCAGCGAGGCATCCAGGGGGCATCCGGAAGAGATGCCCGAGCCACCTCAGCTGACTCCTTTCGATGTGGAGGAGCAGCGGCTCAACTCCGAGCTCCTCCCGAGTGACCGAGCTCCTCACCCTATCTCTAAGGGAGTGCCCAGCCACCCTGCGGAGGAAACTCATCTCGGCTGCTTGTACCTGCGATCTCGTTCTTTCGGTCATGAGCCAAATCTCATGACCATAGGTGAGGATCGGAACGTAGATCGATTGGTAAATCGAGAGCTTTGCACCCCTACTCAGCTCTCTCTTCACCACGACGGTCCGATACAGCGGCCGCATCACTGCAGACGCTGCACCGATCCGTCTATCGATCTCACGCTCCATCCGTCCCTCACTCGTGAACAAGACCCCGAGATACTTAAACTCCTCCACTTGAGGCAAGGACACTCCACCGACCTGAAGAGGGCAAAGCACCTTTTTCCGGTCGAGAACCATGGCCTCAGATTTGGAGGTGCTGATTTTCATCCCGGAAGCCTCACACTCGGCTGCAACCCGCCCCAGTGCACGCTGAAGGTCCTGATTTGACGAAGCCAACAGAACCACATCGTCCGCAAACAGCAGAGACGAGATTCTGTGGTTCCCAAACTAGACCCCCTCTACACCCTGGCTGCGCCTAGAAATTCTGTCCATAAAATCAGAATATTTAACAAAACAAAAACTAATATGCTTTATGCAAATACTGATTTGTTGCCTCCCTGGTCTGTTTGGAAATCTGCTGTGTTGGCATATATTCCTTTTTTTGTGAAGTTGTTTTGCAATTTTGCTGAGAAAAATAGAATTTGGAGTGAGTACTTATAGTGCTGAATCAGGTTGATCAGCACGACAAGAGTTCACTGATACTTTGACGGAGCTGATAGCATAAAAGAGCACAAACACATCATTCCTACTTTGTGCAAGATGCAGTTATGATTTTAACACCTGACATCAGTACCAAACATATTTGCACACATATTTGCCAAAAAATGAGGTGTGTTCAGATGCACTGTGGGAAGCATTTGCACCATAGTCTACATTCCAGGGCGGTGTATACAATTATCAGAAAGATTCATATGATGGTTCCACAGCATAGGGGTACACAGTTGTGCACCATAGCAACATGAATTTGAATTGGACACAAAAATGAAAGAAATAAAATCAGCTGAAAGAAAAAACCCTAAACTTGAATATCTTTGGATTGCATCATATTTTTATGCTGCTTTCCTTCCTCTTTGTGGCTGAGGCAGGTAGAGGAACAGGGAACATACATTTTTCACAAAGGATTTGGACTTTAATCCTGATTTCACATGAAAAGAAACTATGCAGAACAACAAAAGCCCAGTTAAAGAGTGACTCAACTGTCTGTAACTTACCTTAGAAAGTACTGCAGGTTATGGGTCTGTACTGTACTTTCATTAATTCAGGAATTTGCATGTGTTGTCCATGTCAAAGGCTGAAACAATAGTAACACACACTCATAGCAATGCACAGTGGTCAGTGAACACTCTGCACAAATAGCTGATGAAACAACAATTAAAGCATGCATTAGTCGCATCCATGTCAATTCAACTGTCACAGCAACTTCCAGCATTATGTCTGTTTTGCCATCTGGTTCCAGATTAAAGCCTCCCTTGCCAGATCACCCCACTTATTAATGCATCTTATCAGCAGCAATGCAAAACCACTTGGCGCATTTGTGTGTTCAAGGCAGTGGCAGGTGTCACTCTCGTTAGTTAAATGGTTTAACTGAATTGGTTAAATATGTAAATGTACTTGTTAAGAGAGAGCCCTATGATAGAGTTAATTTAACACTACTTGGAGTGGGAGTACATATACTGTACTAGTGCATTTCACTCTGCAAAGTTTTCTGTTGAATTGTTTCATGTGTTGGTTTTGTTGACTAATGGTTTGCAGGCTTATTTTTTGGAAATGATATTCAAACGCTTCGCAACATCTGGTGTTTCTGCTCTGCAGAACATCATTACAAATCTGACTGATTTGGATGACAAAAAGTGAGAGGAGATAAAGGAATAAGGGAACATTCAGTGCAAATAAAAAAAACCCTAAGAAATCACATACGCATAAGTATTCACAGCCTTGCCATGAAGCTCAAAATTGACCTCAGGTGCTCAATTAGTGGATAGTTTCCACTAATCATTCTAGAGATGTTTCTACAGCTTAATTGGAGTCCATTTTAGGTAAATTCAGTTGATTGGACATGATTTGGAAAGACACACACCTGTCTACATATAGGGCACCACAGTTCACAGTACATGTCAGAACACAAACCAAGAATGAAGTCAAAGGAATTGCCCAGACCTCCGAGACAGAGTTGTCTCAAGACACAAATCTGGGGAAGGATACAGAAAGATTTGTGCTGCTTTGAAGGTCCCAATGGGCCCAGTGGCCCCCATCATCTGTAAATGGAAGAAGTTCAGATCCAGCAGGACTCTTTCTAGAGCTGGATGCCCATCTAAACTGAGCGATCGGGGGAGAAGAGCCTTAGTCAGGGAGGTGACCAAGAACCTGATTGTCACTCTGTCACAGCACCAACATTCGTCTGTGGAAAGAGGGGAACATTCCATCTCTTCCACCAATCAGGCTTGTATGGTACAGTGGCCGGATGGAAGCCACTCCTTAGTAAAAGGCACATGCCAGCCCACCTGGAGTTTGCAAAAAAAGGCACCTGAAGGACTCTCAGACCATGAGAAACACAATTCTCTGCTCTGAAGAAACAAATATTGAACTCTTTGGTGTGAATGCCAGGCATCATATTTGGAGGAAACAAGGCACCATCCCTACAGTGAAGCATGGTGGTGGCAGCATCATGCTGTGGGGACATTTTTCAGCGGCAGGAACTGGGAGACTAGTCAGGATTGAGAAAAAGACAAATGCAGCAATGTACAGAGACATCCTGGATGAAAACCCGCTCCAGAGTGCTCTTGACCTCAGACTGGGGCGGCGGTTCATCTTTCAGCAGGACAATGACCCTAATATCTTGACACAGCCAAGATATCAAAGGAGTGGCTTCAGGACAACTCTGTGAATGTCCTTGAGTGGCCCAGCCAGAGCCCAGACCTGAATCCGACTGAACATCGCTGGAGAGATCTGAAAATGTCTGTGCACTGACACTCCCCATCCAACCTGAAGGAGCTTGAGAGGTGGTGCAAAGAGGAATGGTCAAAACTGCACAAAGACAGGTGTGTCAAGCTTGTGGCATCATATTCAAGAAGGCTTGAGGCTGTAACTGCTGCCAAAGGGCCATCAACAAAGTATTTAGCAAAGGGTGTAATAGTTATGTACAGGTGCTTTATTAGGTTTTTTTTTTTTTTTTTTTTTTACTTTTAATACATTTGCAAAATGAATTTACTCCATTTTGGAATAAGGCTGTAACATAAAATGTGGAAAATGCATTATGTGTGATTTGAAGTGGTAAACTGAAAATATGCTGAATGGAAGGAAACATGCACTTTGAAAGAACACTAAAAAAGTATCACAAAAATCAAGGTGTTTTTTAAAGGCAATTTTAAAAACCCTTATTTAGCAAAACTACAATGCAAACACATTTTCCGCTATTCCAGGTCACATGGCATACTGAAAGAATCACATGACAACACAATGATAATATTTAGCAGGATTTACCAATCTGTCATCATGACTCTTGGAATTACTGTTGTATCATCAAGACTCAGGAAAGTCAAAACTGTTAAACATTTGTTACATAGATATATTTTTACAAATGAAAATACAGACTTTGGGACTGGTCCCGATCCTGACAACTTCAGGTGATATCAAACTTGAATCATGCTGTCGTTAGAAAGCTGGGTTGGAGCCTACCTCTGTCATCATACAGGGACCAACTAGTGGCAGTGGTGCGGAGGAGGGTGCAGCCCTGGCCAAACAGGAACCAACCAATGGTGGCCGGGTGGAGGAGAGCATGGTCCAGGCCAGCAACAGGGACCAACCGGTGTGGAGGAGGCAAAGTCCAAGTCAATGACTGCAAGCTGCAGAGAGGTGAGTCAGGATGGACATCTTTAATGGCTTTGACATTTCCTATTAGTTGAGGTTGATGACTAAATTATGGACCAGCTGCTGCTTAGTAGAGAATCAGCTGTTACTTTTTAGGCAAATCTGAATGAAAGCGTGAAATCTCAGTGTTCCTGGTACAAATTGTGTTATGCTACAATTCTCGCAAGTGCTTAGAATAACAGTTATTGTGAGAGAACAAAAAACGGCAGTCGTATTACATCACTCAAAGGAAATGCTGCCATTTCACAAGTATTTTTTTTGCTGACATTCTGAAAATATCATTTCGATTTTCACACATCTGTAATGAAAACCCAACTGTTATCAACACAGAAAGAGACAATATAAATCTCAACCCAGTGACTTTATTTTGAAAACGAAAAGCTTCATCCACTGTAAAAGTAGAAAAATGATCTGGCTGCTCATTGGAAGTCAAGAGACTTCAGCGGCACAAAAAGACGTGGAAAAGAAAAATGCCTTCTTTCTTTAGAAAGAAACCAGAGGTCACACGTATGATCTCGCTGCCTCTCTTTTGTAGTAGAGTAGCAATAAAACAGACATGCTGCATCATGGTAACTCAATACCCGCCTGCACCGCACTCACATCTGTCGCTGCACTCTCTGTGTGTGTGTCTTTTAGATGCTGACTCTGCAGAGCTTCACACTGACCAGTGGCTGCGTTCTAATTATAGAACACTCACGAACGTGCTTGTGCCAGTGCACTTTTTTAAAAACTCCACTGAGAGTTTAAAAGCATGCAGGTACGTACAGTGACATCCGTATGTGCACGCAGTTTGCACGTGTATTACTTGTACGAACTGCATGCATGCATGTGTGCTGTGTGTCCCCATCTGGCCCCGCAGATATGACTCACAGTGCCAGACCGTTTGATTATCATTTTAAATTTGTTTTTATCTTGCCAAAAAAACACAGAGTTCGCTTTGGGAACTGATGGGGAGAAAGGATGGACGGGGAGCGAAGAGTGATGTGAAGTCTAGGAGGAGTCGAGGAGAGTGAAGGACAAAGAAGAAAGGGGGAAATGGGACTCCAGGGGGTCATTTTGGGTGAGGCAGATGGAGAGGTGAGAAGGAAGAAAGAAAAATGAGGGGCATAATTGGAGGGTGGAGAGCAGGGAAAGATGAAAAGTATGAAGGAAAAGAAGGGGGAGGAGTGGAGGACAGAGATGTTTCAAGAGGGAAGGAGGTGGTGAAAAGAGAGGAGCACAAGTGGAGCTCCTCTAACATGGTGAGCTTGCTGAGTGCAGCGCCACTTTAAAAAAAAAGCATGAAATAGTCGAGAGGCCAAGTGGGAGGATGGATAGAACTGTGCAGAGGATGCAGAGAAAAATGGCAGAGCTGAAGTGAGAAGGAGACAGAAAAAAAGAGGACACAATGTAAAGATCTGGAGAGCGAGTGAGAAAGTTTGAAAGAAAAGGAGGTGGGGAGAGTGTGAGAACCAAAGAGAGTGTGTATATAGGAAGAGAGGGAGCTAGAAAGTCAGAAAGAAAAAGGGAGGTGGAGAGAGAGAATCGAGCCATTCATCCGAGCCTCTGGAGACGTATGCGGTGTGAATTTAGGATAACTCATTCAAAACGCCAACTCCACTTTGTCCCACAGCACCTCTGTCAGTCTGTGCTATCCTTACCAAGTGGCTGGGACACAAGCGGAATACCTTAACGCCTTGACTGACAGCAATTTGCTGTACGCGACGCCCTCGTGCACCCATGCCGTCAGCCAACTGCCGCCGCTCATTTGGCATGCAACGCTGCCAGCCGTGATCACAGCAAGACTCCAGAAAGCCGCAGTGGAAGTTAAAGAGGGGATCTGATGGTGATGCCCACGTGCACTTATGCATGCGGTGCACACATGCAGACATATAAACACAGCCGGCATGCCTGGGGGAACATGCTGGAGTGTTGTCAGAACCCCAGAATCTCCCTTCTCTGGCACCGGAGAGTTTCCTTAACCCTGTTGGATAATTGGTCTCCGGGGACAGAATGTTGCTAAAAGTGAAACATTAAACCTTAATAAGGCTGTAAACACACACATGTACGCATAAAAATCAACACTACAGACAGAGATGTGAACACACAAACAGGAACACTCATCCTTTGAGTTGACATCATTACAACAAACATGAAAAGCAATAATGAAAGAAGCCAATCACTTGTGCCACCTGTACGCTTTGAGCCAAAAAGACTCTTATACACAATACTTTTTACTGAAGATTGCACTGAAGATTTAGGGGAGGTGATGGTCTAGTAGTTAAGCGTTGGGCTTGAGACCAGAGGATCCTCGGTTCGATTACCAGCCTGACCGGAAAATCACTAAGGGCCCTTGGACAAGGTCTTTAATCCCCTAGTTGCTCCTGGTGTGTAGTAGGCTCCTTCCATGGCAGGAGCCTGACATCGGGGTGAATGTGAGGCATTGATGTGTAAAGCACTTCGAGTGTCTGATGCAGATGGAAAAGCGCTATATAGATGCAGTCCATTTAAGATTTTACACGCTCATCATCTTTGATGTAAATGTCCACTTTCCACTGTGATTACTCCGCTTAAAACCCACTCATGGCTACCAACCTGAATAGGTAAGACGACTTTATGTGAACACTAGCATCAGCTAGGTAACTATGAAGAATATTGTTTTACCTGTCTTTCAGTGCAAAGTTCTTTATCCTCGATTTGCTCCATTGTGCAGTTGAGTGCCTTGAAGCTGACACCAGTGTGTGGAATGAGGCATTCAATATAATTCCATTAAATGTTATGCCAAATCATCACACCAATTGCCCCAAGGTACTTCACAAGAGCAGTGTTATGTGTCGACGCGGGTTGAGGAGCGGACCTGCGTCAGACGGAACCCAGCGCTACAAATAACCAGAAAAGCGGTTCCAAAAACAATATATTTATTTCACCCGCTGGTGCATAAAAAGTGTAAAAACAGAAATAGCGTCCTTCTGGTGGAGTGAAGGCTGGCACGCTCTCCAGCGCCCAAAAGGATCAAAGCCCGGCACTCCTGGACCCACTACCACCGCCAAACACCCCCCAGGTGGACACGACAAACCGACTCTCTGCTGAAGCATAGAAGAGGTGAGGTAAGTTAGCAGTTACAACTAATATCCTTCAAAAGACACACACTATCAGCAACACATGCAGGTCTGTATTTTAAGCCTTATGCAAATGAGCAGCTTCTCACAACAGGTGGAGGACCACTTGTCCACATGCCACAGCAGTGAGAAGCGAGCTGCACAATCCTCATCACAATTCAAGTATACTGCGTAACAAAATACCAAGTTACTATCAACAATTAGTCAAACACTTAATCACCTTTGATGTGTGCTGACAGCATGTGTCCCTCACCCTTCCTTGCTTCACGGGCTCGATGTGTCAAACCCAGGCGCGGTCCTCAGCGTCTCACAAACGAACATCACAAGGTCGAGTTCCCGGCAGTTCTGCTTGAATCACACATGACTTAAATGCAAAACGCCATCCAATTATCTGCTTCAGCTGAAAGTCTTTAAGGTTGCATGTGAGCACCATTCACAGGTGCTGCACATGATGTTGATGAGGGTGAAGGATTCTTCAGCCAGCACCTTCTCCACAGACAAATCAGTTCTCATGCCACCTGGAGAGCAAAGAAAAGAAAAGAACACCAAAATATTCAGCCACACCCCCCAACACACAACAAGCAGGGTTCAATAATGGCAGACTCAGCTTCAATAAAAATTACAAATAACAGAAACAACAGAAACTACAGAGATGAATCAAACACACACAACGCACAAACAAGGCAACTAACAACCAAGTAAAATATGAAGGAGGGAGGGAGGGGAAGAACAGTAAAAAAATAAAATGCAATAAAAATAATAAACTAACATATAAAACACCAAAACTCTTTCGAAGGTCTTGATGATAACACAACCAAGTCCTTGTCAGATTAAAGGTGAGAGGAAACAAGTGAGTCTTTAAAGTAGACATAAATGAGTACACAGTCTTATTTCAATGGGAAAACATTTCCACAGAAAAAGGGCATGAAAAGAAAAGGCTCTCTGACTTGCTGACTTCTTCTGTACCCTCCGAACACACAGCAGTTCTTGGTCCTGACTGAGAACACACAGCAAGTGCTGGTATATAAGGTGCAAGTCAATCAAGCAGATACCAGTGTGCCACTCGGTGAAGAATTATGTATGTTAATAACAATACTTTGAAATCAGATCTCACATGAAGAGGAAGCAAGTGAAGAGAAGCGAGGGTGGGAGTAATATGGTCAAACCTTCATTCCGAACCTGTCATGCTTTGTACTTGTGCTCTGTGTTATTTCATGTATAGTTTAGGTTTTTATGGTTTTCTCGGTGCCGGGTTTTCTGTCCCTATCTCTCTTGTCTGTGCCTCTTGGTGTTTGGTGGTGGGCGTTGCACTTGGTTTGGACCACACCCAGTTCTGGATCTTTCCATACACCTGTTTCTAATCTGCATCTCATCACCTGGGTGTTTTTTTGTCTCACTGGTGGCATTACTCCTTTGCCAGATCGTTGTGCTTTGTGCCTTTGCTTCCAGCCCTGTGTTCCATGCAGGGCTTAATTTGAGGGGAGCAAGCCGGAGCACGCTCCGGAACCTCTGACGTTGGCTCCGCCAGCTATTTATACTGGAAACATGATCCACCACCTCTCTTGACTAACAAAATATAAAAAAAAAATCACAGCGATTGCTCTCACTGCCAATCACACCGCCGCCGTCCTGTCTGCTGTGCGGAACTGGCAACAGGTCCAGAGGCTACGCTTGCTGTTTTGATCCGGATGTTGACCATACCCGCAGAACTCCGTGGCCACCGAGAGAGGACTTGGATTCTTTGCGGGTCCCGCATCCGTACCCCCGGAGGCAGTGAGTGAAGGGAGAGCTGCGCATTGTGTTCTGCGTGTGTCTGTTTATAATCTTCTCGCACAGAAGAAAAAAGAGAAAATTCACCCCGGTGCATCATCAAATAGGAGGAGCTTCCATTCCGCTCGGCGTCAGGTCATCATGATGGACCTTGATCACACGGAGCAAGTTGTTGTGAAAAGCTCCCAATACAGAGAGTATCATTATTTGCTGCAGGAGATGCGTCTGGATGACGGCCGCTTTCAGTGGTCCTTCTGCCTCTGCGGGACCCAGTTTGAGGACCAACTGTCCCGTTCACGCGCGCACATGTTAACAATTAAAAAAAAAAAAGAAACTCCGCTGCTTGTTGCAGCTCGCTCTTACCCCCAAAAACCTCTGTCATAATTGTGTTTAGAAACCAGTCACCATTTGTTTTATTATACATCTGTGTAGTTAATAAAATATTCTCCACACAGACATTCACATCCTCAGTCAAACTCCAGACATCTCCACGTCACTACATATTCAGTCCCTGACTGGTCATCATGGTGCGACGAGATGAAAAAGTTCAGATTTTTCAACTTGGGGAGGAGGGCAACACATGACGCGACGCAATATCGCGCCACAAATGCGCAAAACGCTCAAAATCACTTCACTTGCATCGCGCTGCACGGTTTGGCACCAAAACGCGTCCTTACATAGGGATTACATGGCAACCTGTGGCTGCAGTCACTCGCGGCGCGCCCGCTGTGAACGCGGAGAACGTAACTCCCGCGATAAACGAGGGACCACTGTACATCACAGGAATTTGTACTCTATCTGGATTTGGTGTGACTAGTGTTATTAGGCCTACAATACATGCCCAGTTTATTTTCGGTGTGGCGCACAGCGTTGTTCGCAAGCCCCCCCCGCCCTTCTTTTTTTTTTTCTGCACCGGAGCCACCCATCCTCTGCGCTCCGGGACCTCCCACTTTACAAATTAAGCACTGGTTCCATGTCTCCAAGTCCTGCTACCACATTGTGTTTCGACCACCTGCCTGTTTGTATTGACCATGCCTTAAGCCTGATGTTTTTGATCTGTTTGCTTGTTTTGGACCGCCTTGCTGTGTATCGGACCCCACTGAATCCTTCAGTAAACACCTTTACAAACCAAAGCTACGTTGTCGATTCCTGCAATTGTGTCCAGACGTTTCTGTCCACCATTCCTGATAGAACCACTGGAAGACCACTCGTGGGTAAACATGGTAACCCAGAAAACAAAACATTAACTCTAGATGAACCAAAGGCATGAATCACTGTTTCTGCATCCACTATCAATAGGCATCATAATAAAATGCGGTGAGAGTCTGTATCAGATATAGCTAAGTAAATGCAATCAACTTCAAAGTTACTAGGGTAGAACCTACCTTTCCTTCTTTTCAATTTTTGCCACACATTTCAACTGGAAGAAGCTGTGACGGCTGCTTGAGTTTCATTATCTAAAGGAAACTAGCTAATGTTGTCATGGAAATAAAGCATTACAAACTTTTCAAAATATTTTTTTATTTAATAACAAACTCATTATTGAAGAGTGTTTCCTTAAAACATGAAAAAAGAATTATTTTCCTCGTTGCACCTTTACAGAGGCTGGAATGCAAGCTTCATTAATGATGTTAGCAACATAATGTTAGCACTCCCCAGACAAACAGTGCTGCCATGTCACAAAGACACTGCATGCTTTTCATATGAGTTTTTCTTTTTCTTCTTAAAGTGAGCCCACATGTTGGAACAGCTCGACGACTCAGACACGACAGAGTGAGTCACGCCCTTATGTGCGGCTCCAGATGCACACCACCAGTCACACACAGGCATGTGTGTCTAGAAATGAGAATTAGATGGTAAATATTAGTTGCGTCAAAACACCAGTCGCCATTGTATTACGTTACGTAGGCAAAACATTTTTTGTTACATAGCTCAAATATTGATAGAAGCACCATTTTCCAACATGCTAATCAACATTTAAAGCTACAGTGTGTAGGATTTAGTGTCATCTAGTGGTAATTTTACAGGCTGCATTATGCCATCACTGGTCACAAATGTCTCTCCCTTAATATTTTTTGCTTCTTTGGTGATGAGGATCTGTGCTCCCTTGCCTTCTCTTAAAATAAGCAAATATCCTCCATTTCTCAAACATGTATAGACCATGTATTGGGAAGAAACCAGCATTTTCTCTTCTTTTATTCTTCAGTTTTCCTGAAGAGCTGCATAATACAATAGCTGGTGTAATTATGTCTCTTTTGGACAACTATGTCAACATGGTGGCACAACACAGCAGCCTCCAAGAGGGGCCCTGCTCGCATACACACTCAAAAAACTGATGCATTGGATGAACTCAATTAAATTAAGTGCAGGATTTCCATCTAATAAATATTTGTTGCCCCATATCAAATAAAGCACATCCATGCAAGATATTTTAATTTAATTTAGTTGGGACTACATATATATGTCAGACGGAAATCCTGTTGATAATTGATTTGAGTTCACCCAATCAATAGTTTGAGTAATACACTCAAAAATTGACTCGTTGGATTGGATTTCCATATGCAGTCCCAGCTAAATTAAATTACAGTATCTTGCATGGATGAGCTTTATTTGAGTCGGGGCTACATACATTTATTAGATGGAAATCCTGGACATAATTGAACTGAGTTCATCCAATGTGTCACTTCTGAGTGCAGATTTGAAGGACTCATTCTAAGCTTATGAAAACACATTGATTCATTATTGCAAGTAATTCTACACTAATGAACAAATGGTTATGAAAGCTATATACTGTAACATTTCGGCTAATAAACACCCCTAAATACACTGTAGCTTTAAGCTTTTGCCAAACAGGTATTGGTGTCAATTTAATACCATAGAGCAAGTAGCTTTGGGCTACCAATATGCAGGCATAGGTTCAATTCCAAGTCATGCTGTATGTGCGTGATCACCTCGGAAAACACATTTCATGTGCATTGTCCCAGTACACCCAGTTGTAAATGTGTACTGGCCTTGGCTGGGGAAGTAACTTGCTTCGGAATGGTGTCTTGAAAACTGGGATTCGTAGACTCTCATCAACTTTGCAAAAGTTGGGGATAAGCACCAGCACATATGGGTCTCAGGGCCTATAATGGACTTGCTTCTCAATACCTTTTCTGAAGTGACAAGCAGAAGATGTTGGACATTTTTCTACATTTCATATTGTAATTATTCATCAAAATAGCTGTTTAATATTTTGTAACTTTAAAAAAGGAACTAGCTGTCATGTATAAGAAAAAAAAACAAAGGTTAAAATTAATTGAGAATATGTTGTTCTCTGCTCCAGCACTGAAAGATCTCCATCTCACCAGCGCTCCAACATCTCTTTTCTCTCCGGTACACTGTGCAACTTCATATTTTAGAAACAGCAGCCCACCCCGGAGGTGTTTTGACCACACGCTGTCTGTGAGTGTACCTCTCTCTGCACCTATACCAGCACAACTCCATGACCTTGTCAAGAGCCTTCCTACTTAATCATCTGGGTGAAATCTCAAACATTCCTTTAAAATTGAACATGAAAGGCAAACTATTATTACTCGCTGTCTCGTCGCTCAGAAGCGGTGAATTATCTTTTTCCACTTTGCCTCGGCTCTGTGGAAGGTGCATGAATAGGATGGATAGAGAGGTAGGAAGTGAGAAAGAGGACATGAAAAGGAAGACGGAGACGGGGGAAAGTGAGCCTGCGAGAGAGGAGTGATAGAAAGAGAAGGTGACAAAGTGAGGCACAAAAAAGAAAAGATGTCAAAATGAGGCAAAGGGGGAGAAGGAGCAATACAAATATTTGGTGTAACGCAGGATGCCACAGTCCTGGAGCGCAGGGAAGGATTTCCATTTAACGAGGTGCAAAGGGAAAGTGGTGTAATAAGGCAGTGAGCAGGCGACTCCATTTAAAGTAACCTGAAGATTTAGAGCTGCAGTTGCTCAGAGCAGGTTTAATGACAGCTTGTCATTTTGATACATATTCCCCCGATAGATGTCACAAACTCCTTCACACTTCTATTCACACCATCAGAGCTGCGTGTGAGCACAAAGCACAAGAAAAGTCATGGCCATAAGTATTTGGACAGTGATAATTATGCCTCTGTAACACCACCACAATGGCGTTAACATGAAACTTGCTTCTAGTGTAGAGTTTGTGCTTTACAAGGTTTAACAAAAATATCTCATTACCTATTTAGGAATTACAGTCAGTTCAGTTCATTTATACAGCACAGATCACAACAAAGTTGCCACAAGGTGCTTCACATAGGTAAGGTCTAACCTCACCAACCTGTTGAGCAAGCACACAGGTGACAGTGGTAAGCCTTCAGGTTCTTATTTTTGAGGAAAAAACCTCAAGCAGACCAGACTCAGAGGGGTGACCCACTTACTTCAACCATTTTAATGATAACAGAGAAATTGTTACACAAAAACAAAATGCACATTTAGAAAAGGTGCAAGGTCATTTTGGCCTCCACTTTCAGTGTCTGTAATTAACTGTGCAAACCAAATATATAGTAGTGTTCAGAATAATAGTAGTGCTATGTGACTAAAAAGATTAATCCAGGTTTTGAGTATATTTCTTATTGTTACATGGGAAACAAGGTACCAGTAGATTCAGTAGATTCTCACAAATCCAACAAGACCAAGCATTCATGATATGCACACTCTTAAGGCTATGAAATTGGGCTATTAGTAAAAAAAATTAGAAAAGGGGGTGTTCACAATAATAGTAGTGTGGCATTCGGTCAGTGAGTTTGTCAATTTTGTGGAACAAACAGGTGTGAATCAGGTGTCCCCTATGTAAGGATGAAGCCAGCACCTGTTGAACATGCTTTTCTCTTTGAAAGCCTGAGGAAAATGGGACATTCAAGACATTGTTCAGAAGAACAGCGTAGTTTGATTAAAAAGTTGATTGGAGAGGGGAAAACGTATACGCAGGTGCAAAAAATTATAGGTTGTTCATCTACAATGATCTCCAATGCTTTAAAATGGAAGAAAAAAAAAACAAAAAAAAAAACAGACGCGTGAAAGAAAATGGAAAACAA
The DNA here is from genome assembly GCF_902500255.1 of Thalassophryne amazonica. Taxonomy (NCBI): domain Eukaryota; kingdom Metazoa; phylum Chordata; class Actinopteri; order Batrachoidiformes; family Batrachoididae; genus Thalassophryne; species Thalassophryne amazonica. The sequence continues at coordinate 70,661,108 of NC_047117.1, read as the reverse complement.
CCATCAAAAGGCTCATCCATTGATCAGCTCCAGGATGATCAAAGACAGTCTGGAGTTACCTGTAAGTGCTGTGACAGAAGGCGCCTGTGTGAATTTATTTGCAAGAATCCCCCGCAAAGTCCTTCTGTTAAAGAAAAGACATGTGTAGAAGAGGTTACAATTTGCCAAAGAACACACCAACTGGCCTAAAGAGAAATGGAGGAATATTTTGTGGACTGATGAGAGTAAAATTGTTCTTTTTGGGTCCAAGGGCTGCAGACAGTTTGTGAGACAGCCCCCAAACTCTGAATTCAAGCCACAGTTCACAGTGAAGACAGTGAAGCATGGTGGTGCAAGCATCATGATATGGGCATGTTTCTCCTACTATGGTGTTGGGCCTATATATCGCATACCAGGTATCATGGATCAGTTTGGATATGTCAAAATACTTGAAGAGGTCATGTTGCCTTATGCTGAAGAGGACATGCCCTTGAAATGGGTGTTTCAACAAGACAATGACCCCAAGCACACTAGTAAACGAGCAAAATCTTGGTTCCAAGCCAACAAAATTAATGCCTCGCAGATGTGAATAAATCATAAAAAACTGTGGTTATACAACTAAATACTAGCTTAGTGATTCACAGGATTGCTAAAAAAAGCAGTTTGAACATAACAGTCTTGAGTTTGTAGCGTCAACAGCAGATGCTACTATTATTGTGAACACCCCCTTTTCTACTTTTTTTTTACTAACAGCCCAATTTCATAGCCTTAAGAGTGTGCATATCATGAAGGCTTGGTCTTGTTGGATTTGTGAAAATCTACTGAATCTACTGGTACCTTGTTTCCCATGTAGCAATAAGAAATATACTCAAAACCTGGATTAATCTTTTTTAGTTACATAGCACTACTATTATTCTGAACACTACTGTAAGTGTTATTGCTGTTAAATCAAATCATCACTTGTACAGCCTTTTGTTTAAAAACAAGTCATTTTCAGACTTCATTTACGTCAATCAGTAAGAAATGCTAACTGTCTGTGAATCTATCTAGAGTAGGCAGTTGACATAAAAACTGAGTGACCGTGCAAGGAAGACAAGTGAGGGAAGCCACCAAGACATCTAGCCAACTCTGAGGTTACAGGCTTCACTGTAACTGGAGAAACTGTACAGGATGCATTTCACAGATTCATGGTGGAATGGAACACAAAAAGGTTTTCTTCTGAAGAAGACATGAGATTTCAACTACAGTTTGCTAGAAGGCACAAAAAAGCCTAGATGTAATCTGTTTTCTAGCATGGAAATCTCTCTTTGTTCCACTTCATGATAAAGATGCAACAGTCAAAGGTTGCACTTTGCATAGTTTTTCAAACCACAGCCACAGACGCCTACAAGCACAACTCAGAGTTGTCATGTGTGTTTTGATGGCTTCCCTCACTTGTCTCCTCTTGCACTGTCTCACAGGTTTTGAGAACTGCACACTAAAACATGCAGCTGCGTTTAGTTATGTCCACTTGCTACTTTACACTTTACAAGTTGAGTTGTAAAGTTGAGTTCAACATCCAAAACTTGTAAGAGCTCTTTATGTTAAAGAGAGGTAGCAAGTGGACATAACTAAACGCAACTGCAATGTTTTAGAGTGTGCCAACTCCAAGCCACATTCACACACAACAGGCCCGGCAACAAGTTCTTGCGATTTGGACCACTGTTATGAAGAAAAATACACATTCATGAGTTTTCCTGGGCGTGTCTTCATGATAGCCTCATGCAGCCGCCTCATCAAGCTGCCACTGTTTTCCCTGTTTATGCTTTGGACCTTTAGAAGGTCATTCACAAACACAATGGCCTTTAAATCCAGAAAACAGAAGCTATCTTCTTGCCTGCAGAGAAATGACCTTGGCCTTTGGATGGGAGAGGATCTGCACTTTCGCTGCATGCCTCTTTGTTTCAAACTCAAATCGATGAATGTAGTGCTCATCCTTGGTTAGAGAGCATTCAGAAAATATAGCTGTATCTTGTCACAAAATGCTCCAGTTTCTCCCAGTTGCTGACATGATGATCCAGGTGTGCTTTTGAACAGGGATGAGAAAATGTGGCACCCACTGAGCAGAACATTTGATATTCCAACTTTTCTATGCAAAACATTCTCAACCTGCTTGTGGCAGTTGATCTGATTACTTGCCAGCTGCCTCCTGTCAGTCCCCAAATGTGAACACAAAGCACTCGGTCTTCACAATATACGGTGCAAGGTCTAAGGTGCAAGAGAGCAAAGTGAACTTGAGGCATGTCAAGCTCATTATTGCTATTTACATGACGTAATCTGAGCACAAAATAGAGTGCAGGGTGCAAAGGACTTGTATTTATTCTCTTAATTAGTGCTGGGCACGAAATAAACCAATCTGTGTCATGTGTCATGAGGCCACTGAATGTCGTGAACTGCTCTTGAGAAAGTGCATTCCAGTTTTCTGGTGAGTTCGTGGATCTACGCCAGTGCATCACAGTGCACCAGTAAACACGAGCCACCAAAGCTCCCCGAGGTGAAGCAACAACATGAGGTTTTGTGTTTTTCCATTAGTGTTTTATCCTTCATTTCAATTAATGGTTGTTTTTCAAATCAGTTTTGCTGTGTATAAAAGCAGAGTGTATGTGGGATGTTGCCTGCTTAGACATCTGAAGTTGCACCATATAAATATTAACAGAACTCTGCACTTGACTTTACGCCAGGTATTTGGTGGTCTCTAGCTCTAAAAATGTGTTATGAAGAGGGGCAAAAAATGTACAAGCTTCACCAGTATATAAGCCACATTTGTTTTTGAAACATGCTGCCACTGCTTGATGCAATAAGAAGCAAAATGAATTTAATCAGCACAGTATTTATTTATAATGCAAACACCGCGATAAGTGAGCATAAGCAAATGGGCTAATTAATGTTATTGTATGAGGCTCAAACAACTCAAAAATGAGCTGCTTCTTGTCAACATTGAACAGACAAAAATGCCAACAAGAAATTAAATGTGTGCATGTTTACCTCACTAAATGTAAATGAACTAGTGAGCAGCGAGGAGGAGTAAGGTGCTTCTGCATCTAATGGAAACATGAATTCACAGAAAAGGGGTCGAGGTAGGCCCAGGAAGGGGGACAACACAGTAGGGTCAGTGCCTGATGTGTAGCAAAGAATCTCAAAGAGAGGGAGGGGAAGGACCAGAATGAGTGGAAAGGGGAGCAGAGATCAACAAATAGTGACAAATGTTCCCGGCCATTCCAATATGGACCCAGCGGCAGAAGCGGTTCCTTTTGCTGAAAGAGTTCAAGAATACTTGGAGAAGATATGGGAGCAATTACGGCCTCTCGCAAATCAAATTAAACAAACAGATGCTCGCATTATGGAGCTTGCAGCGCAAGCCGTTCTGCTTCCTGCTGCTCCAGCTGCGGCACTATCGATACCGGTGCAGATAACTCCGTCACCCAAGGGGAGGCGGAGTGCGGCGGATTATTCCGTGTATTTCCGAATTTTTTCTGCTCAGTCCGGTTGGAATGCCGCAGCTTTGAGAGGAGTGTTTGTGGATGGTTTGAACGATTCATTAAAAGATGAGCTAGCAGTCCATGACGAACCAAAAGATTTAGATGAGCTAATATCTTTGGCTATTCGTCTAGATGATCGGATAAAGGAGCGTGGACGCGAGAGAGGGTGGACATCAGAGCGGGTCTTTTCGTCTCGGGGTTTTCCCCGACACAGATCAGGGCTGCCTCTTCTTCGCCCCACTGAGACTCCTCCGACGGGACCTCTGGCTCCTCTTGCGGATGAGCCCATGCAACTCGGACGAGCTGAAGCCGCCATATTGCCCCGGTCACATAAGCGTCAAGAAAGATAGTGATGACGTATCTGCAGGTGTTCTTAGACAGGCATAATAATGGACCCCAAAAAAAAATAAAATAAAAGGGGGCAGATCTTTGGTTGTTTAGTTATTTGGGCTGTTTTTGTTTTCTTGTAAGGGGTTATAAATTGTTTGGGGATTTAGAGGCCGTTCTGGTGGAGTGAACAACTGGCGGTTCGGAGCTCGGCTGGACTCAGGTAATCATTATTTGAATTTAGGTAATTTTTGTTTGAGGACTGGGTCGTTTTGTTTTGTTGTTTTTTTTTTTATTTCCCTGTTTCTCTAACCCCAACCTCACATTCTCTAAGACCGTTTGACTTGTGGGTTGTGGGGTGGTGCAGGTTGGTTACGCTGAGCGTATCTCAGAAAACCTCTGCACCTGGGGGGGGGTTGTCAGGGGTGTTTTTTGTGTTTGGTTGATCCCCGGTTCCACTCCAGCTCCGGTGGGCCTTTGACCGTTCGTCATTGGTGTTACCGGGGTGTGGTGCAGCGGGAATGTACCTCAGTCGGAGTGGTGGGCCGATCTGTGCCGTTCGCCATTTCGGTAGTTCCACCCCTCCCGATGGGCTGGTGGTATGGTCGGTCTGGGGCACCGGACGTATTTCCGGTTTTCCGCTGTGCTTAGGGGATGGGACTGGGTTAGTTTTTCCTGTTTCCTTCCCCAGCTTGGTAGTTTTGTGCCGTTCGCCAAAATTGAGCTGACGATAGGCTCTGAGAGTGATCTGGGGTCTTTCGGTGTGCTGGGGGGGTAACAGGGTTTGCCGGTTGTTTTATTTGCCCCTGGGGTGGTTTAATGAAGTCCGCCGGGGGTTGGATTTTGTGTTTTTTATGTTTCCTTCCAGGTTCCACCTCCAGGGTTGATGGGACGGTCCTCTGGGGGGGGAACTGGCTTGTGGGGCCAACTAGCCAAGTGTGGCCGGGTCTGGGGTTCCTGGGTTGTGGGGAGGGTGCCTCCTGGGGTTGATGGTACGGTCCTCTGGGGGGCGCTGTTGCTCCATGAATACCTGGGGACCTCTGTGGGATTCCCGGCTTTGGCTGTTACTCCTGGAACTGGCGGTAAAGGTCTTGTGGGGGGTGTTGGGCTCTGCAAGTCGTTCTGGTATTGTGTTGTTGGGGCTATGTTGGGTTTTTGGATTTGGGTGTTTTTCTTTTCTTCCCGGGGTTGGATGGGACGGTCCCCTGGGGAGGGTTTGGGTGGGTTTTGTGTTTTTTCTTGTATGTTGGGTTGTATATGGGACTTTTTTTTTTTTTTTTTTGATGCCAGCCGGCCTTCCAGCCGCGGTGCCCTGTCCTGCTGTCTGCGGTGGACCTTGGGAGCGTTACGCCATCTGCTTCCTGACGAGGACCCCGGAGGGAGGTGCTGTTCTCGGGCCTGGTCTGTTCGGTCGCCAGGAGGCTTCCCGTTGATGGGGGGGTACTGTTGTGTGTTGGGGGGTTTGGCTGGACATTTTGGTGTTGTTTTCTTTTCTTTGCTCTCCAGGTGGTATGCAAACTGGTTTTTTGTCTGTGGAGACGGTGCTGGCAGAAGAGTCCTTCACCCTCATCAGCATTATTAGCTGCACCTGTGGATGATGCTCACGTGTAAACTTAAAGACTTTCAGCTGAAGCAGATGAGATGGCGTTCTGCATTTAAGCCATGAGTGGTTCAAGCAGAATTGCCGGGAACTCGACCTTGTGACGTTCAGTTGTGAGACGCTGAGGACCGCGCCTGGGTTTGACACATCGTGCCTGTGAAGGAGGATGGGTGAGGGACACATGCTGTCAGCACACATCAGAGGTGATGATTGTCTGAATAAGTGTTAACAGTAATTTGGTATTTTGTTACGCAGTATATTTGAACATTGATGAGAATTGTGCAGCTCGCTTCTCACTGCTGTGGCATACGGAATGATGATCCTCCACCTGTTGTGAGAAGCTGCTCATTTACATAAAGCTTAAATTCAGACCTGAATGTGTTGCTGATAGTGTGTGCATTTGAAGGACATTTGTTGTAGCTGTTGACTTACCTCACCTTTTCATCCTTCACAGAGTCAGTTTGTCGTGTCCACCTGGGGGGTGTTCGGCTGTGAGTCTGGGTCCAGAAGCGTCGGGCTTCGATCCATTTGGGCGCTGGAGAGCGCGCCGTCCTTCACCTCGCCAGACAAACGCACATTTATGTTGTACACAATTATTGCACAGAAGGGAAATAAATTTGTTTTGTTTTTGGAACCGCTTTCTGGTTATTTTAGCACTGGGTTCAGTCAGACGCTGGTCCGCTCCTCAACTCGCGTCTGCACATAACAAAATGGTTCATAAGTTAAGTAGATCAAGTTTTAAAAGTTTGTTCAGTCTCTTATTTGAGTAAAGACCCTTTACTTATTATACTAAACTGGTATGTAGAATTTATTGCAGATTATTTCTGTAGTTGTAATTTAGTTTTCAGTTGCAGTGTTTGTCCATTTTAGTGTATCACACACAACGTGGGTCCCTCAATCTTTCAGTAAACACCCCTGATATCGGGGTGAACGCGAGGCATGATGCAGATAGAAAAGTGTCATATAAATGCAGTCCATTTACCATTTAACTATATAATTGATTCCACATTTTTAAAACACTATAGCTAGCCTTACCTTAGCCTAACCATCCTCCTTGTTGCAGTTCTGATAGGCCCACAAAGTGCTAACAAATGGAGTTTCAAGTAGTATGAAGGTTTTTCAAGAGCGTACTAAGGTTATTTCCTCTCTTTATTCAAGCATCGTCATCTTCTTTTTTAGTGGCTGTTGGCAACAAGCCATAAACGTCAATGGTATCAGATGAAGCCAATCCAGAAATGTAGTTCCATAACTGGCTGCTTGACAGCTTCCCACTCCATGATAGCTGTACAGGGGTAATTTATTTCTAACTTCTTAGTTTAAGATGTTTTAACCCATAAAGTTCTGTAACTTTGTGGGTGTGGCAACACTGAGTGACAATGGCTGAGCCATCATCTCTGTGTCTCGTATCTGCTCAATGTGGCTGGTAGTAGAGACTGTGTCTGTCATTATGGAGAATGTTATTGCAAACACCTTGAATAATCTGGCTTGTTGTGTGGTGAAATGTTCTAATAGATCATCTAATGTCTCTGTTGCAACATTCTCACTAAGTGCAATTCTGTAGAATTTCACTTTTTCAATTTTAAATCTGATTACAGTCATATTTAATGTTGCATGTGAATGGCATTAGCACTTTTAGCAGCTGTCAGTAACCTGATCCATTAGGTCCACTTAATGTATGATTACTGAGAAAATAAGTGGCTCATAACATTTAATGTCTGTAACAAAGTAAATCATTAGTAAATCATCCACCACTCAGTCCCCAAAAATCTAAATATTAATAGCTAGAGGTGAGACAAAGTCACCATTAAGTCATTCTAAAGTCATTAATCGGCAAGTCCCAAGTCAAGTCTCAAGTCATAATGACCACCAATCGATTGCAAGCAGACTTGAGACTTGACTTGGGGCTGGCAGATTCATGACTTGAGAGTGACATCATCCCACCTCTGTTAATAGCCAAGTGGCCTATGTGTGCGTGTGTGCGCGTGTGTATGGCTTTGATCACACAAAAACCAGAGAGAGCTGACATTTGCCATTTGGTATGCTTATGTATTTTGGGTCAAGGATGAACGCTGTGAAAACGGAAAGTTGATAGGACAAATATTTTTGGAGAAATTAGCAATTTTAGATAACAAAATAAAAATAAATAAAAGGGCTGAGTGCCTCTCATAAAAATGTTGAGGTCTAAGATTCTAAAAACATTATGGACTCACATGCCATTCCAACTCGTTGCTTAATTGATTTCCACCCTTGAAAAATGTCTACTACACTACCCAGTCTAGAGCCCGTGGATCCCCACGGGCAACACACTAGTATGATTTCATAAACACCCAAACTGATACAATCCTGTTAGCTGGTTTGAACTCTAAAGAGAGGGGTGTGTTCAGGCTTCTTTCGTCACACACAGAGCCCCCTCATGTTCCACCGCTTTATGAATTAATGAGCTCATTGTCCCACTGCTGTGAACATGGTGACGCCAGGACATGGCCCAGACATGGGCTGGTGGCATCATGCAGGCTTTGTCTAGTATATACACAGCCTATGGTTGCCATCCAGCTTTGCTGTGCATTACCATCACCTTCTGATCTGGAGCACTGATCAGACAGTATCTCATCCAGATCATTATACAGGAGCAGATTGATATGTTTGTAGACAGTGCCATCTTTTTCATATATAAGTCACTTTAAAATATAAGTCACAGAATCAGCAAAACAAATAAAAAACAGCAACTTATAGTCTGGAAAATACAGTAAAATTGCATTCACACTGCATCAGCATGAATGTACAGTAGTGTTCAGAATAATAGTAGTGCTATGTGACTAAAAAGATTAATCCAGGTTTTGAGTATATTTCTTATTGTTACATGGGAAACAAGGTACCAGTAGATTCAGTAGATTCTCACAAATCCAACAAGACCAAGCATTCATGATATGCACACTCTTAAGGCTATGAAATTTGGTTATTAGTAAAAAAAAGTAGAAAAGGGGGTGTTCACAATAATAGTAGCATCTGCTGTTGACGCTACAAACTCAAAACTATTATGTTCAAACTGCTTTTTTAGCAATCCTGTGAATCACTAAACTAGTATTTAGTTGTATAACCAGTTTTTCATGATTTCTTCACATCTGTGAGGCATTAATTTTGTTGGTTTGGAACCAAGATTTTGCTCGTTTACTAGTGTGCTTGGGGTCATTGTCTTGTTGAAGCACCCATTTCAAGGGCATGTCCTCTTCAGCATAAGGCAACATGACCTCTTCAAGTATTTTGACATATCCAAACTGATCCATGATATCTGGTATGCGATATATAGGCCCAACACCATAGTAGGAGAAACATGCCCATATCATGATGCTTGCACCACCATGCTTCACTGTCTTCACTGTGAATTGTGGCTTGAATTCAGAGTTTGGGGGTCATCTCACAAACTGTCTACGGCCCTTGGACCCAAAAAGAACAATTTTACTCTCATCAGTCCACAAAATATTCCTCTATTTCTCTTTAGGCCAGTTGATGTGTTCTTTGGCAAATTGTAACCTCTTCTGCACATGTCTTTTATTTAACAGAGGGACTTTGCGGGGGATTCTTACAAATAAATTAGCTTCACACAGGCGTCTTCTAACTGTCACAGCACTTACAGGTAACTCCAGACTGTCTTTGATCATCCTGGAGCTGATCATTGGGTGAGCCTTTGCCATTCTGGTTATTCTTCTATCCATTTTGATGGTTGTTTTCCATTTTCTTCCATGCGTCTCTGTTTTTTTGTCCATTTTAAAGCATTTGAGATCACTGTAGATGAACAGCCTATAATTTTTTGCACCTGCGTATACGTTTTCCTCTCTCCACTCAACTTTTTAATCAAACTACGCTGTTCTTCTGAACAATGTCTTGAACATCCCATTTTCCTCAGGCTTTCAAAGAGAAAAGCATGTTCAACAGGTGCTGGTTTCATCCTTAAATAGGGGACACCTGATTCACACCTGTTTGTTCAACAAAATTGACAAACTCACTGACTGAATGCCACACTACTAGTATTTTCTACTTTTTTTTACTAATAGCCCAATTTCATAGCCTTAAGACTGTGCATATCATGAATGCTTGGTCTTGTTGGATTTGTGAGAATCTACTGAATCTACTGGTACCTTGTTTCCCATGTAACAATAAGAAATATACTCAAAACCTGGATTAATCTTTTTAGTCACATAGCACTACTATTATTCTGAACACTACTGTACTTGCAAATTCTTCAACGATGCTAACACTTTTCCATTTTGACAATACATGTTACCACACACTTTAAACTACATCTACAAGAAACACTCAATACAGTCATACCTGCAAAGAAACACAAATATGCTTCTTCACTGATCAGGCAGTACTCCTTCACACAGAGTGTGAACTGTTGGGGGGTTGGCATCTAAAAGCAAATGTAAGCTATAGGGCAACAGTATTCATTCATTCATTTTCTATACCTGCTTACTCTAATTAAGGGTCGCAGGGTGTTGGAGCTTATCCCAACAGTCATAGGGCGTGAGGCAGGGTACACCCTGGACAGGACGCCAGTCTGTCGCAGGGCCACAGACAAACACATTCACACCCGCGGTCACACCTATGATCAGGCCAGCGTTCATTAAATTACAAACTAAAAGTAAAAATTAGAAACTAGCTATCATTAGTAGGCTTCTGTTGACACTTGATACCATCAAATTCAGAACTTCTGAAGTTAAAAAAAGTGTATTAAACAATTACATACCTTTTAGCTTGTGCCACATGCTGAACCAGAGATTTTCAGTCATTCCACTGATGTGAGTGATTCAGGCAAATGAAAGGTTCAGTAATGAGACGGTCCACTTTAGGCGTATCGGAAATTCAGTTATCAGATTCTGAATTTCAGGTCTGCGTGTAGGGAATATATTAAAATATGTGCAACTGTATGGAGCTAAATCAAGGCCAAAAGTTTTGTAATCTGAAAATAAAAAAAGATTGAAAAAATTAATTTTGAAACTGAAAATTAAAGTTTTGTTGTTGAATTTTATAATAATTTAAAAAGTATTATCAAAATAAAAATAAGTGTAAGATATATATTTTTCAGTTTAAATAAATTTTTGATTCAGCTCTGTAATTTTTTTGATCAAATAATTTATTTTCATTCATATTTCTTTTTTTCACCTTCAGATCTTTTTTTTTTTAAACTTTCAGATCTTATTTTTTCAGTTTCAAACTTTTGGCCCCGTTCTGGCGTGGGAGGGCGTGGCTTCGATTGAGAGGGGCGTGGAATTGAGTGACAGCAGAGCAATCAGTCTTCACATGATGTTGCTTTCAGGAAACGTGGGTCCTTCGATAGATAATGACAACACTTTCTCTCCACTGTATTGTCTTGATACCTGTAATTAAAGTGATGCTAAAGATGTCGATTACAAGTAATTCTAGACCACTCTTTTAAAAACTGGAAAATATGCAAGATTGTAAAGTTTAAGACCTATACCTAAAAAACCGATGTGTCCCAAATCCACACAAGACCGTGAATGCAGTGCAGCATCGCTGAATAAAAATGAGGCAGGTCGCTCATTTTACAGGCTGCCAGCAGTTATTATCCATCAAGCAGTGGAGTGTTACGAGCTTTCTAAGTGACACACAGAGAGACCTGGCTCAGCAGATCTGAAGGAAGCTTTAATATGGACCAAGCAGCAGAACCAAGCAGTCCACCCGTAAATCCAAATCCAAAGCCGCCCGGAAGAGCGCTCCGGGTACCGGCGCTGTGAAGTAGCCTCGCCGTTACAGGCCCGGCACTGTGGTGCTCCGCCGCTACCAGAAATCCACCAAGCTGCTGATCCACAAGTGCCCTTCCAGCACCTGGTGAGAGAAATCGCTCAGGACCTCAAAACCGACCTCCACTTTCAGAGCTCCGCTGTGATGCTCTGCAGGAGGCCGGCGAGGCTGACCTGGTCGGCAGCTTGTGGATCAGCAGCTCGGTGGATTTCTGGTAGCGGTGGATCTCTCTCAGCGCCTCAGTGCCGGGCATGTAACGGCGAGGCTAGTTCACACTGCCGGTAGCCGGAGCGCTCTTCTGGGCGGCTTTGGATTCACGGGCGGTCAACTTTGTTACGTCGTCATTAAATTCACTATCCGGTACAACATACGGATCCACTGAACCAACTGCTACACATCGATCACAATAAACAGCTTTATCTCGAGGGTTTAAAACCATGTAATAAACTTTCATTCTCTCTATTTTCTTTCACGCGCCAGCCGCGTAGTAAATAAACAATGGAGACGGGAGCAGAGTTATTATCTATCGAAGGACTCACATTTCCTGAAAGCAACATCATGTGAGGACTGACTGCTCTGATGTCACTCACAATTCCATGCCCCTCTTAATTGAAGCCACACCCTCCCACGCCAGAACGGGGCCAAAAGTTTGAAACTGAAAAAATAACATCTGAAAGTGAAAAAAGATCTGAAGGTGAAAAAAAGAAATATGAATGAAAATAAATTATTTGATCAAAAAAATGACAGAGCTGAATCAAAAAAATTTTTAAACTGAAAATATATGTCTTACACTTATTTTTATTTTGATAATACTTTTTAAATGATTATAAAATTCAAGAACAAACATTGAATTTTCAGTTTCAAAATTTATTTTTTCAATCTTTTTTTAATTTTCAGATTACAAAACTTTAATTTTCAGTTTCAAAATTAATTTTTTCAATCTTTTTTTATTTTCAGATTACAAAATGTTTGGCCTTGATTTAGCTCCATACAACTGTACGTAAGACAGATGTTTTGAAACTCCCCAAACTGTTGTTTTTACTGTTTGTGTGTGTGTGTTGGGGGGGGGGGGGGGGGGTATGTCCCTTCAGCTGCTCCCTTGTTTTTTCACTTGGGGTTACTACAGCCGATCCAGGGTGGAGCTACATGCTGATTTCGCTCAGGTTTTACACCCTTCCTAACAGAATCCCACATTACATGCAGAAATGTGGCAGGGGTGGGGTTTGAACCAGGAACCTTCCGCACTGAAACCAAGCGCACTAACCACTTGGCCACCCCCAATACCTCCTTTAATTTGACTCACACTTTCGAAGTCCTCCTTTCAGCCGACCCTTGGATATTAACTGTTCCTCCTTATCAGGGACACTCTAAGTCCATCTCTTTCTCTCTTCTCCTTCTCTTCACTGAAGGCAGCCAGTCTTCAGTGGAGCCTGGTGGCATCGGTTGTGCCTGCGGCGAAAGGCGGGAGACCTCACGTTTGGTTGGGTTGAAACACTTAAGTAAGCCATCCAAAGCCTGTTTCCCGTCGTCAGGACCCGGTGGGTCAGTCCCATCAGAGACCAATTATGACTACTGCTGAGCTACGGATGAAAGGCTCGATCAAAAGAAACAACACACACAGGCAGCGTGCACACGTATACAGCCACTAAGGCACCTGCGAGGGAACGCGCGTACAAACGCTTTGTTTCAGTTGTCATCTCTCCCTCACCGGCTCCATGTGTGTGTGTGTCTCTTGATCCTTTGTATTTTTTTTTCTTAACAAACACAATAATCCTTCTGTCTTTTACGGCTGCACCAAATCCCAGAGGCTTCACAGTAACTCACACAGACCCACGTACCAAATGTTCCTCTATTAAACAATGCCTGGCCAAAAGAAAAAAAAAGTCTTCAGTGAGTGTTGAATTAACCAAGGACACCATGAGTTGAGCAAGCAGACAAATACAGTCCACTGGTGTGTCACACACACTTTCCAGCAGAGCGTAAATCATTCATAATGATCATTAACCCTAGAACACTATCGCTCAAATTAGTAACACGATCACTAACGCCGGGTGATTTTTACCCGATGTAATATACCCAATAAAAAGTACTTATTAAAATATATCAAAATATGACAATACATGACAAATAAGAGTAGTGTTCTTTTATTTTAAACTGTGCCATGTCTAACAAAATGAAAAAAGGGTACAATGAGGGGACCATATAAAAATGCTCCAAAATTACCGCAAAATAAGAATTTTGAGAACAAAAAATTCCTAAAAGAAAAATAATGAAGCTGGAAACTTGTTTCTTGGTCCACCCATTCCTGGGGTATTTGAGACTTCCCTGGTGCAGGCACAATCTCCTTGGCACACAAACGGCTGTACTAGAGACAAACAAAATATGGCATATTTTGAATGGGTAAAAATGACCAGGTGACTAAAATATTTTTATCATTATATGAATTCCCTTGGAAATCACCAGTTTGTGATAGTTATTCATAACCACTGGACTAAATAAAGATAACGTGCAAATTCCAGGACCACTTTCACTTACTTTAATCCTCACATGCAGTCAGTACAGCAGGGTGGTAATGGCGTGGACACACTGGTTGATGGCAGATGTGGCACCTGTGTCGTGTCTTCCTGTCCAACCCTGAGCAGCAGCGGGCACACCTCACTAAGGGACTACTGCTTTCTGCTGCCACTGGTCCTGCCTCACTTGCAGGAGTGCCAGGGAAGGGATGTCGAGCACGGTACAGATCAGGATTCTGAGTTGACGTGATAGATTTGAAGAGAGGAGACTCTGCTCTGCCCATGGTTTGATAAGTGCCAGTGCCAAAACCTGCATATAAGGCCTCCTCTGCAGGTTGTTGTCACCTCTCTTCATCGCATTCTCCTTGTCTATGATCCATGAGTTTATCACACTAGTGTTTATCATGCCATACAACATGCACAGAGGCCATCTCTTGGTGTTTCTTCCACAGCCATAGTGAGCACACATCTGATCAAAAGTATCGACACCTCCCTTTGTTTTGTTGTAAAACTCAATAACTTTTATACAATAACACTATCCCCGGGTGGAATCCACCCAAAAGTTACTTTACCCTCGATCACTACTGCTGGGTGAAAATCACCCAAACATGTGTCTGTAGGAAAAAGTGGGTTTTGGACTAGGAAAACACCCATGCCATCAAATATGTCAAAGACAATGCTGAAGCTACCCAGAGACCATGACACTCAGAAAAACATAACATAATGAAAATCACATAATTACATTTGTCACCTGGCGATAGTGTTCTAGGGTTAATAGGGGAAGGTTCCGTGGGAGAAACTGCTCCTCAAACCCCCTCCCTTAGTCACACTGATGTGAACTGACAGACCACCAGATCAGCAGCAATTACCCGGAGTCATCTGGGCCAGGAAGCATAAGGCACAGACGCATACCGCCACATGGGCACACATGCACAGAGACGTCACGAACAGATGGGCGCACAACAACACAAACCCATGCAGACAGAGTGACAAAGCAGGCACTGTCATAGATGATCTCTTTCATGCATACATGCATTACACTTACCTTGATTTATTCCTCTCGATGTGCCTGGCTGGAGGGGAAAAGGTGGTCTCTTGCTCTGGTTTCCTTCCATACGCCCCACGGGGGAAAGGCACTTAAGATAACATAGACACGACACATGTTAAACCGAACCCATCACCGAGACACACAGAGGCAAAGGCGAGGAGAACATGAATGATTTGTTCAAACAAAGATTAAAAAAGCTCTTTCTGACTGGCAAATGTCATGCTTCCAGTCTGGGACGGGATTGAGACAGTTTAGTGCCGCCGTATTCACTTTGAAGCCGCCACTGTTTGGCAATAAGGACTTTCATTTGAATGGGAAATCCTCTTCGTTGCGCCGTTTAAAGCAAGTCCCTGCAGGATCATAGACCAGAAAGACAATAACAACAACATTCTAATATTTCTGTGTTCAACTGACCTGTATTTTCAATTTATCTAATATTCAGAATCATTTATCATAAAACAGTTTATATAATATGCTTGGTGAAGTGCAAAAGTATATATTTAGTTTTAGTCCATTCAAAACCAATTTATCTTAGACAGACTGAACACAGAGTGATTTAAGTGCAACTTTTGGGGACAGTTAAAAAGCCATCACGTTGCTGCATGTACATGAGCAGGACAGAATTCTTTGCTGTAGAGAATGAGCTAACTGTCCACAACAAAAGAAGTCATTTTTCTTTACAGTACATGTTCTGCAATATCACAAACAGATTTTTGGATTGGCTGTGCAGCCTTGATTTCAGTGTCAAATTATTCTCAACATAAAAAGCATTAATTTCTTTCCATTTTGTTAAATCTGTCCCCTCAATGGAGTAATTTTCCAGACTTGGTTTTCAGACAGAGGAGCAGTTTCATGCAGCTCAAAGGTCAATATTGACTTTCACTAAAAATACAGAATTGGAGCCAACAAAAACCTGAGATAATTTAAGTCCAAAATTTGCACTCGCACCCTTCACCAAGGAGGTGAAGGTTTCTTGATTGTGTGTTACTTGTCAATTTGTTTACAGAAGTATTTGAAGTGAACTCACGTGTTGCCCGGGGGATCCATGGGCTCTAGATTGGCTAATGTTTATAAAATAAGTAGCTGTGCAAAGTTTCTATGAGTTGGAATGGCGTGTGAGTCCAGAATGTTTTTCGAACCTTTGAAGTAAGACCTGAACAATTTTTAGAAGAACTCAACCCTTTTATTTTCTACTAATTATGTAATTTTTTAAATGATAATTTACTGTCTTAATGTATTCATAATTTGTTTAGGTTATTGTTATTATATTCACACTATTATTATTATAACTTCTATTTTGTCATTTGATTTTTAAATGGACCACAATGGAAATAAGTGTTTTCACTTTCTTGTGTCAACCACGTATTTTTAATGTATTTACATTTATATTATATACTTACATTGAACTTACTAAATAAAATCACAGTAAATCATCAATATAAAGATGATTTACCACTCCCTGCTGGAATGGCGTGTTGGTCTAGAATGTAATTTGCAATGTTAGCTAATATCCGTAGTTTGGAGAAACTACGGCTATTCGCTACAGCTATTATATTATTGGTGTTTCATTTTTGTAGCGTTCATCCTTCACCCAAAATACATAACCATACATAACGGCAAATATCAGCTCTCCACAGTTTGTCTGTGATCAAATTTGTACACACAAACACATGCATGCACAGAGAGTGTTTTGTCTTTTCCACATTTTGTGGAAAAATGCAGGTGCTTCAATTTTTAGACATGCACAGAGGCAGTGGTGAAAGACACCAAAAGCAATATACTTTTCACTCATGGTACCAGCAACATGACACTTAACTCACTCATAGTAACAGCAACATGACACTTAACTAAACTGATTAAACCAATTGAAATACAAAAACACAATAAATCAGTAACACTAACAACAATGTTAAACAAACATGAACCACAATAACAATATTGAAAATCCCAAAACCCTGAACTCCCATTGCAGTGCAACGTCCAATGTTTACTGGTTAGCTATAATTGCTAATTTCTCCAAAAATATTTGGACTATCAACTTTCCATTTTTGCAGTGTTTATTCTTGACCCAAAGTACATCAGATAAATACATTTTTTTGAGGGAGTTGATCTTCAAATGATGATCAAGTAGGGCCAGAAATGCAGATCATGTCAGAGGTGTCTGCAATTTGGGCACTCTTCTCTTTTTGATTTTTGTTTTTCATAATTTCATTCTACATGATAAATCAATAGATAATACAATAAAAAAAAAACCAAACAAACAATATATATATATATATATATATATATATATATATATATATATATATATATATATATATATATATATATATATATATATATATATATATATACAGTATACATGTTCAAGTAACTGCAAAGGCCAATTGGGGATGCATCTGTAGGGGGCCGGCTCAGCTGTGGCTCTGCTTTACTGCAGACTCGCAGCTGCTGCAGCGTCCACAGGAGATTCACCAGGACTCTGTCTCCAGAGAGATGAACTTATCTCAAATACTAACAATGGAACTAAGACCATTGTTATTTTAAAACGCTTTGGGGTATATGGCAGGTAGATATACTTGTCTGTGAAAGCTTTTTCCTTGTGTATCCCCTGGCAGGACTCTGAGTGTACACAGATCACTCACTCCTTCTTTTGCTTTGCCTCGTTCTCTCTCTGGCTCACTGCCTCTCTTCTCTTCTGTTATGTTTGGGATCAAAAGCTTTATATGTTTGTTAAATAAGGAATTTAAAAAACCCCCCAGATGATATATATGTAGAGCAGCCATCTAAAAACAGCAGAGCGGAGAAAATGAGCAATACTGAGTTGGCAAATGATTGATAAATCTTTGACCTGATGGCTGAAGAACTATTGGACCAAACAGCTGTAGATCAGCTGCACAACAGCAGAGGAGACATCCTCGGTCAGTGGTACAGCTGTTGGCCTTCTCCCTTATGCCGATGTAAACAGACTTCCCAGAGTTCGGTTTATTTCCATTTCTACATGGGAGGGCCATACGTCCACTGCTAATTAGCAATAATTTGCCAGCTGTGAATTTCAGAAGCAATATCAAACAAATTATGTTGCATTCTAAGGAGAGTAATACCACACAAAAATGGAGTCCTTCAACCTCAAACCAGATGTAAACAGGAAACATGGTCAAGTGAGCATTTTACAGGTGATATTAAACATGGTTCCGTGAATTAAATCTGAAATTCTGTCCATCTGTGCTGATCTATGACCACTTTATTAAGCACATCTTGCATCTACTGCTTTACATCCTGAGCTGGACTACCAGGAAGACCTGCAGTATACATATGTAAGCTGATTTACTGTATTTCAGTCAGAGATACAGGTTGAAGCCATTAGCCATTTCTAGTATTTATTGTTGGAATACGGCTCTTCTCTTGGAGAGATCTACTCTTTTGAAGGTATTCATGATCAGTCTATCCTGCAAACCGCATGCCAAAGGTTGAATTATAGAAGCATTGCAGCACCTAAACCTGGCAGTTAGTATAAATTCACATTAAATGGAGTAATTTGGACCTCTGGATGATTGAGTGTTGTGACTTAGCTGTTATGCCACAAGTGAGCACATGAATGACATGGCTGATATTTCTAAAACACTAAAACACAAATGAAGGAGCTGTTACAGATCAGCCAGCATGTTATGCCCTTACATGGTTGTTCGTAGATGAACTGACAATGTTTGCTTCCTTTGGCACGAATGCAGCTTTGCAGATTGTCTTTGGGGTTGGGAATGTACTGTAGCCTGTGGCTGGATTTTCCTTTTGTAGTTCTGTACTCACATTGTGTTCCACTGTAATTTTTCTGGTATCAGACTGTAAAATTCTGAGTTTGGACTTGTCTGGAATACAGCACTAAAACCAGCAAGGAGCTCAATATTTTAGCCCAGTGTAATCAATGGCCAACAAAGGCGAACTGCATTACTGCATGTACTGTATATTACAGTGTGCTATAAATCTTGGAACACATGCTGGTGCTGCGCATCACTCTATCAACAACGCTTTGTACTGTCTTGGGTCCTGGATGGTGACCACCTAAGCAGACAAACGGTTTGTCCCCCATGCCTTGAAAGTTAGCATCTATCTACCACAGCCATGTCAAACATTGGCATCCCCATGGCCTTCTCCACCTGCTGGGGTCCTCAACACTGATGCACCTGCATGCTTGATCACACCCAGAGACACACCCCACATGGCCAAAATACTGTAGCTGATGCTCCCTCACAAGGCAAGTGATACTCCTACTGCTCATTGCTGTCTATCGAAGTAACCACTTGTTTAACAAAGTCAATTTCACGGTAACCAAGGATCATCTGAAGAAACCTAGTACCAAAGAGGTTCAGTTGTTGCCTTAGGTCACTCCTTTAGAATCAAAGACTAAGGGCCCTGTCCCACTGGCGTTTAGGAGGATTTGTGGATGGAATGCGCACAAAAGTGGCCCACAACCGCAATAACTGTGTAACATTCCTGTATGAGTCGGCCGCCATCCGAACACGTCCGTGATCATCCGCAGAGGCACGCATGTCCGCAGCTAGGATTTTTGCTCAAAAATCCTGCTGCGGATGAGATCCGCATCACTGCCTGAACACATACTGAAGACATACGCAGGACATACACAACCAACGTGCCGCATATCCCCTGTCATCTGCTGATATCCGCAACCGACTGGCGCGGCTTGGCGGCTGATTGGGACAGCGTGCAAAACAGATATGACGCGTGCCCAGCACGGCCACATCACGGTCGCAAATGGTATGTCGCGCATGCAGACAGAGTGGGCACGGATGAAGCGAGTGCATCACGGCCGCTGTGCCCCTCATGGGGGCGCCTCCGCGGTCGCCTTTGCTTCTGTTCCCTGTTATATCCACTTTTCTTCCTCATGTATTCGCTGATCCACCCCGGGACATTTGTCATTTCCGCCCACCTTTGTTGCGGACGCTCAGCTTTTGTCTCCTCATTTCATGCGCAAATCCTCCTAAACGCCAGTGGGACAGGGCCCTAATATCCATACAGTAATTAAGCACCAGAACCTTAAAGAATTAGACTTTTGCTCTCCTACAATGATATCAGCATCACCAAACATCTCTGTGCAGCAACCTCATGACTGTATCAGTTCTTCCAGGTGTCTCTTGATCTCAAAAGCCCAGGACCGTGAGACATGAACGTCACTGCTTAATGGCCCATTCACACTCTGACGATTAGCACGCCGTTTGCCAACGGAGAATGAAAAGTTGCTTTTCGTTGACCAGCTCTGAGGTTTGCTAGACTCCACAAGAGAGAGGTCGATGTTGGTTGGGCACTACAGATGTTCATCGTGGCATGCTTAAAAAACTTTAATGTTTATGGCAAAACACCGCAAGAGTTGAGCTCCACTACTGCTACAGCACTTCCGTTAATACACTCTTATCACTATGTTCCCCTCTGCCAGCAAGATCGTAGGCTTGACTGGATGCACCACCTCTTCTGGATCCATTGGGCAAGCAGAAATTTATCAAAAATATTAAGAAATATGAAGGAATATTTAAATCCTGTCTTGACAATGCACCAGTGGCAAGTGACACATCACTTGCCACGATCAGTTGACGTCACAAATGTTGCATCGATGACCAGCTCCACCAAGCTATGCTGCTCCGAGGTGTGCTGCAAATGCATCGGCCCTCCAACAGCCGCAATTAAAGTACGCCCTGTGTGACCATCCCAAACATTGAGCTCTGCCAGTACAACAATACCCTCTGCTGGGCTACATCGACCTGCATTGGAGACAAGAAATCCAGACCCATCATGGAGCTCACCTTCTCTGATGTTTCACAGAGGTTTCTGTGAATCTGCTACATCAGCCATTTCACCTCATAGTGGGAATGGACCCTAAGATACGTGAATGCCTCTACGTGAATGCCTCTACAAAATCAAAACTTCTCGGCCTACAGGTACGCATCTGATAGCTGGGTCCAGGAAGCCACTGAAAGCCTAGGTATTACTCTAGATCCAGGACAATAGCAAAACCCAGACACTCCAATGCCTCACTCAGCTTCCCCAGATGAGTGAGAACAAAATATAATTCAACGCAATATGATCCACTTTTGTAGCAATGCTTCCAGCAGCAATTTACTTTCTTCAAATATAAAGTCCTTGGCTGTTTTATATTGTTTTCCTTCCTTTCAAATCCTGGATATAAATGAAATCAAAGTCAAACTCTGTTCAAACTTTGAATGAACTCCAGCTTAAAACTCAATTCTTGAGATGCGGCTGAAACAGAAGAGGCAGCTGTCAAGCGCGGTGGTGGATGGAGGTTGCTGTAGCAGGGCCTACTCACAGTACTATAAATAAAAGAAAGCATCAATATGTAATAAGGGAAGTCAATATTCTTTTGATGGACTCACTGTATACACAGAACAGAGTCAACAAACATTGGTTGTTAAGCTTTTTAGATGTCACTTTAATATATTTCATTTTGTTTTCTTCTGTTCAAGGACTGGGGCTGTGTCTGATGTTGTACAAAACTAATGTGGTGAAGAAAGAGCTGAGCCAGAAGGTGAGACTCTCAATTTACCAAGTGATGTACTTTCCTATCGTCACCTATGGTCATGAACTTTGGGTAATGACCAAAACAACAACATTGTTAAAGCGGCAGAAATGAGATTCATGGTGCCTTAGTGGTTAGAACTGGTACCTCATAGCAAGAAGGTCATGGGATTGCTTGCCACCCTTTCTGTGTGGAGTTTGCAGGTTGGTTTCCTCCGGGCACTCCGGTTTCCTCCCACAATCAAAAACATGCTTATTTAGGGTCTGCTCCTTTCTCTGTCCCTGACCAAGGCAGAGTCTCTACATCTGGAGTTTCTTCCCGGGCGCCGGACAGTGGCTGCCCACTGCTCCTAGTGGTTGGATTATGTCCAACTGTAATTTGGATGGGTTAAACGCAGAGGACAAATTTCATTGTGTGTACACAGAATGCTGCAGCACAGCTTTAGCAGGGGCTCAGAGGAGGTAGCATATGACTCCTGCCCTGGCCACATTTCACTGGTTGCCAGTTCATTTTAAAATTCTTATGTTATTCTTAGCTCCATCTTACCTCTCTGGGTGTCTTCAGCCTTATGTACCTAGTTGGTCTCTCAGCTAGGCTGACCAGCTGCTCCTGCATGTGCCAAGGTCAAAAAGAAAGCTCAGTGGGGACAGGGCTGTTTGTGCTGTTGCTCCCAAACTATGGAACAGCTTGCCTCTGGGTGTTAGGGAGGCACCCTTATTGGTCATTTTTAAAGTTCTTCTAAAACGTATCTTTTTTCATTGGCTTTGGACACCAACAACGCTTAGTTTGATAATTTTTAAATTGCATTTTAGTGGTTCTTTTTATTTTTTATTTTAGTGTATTTTAATTTATTAAGTTTGTAGCATATAGAACCTTGTGTCAGCGGCTGTTTTGCGACAGCTGGCTGTTTTAAGGTGCTTTATAAATAAATTTGGTATGGTATGTATATGTACAATGACAATAAAGGCTCTATTCTATTCTATTCTTTCATCAGGTATCTGGGCTTACACTTAAGCCCCTGTCACATAGAGCAAGAACGTGGAGGAACCATTCCTGAAATGGCAAAAATTGCCATAATCCGATGCAGTTGGGAGGAAAAGAGGCGTGGCCAGCCCTGTCAGAACATATCCAGATTACCTCGTCCACACCTGCACGATGGCTTCCAAAGCGCATGTAGACAACAGGTAGATGACACAGACTGCTGTCAGACGGCCATAAAAGGTGCTGCAGGCTGTCCGATGTCCAAACATCTGGATGGCAAACACAGGACTGGAGTGCTGTGTTCCTCACACGCACGTGCATGTGAGTGCGCAGTGTGAGCAGTGTGTGTGTGGCACTTCGCACACACGCATGGGGCTGCGATTATCACTCAGCTGTGTGTGTGTATGTGTGTGTGTGTGCATAATGCTGCATAAGCCACTAAGCACGCATGCAGAGTGCAGGCGTGCAGAGTGCACGTGTGCACGCATGCAACTGGACAGCTTCACTCAAAGTTTGCTGGAAGTGTGCCATACTGTCCCCTGCATCAGACGGAGCGCCTTTCCAGGGAACTTTCTTTTTTATTGTTTGGTCACTTCACGAGCACAACACAACTCTGGACACCGTGATGGTTGGATTATCACATGGATTTCATTTTTTTTATTTTGGGTGAGAGGATTTTAACCGCAGGCTGCTCTCCCGGCTTCACGTCCATGTCTGCACTGTGAAACACTCCTGGGCTGCTGTTGGAGGTGAGATTCATGTTTATTCCTGTTGTCACAACAGTTCCATGTCATATCTCCTACAGAGTTAGAAGGTGATCATTTATGACAGCATGAGATCCATTCAGCTCAGAGTCTGACATGTGCAATGACGCGTTACTGTGCACCATGGAGAGGCGCAGCTGCCCATGTTATGATGGAGCCAATAGTTCACATTATTTAAGTCGCCCATGGGAAGGAATGGACAAATATCTGTACGGTAAGGTCTACTGTGGATATAACAGCCTGGTCAGATGTGCGGCAGCGTGCGCACAGTAGCGCACGGAGCTTTTAGTTTGATAGCCGCTGTTCATATTCACTGTACATGATAATAATTCAGAGTTATTATCATGAAGAAGCATACCACATACATTTCAACAGTTCCTTTGTGCTCCGGGGGGAGGGGGGTGGACAGTATTCTATGCGGCACATGCAGGTCATACCATGCCGCATTCATCTCAAGGTTCCCTCGTATGCGCTCAAATCATTTCGGATCACATTTGCCACCATCCAAATATCCGCTGTCCGATAGGTGTCCCATCTCGATGGCGCCTGGAGTGTTTTGAACATATGCATCACACTCGGGGCTGCCGGCCGATTTTGACCAACTGCATGGACTTCCACAGATGGCTGTCAGAACGTTTTGGAACTGAAATCCAACACTTTTCGGATGTATGCTGAATCATAATTCTGATGCATTCTGCGTGATTCCAGCTATGTGTGATGGGGGTATTAGGGACAGAGTGAGAAGCTAGAAAATCTAGGAGGAACTTGGAGTTGAGCTGTTGATTCTTTACATTGAAAGGAGTATCTGAGGTGTGTCGGGCATGTGGTCAGGATGGTCATCTCACTAGAATGACGTCCTAGCACATCAAACTGGGAGAAAGACAAAGTAGTGGGAAGACAAAGAACACACTTGAGTGATAATATTTCACCGCTGGCTTGGGAATGCCTTGGGATCACACAGGAAGAACTAGAGGACATGGCCAAGGATGAGCTGCTTGGTCTGCTGCCACCACGACTCCTCTTTTCCTTCACTCCCCTGTTTTTTGCTTGTTTGTTTTTTTCCCCTTTGAGGCGCTTTCTTCCATGTACCTTGTGAACATCATCTAACTGGGAAGAACTGAACAAGCTCAAAACATGTAGCAGACAGCATGTCCACGAACTTTACAGGAGCAGGATGCTGTCCTGCCGCCAAAAAGATGTAGCCCCGGGGCCACGAGTATACGTCAGACTGAGGCCGTGATCAATAAATAGGAACAGTTATTTAACAGACTGCAGAGTCAAACGCCGCTGCAGTGGATGACCTTTACATTGCTCGTGGGCTAATGCGGAAATGAAGAGTGAGCGAAGAGATGCGGAGAAAAGTAATTGGGTGAGCAGACACACCCAGATGAACATACACACACACATGCACCCACACTGTCATATTCGCACATACGGTCCCATTTAAAATTAGGCGCTCATGCATGAGAGCATGACGTCGTTTTTAGTGATGCAGAAGAAAATGCGCGTCCATTGAAAGGCACATTTGCAGAGTGTTTTTGGTTAAACCAAACAAGAAGCATGTGTGTGAGCTTGCGTGCGGCAAATCAGGCAATTCTCTCTGCAGTGGAAGTGTGTGTCAGAGCCGACTATTGCAGGGATGTGCTGATAGAGAGGTTCTTGAGCACAGACTATTGCCTAGGGCCGAGAGAAACTTGGAAAAAAAGAGAGAGGGGAGGAGAAAAAGAAAGGGAAGGAGGAGAAGTAAGAGCGATAAAGAAAACAGAAATGCAGCAGAAAATAAACAAGGTTACACAAATCGGGAGGGGAGGCGATGAGAAGGGGATTTGAGAGATGTGGCAGGCAAGGTCAAATCAGTGAGGCAGACCAAGAAAAAGAGGGAGAAAGGTGAGAAATGAAATACCAGCGAGCGCGAAAGGGTGCCACAAAAGAAGAGAGAGTGAAGAGAAGGTGGCAGGGTTTAGGAGGAGGAGGTGGAGAATGACACCTCTGCATGATAATTTCTTCATTAGAAAAGACCTTGAATGAGGATTTTCGTTCTGTCATGTGAACTTCCATCCTCCTTTTCTCTTTTCATGCCGTCTTCACTCACCCATCCTGCCCCCCCCCCACACACACCCCCCCACTCTGCTTACTTTTCTCTTTTTGCTCCTTCTCAACATCACCGATCTCTCATTATAAAATCCATACTCAGCAACTCTAAGACATAGAAGCATGATGAAGAAGAGAGAGACAGAGAGAGACTGCAGCATGGCATCATGGGACTTTTTTTGTGTTCTGCCTTTTACCTTCGACATGCCGTCTGAGCATGAACATTGACTATTCTCTTCTCAACTAGCGTGAATGAAAACTTGATCAATCGCCCCGAGCTTGAATGAGATAAGTAAATTCTTTCAATGGAAAGGGAGCATGAGAGAGATGAAAATGATTTTTGCACTTTGGAAAATAAATGTAAATTCAATAAAGCATGCACCATCAGCTACATAAAGTCAGAGTCTGGGAGTCTCATTCAGGAAGTCACATCTGGGCCCCTGTTGGCCACATGCATTCAAAAAGAAAAAGTCAAGACATTAAGACAACGTGAAAATTCCACACTCACATTTAACACGAGTGGATCTCAGGTGCACCTGAGTCAACCGCGCCCATATTTCAACCAATTTGCATTACAATGTTTACTCGAGTCCCTTTAAACAGAGAGTAACAACAACTGAGAATACGTCGCCATTTTGTGGCCATTTGTGCAGAAGCACTGAATCGGCACATTGTGCACAGTGTACTAAGTTGTGTGTATTTAATGCACCACTGCACAAACACAGGGTGGGTCAGGAAGAACGGTGAAGATTATTTTATCTATTTCTTTAAATTGTTTTTAGATGTTGCCCTGTGAACATGAGCTTCATAACAGATCACCTATAAAGTGTTTGTCTGAAAGAAAAAAATAATATAAAATTAGCAAAACATGCATATATGCACTTAAACACACATACACAAACACAAAATTACATGCACATACAAACACACGAACAGTCGCACACATGCATGCACATGGAGGAGCTTGCTCATTTCAAACATACTGCAAATGAACCTTTTCAGTTTTTTCATTCAGTTAACCACAATTTGGACAGTCAGAACAAATGAAACGTTTCAGTCTACAGCTGTCAAAAGTGCAGTTTGAGATGATTTTTTTTTTTTTACTGCACTTTCAATTCTTTTAAAGTATGAATTAAACTGTTTTATTTGCAACATTGAATTTGTTGACAAATGACAGTATTCACCCAGTAAATTCATGTCAAGGCCTCTTCTTTAAACAAAACTTTTTTTTTTCACTTTTTCTTGACAATAAATACAAATACTAAAAGCAATACAGAAAATACATAATACAGTACCAGTATTGTCTTATTGCAATGAATTCCATAGATTGAGCCAACATCTTGTTAAAGTATTGGGGATACAAAAAAGAGTGATCCAAGATTTTTGATGTTCACCAATCCAGATCCGGATCATCTCCAATAATTCATTGGAGTCGTCCATACCCTAATATCTATCTGTGGTGCAAATTTGTTGAGAATCAGTGAAGTAGGTTTTTTTTTTTTTACGTAATGCTTAAAAGTCTATATAAAGTGAAACCTTGATCTAGAATCCGGATCGCTTCCAAAATTGAATGGAGTCTTCCAAGGCCTAATATCTGCAACCCCAATTCCAATGAAGTTGGGACGTTGTGTAAAATGTAAATAAAACAGAATACAATTATTTGCTAATCCTCTTCAACCTATATTCAATTGAATACACCACAAAGACAAGATATTTAATGTTCAAACTGATAAACTTTATTGTTTTTGTGCAAATATTTGCTCATTTCGAAATGGATCCCTGCAACACGTTTCAAAAAAGTTGGGACGGGGCAACAAAAGACTGAGAAAGTTGATGAATGCTCAAAGAACACCAAATTGGAAACAGGTGAATGTAAGGATTGGGCATAAGAGGATCATCCCCAAAAGGCTCAGCCATTCACAAGCAAAGATTGGGCGAGGATCACCATTATGTGAACAACTCAGTGAAAAAAATAGTTCAACAGTTTAAGAACAATGTTTCTCAACTTTCAATTGCAAGGAATTTAGGGATTCCATCATCTACAGTCAATAATATAATCAGAAGATTCAGAAAATCTAGAGAACTTTCTACACATAAGCAGCAAGGCCGAAAACCAACATTGAATGCCCCTGACCTTCGATCCCTCAGGCGGCACTGCATTAAAAACCGACATCATTGTGTAAAAGATCTTACAGTGTGGGCTCAGGAACACTTCAGAAAACCATTGTCAGTTAACACAGTTTGTCGCTACATCTACAAGTGCAAGTTAAAACTCTACCATGCAAAGCGAAAGCCAAACATCAACAACATCCAGAAACGCCGCCACCTTCTCTGGGCCCGAGCTCATTTGAAATGGACAGACGCAAAGTGGAAAAGTGTGCTGTGGTCTGATGAGTCCACATTTCAAATTGTTTTTGGAAATCATGGACATCGTGCCCTCTGGACAAAATAGGAAAAAGACCATCCAGATTATTACCAAAGTTCAAAAGCTAGCATCTGTGATGGTATGGGGTGTGTTAGTGCCCATGGCATGGGCAACTTACACATCTGTGATGGCACCATCAGTGCTGAAAGGTACATCCAGGATTTGGAGCAACACATGCTGCCGTCCAAGCAAGGTCTTTTTCAGGGATGTCCCTGCTTATTTCTGCAAGACAATGCCAAGCCACATTCTGCACGTGTTACAACAGCGTGGCTTCGTAGTAAAAGAGTGCGGGTACTAGACTGGCCTGCCTGCAGTCCAGACCTGTCGCCCATTGAAAATGTGTGGCACATTATGAAGCGCAAAAAATGACAATGGAGACCCCGGACTGTTGAACAACTAAAATCATACATCAAGCAAGAATTGGAAAGAATTCCACCTCCAAAGCTTCAATTAGTGTCCTCAGTTCTCAAACACTTACTGAGTGTTGTTAGAAGGAAAGGTGATGTAACACAGTGGTAAACAAACCACTGTCCAAGCTTTTTTGAAACATGTTGCAGGCATCCATTTCAAAATGAGCAAATATTTGCACAAAAACAATAAAGTTTATCAGTTTGAACATTAAATATCTTGTCTTTGTGGTGTATTCAACTTAATATAGGTTGAAGAGGATTTGCAACTCACTGTATTCTGTTTTTATTTACATTTTACACAACGTCCCAACTTCATTGGAATTGGGATTGTATACATATGTGGTGAAAATATCGTCAAAATCCATGTAGTAGTTTTGACGCAATCCTGCTAACAGACAGACAAAAATAAACACAGAAGATTTTATTACATCCTTGGGGACATAATAATAAGAAAATAAAAATGTTTATAAACTTTTGCATGGGGAAATACTGAAGAAATTATCTCAGAATTATTATTTTATCTGCACTGTGCACTTAAACTACTAATAAATTCAATGAATTGCATTTTTACAGTGTTTATATGTAATGTTTTCAGTGTAAATTGAGAATACATACAAGAGCAAGCCAAGATTTCTCATGTCTTCCAATCCCGATCACCTCCAAATTTCAGTGGAATCTTCCATTCCCTAATATCTATCTGTGGTGCAAATGTGGTGAGAATCTGTGAAGCAGTTTTGACCTAATCCATCAAAGCTTATATAAAGTGAAATCTTGAGCCAGATCTGGGTCCAGATCACCTCTAAAATTTAATGGAGTGTTCCATGTCTAATATGTATCTGTGGTGAAAATTTCATCAAAATATGTACAGTAGTTTTGATGTAATCCTGCTAAAAACAGACAGACAAATAAATAAACTAGAAGCACTCGGAGAGCACAAAGCTTCGCCAAGGCCATAGGGTCACTGACGTCACATGGAATACCCTTTGACAAAGAGACTTATTCCACATCGTTTCATGCATCTACCGTCATATTTCAGATTCAGTGGTTAAACTCTTACATGAAACAAGTGTATTTATAAAGAGAAACTGCATGAACTACACAAGTTTTTTATTTTTATTTTCTAATAACAAGTTTATTCAATGGGGACAAACAAATATTTAATATCTAAATTACTGTTGTGTTGTAACTTCATTTTTGTTCAGCCTTTGTGACCCTGTTCATGAAGTTAGATGCAAAAATGTTGAAATTGGCCCTATCCTGCAATGATAAAGAATCCTTAAAAAAATTACTGGATCCGGATTGTGTTCCAGATCATTACCAAAATTTAATAACTTCTAAGTTAGGCCAAGATACACCCCTGGTAAAAATTTAATTGAAATCCTTTGAGGATTTTTTGAGTAATCCTGCTAACAAACCAACCAACCAACAAACAAACGGACACGACCGAAAACATAACCTCCTTGGCGGAGGTAATAAACACCAATGATTTTATTGCATCCTTGTCGGATGTAATGAGTTCATAAAGATCTATGACTTTCTAAACAGTCACAGGAAGAATTTGGCCCCAAAATAAAGTGACCATTTTTTTTCCAATCATCACGTCATAACTCTATTTAGAAAGTATTGCCAATTTTACCAATATTACTAAAGCAACAAGCATTTTGTCAACACTTTAGCAGTTTTAGTACAAAGTTACCAAGGTTGTGTAGGATTACTCTGAAATGTAATCCAAAAGTAATCAGATTACCATATTTTCTGGACTATAAGTCGCACTTTTTTACATGTTTTGGCCTGGGGTGCGACCTATACTCCGGTACGACTTATAAATGAAAAATATACCGGTAGGATCTCAATTAATTTACTGTAACAAAACAATTTTACGTGACAAAGTCAATCTATGTTTTAAAATGGCCACCAGAAAAGGAAATGCAATGCATCATGGGCACTGTAGTATGGCAGCCGTCCTATAGGTTATGCTGGTCGCGATAACCAATCAGAGAACAGAACGTTGGACGCGTATTCCTCACCTCACCCACAGCGTGAGAAGCTGACGAACACGGTGCTTGCTGTTATTCCGGCATGGCGAACAAAACAGCTTCAACCCTTGGATATCAATGTGAGCAGAGTGTTTAAGTTGACGCTGAGAGCTGCGTGGGAGCACCGGGTGAGCGACGGTGGAGGATTAGCGTGTGCACTTGGAAGGAGCTGGCGTTGATGATTGTGAAAAGCGTTTGAAGCAGACGAACATGGTGTTTATTCCGGGACAGCTAACAAAACAGCTTCAACCCTTGGATATCAGTGTGAGCAGAGTTGACGCCGAGAGCTGCATGGGAGCACTGAGCGACAGCGGAGGATTAGCGTCTGCACTTGGAAGGAGCTGTATTGACACCGCTGGGCGGTCATGAGCTGCGCAGGTAGGCGCTGCATGGTTTGGCTCGCAATGTGGTCCGCAAAATACAAACAGGTAAAATGCAGCTCACGAGAGGGCACTCGAGGCTTGTGTGACTGTTCCTGCGACTTCTGACTACCATAGAAAAATAAAAATTTCAACGTTACTGATAACATAACAAGACAACGGAGAAGGCCCGAAAAAATGCCACCAAAAAGAAAATCATACTCTGCAGATTACAAGTTAAGACTGGTTAAATATCCATCTGAAAACGGTAGCCGTCACAATATTATCATCTGAACTTTTCATGTTAACATACCTGTATGTCCATGGGACTTATAGTCCAGTGCAACTTATTTATGGTTTATTTTTCTTTATAATAGATAAAGTGGCTGGTGCGACTTATACTCCGGTGCGACTTATTTATGGTTTATTTTTCTTTATAATGGATAAAGTGGCTGGTGCGACTTATACTCCGGTGCGACTTATAGTCCGGAAAATACGGTACAAGTAATCCAAATGTATGTACATACATACATGTAATCCACATG
The DNA here is from genome assembly GCF_902500255.1 of Thalassophryne amazonica. NCBI lineage: Eukaryota > Metazoa > Chordata > Actinopteri > Batrachoidiformes > Batrachoididae > Thalassophryne > Thalassophryne amazonica. Next base: position 70,630,205 of record NC_047117.1, on the reverse strand, counting down.
TATTCTTTCAAAGTAATCCTACCCAACCTTGAAACTTTCCCTCATGCCTTTAAATATGTGAAATGCAGAAGATGTCTAAAGAGTCAGCAAGCATGATACTTCATTTGAAGAAATACTTCAGCTTCATTATCTCCACTGATGATTTTCTTTTTCTATTGAGATTCACAATCCTGGTCACAGGAGATGCTCAAGGGTTTGTCTGCTCCTAAGTTATCAAAATAAAAATTTCAGAAATTAAACTCATAATAACACACACTTGACAATCAAAATTCATTAAAAAGATAATAATAATCCCCCTAAGACCCTCTACCAGGGTCCTCTTGATACTTCCCCCCACCACCATTTTAAGCATTTTTCTTTATTTGCCTCTCACATTTAGGTCCTTCAGGCTGTTTTTCAGTAAAATGTTTCTGGGAAGCATTAGCATGGCTAAAACCCTTCAGCCACAACCAGGGCCCTCTTGACCCCCATCATACAAAGCATACAAAACACACACACAATAAAGTTAAAACAGCACATAAAACAAAACATGTCACAGCACCACTAGGTATTAAAAGCCAGTTAAATTTATTTTTTTTTTGCTTAAATTTAAATACTTTGGGCACAACCAACTACTTACTTTGAAATCTGAGACATGTTTTTGGTCTACTGGCTCAGTTGCACATCCAGGCACTCCGTCTGTGAGGTTTTAGCAATGTGCTTAGCATTTTGGCAAATGATTTGACGCAGAAGCAAAACAGAAATGACGTTCCTCGACTGAATCTTTTTTTTTTTGCAGTGACTGAATCAATGCTATTTTATATCACATCATGTGGCATTCGGTTCTAGGGGTCCTTATAAGGTGGATGAGGCAGACACTGCTCTGACACGGAAGCAAACCAGAAGCGACGTTCCGCAACCGAACATTTTTTTTGTCAAGACCAAATCAATTGTTCCCCAGTGCTATTTTAGATCACATCATGTGACCTTCAGTTCTAGGGGTCCTTTAGGTGGATGAGGTGGACACTGATCTGACACAGAAACAAACCTGAAGTGACGTCACTGTGACCCGATCCTCATTGCGGATGAAACAGATGGCATGGTACATGTGACCATTCAAAATGGCAGCACCCATGGTTCCAGGGGTCTTCATGACAGATGACACGGATGGCTCGGTTGGATTTATTTATTTATTTATTCGTTCGGCCTCACTCGATATTTGGTATTATTCAGGTGTGTTCAGTCAGCCAGAAACTAACAGACACCTGAATGAGACCATTATGAGTGGGCAGAGCAGGTATAGATAGAAAAAGTAAAAGGTAAGGGGTCCCCAAGGACTAGGACTGGAAAACCCTGTGCTACACAATTTTTGTTTGTTTGTTTTATGAGGCAGAAATATTAAAAGTCCACAAGTGCGCACTGCAAACTTTGGGTTTTGGTTTCCCTACTTACTGCTTCTTGGGGTAAACAAATGTTTAGGGTTTTGTCTCAGTGTTACTCCTAACACACTAGTCTCCACCCTCATGTGGTTTTGAAGTCAATAGAACTGGTTATGCCATGATTTAACAGTGGTCTCTTGTTTCTTGTATCAAACTGGACTTTTTGCCATTTCATTTGGTTTACCTCTGACAAATGGCAGACAGCAGTTGTTTTTTTTTCTGATGCTACACTTCAGAAATAGATAGATTCTTGGAAAATCTTGTTGAGAAATACACTTTTAGTCAAGGAAGAGTTGAACAAACTTTAGTATTAAGGGGAGTATTAGTATTAGGGGAGGTGATGTCTAGTGGTTAAGGCGTTGGCCTTGAGACCAGAAGATCCTTGGTTCAAATTCCAGCCTGATTGGAAAATCACTAAGGGCCCTTGGGTAAGGTCTTATAATCCCCTATTGCTCCCAGTGTGTAGTGAGTGCCTTGTATGGCAGCACCCTCACATCGGGGTGAATGTGAGGCATTATTTGTAAAGCACTTTGAGTGTCTAATGCAGATGGCAAAGCCCTATATAAATGCAGTCCATTTACATTTATTAATTTTAATACTAAAATTAAGTGAACATTGATTGATGTAAATATAGCATGTCAACTGTATGTGATACACCATGGGTGTATGAACGTCTTGAGATGACTGTACTTTTTCAGGGCCCTGAAAAAAGAGAATAGTTGAACCAACCTAAATGAATTGTTTCAATTGGTAACATCTAAATGAATTAAGTTGTGTGAACTTAACTTTGTAAGTTAGAGCTGATCTAACTCACTAACGTAAGTTAGTTGAGTTGGTTCTTTTTTCAATGTAGTAGAGGTGATGGTCTAGTTGATAAATGTTGGACTTCAAACCAAAGGCTCCTCAGTTCAAAACACAGCCATATAAGAAAACTGCTAAAGTCCTTTATCCCCTAGTTGCGCCTGTACTCTAAAAAAGGAACTGCTGTTTCAATAAGAAAAATTTATTGCATAGATTTTAAAAAGTTATTTCAACTCACTTATTTCAACTTTCAACTGAGTTAACCCCACAAGACTTCTCTAGTTGAGTTGAACTAACTTTAGGGCCCCTTCACACATAGTGCAAATTAGGTTGATTTGTGCATAAAGTGGCATGAAGCAGGAATCGTATGCAAAACGTGTAAAATCGTAGCTGCTTCCAACGTCTCGAGCACCTGTTGCTACAACTATTTGCGCACACCAGCGGCTGAAAGACAGAGTGTGCGTGTGCGAGCCCATCAAAATCTCTCACGGCAGGTGTCGGCCAAATTCCAGGTGACACACACGAACATCTAACACCGCTTGGATGACACTTAGAAAATGTGCAGCCATTCACACTATTAACACGACAAGAGTCTGCAAACAATCACTGTTGAGCTGGCAGTGAAATTTGTCTAAGTGCCCCAAGACTGTGAAGTTGCCAAGTGCACATGTGGCATGCCATAGTGTCGGCTCCCCCCAACACATCTGTGCATGTGGTTCGCCCCCCCCGCAGGCGAGGTATCTCTCATTTGATCAGAGTGACATCTTGGTGTGTACGCACACAAGACAGGGGGCGTGGCTGGCTGCCCACAGCTGTTGAGACATCTCTGGTTCTGGACATTACAGCTGCAGCACACATCCTGTGTTTTGATGGACACGTGTGTGTGTGTTTGTGTGGAAATACATAAAAACATATATCGCTTTTGCGATGGGCTGGAGAAACGGACCATCAGTTCATGTGGACATGCAGCAGGTGATCTGAATGTCACGTCTGACGGACACCCATGTTGGGCTGCGAGGGCTGTGAATGGCGCTCCGCAGTACCAGGACATACCAACAGTGCCACAAATACACCAACTTTCAATCACATATCAGCGTTACTAAGTAACGCATTACTCTAATCTAACCACTTTTTTAGTAACGAGTAATCTAACGCGTTAATCTTTCCAAATCAGGAATCAGATTAAAGTTACTTCTCCAAGTCACTGTGCGTTACTATTATTTTTGCATTGTGGGTCGATTGCAGCATTAAACATGGTCCGTGGGCAGGGGGTCGGGGTTCGACTAAACTGCCCACTTTAAGCGAGCTGTGAGATTTTCATCCGCGGTTTTCTGCAGCAGCTACGACTCGTCCTCACCTCTTAAAGCGCGATGACAACAGCACACCTGCACTGAGCTTTACAAAGACATTTTTATGCTTTTTTTTTTCTCCTTTATTTAGAATTCTGAGCTGAGCCGCTCCATATCTGCTCGTTAAAAACAGCTGATCCTCCGCAATGCGTCAACAACTAACACTATTTTCCACTCAAATGCACCTAAACTCTCTTTCTGAGGACCACATGATGTGAAAACTCAATAAAACTTTCTTACCTGTAAATCTGATCATGTTTTCTGCATAAAAAAAATGTTATCCATTCTTTGTGCTCAAACGCCAAAGTAGGGGCGAATCCAGATGGAATGGGGGCGTGGGGCAAGGATGTGCCCCCCCACAACACCCCTAGATTAAAGGTCCAGTTTTGAAGCTTTTTTTTACTACAACTACTAATACTACTTATAATAATAACTTTGACAAGTAAAATGTTTAGAGAGAATTTAAATGTTAGAAAAATGTTATAAAGAATTTAATTGTTACATTTATAAACAATGTAGGTTAGAAATTGCAAGTTTTACTGTTACAGTGCTATCAACAGTTAAATATGAGGTCAAGAAAGAGGTCTTTATTTTACTTTTTATAAAACAAGTATTTATTTTCATTGAAGTCAAGAAAGGGTGACTATAAAGTGAGTTTTGACAAAACAAGTATCATTGTCATGTTGAGGTGGCAGAGGGGTGTTATCGGCAGCTGGGGAAAGTAACTAAAAAAGTAACTAGTAATCTAACTTAGTTACTTTTACAATTAAGTAATCAGTAAAGTAACTAAGTTACTTTTTCAAGGAGTAATCAGTAATTGGATTACTTTTTCAAAGTAACTGTGGCAACACTGCATATCAGTAGAAATATGCAGCACAAAACGCTGTTTGTGTTGTGGCTGGGGTGCCTGGCGTGCCTGGCTGGCTTTTGTTTGTCTTCTGTTTTCTGTCTTTTGTTTTTCCTTCCAGGTGGCATGCATTCAGGACTGAGTGGCTGTGTGGCTGAGTTATCAGGACCTCACCCTGATCACCTGAAGCTTGTCATGTGCAGCTCGTCAGGACTCACAGCTGTGGTGCATCTTTATGGATTGGGGCATGGTTGCATTTAAGTCTGGAGTACACAGTGTGTATTTGCCAGAGACTCGACCTTGTGACCAGACGGGTGAGATCGTCGTCTAGAGAGCCATCTCATCATCATGGATGCAGAGACCGTACCAGGTTTGATGCCATGGTCTGTGAAAGAGGAGGGGGTGAGGTCTCACGCTCGTCAGCACACTTCCTGAGGTACTTTAGGTTTTGTGACTAACATGAGTACAGTCAGTAAATGTGGTGTCCCTCACACCTATTATATTGAGCTGTTATGTTAGTCGTTTAATCAGCTTCCACTGCAGTGGAGAATTGAACTGGGTGTTCCATGCCTGCAGGGTGGGAAGCTGATTGGTAATTAAGCCAGGAAGTGTTTGCTGTGTGGAGTGGTGGACTCACATGATGGTTTCTTCTTTCACAGACTCGGTTGGTCGCGGCCACCTGGGGGGTGTCGGCGGGGTCCTTGGGTCCGAACTGTTCTGGCTCCGGACCGTTTGTGCTGCTGGGAGCGCACCGTTATTCCACCTCGCCAGACCGCGCACTCATTTGTTATTATTCAGCACTCACTGTTATGTTATTAAATTCTGTTATCCTTTGTACCGTGCTCTGCTTATTTTATACTGGGTCCTTCAAACGCTGGTCGGTTCTCCGCCCACGTCCGACACATAACAGTTTGGTCAGTTATCACAGCGCTTTTTTCTTTTTTTTAGATAATATGTTTATCTGCTTGTTGATTTTAGCCATTTCATGCTCCTATTATAAGACAGTGATTGTAGTGCAGTGGTAAAGTTCCCATCTGGTAATCAGAATGTGCAGGTTCGAATCCCATGGCATTTTTGTCTTTTCATTTACCCAGGGTTATTTGCGTCCCCTTTTATGTATTATTTATATCAACCCAGTGATATTCACTAATTATACAGCTGGTTTTTATTTTATTTTCCTCCACATCAGTGGCGCGATGTGGTGCACCTCGTCCCATGAAACAGTGCGAGCAGTGTTCCATCACACCGGGATTGTGCACGCCTGCCTGCATGTTTCATGGTTCGTGCATACGAGCTGTTTTGCTGAGTCACCGTGAGTTGTACATATTCGCAGTATGTGTGAAGAGGCCCTTAGTTAAGTTGAAATAGCTTAAAAAAATATGAAAATTGTTACATCACTTTTTCTCGTTGAGATGACGGTTCATTTTTAGAGTGTGGAGTGTGTGTGTGGAGTGAGCACCTTGCATGGTAGCACCCTGACATTGCTGTGTCTGCGTGAATGCGAGGAATAATTTTAAAGTGCTTTGAGCTTTTCAAATAGATGAAAAAGCACTATATAAATACAGACCATTTACCATCTTTCAAGGTTTTCTTTGTCACTTTCTTCAGTTGAGAGGTGAATATGGTTTTCTTTTGCTCTTATCCTTTGTCATTCTTCCTTTATGACATCATAAAGATCAAATGGTGTTCAAAATCATAATTCTGACTGCACACCTCTTGTCGATTAGCAAGTTTATATTGTTTTGTCTGGCACAGGTACAAGTTCTCTCAGTGCACTTTTTAGAATCTTATTTAGTCTCAAAAGATTCTTTGTACTAAGGTAAGCTTTTCATCGAACATTTCATTTTGTATCCCCATTCAGTTTTTGGCACTGTGCTCACAATGGCCAGTGTGCTTCAGGGACAAAGTTAAAGAAATGTGACTTTTGATGTGACACACACCACACTGCATGCACAAGACACATGGGATGCTTTTGTAGAATAAAGTTAACCTGTCTTCATCATAAAAGTTTCTCACTATTTCTTTTGTTGATGTGATATTTAATTTATTTTTAAGCAATTTTCTTTCATCTTGCCTGTGACAGTGTGCCGGTTCTTATTCTCATCCTTTCGTCCTTTAATTTTTAATAACATGACCTCAGTTAACAAGTAAAATACTGCTTTATTTTATCTGAGTTGTTCAAAATTGTGCAGCACAGTTATACGAAGCTATCATCATTACCGGTCAGCAAGCTGTTAAACATATTGTTGGCTGAGCTACATTCATCTTCTCGAGGGAAATTCCATTTTAGGACTGCAGGGCTGGCGCGCACCATACTGTTGACTGTGTCCATCTTTGAGATTGGATCAATATGTCTTATAATAGATCTGTTTAGGTAGGCTGCACACTGCAGTCTGTGCTCATCTCCTTTCTACATCCCTCAGCTCAAATAGTGCAACATGGGTTCAAATATTGTTTGTTAGGTAGAAACAGTGTTTGCAGTTGTATTTTATTAATGAATATTTCATGATTCCAGCAGTCCATGATGTGTTTAATAAAAGTACAAGCAAAAGCAGGAACAGGGAGTGGATGGTATAGCATAGGAATAGTGTATCGAATGGGAATAAACCGTTAAATTTTATACCTTCTGCATTTAATAACTGACCCCGAACTCTTTAATGCCTCATTATGTCTTCATAAATAATGAGGGTTTCTAATTATTTATTTATTTATTTTGCACTGAGGTGTGATGCTGAGGCCAACAACACTTCCAGGGCCCTATGCAAAAAGCAAAATAATAACTCAGCTTATATACATAGTATTTTATGTTGTTGTTGTTTTTTTTTTTGTATTTTTGCCCTATGTGTGCTTGTTTTTTATTGTGGTATATTTTTTATATTTTAGTGTAGTGTATTCTTTATTATTCTCATATATTTTATACATTGGTGTAGTGGGCTGTACCTCATCTGTTCCATCTGGAGCTATTTATCTGATTCTGTATTTTTACTTTGTGTGTTTCCATTATTTGCTTGATGGGTTACTGCTGGAAAATAAGAATTTCCAAGTTTGGGATCAGTGGAGTCTATAAGCCACGTCCGTCTGCCTGTCAGTCCGTCGGTCCGTCCGACTAGCTAAAGATGTATGAACAGTACATTATGAGTTAATGATATAAGAACCAGGGTAATTTTTATCCAGAAGGCCCGTAGGGGGATTAAGTCATGGCGATATTCGCCTGTTTGTCCGTCCATCTGTCTGTCTGTCCCTCAACAGGTATAAGCATTCTGAAATCAACTCATCTTTCCGTTTTAGGAGGAATTTTGTGAAAATTGGTACAAGTCCTTGTTATAGGTTGGTAATACGCATATTTCAATATTCGAGTTGGGCTCATTTTACCGGAGTTATTGACCTTGATTAGCAAAGCTAGACTCTATCATCATCATCATGCCTGGGTGCTTGCATTCTGAATTCAACTCCTCTCACACTTTTAGATGGAACTTCATGTAACATGGTACAAATCCTTGTTACAGGTTGATGATACACATATTACACAAGATTAACACATTTTCGCAGAGTTATGGCCCTTGATGAACAATTCTAGACACTGCCAGTTTTATGAATTGGCACCTGCATTCTAAATCAACACCTCACATATTTAGAATGAATTTCATGAAAATTGGTGCAAGTCCTTGATATATGTTGATTATACATATATTATGCTATCATTTGATATATTTATTATTCTATCCTGTGATTCATTAGCAAATAATGTTTCACTTGATTTATGAAAAAAATTCTTCAATAAAATTAGCTCATATTACAGTTTTTGCTAGAAGTGCAAATAGTTGCTGTGTAATGTTATCACCTACCTTGACATGTTATCAGAATACAGCAAGCCCTTGCACCAAAGCAGCATTTGCCAGTGGGTGATACTGCAGTCTCTTGTTCCTGTGGTTGAAAGCCCAGGCAGATTTGTAGACCAGATGCACAGCCTTGATTGTTTATCAAATGGGAAGGGCCCTCAGAAAGCACATACTTCTGCCAAGATAAACGGTCTTTACATCTATAATTATATTTCCCTTTTCAAAATAATCGGGTTGGCTACCAATATGTAGTCCTTTATTCAATTCCAGGTCAGGATACCTGTCTGTGTCCTTGGACATGACACTTCCTCTGCATTGTCTCTGTCCACCCAGCTGTAAATGGGTACCAGCTTTAGCTGGGGAAGTAACCTGCGTCGGACTGTCTCCTCACCCTTGGGGAGTCATAGACATTCATCAGCTTCACAGTATGGAATAAAGGAGTAAGCACCTGCACTGCTGTGCCTCAAGGCCAATATGAGAATTACATCTTTTTTATAGTGACAGGGTTATTACTTTTTATGCTTCTTCAATCCTGAATAATGACCTAGAATGCAAATCCAGATGACTTTTCTTGACCATCTTTAAGCGACAATCTTTGAATGTTGCTAAGGAGGTTACGTTCCCTCATTTTTTTGTCTTGTCATTTATGTTGGTCTCAAAGAAATCAGGATCAAGGAGCAGATCATGCCTTTGGTCTTTGATCCTAATTTCAGAACTGAGATCCTGACTGCTTTGACCGTGCAATTAGGATCATCAGAGTCAACAGTCAGGACAGAGTAGTGGATTTTAAAAAAAAAATACTAAGTTACAGGTGCTCCATTATTATTAATTATTTTCAGGAAACCCAGTTACACAGTAAAATCAGCAGTGTTAAATTAACACTAACAGAGTGCATATGGTCCCACTCTGACTAGAATGGGACCATATGCACACTGGCAGTGTTAATTTTCCACTGGTGATTTTCTGTGTCCTCTGGGTTACTCAGTTACAGTTACTCATATGTTACTCAGTGACTTGTGGTCACTGTAACCAGTCCCTCTACAAACTTTGGTTACTTTGTTATGCCTATATCGAAGTATAACGATAACTTTAAAGTGACCTCCTTTTGACTGATGATTGAAGGTAAGATTTGCCCACTTGATGTGAATCCAAACCAAAACTGAATCAGCTATTCTTTGTTCCAAAGTCTACTTCTCCATTAAATTTAAATGAATTTGCTACATATCTTTTTGAGATATTCTCCTGACAATCAAACAATCAGTCAGACAAATTGGATATACAACACAACCTCCTCCATGGAGGCAGATATTCCCAGCAAATAAAACCATTCTGCACGGCATCACCATAAGTTTGAAGAACAGGTGTGATCAATTACATTCTGTTCGGTTTATCTGCTACAAATGAAAATTAACTTTTCTTGTTTCTCTTGTATTGTTCAATTTGAATGCAATATGGAGCCAAGTTTTTGTTTTGGTACAAGTTTGACACTGAATGCTGTTGTGACACAACTCCAGATTTACAGGGAGAATGAGACACGGTGGCTTTGAACCAGGGAACTTCCCTCTGGGAGGTGAACGCACTACAAACGTAAAAATAAATATAATTCATTACTCATGTGTCACTGAAATGTGGCCAGGAGTCATTTTGTCAAAGGTCAACCTTGAATAAAGAAAATTGTCATAAAAAAAATCTAAAAATTATTGTTTGGCATGCAACAGACAGGTGTCCTGTCCTGGGTGTACCCCGCCTCGCACTATATGACTTCTGGGATAGGCTCCAGCCCCCTGCAACCCTTGATTGGACTAAGCGGTTGAAGATGAGTGTGTGTATGTGTGTGTATTGTTTGGCAATTCTTGTGGTAATGCTTCAGTTTGTGGCAGTGTACCATTAGAGCCAAGACAGTCTTGAAACTCACATACTGTGTTATTCTTTATATGGGGGGGGGGGGGGGGGGGTCAGAGCATGGGTCATGTAACACACCAAACTACAGGGAGAAATAACTGGAGACAGTGTGAAATGCATTTAATTACGAACACACACTACATACACTGGGCAGAGCTCACTAGACTGAAGAGTTTTTCAGTGTCACACGTTCAAGTGGCACTTGCACCTGGAGCCTTGGGTGCAGCCTAGCAAATACGTCCAAGTGGGTGATGAAAAACATTTTATGAATGAAATTAAATTGGTTTACAGACTCAAAGATTAACACTCTGTGTTTGGCCTCCCACTTTTTTTTTATTCATTTCCACTTCACCACTCCACTTGCATCGCTTTAGAAAACTGCGCACTGTGTGATTTGTAGTCTGTGTGGGGGAACAATGTGTGTACAGCACACCACGCCGTGTGTTTTTGTGTACGTTGGATATACAGTACATTCAAATTCTGTAATTCATGCACGGAAAAAAAAAAAAAAAAACAATATCCAATGTCAATCTGTACCCAAAGTGAAGTCTATTTTACTGGAGGATTCCAAAATCAGGCGAACACTCACAACTGCACAGATACATCGGGAAATAGTGGTTGTAAGATACAGAAAAATAAAAGTAAAAATATTCAAGAATGTGAAAAATATAACATGAGGTGCAACAACTAAACAATACTATTGCTTTAACAAAAATACTGGCATTGAGTGTTATTGATTGGCTTGCTCCAAGGAAAGATTAGAATTTATGGTGCTGATTTTGTCCATTTTTTATTAATAGTTTAATTAAAAGTAAACATTTACCAAAACACTTGTTCGTTGCAGTCCATGAATTTGGATGTTTTTGCATTGCTATAATGTACGTCTTACTATTGACATTTATTCTTTTATTATTTATTCATTTTATTCATTTTGTTTACTGCTTTGATTCCTGTGGAAGTCCTACATAAATAAATAGTAAACATAAATAGTTACTGTAATTATTATAACAAATTCATGATTTTAGGGTATAAAGGTCACAACTAATTATAAGTCTCGGAGCCTCTCAAACTAGTAAAAAAGTGACATACTCTGGAAAATACACAAACACTGGCCAATTTATTAGGTCAATTGCTTGTTAACACAAATAGCTAATCAGCTAATCACATGGCACCAACTCAGTGCATTTAGGTACAGCAACTCAGTGCATTTAGACACAGCACCTCAGTGCATTTAGGTACAGCACCTCAGTGCATTTTGGTACAGCACCTCAGTGCATTTAGACACAGCACCTCAGTGCATTTAGGTACAGCAACTCAGTGCATTTAGGCACAGCACCTCAGTGCATTTTGGTACAGCACCTCAGTGCATTTAGACACAGCACCTCAGTGCATTTAGGTACAGCAACTCAGTGCATTTAGGCACAGCACCTCAGTGCATTTTGGTACAGCACCTCAGTGCATTTAGACACAGCACCTCAGTGCATTTAGGTACAGCAACTCAGTGCATTTAGGCACAGCACCTCAGTGCATTTTGGTACAGCACCTCAGTGCATTTAGACACAGCACCTCAGTGCATTTAGGTACAGCAACTCAGTGCATTTAGGCACAGCACCTCAGTGCATTTTGGTACAGCACCTCAGTGCATTTAGACACAGCACCTCAGTGCATTTAGGTACAGCAACTCAGTGCATTTAGGCACAGCAACTCAGTGCATTTTGGTACAGCACCTCAGTGCATTTAGACACAGCACCTCAGTGCATTTAGGTACAGCAACTCAGTGCATTTAGGCACAGCACCTCAGTGCATTTTGGTACAGCACCTCAGTGCATTTAGACACAGCACCTCAGTGCATTTAGGTACAGCAACTCAGTGCATTTAGGCACAGCACCTCAGTGCATTTAGACACAGCACCTCAGTGCATTTTGGTACAGCACCTCAGTGCATTTAGACACAGCACCTCAGTGCATTTAGGTACAGCACCTCAGTGCATTTAGGCACAGCACCTCAGTGCATTTAGGTACAGCAACTCAGTGCATTTAGGCACAGCAACTCAGTGCATTTAGGTACAGCAACTCAGTGCATTTAGACACAGCACCTCAGTGCATTTAGGCACAGCAACTCAGTGCATTTAGGCACAGCAACTCAGTGCATTTAGGTACAGCAACTCAGTGCATTTAGGCACAGCAACTCAGTGCATTTAGACACAGCACCTCAGTGCATTTAGGTACAGCAACTCAGTGCATTTAGGCACAGCAACTCAGTGCATTTAGGTACAGCAACTCAGTGCATTTAGGTACAGCAACTCAGTGCATTTAGACACAGCACCTCAGTGCATTTAGGCACAGCAACTCAGTGCATTTAGGCACAGCAACTCAGTGCATTTAGGTACAGCAACTCAGTGCATTTAGGCACAGCAACTCAGTGCATTTAGGTACAGCAACTCAGTGCATTTAGGCACAGCAACTCAGTGCATTTAGACACAGCACCTCAGTGCATTTAGGCACAGCAACTCAGTGCATTTAGGCACAGCAACTCAGTGCATTTAGGTACAGCAACTCAGTGCATTTAGGCACCTCTAGATGTGGTGAAGACGATTTGCTGAAGTTAAAGCAGAGCATCAGAAAGGGGAAGAAAGGAGGTTTATGTGACTTTGAAAGTAGCATGGTTGTTGCTGCCAGATGGGCTCATCTGAGTATTTCAGAAGCTACTGATCTACTGGGATTTTCACACACAACCATCTCTGGGGTTTACAGAGAATTGTCTGAAAAAAAAAAGAAGATATCCACTGAGCAGCAGTTGTTGCTGAAAATGCCTTGTTGATGTCAAAGTTCAGAGGAGGATGGGCAGACTGGTTCAATGGGCCACTCTGAGATGGCATCAAGCCAATATGGACCAACATCTCTGAGGGATGTTTCTAACACCTTGTTGAATCCATGGCACAAAGAGTTAAGGCAGTTCTAAAGACAAATAAGGGTCTAACCAAATACTAGAAAGGTTTACCTAATAAAGTGACCAGTATATATAATATTTAAAACTATGAATGAGGAAAGGTTCTATTAAAATAATTACATCTATAACATATAATATATATACAAACAGCAACAGTTTGAGAACCTGACTATGAATTTATTGCAGCGCTACAAGCACTCAAGTACCAAAGAAATTAAAAGATAAAGAAAAAAAAAACTTTGATGTTTAGATTTAAAGACTCACCAGAGTTTGCTTGAATTGTCTAATGCTGACAGGCAGGTGTTACAGGAAGAGGAGTCATGATATCCAGCTGTCTTCTTTATCACTTCAGGGACTGAAAGAGGGGCCTCATTTTGGGACGCTGGAATTAGAAATCTTATGTAAGGCCTGCAACAAACTTGACAGGTGAGACAGTGCAGGTCCATTTAATGTCATAACAAGACTTTATAATCTGATCCCATATACAGGAGAAGCCAATGAGGTGAAGATAAAATTGCAGTAAAGTAACCCTTAAGGCATTGTTAAGTAGCTGCTCTGTTTCCGATGTACTATAATAACTGAGCCTGGTCTCTCAAAAATGTATTAGGCTCATCTTATGAGTTATGTCAGTCTTGGATGTAATCTGATTACTGCAATGCAAATTAAAGTTGTGCAAAAATGAAGTGACTCAGTTAAAGATACAGGAGACACGTTTCCAACCCATTAGCTACATCAGAACTAACAAGTATGGGCACTATCTTGACTATATATGGTCAAGATCGTGTCCAGCACTGTGCACTGTCTAAAGTGCACAGTGCAAGTGCATTTTGCACTTGTCCAACTGCATTTTGCTATTTACCTTGTTTGTAATCTGTGTGCAAAGTCAGTCAACAGGCATAAAGGGGTTGTACGAGGTCTGTCCATAAAGTATAGGTCCTTTTTATTTTTTTCAAAAACTATATGGATTTCATTCATATGTTTTTACGTCAGACATGCTTGAACCCTCGTGCGCATGTGTGAGTTTTTCCACGCCTGTCGGTGACGTCATTCGCCTGTGAGCACGCCTTGTGGGAGGAGTCGTCCAGCCCCTCGTCGGAATTCCTTTGTCTGAGAAGTTGCTGAGAGACTGGCGCTTTGTTTGATCAAAATTTTTTCTAAACCTGTGAGACACATCGAAGTGGACACGGTTCGAAAAATTAAGCTGGTTTTCAGTGAAAATTTTAACGGCTGATGAGAGATTTTGAGGTGATACTGTCGCTTTAAGGACTTCCCACGGTGCGAGACGTCGCGCAGCGCTCTCAGGCAGCGTCATCAGCCTGTTCAAGCTGAAAACCTCCACATTTCAGGCTCTATTGATCCAGGACGTCGTGAGAGTTATCCGGATATTCCACTGTTAAAGGAGATTTTTTTAATGAAAGATGTGCGGGCGGATTGCAGCGTCGGCTCGCAGCCGCCGCGACACTCCGCCACAGGAAAAACACCTCTGTTGGAAGCCTTGAGGACAAGTTGGAACATCTCCAGCTGATAAACAATTTCTCATATACTCACTCCACTGAAAGCCATCAAAAGCCAACTGGATTTTAACAAATGGTTATCAACACGGAGGTGTTTTTCCTGTGCCGCCGCACCGCGTCGGCTGCGTCCCGACGCGCGGACCCGTCCGCACGTCTTTCATTAAAAAAATCTCCTTTAACAGTGGAATATCCGGATAAAATGCTGAAACCGACTTCTTCCGAAACGTCTCTGTTCTCTCACGACGTCCTGGATCAATAGAGCCTGAAATGTGGAGGTTTTAAGCTTGAAACAGGCTGATGACGCTGCCTGAGAGCGCTGCACGACGTCTCGCACCGTGAAAAGTCCTTAAAGCGACAGAATCACCTCAAAATCTCTCATCAGCTGTTAAAATTTTCACTGAAAACCAGCTTAATTTTTCGAACCATGTCCACTTCGATGTGTCTCACAGGTTTAGAAAAAATTTTGATCAAACAAAGCGCCAGTCTCTCAGCAACTTCTCAGACAAAGGAATTCCGACGAGGGGCTGGACGACTCCTCCCACAAGGAGTGCTCACAGGCGAATGACGTCACCGACAGGCATGGAAAAACTCACGCATGCGCACGAGGGTTCAAGCATGTCTGACGTAAAAACATATGAATGAAATCCATATAGTTTTTGAAAAAAATAAAAAGGACCTATACTTTACGGACAGACCTCGCATTTAGTCACTTGATTAGTCATTAGTGTTTTGAGCATAACATGAAATAAACCAATCTGAATGTTGTCAGTCATTATTCTCTTTATATAACGGCTGAGTGGATCCTTGTCGTTTGGTGCTTTGTATGTCACGTGACATGGATTATTCATCCCATTTGTGTTGCATTGCATTTAGAGTGCAATTTGGTTCCATTTAGAGTGCAAATTTGGTTCCGTATGTTTGGTACCATTGCACTCTGTGTGCACACACACGCATGCGCACACATACGTTTGTGTGCACACATGTGCGTGCACACATAAAACAAATGCATTGCGCTGTAAGCCGTCTGAAGGCTGTTAGCAGGATGTTAGAATGAAAAGCTGTACTTTTTTCGCTGCAATGAGTCTTTTTTTTTGGTAGTACACATGCGCACAACCACTCTCCCAGTTGTGTGAGCACGTGCACGCACGCGGGACGATACAAGCGGGACAATTATTTGATTGAGCTAACTGACGGTGCTAGTTCTAACACACACACACACACAAAATCCACTCCGCTGTAAACCGTCTTGATGCATGAAGAGCTTCAGATGAAAATCTGAAAAGCTGACGTGATTTTTAGCTGGACTGAGGAACTACACAAAGTCTTTTTTTTTTTTGGAAGTACGAAGTCAGTGCACAGCATCACCAGACTACACATCAGAATTTGGACTCCTATTTAAAGATCGTGTTGGACTTTAGCAACAGTGGAACACCAAAATGTAAGTCCCTTTTCTGTTGTTTTTAAATTAATAAAATATCAAATGACAAGCATCTATTTTAGCTGGTATACAAAACAAATAATGAATGTTTTTACATTATTTCAATGGAACGAATATTCAATTTAGTTAAAGCTTTCACCTCATGAAATATTCATACCACTGAACTCATAAACATTCATTATTTGTATTTCATGCATTGTTACTGAGATGAAACTCAGACACTGGAGGATATGGTGTGGAAATTATGTGTACAAAGTGTCACTGGTGTTGCCTCAGTGCCTCCACATCGTCTCCTGACCATTCAGTCTCCTCCATATCCCACCAGATACAGCTGAGGTGCCTCTTGGAGAAGGATGAAAACCAGTGTAAAAATCTGGTACAAACCAAAGTTATTAAAGTTTAGTTTTGTCCATTAAGTTGGCATTGTTAATAATTCTCTTGAGTTGTGTTTCATAGTAATGTGATGTGCTAATGCTTATCCTTGTGTCTATACGTGTGACGGAGCAGGAGTCACTGTGTGTGTGGTAAGCTAAAGGATACTCTGGCCACTCAGGAGCCCGGGTTTTAGCTGATTGGTCAGAGTGTTTGCCTCCCATGCTGGAGATTGTGAATTTGCATTCTGAGAGGAGCAAGTGGGAGGAGTCAATCGCAACACAATGCAGAAGCAGAGAGAGTAATAGCCGCTATATAAGCATTGTGGACCTGTCCATGTGTGGTGTGTTTAATTAATGGACCATAAAAATAACAGCAAAACTGTGCCAGACTTTAGACCAGGTTTTTGCTGGTCTACGAGGTCTGTCCATAAAGTATAGGTCCTTTTTATTTTTTTCAAAAACTATATGGATTTCATTCATATGTTTTTACGTCAGACATGCTTGAACCCTCGTGCGCATGCGTGAGTTTTTCCACGCCTGTCGGTGACGTCATTCGTCTGTGAGCACTCCTTGTGGGAGGAGTCATCCAGCCCCTCGTCGGAATTCCTTTGTCTGAGAAGTTGCTGAGAGACTGGCGCTTTATTTGATCAAAATTTTTTCTAAACCTGTGAGACACATCGAAGTGGACATGGTTCGAAAAATTAAGCTGGTTTTCAGTGAAAATTTTAACGGCTGATGAGAGATTTTGAGGTGACACTGTCGCTTTAAGGACTTCCCACAGTGCGAGACGTCGCTCAGCGCTCTCAGCCGCCGTCGTCAGCCTGTTTCAAGCTTAAAACCTCCACATTTCAGGCTCTATTGATCCAGGACGTCGTGAGAGAACAGAGAAGTTTCAGAAGAAGTCGGTTTCAGCATTTTATCCGGATATTCCACTGTTAAAGGAGATTTTTTTAATGAAAGGCTCGCAGCCGCCGCGACGCTCCGCCACAGGAAAAACACCTCTGTTGGAAGCCTTAAGGACAAGTTGGAACATGTCCAGCTGTTAAACAATTTCTCATATACTCACTCCACTGAAAGCCATCAAAAGCCGCCTGGATTTTACAAATGGTTATCAACACGGAGGTGTTTATCCTGTGCTGCCGCACCGCGTCGGCTGCGTCCCGACGCACAGACCCGTCCGCACGTCTTTCATTAAAAAAAATCTCCTTTAACAGTGGAATATCCGGATAAAATGCTGAAACCGACTTCTTCTGAAACTTCTCTGTTCTCTCACGACATCCTGGATCAATAGAGCCTGAAATGTGGAGGTTTTAAGCTTGAAACAGGCTGATGACGCCGCCTGAGAGCGCTCCGCGACGTCTCGCACTGTGGGAAGTCCTTAAAGCGACAGTGTCACCTCAAAATCTCTCATCAGCCGTTAAAATTTTCACTGAAAACCAGCTTAATTTTTCGAACCATGTCCACTTCGATGTGTCTCACAGGTTTAGAAAAAATTTTGATCAAACAAAGCGCCAGTCTCTCAGCAACTTCTCAGACAAAGGAATTCCGACGAGGGGCTGGACGACTCCTCCCACAAGGAGTGCTCACAGGCGAATGACGTCACCGACAGGCGTGGAAAAACTCACGCATGCGCACGAGGGTTCATGCATGTCTGACGTAAAAACATATGAATGAAATCCATACAGTTTTTGAAAAAATTTAAAAGGACCTATACTTTATGGACAGACCTCGTATGTTGCAAAAGTGCTTGGGCACTGCAGTTAACCACACCTTATTTCGGACTAATTTGAAAGTACAAGGACAGCTCTTTTAACAACAACAACAAAATTAACGGTGAATTTATCTGTTACAAATGTACTAAAAAAAGTCTCCAAACATTTCACAGCATTGCGTGTACAGTTTACACATGTTTTTCCACTTATAACAAAGACCATATTTGATCTTACCTTCTTATCACTGAAGCACAGTTTTATGCTATAAATAAAAAAAATATATGCAGTGGGTTTTGAAACATTTCATTGCGGTGTATGTTCATGTCAAACATGCTTGCCTGTTCAGTGGTTGAAAGAAGCAGTTTATTTGTGTTTTGTATCTAGTATAGTGACATTAATGAACTAAAATTAATTAGAAACTGTAATTAATTAATTACTTAATTAATTAATAATGAATTAAAAACTGTTTCCCTTATAAATACATAATACTGCGGTTAAATTAATTTTCCTACTTATTGCACGAGGTGTGAAATGCGACATACTCCGGTGCAACTTATACTCACACCGGAGTATACTTATACTGATACTCGCCTGTTCCTTCCCAAGTGTAGGACCAACAGACTGAAAAACTCCTTTGTCCCTCAGGCCATCAGATTGTACAACTCAAAAACAGTACATTCCAACAATGCCCAAAATTCCCAAATTAAAGAGGTGATGAAAAAAAATCAAAAGGACTCACATTTTTATTGCAGTTTCCAATGCTGTGGATCAATAATCCATGTTCAATTACCACACATTTATTTCTCCATCTTTCTTATTTCTTGAATTTGAAAGCCCTTTTGGCACACACCACAAGCAGAGAGCTTCCTGCAAAAATCCTCTGTTCAGTTCTCCACCTGTGTCCATCTGACATTTTCTGTTGTCCAGACTGCATCAAATAACATCAGATATGTTGTCTGTCACATCTTTATTTATCCATCTTTTATTTTTGGAATTTAAGAGTCCTTATGTTAAGTAACACCACATCCTGTGGTGTGCACATGTGCTACACTGAGCTTCTGCCTGTTGTTAAAATCATCCCCAGGGAAACGTGTTGAAAAGTGAGTTCCACATACAGAATAAAAGTGAAGCTTATACTCCGGTGTGATTTAGAAATGTTTTTTTTTCCTCTTTAAGAGGCATTTTTAGAAAAGTGCAACTTAACACCCGAAACTACAGTAAAGACATTCAGCACAAAAGATGTATATCCATCACTAGCTGAAGAAAAGTCACTTTAATCATCATCATCATTCTGCTCGTGCTGCTTCCTGATAAGCGCCCAAGGAAAAGCACACCAAAAACAGCAGTTAGGCTCAGTTGTGATGTCTGCGATCATGCCCGCACTCACTGGCACATCTATATGAAATAAACCCAGCCCCAATGGGTGATGACCCATTCTTGCTCTTGTGCAATAAGCTACTAAAAAGAAGGGACAGCATAGAAGTGGTTTAACATGAAAATGAACAATATGCCCAGAGGACAGAAGTGGAAAGGATAAATGTGAGCTCAAAATACACTCAAAGTATCCATTATGTCATGTGGCCCAAGGGAACCACAGAAAACCTCATATACATGGGTGAACATGTCACCCAAGAACATACACATACACAGAATTGTGTGTGGTTGAATCTAAGATCACACATGCACACATGAATGAGTGCATGCATGAATGCATGCAGGGCAAACTTACACACCAGCATGTGGCTTTTAAAAATTTCTCATTTAGCGGTGTAAGCATCTTTTTATTTCTACAGTATTAAAATTATATGTGATGATGGATGGACCTTTAATAGATGAAGCCCCTGGGCTGCTACACCATGTGTATGTGTGCACAGAGAAAATTAGAAAGATGGGAAGGTTAAGTGAGAGGGGTCAAAGTGAGAGTGGAGCTCCTGTCATTTCAATGAAGAGCATAACACTATGATGGGAGACGGAAGAGAGATGGAGCAAAGAGAACACAAGGTGAGTGTAAAACTGACGGTCGATGAAAAGGTCCAATGCTACTTTCAAACCAAACTTGCACTTCCTCACTTTGAATATATACTCAACAAAAATATAAACGCAACACTTTTGGTTTTGCTCCCATTTTGTATGAGATGAACTCAAAGATCTAAAACTTTTTCCACATACACAATATCACCATTTCCCTCAAATATTGTTCACAAACCAGTCTAAATCTGTGATAGTGAGCACTTCTCCTTTGCTGAGATAATCCATCCCACCTCACAGGTGTGCCATATCAAGATGCTGATTAGACACCATGATTAGTACACAGGTGTGCCTTAGACTGTCCACAATAAAAGGCCACTCTGAAAGGTGCAGTTTTGTTTTATTGGGGGGGGATACCAGTCAGTATCTGGTGTGACCACCATTTGCCTCATGCAGTGCAACACATCTCCTTCGCATAG
The DNA here is from genome assembly GCF_902500255.1 of Thalassophryne amazonica. Taxonomy (NCBI): domain Eukaryota; kingdom Metazoa; phylum Chordata; class Actinopteri; order Batrachoidiformes; family Batrachoididae; genus Thalassophryne; species Thalassophryne amazonica. The sequence continues at coordinate 70,609,615 of NC_047117.1, read as the reverse complement.
AGTTGATCAGGTTGTCAATTGTGGCCTGTGGAATGTTGGTCCACTCCTCTTCAATGGCTGTGTGAAGTTGCTGGATATTGGCAGGAACTGGTACACGCTGTCGTATACGCCGGTCCAGAGCATCCCAAACATGCTCAATGGGTGACATGTCCGGTGAGTATGCCGCCCATGCAAGAAATGGGACATTTTCAGCTTCCAAGAATTGTGTACAGATCCTTGCAACATGGGGCCGTGCATTATCCTGCTGCAACATGAGGTGATGTTCTTGGATGTTGGCACAACAATGGGCCTCAGGATCTCGTCACGGTATCTCTGTGCATTCAAAATGCCATCAATAAAATGCACCTGTGTTCTTCGTCCATAACAGACGCCTGCCCATACCATAACCCCACCGTCACCATGGGCCACCCGATCAACAACATTGACATCAGAAAACCGCTCACCCACACGATGCCACACACGCTGTCTGCCATCTGCCCTGGACAGTGTGAACCGGGATTCATCCGTGAAGAGAACACCTCTCCAACGTGCCAAACGCCAGCGAATGTGAGCATTTGCTCACTCAAGTCGGTTACGACGACGAACTGGTCGTCAGGTCGAGACCCCGATGAGGACGACGAGCATGCAGATGAGCTTCCCTGAGACGGTTTCTGAGAGTTTGTGCAGAAATTCTTTGGTTATGCAAACCGATTGTTTCAGCAGCTGTCCGAGTGGCTGGTCTCAGACGATCTTGGAGGTGAACATGCTGGATGTGGAGGTCCTGGGCTGGTGTGGTTACACATGGTCTGCAGTTGTGAGGCTGGTTGGATGTATTGCCAAATTCTCTGAAACGCCTTTGGAGACGGCTTGTGGTAGAGAAATGAACATTCAATACACGAGCAACAGCTCTGGTTGACATTCCTGCTGTCAGCATGCCAATTGCACGCTCCCTCAAATCTTGCGACATCTGTGGCATTGTGCTGTGTGATAAAACTGCACCTTTCAGAGTGGCCTTTTATTGTGGGCAGTCTAAGGCACACCTGTGCACTAATCATGGTGTCTAATCAGCATCTTGATATGGCACACCTGTGAGGTGGGATGGATTATCTCAGCAAAGGAGAAGTGCTCACTATCACAGATTTAGACTGGTTTGTGAACCATATTTGAGGGAAATGGTGATATTGTGTATGTGGAAAAAGTTTTAGATCTTTGAGTTCATCTCATACAAAATGGGAGCAAAACCAAAAGTGTTGCGTTTATATTTTTGTTGAGTATATATGGTACAAATGTGGCTGAGGCAATGCCAACAGAAGGTTATCGATAAATGCTGCAGACAATGCCTCCAAAATTTATGAGGCAAGAGTCTCACAGTTTCTCAGAAGATTTGTGGAGAGAGCAGCCTTGTGGGTGCCCAGTGCAGTAAAGAGCTTTCACTAAATAATATAACACAATGCTCAAATACCCTCGGCTGTATGAGCATTGTGTTCTGTATAATTTGCAGTTGTTTAAGTAATTATTAGCTTCCAAAAACTGAGTTTGCAGCTAGCAAGCAGACTGTGACGTCATGGCGCAGCTCTACTCTGATTTGATGTCACCCCACCACTCAAAAACTAAACTGAACAGATTGAACATCTGCTAAATGTCTTTTAAATCACTTCAGAGGTATTATTAGGTTCTAAAAACAATGTTTTCAGTTTTAGAAGTGTTTATTTCTCGCTCGCTTTTACAAAATTTATGACAAAGAGGATATATTTACACACAAAACTGAGTTTGCAGCTAGCAACCAGACTGTGACGTCACAGTGCAGCTCCATTCCAATTAGCTGTCTCCCCCACCACTCAAAAAGTAAACTGAAGGCTAACGTCTGCTGAATGTCTTTTAAATCACTTCAGAGGTATTATTAGGTTCTACAAACAGCGTTTTCAGTTTTAGAAGTGTTTATTTCTCACTAGCTTTTACATAATATATGACAAAGAGGTTATATTTACACACAAACGAAACAGAGTTTCCACCTTGCTAGCAGCATGTGACATCACCACACTAACATGCGCTAAATGGTTTGTAAAACCTTCCAGAGGTGTTATCAGGTTACAAAAACAGCGTTTTCAGTTTTAGAGGTGTTTATTTCTCACTAGCTTTTACATAATTAGATGACAAGAGGTTGTATTTACACACAAATGAAACAGACTTTCCACCTAGCTAGGAGCATGTGACGTCACCATGCTAACGTCCACGAGATCATGCCATAAAATTAGGTACAGAATGTGACTTTTTAACCTCTTAAAATATGTCAAGGTTAGTCATCTTCGAACTTGTCCAAGGTCTGTGTCCCAAGAATGTTCCCTGTGAATTTGAAGACTGTGGCAGTAATAGAACCAGACTTATGCTGAGCACAGACAGATGGCTGGATGGACAGACAGACGGATGGATGCCAGGTCTTCGCAATACCCGATGGCTATATTTTGGCGTTTGGCAAAAAGCCCAAAATAAGTACCTTCTCCCCCCCCTGCTAAATTAAATATAAGTGCTGGAACCAACACAGGAAATGTTTCTCAAAGATAATTATAATTAAAACTAGAGCTTCACTACGGTGTTGCATCTGTGGTGTGAAGAAACACAGAGTACACAGTTTGGCACCCATCCAATGTGCTTATACATGAAAATGAGTCATTTAGCCATACTGTATTCGGTGCATTCTAGGTTCTATGTATCAGTGCTTTTTAATGGGAAAATAATATAATGGAAATTTCTGTACAGTACATGAATGATTAGTGACCATTTTATCTCTGGATACAACATATTGTAGACATAAGTGACCCCTCAGCAATCAAAACCAAACCCCTCCATACAATGACATCAAGGCATGAACATTTAATTCTGCACATGGGAACATCATGATTATTAATAAAATTTATAAAACCCATGTACCCATAAGCCATACGTATTAAATATATACAGTGCATCCGGTAAATATTCACAGTGCTTCACTTTAACAGCACTATCACAGGTCAAACGAGACATTACAATCCTGTTGTTTGCAAATATAGAGCAGTGGGAGGACGTCATGAAGAAGTGGCCTAAAATAACATACGGTAGCATTTTTAGCTACTTTTTTAACTCTCGCTTCGGACGGGGAGGCAGCGAACAATTTGAAAAGCCTGAGGCGTATCAGGACCTGCACAGTAATAAGGTCGGTCCCGTTCTACTAAAAGAGGTCTTATTTACCTCAACGCAGATGTAGAGGCAGGAAAAAGCCTTAAAGTCCCTCATCACCGAGCCTGGGTTTGAGTTTCAGCATCAATTGAAATACAAACAGCAGGGTGTTCATGCATCGCAGGTCAAGGGAGATCTCCAGGTGCGTAAATTTTGTTATATATAATGTATGACCTAATGTGACAGAATACATGTGAGCCTTCATTAAAATAAACTCTAAGCCATATTTTTACATTTTAATTTACATCCCTCCAGGTCCAGCTGACAGTGTTGCAGCTGGTTATCTGGACACCAACTGAGCACCTGGAGTTGGACATTTCATTTGACAAAGTCTTTACAGACATATACATGCAACACATCCAGAATTTGTACTTTTCACAGATGTTTCCAACATTCGTGGATTAATTTGTTGCAAAGAAGGTTCTGCTCTGCCCCAAATATCAAACTCTTAAAAATACAATAATCACTTAACAGGTGTAATTGTGTTCTAGACAACAAAAGAGCACTGTGTGAAGGAAAATAAGGAAGGATGGAAATAAGACATTTTTGGTTGTTTATTTTTTGTAACAAGGAAAACAGTGTTGTCACATTTTCAATATATGTTCCAAATAAAACAAACAAAAAGCATGTGTTCTGCACCCGTCACTGTATTTTCCACCATAAGCATCAGAAATAAACATGATTATTCCAGAGAAGGAAAAAGCCACTAAATACCAGGGGCGTAGGCAGAAATCATAAAATGGGTGGGCCCAGAAAAAAATCAGATGGCCCAACCTTTGGGGTTGTAGGTAAGGTGTAGGTATTATAATACACCGTTTGAAAAAGTATGCCTCGTTTGGACATCGCAAGCAACGTTATCACTTAGCCTACAGCACTGGCAAAGTGAGCACACGTCAGACACAAGTACTCTTCATGGATAATGCAAGCTGCAGTGCAGCACCACACACACACACACACACACACACACACACACACACACACACACACACACACACACACACACACACACACACACACACACACACACACACACACACACACACACACATAATACTTAACTGTGTTGTTTGCATAATACTGAGTGTGACTCACTTCTTGAATCCAGGTTTTTTGCTTTGTGTAAAAGTGCCTCTGTGCAGTCAATTACACAGGTTGTGTTAGCAACGTGCTCTTTAAAAGCTTTAAACAATGCTGCTTTGATTATTTCATGAGGCAACCACACAGTGAGATCCTTCATGTGTTAACACATAATGTCTACCCACAGTCCCACTGTCCTGCTAACCTGACCTTGTTATACTTTAAATCGGTGTGCCACATCAGAGATGACAGTTTGGTCTTCATTTCATCAAAGTCATTACAATTTGGTCCACAACTGGCATTGATGATGAAGCTGGGCAAAATAGGTGTAGGCAGGCTACAAGTGTTCTGTGAGTGGAATCCCTGTACAGTGGTCCCTCATTTATCGCGGGAGTTACGGTCTAAAAATAACCCGCAATAGGTGAAATCTGCGAAGTAGTCAGCGTTATTTTTTTACAATTATTATAGATGTTTTAAGGCTGTAAAACCCCTCACTACACACTTTATACACTTTTCTCAAACAGGCATTAACATTTTCTCACCTTAGTAGAAAAATAAGTCCAGTATTATAGAATTAAACCAAAGATCAAAACCTGTTTTCAGGCCCAAACATTTGTTTGACAAATAAAAATAGAACGTTTTCCTATAAATAATTATGATGGCTTTTAGAACTAACAAATTTAATTTTAACGATCAACCTACAAGGTTGGACACATAAGAAATTATTAATAGTGACTCACCAGTATTTCACAGTTCCTCTGACCACGCCTCTTCATCCTGGTGCCGCTCCGCTGTAGCGTCTTTTTCCACTGAGTGACACCTCGGTGCAGGTGTCTTCTTCCGAGTGAAGAACATAGTTATGGGTAGTTGTTGGCGCTATTTTTTCTTCTGGGTGAGAAGATTCTTATAAACAAATTTGGGCAAGCTGACTGCATTCTGTACTGTACAGGAGACACGGCACAGAGGAGACTGATTGACAATGGTGTACAGTCCCTTAGCCAATCAGGACGCAGAACACAATGCGTGTGCGCTCCCTTAGCCAATCACTGTGATGCTGACCAGTGCTGTGACCGGCCAACCTGATGAGAACGCAGAACACAATAGTAAGTCCCTTCGGCTGCTCCCTTGTTTGCACTCGGGGTCGCCACAGCAGAACACAGTGCGCTGTAAAAAAAAAAAAAAAGCATGCAAAATTGCACTAAAAAAATCTGCGAAACTGCAAGGCCGCGAAAGGTGAACCACGTTATAGCGAGGGACTACTATATACAGAAGGTATTCTGCATCACTCTCTAAGATGCAGTCAGCTACAGGGTGGGGCGGTCCTGGTGGTGGTGGATGCATTTCACACATCTTGGTGGGCCCTTTTGAACAGGTGTGATCCTCCATCCTTGGGTCTGACAAGATGACTTCACTGCTGCACACAAGCTCCTCATCATGAGCCATGTCATCTTGTTTATCCGAGGGTAGCAATACAGTCCAAGACTATCAAGAAGTGATGCATTAGGGTTTCCATGACAACACTTAACCTTCCACCAACCCCACGGCTTCCCACTGGTAACAGCATCACCTCTGTGCCACAGAAACCAACAGAAAACCTGGTATTCAGATTAATTGTTCAACGTTTTATTATGTCTGTACCAGTGTTGTATAGTAACGAAGTAAAAATACTTCACTACTGTACTTAAGTACGTTTTTGGAGACTTTGTACTTTACTTGAGTTTTTTAAATTCAGCTTAAAAAGCTTTCACTTTTACTTCACTACATTTCCGACCTTAATTGCATACTTCTACTCTGATACATTTTCTATTCGCCATGCCGTTACTCATTACAAAAACACACACACACACACACACACAAAAAGTAGTGTTTTCACCCAGAGACACCACTGATTACTAGTGACTGCAACGAAGTCAGGCCGATTTGTCATGAGGCATGTCTGGTAGGCTTTTTTGCAGTTGCGCACTTGGGGGGTTATTGGGGGGTATTTGTCAAGAAAATGATAATTTCTCAATTTTGATTACAGACCTGCAGTGGGTCTGTAATCAACTTTTCTGCAGCGCGGCTTTGCTTTGAACCTTGAACCAATCGAAGCAGTGATTCGCAAGTTGAAGCAGTGCTTTGATCTACGATTCGTGGATTGATTGTTTTATTTCGCTTTTTCCTCATTTTTCCCCGCTAAAACCCTGAAGAGCATATGTCTTTGAGTAATATTTAATATTTTTATGTTAAACCGACCTGTTATGGTCTTCTGAAACAGTTGATGTATTTTATAACTTAAAAACGGGACAGATGCTAACACGTTAGCATGTCTATGGCGTTTAAAATGTTAAAGTTAGCATTAAGCTGTTCACATCAGCACGTCTGTGTTGATTTGTTTTCTGTATAATTAATGGCTAAGCGTTCGTTGTCGTAAAAAAGTGAAATTGTAATTTTTTTAAATTTATTTTTATTCATATATTATAGCAACAACAATAATAGTCTACATAATAGACAATAATAGTCAATAATAATACACTAATAATGTTACAATACAATTTTAGAGAAAGAGATGAAAAGAACCTAATGAAACAAAACAACAGAAAAGATAAAACCATGTAACAATGAAAATAAATAAATACATATAGAAATAAATAACTGTTTCCTGTGAACACCTAGTGAGTAGTCTACTCTCGTTTAGGTTTTGAAACCTTGTTTCTGAAATGTTTTTGTGTGATGTGCACAATTTTCAGTATTTTGACTAATACTACCAGTTATTTACATGCCTAGCAATATAAAAAATATCAGTCCATTTTTGATTAACATTTACTTGCACTTTTACTTTCAATACTTGAGTACATTTAGTTGTACATTACTTGTCATACTTAAGTACAATAAATACTAGATACTTTAAGACTTTTACTTGAGTAGCATTTAAATCAGTGACTTGAACTTCTACCAAAGTCAGTTTTTAATGGGTATCTGTACTTTTACTAAAGTGTAATTTTCCGGTACTTTATACAACGCTGGTCTGTACTGAAATTATGGCATTTTTAGGTTCCTACTGACCAGCATTCCAAACGCCTGTTACATTTTAACTGTTCAGAAAAGGGTAATACATGTTGTTGCTAATGACTAATACAACAGTGCTGTATCTCCAGACACATGAAATCATACCTATTATTCTCGTGCCACTGCTGTCAATCCTCGTTAGCTCCCAGCATCTCTTCTGCAGTGGTCTGTCATATCCCAACCACAAAGTAGGGGGGTTCCTCCATGGGCATTTTGTCAACAAAGTTCAGTCACATCCTTCTGGGTTCCTCATCCCCCGGTCAACAGTGGAAACTCTCTTAGTCTGGGGTGCATGTTCAAAACATTTCTGTTGTAGCCACATATTTAACTTTGTCTGGTTGTTCTTACAACCGTGAACAGCGCAATGTGTTCCCGAGCTGCGCAAGAACATTTTTAAATGCTAAGGGAGCTGATCATTATTTAGAAAAGTTAACAATAAACTTGGAAATAAACCCTTACAGGAAACAAAAACTGCTAGTAAACAATGACTCACTGATACTTCTGGTGTCTCACAGGAAGTTGCACCCATAATCGCTTCTACAGCAGCGCCCCCAGGAATAAGGTGGATAGGAAAAGCAAGAAGAATAGTCGTTTTTAATCCCAATCATGGACATTTGCAGCTGATCTTGATCACCTTGAACTATCTTTGAATAACTGAGAATCATTAGTGTGGGTCACACAAACACAGTGCTATGGAGTTGTACTTGTATATTACATCACTGTAGGCCATTAATTCATCTTGGACTGAAGTGACATCAACCCCCATTGACATGTGGCAAAACATCCCTTGAAACACAAACAAGGACCATCAGTCATTTAGCATGTTAAGAGAGAGTACACACATTTACACAGAATATCTCAACCCTGTGTTATGTGTCTCTGTTGCCCAGGTGAACTTATCCAGCTGGACACCACAAGCTTATTCTCAAAATTTGAAGTACATTCACACCAGGTGTCCTTTCTCGACATTTGTCACTCCGTTGGGCTCCTCAGCTAAATTTGTCTGCTCCATAGGCAAAGTTACAAATTGTTCTTTTTCCTTCAAGAATGTTCTGACCTCTGGTGCAGGCCCACTGATGCACTGACCCAATGTTCTAAATGAGGATTGGTGCTACTTCTCAGAAAGCAATTTGTCACAAATAAAGATAATATAGTAACTGTTCATCTACAAGGAGCAAACATACCAACACAATATATACAAGACCAGTGTTGTATAAAGTACTGGAAAATCACACTTAAGTAAAAGTACAGATACCCTTTAAAAAATGACTTTAGTAGAAGTTCAAGTCACTGACTGAAATGCTACTCAAGTAAAAGTCTTAAAGTATTTATTGTACTTAAGTATGACAAGTAATGTACAACTAAATGTACTCAAGTATTGAAAGTAAAAGTACAAGTAAATGTTAATAATCAAAAATAGACTGATTTTTTTTATATTAAAGTTTATCTAGGCTTGTAAATGACTGGTAGTATTAGTCAAAATACTGAAAATTGTGCACATCACACCAAAAACACTTCAGAAACAAGGTTTCAAAACCTAAATGAGAGTAGACTACTCACTAGGTGTTCACAGGAAACAGTTATTTATTTCTATATGTATTTATTTATTTTCATTGTTACATGGTTTTATTTCTGTTGTGTTTTGTTTCATTAGGTTCTTTTTGTCTCTTTCTCTAAAACTGTAATGTAACATTATTAGTCTATTATTATTGACTATTATTGTCTATTATGTAGACTATTATTGTTATTGCTATAATATATGAATAAAAATAAATTTAAAAAATTACAATTTGACTCTTTTACGACAACGAAGGCTGGGCCATTAATTATACAGAAAACAAATCAACACAAACGTGCTGATACGAACAGCTTAATGCTAACTTTAACATTGAAAACACCATAGACATGCTAACGCATTAGCATCGGTCCCGTTTTTAAGTTATAAAATACATCTATGAACTGTTTCAGAAGACCATAACAGGTCGGTTTAACATAAAAATACTAAATATTACTCACAGACATATGCTCTTCAGGTTTTAGCGGGAAAAAATTAGGATAAAGCAAAATAAATCCATGAATCATAGATCGAAGCACTGCTTCGACCTGCGAATCACTGCTTCGATTGGTTCAAGGTTCAAAGCAAAGCTGCGCTGCAGAAAAGTTGATTACAGACCCGCTGCAGGTCTGAAATCAATGTAGAGAAATGATCGTTTTCCTGACAAACACCCCACAAGTGCGCAACTGCAAAAAAGCCTACCGGACATGCCTCATGACAAATTGGCCTGACTTCGTTGCAGTCACTAGTAATCAGTGGTGTCTCTGGGTGAAAACACGACTTTTTTCGTGTGTGTGTTTTTGTAACAAGTAACGGCATGGGGCATAGAAAATGTATCGAAGTAGAAGTATGCAATTAAGGTCATAAATATAGTGAAGTAAAAGCGAAAGTAAGCTGAATTTAAAAACTCAAGTAAAGTACAAAGTCTCCCAAAACGTACTTAAGTACAGGAGTGAAGTATTTTTACTTCGGTACTATACAACACTGTACAAGATGCCAACTCGACAATGCAAAAGCAGGAAACAAACCCAGAAGTGTATCCAATAAAAATGCTCAATCCAGGATGCTGACTCAACAGCTTGCTCCAGGGTCGCCACAGGTATTTGGATTAAGCAGTCATTCTCTCCAATATTGTTGAATGTAGTTGAGAATAGCTGTCTGTTTGGATGAGTTAAAAGTGGGAAGGGCTTTCTGGCCTTCCATCCAACATGTGCTCTGATGAGCTTCAACCCCTGCACAGACTGAAATGGTAGCCAACATCCATCCAGCATTTCACTGCAACTCAGGAATGAGCTAATAAACACCACTGTCAGTAAATCGCAGGAGCTCATTAGTGAACTCACCTGCTGATGTGATCAGCTGGAGCAAAAACCTGCCATGTTGTCCAATCCTGGTAAATGGGTCTAGTAATCATCATCTTAAGAGTACACATCCATAATAGGTGCAATTTTTAAAAAAAGACAGGGACCCCATACAAGTGCTATTTCAATTGTTTGGCTGACTGCTCAGTTGTATAATAGACTTATGATTTTAAGGAGGGGATGCAATGGGTTGTTTTATGTTCAGAGCTTGTTGCAGCACTTTGTCCATAGATTTACACACAGGGTGGATCCAAAGTATTGCAAACATGTTATATAATCCAAACTATAAAGACATAATCTTCAAATATACCTTGCAGTACAATGGGACCCAGAGTAGTACCTTCCCATCTCATATTACTTCCAGCCATCAAGTAGAGCTTTTGACAAACTTATGAATGCTAGAACCCACTTTGAAATGTCCAATCCAATCCAATCCACTTTATTTATATAGCACATATAACAACAAAGATGTTCCAAAGTGCTGCACATAGAATCCCGATTGATAAAACCCCAATAGTCAAGAAATAAATTAAAAATAAGAAACTTAACAATAAAAATAAGTAGAATATGCAAGATAAATAAATAAATAAAACATACAGCATACAAAAGATAAAACCAATAAAATCTACCAAAATAAAAACAAAACCAATAAAACAGAGGACCACACAACTCACGCAGTGTTAAAAACCAGAGAATAAATGTGGGTCTTCAGACGAGACTTAAAACACACCACTGTGGGGGCTGTTCGGACATGGAGGGGCAGAGCGTTCCAATGTCTGAGGCCAGCCACAGAGAAAGCCCTACCCCCCCGGTTTTAAGTCTCGTCTTAGGTACCACGAGCTGGAAATGGCCCTCATAGCACGCGCTGGAGAGTAAATTTGTAGGAGGTCCGTGATGTATTGAGGTGCCATTCCATTCAAAGCTTTAAAAACAAACAATAAAATATTAAAATCAATTCTAAAATTAATAGGAAGCCAGTGCAAAGATGCAAGAACTGGGGTTATGTGATCACGCTTCCAAGGCCCTGTTAAAAGTCGCGCTACAGCATTCTGGACTAACTGCAAACAGGAAAGAGCCCGTTGGCTGATGCCAAAATAAAGTGCGTTACAGTAGTCCAGATGACTTGAAATAAAAGAGTGCACAACTTGTTCAAAAAGGTTAAAAGATAAAAACAGTTTTACCTTTGATAAAAGATGAAGATGATAAAAGCACGATTTCAAAACACCATTCATTTGTTTATCACATTTAAAATCGCTGTCTATGGTGATGCCAAGCCTGGTGACTTTGGGATGTACAAAATCCTTGAGAGGTCCCAAGTCAAAGAGGGCACTTCCAAACAACATAACCTCTGTCTTGCCCTCATTAAGTTTCAAAAAATTCTGTGACAACCAAGAATGTGAAATGTGAAAATGATCCGGGGCCTGCCCAAAACCTTTAATCACAATTTTGAGCAACACATAAAGATGAAGTATTTCTAACTATAAGTTGACTGGATCATTGAAGAATAACACAAAATTTAAATGCCATTTTTAAAAAATTCTCAATACATTTGAGGTAATTTAAAACTTTATTACAAAACTAAAATGCAAAGACTTTTAAAATTCATGTTTAATGACTTTTCATGGCCCACCTGCAATACTGTTCCCCAAGGTCCACACTTTTAGAATCTTTGGTCTCGTGTTACATAAAGCAAAAATCAATGTAGTGTAATATCAAATCAGTACCCTCATATACATATTCTATATTCACACACTTGCATACATAGAGGTTTACATACATAATCACTAATAAACACCCACAGCAGGTACAAGCACCTACTCGCACATACACACTGGTTTCCAAAACCCACATCCCTTTGGAAGGAGAGTGCTGAGAGGAAAATTGCCAACGGCAAGAGTTGTCCTATCTAATAAATCCCTAAAATGGAGAGAATGGAGGAGAGGAGCAAAGAGAGGAGAGGTAAAAAATGAACCAAGGGCTGAATATATTCTCTCTGTGTGATGTGGCCGGTCAGCCAGGAAGCATGAAGGGACATGTATGAACATCTGCATGCTGAAATACATACATCAATATGTTCATGCACCAACCCCCCCCCACACACACACACACACTATCAGACTCAAGGATAAATTGTCTTGCTTGAGCTAATCTATGAACAGTCTGTGTGCATTTGGATATGCAATTGATTTCATAATTAACTTTTCTTAGAGTATTTGTCAACCACAAGTTATCAGCAGTCAAAGGAAATAATGCTTAATTTAGCTTTAATTTGAAAGCAGTAACATCGAAACTGAGTGGGTGATGGTGTCATCACTTTGTGTTTGGTCCAGTATTTTTAATTGCCTAATAAATTGCTTCATTACCAGGATTATGTTTTCATTTCAGCACCTGAAGGAAACACACACAAACACACAGAACATACAAACTCCACACAGAAGGGCCCGGATGGGAATAGATCCCATGGCCTTCTTGCTGTAACCACTAAGCCACTGTGCCGCCACCTTGCAACATAACAGAAAGAAAATATGGTCGCTTGTCTCACTGTCAGCTGTGACAAATTAAACTTACATACGTTTTCATTAGCAACGATCTTCTTCTCCTTTCGGCTGCTCCTGTTAGTGGTCGCCACAGCAGATCAATCATTTCCATTTCACCCTGTCCTCTGGAACTTCCGCTGTCACACCAACCACCTGCATGTCCCCCTCAGCACATCCATAAACCTTCACTTTGTCCTCCTTCTTCTCCATCCTCAGCATCCTTCTCCCTATATACCCTGAGTCCCTCCTCTGCACATGTCCAAACCATCTCAATCTCACCTCTCTGACTTTGTCTCCAAACCGTCCCACCTGAGCCGTCCCTCTGATATGTTCATTCCTAATCCTGTCCATTCTCATCACTCCCAAAGAGAATTGAAACATCTTCAGCTCTGCCACCTCCAGCTCTGTCTCCTGTCTTTTTGTTAGCACCACCGTCTCTAAGCTGGTCAAAATACTGTAGCTGGTCTCACTACTGTCTTGTGGACTACCTCCTTCACTCTTGCTGATATTCTTTGGTCACAAATTATTCCTGCCACCTTTCTTCACCCACTCCACCCTGCCTGCCCTCTCTTCTTCACCTCTCTACCACACTCTCCATTACTTTGAACAGTTGACCCCAAGTATTTAAACTCATCTACTTTCACCATTTGTACTCCTTGTAACTGCACTATTCCACTGGGCTCCCTCTCATTCACACACATGTACTCAGTCTTGTTCCTACTGACTTTCATTCCCCTGCTCTCCAGAGCATATCTCCACCTCTCCAGGCTAGACACAACCTGCTCTCTATTCTAGTCCATGGAGACTCCTGTCTGCACCACTGCAAACAAGAAAGGACTCAGAACTGATCTTTGGTGTAATCCTACCTCTACCTTGAATCTTGAGTCTGTCATTCCTACTGTGCATCTTACCACTGCCACACTACCCTCACATACTTCTCTTCCACTCCAGACTTCCTCATACAATACCGCAAGCCTTTTCTTGGCACCCTGTCACAAGCTTTCTCTAAATCCACAAACACACAATGTAACTCCTTCTGTCGTTCTCTATACTTCTCCAACAGTATTCTCAGAGTAAACATTGCATCTGTAGTGCTCTTTCTTGGCATGACACCATATTGCTGCTCACAGAGCTTCACCTGTTTTCTAAGCCTATTTCCTACTCCTCTTTCCCATAATGTCATGCTGTGGCTGATCAGCTTTATACTTCTGTAGTTACTGCAGCTCTGCACATCACCTTTCTTAAAAATAGGATCCAGCACACTTAGTCTCCACTCCCCAGGCATGCTCTCACTTTCCAAGATTTTATTAAACAATCTGATTAGAAACTCCACTGCCATCTTTCCTAAACACTTCTTTGCCTCTACTGGAATATCATCTGGACTGACTGCCTTTCCACTCTTCATCCTCTTCATAGTTGCCTTCACTTCATCCTTACTAATCTCTTGTACTTCCTGATTACTCTCACCACATCATCAAGTCTTTTTTCTTCATTCATTCATTAGCTCCTCAAATATTCCATCCACCTTTTCAACACACTCTCCTCGCTTGTCAGCATATTACCATGTACAATTTTAATTGCCCTAACCTGCTGAACATCCTTTCCAGCTTTGCCCTGTTGTCTGGCTAATCGGTACAAGTCCTTTTCTCCTTCCTTACTATTCACCTTCTTCTACAGCTCGCAGTATGCCTTTTCCTGAACTTCTGACACTTCTCTTTCCACCTTACACTGCATCTCCTTGTACTCCTGTCTACTTTCTTCATCTCTCCAGCTATCCCAAAACGTTTTTGCCAACCTCTTTCTCCTTATGCTTTCCTGGACATCTTCATTCCACCATCATGTGTCTTTGTCTTCCTTCCACTGTCCAGATATCATACTCAGTACCTTCCTAGCTGTCTCCCTCACCACATTTGCAGTACTTCTCCAGTACTTCTCCAGTTGTCCAAAATTACTTCCCCTCCATCCAGTGCCTCTCTCACTTGTTCACTGAATTTCACACAACAGTCTTTCACTGTCACTCTACTCTTCTTTTTTATCTCTAAGGTCATCCTGCAAACCACCATCCTATGCTATCTAGCTACACTGTCCTGCCACCACAGTACAGTTTCCAGTTTCTTTTAAGCCTTGGCCCCACCGAATAATAAGCCATGAATAATGAGCCATGCATGGGTGTGTCAGTGATTATTTGAAGAACAATCGATGTTTTAAGCTATCATGTATCTGCTACTAAGGCGCCTCTATGTGCCTCTCTGTACCTCACACGTGCCATCAGCCTCTAGTGAGCCACGACTGACCTGCCATTTGAGCCCTATCCAGCCTCGAATAGCTCGTGTTGCCACATATGATCCATGTCAAGGCAAATATGATCCATGTAGCGCCATGTAACGTGATGTTGGTGCATGATTAGGCATGGGTTTGGTCCAAACCTCCAGCCCTCCCACACTTGGTCCCTTTAAAGGGTGGGTTTTCAGTTCATAGCATCCATTCAAGATGGTGTCACATTTTTTTACATGTAGTCCAAAAAAAGACACTCCTGCACACTCCGGCCCATGTGCGCATCCATGTGCCAGGTTGCTGTTCACCTGTGTTACAGAGTCATTCATTAAATGCAGCAGTTCTGAGTTCACCCAGCTCTCTGTGACCAAAAACAAAAAAACAAAAAAAGACACCACAATGAAGTGGCCGCTTTAATTATATACACCCGCAACTGTGTGAATCAATCACCCCCCCCCCCAAAAAAAAAACATAACACAAAACACATCCATAACCAGACCAGCTAGAACAGAACCACGAGTTCCTGAACAGTTGCCTCTGCGCTTCTGCTCAGTGGCTTTATTTCTTCCACAGCATTTTGACACCGTGATCCAACTTTTAACTTTGTGTTCGTCCATTAATGTCTGCAGGCGCCTTGCCATGCTGTGTGCGCTCAGATGTGACTGGCCAGCCCCCATGTGATCTTATCTGTACATAAATATCAGCATGTCATGCAAGTGTGCTCCCTTGCATGCTACATGTGTTGGGGGGGGGGGGGGGTTGGTACAGTCACACCCATGTGTGTTGCTTGGCAATGCCACACTTGTGGGGCACTTTCATAGACACCTCGAAAGCGGTCATCTGCACTCTACTCTCGTGCTGGGAGCGCGAACAGTCCCGCCTTTTATAAGTGGCCAGCGAGTGGTGTTGAATGATCGTGTGTAGCACCTGGAATTTTGCCGACACCTGCCAAGAGGGTGACTGAATGGGCACTCACAGGACACTCGCTGTCTTTTGGCTGCTGGTGTGTGTGAATGGTTGTGGCGACAGGTGTACAAGGCGTTTGAGGTGACTGATTTTTCATGAGTGGCATGCAATTCCTCCTTCGTGCGCCATTCTATCTGAATCGTGTTATGTATGAAGGGGCCCTAGCCTCTGCCAATGAAGCTGAGCAGAGGTTATGTTTTCATCCTTGTTTCTTTGTTGATTTGTTTGTGAACAGCCTGGAACCCACAATTTTTCATATATCATTATGATTTTTTTACAGAGTACTCATATCCTTATATGCAAGAACTGATTCAATTTTCAAGGTCATAGGTCAAAGGTCAAAGTCAGAAAAAATCTTGGAAAACTGAAAAGATCTCTGTCCTTTAAGATTGAATGAATTTTCAAAAATTCATAACTGGCAACAAAGATCTAATTTCTTTCATATTTTAGAGCATTATGTAGGATGGTATCCTGTACCAACTGACAAAGGTTGATCTGGATCTGATCCGGATTACAGATTTTGTGGCCATTTAATTTTAACACTGAAAAATCCATTTAATGTATATTTTATATTATATCTTAATAAAACATACCCAAATCACTCTTATATTTGATAGTGAGGTGCAGCCTGGCACTATCACCTGACAACGTTTGAGCCGGATCTGATCCGGATTGTGAATTTTGTGGACATTTGAATTTAATATTGAAAAGCCCATCTGATGTACATTTTGCATTATATCGCAATGAAAAGTGCCTCAATCACTCTGATTTTTCTGTTATGTTTTTACTTACACCACCAAAATTGGACGGAGGTTCCAATTTTATGCCTGTTTGTTTATCTTCCAGTTATCAGTCAGAAACCAAGTGCCAAAAAGCAATGACAAACTGCAAACCAGAGATAACAAATGTTCTGTGAAAATTAGCTGAAAAAGAATTCAGAAACTGAAAAAGTAAAAAAAAACAAAAAAAAAACAAAAAAACAAAACAAACAAAAAACCTGACAACACCACAAAAAACTTTGATTCAAGTGCATGAACTAAATACATACTCCTGACATTGGATCACATCTAATTTTGCTTATGAAAACCCACTTCACACAGGACTTTGAACTTGAATTTTTTTTTTTCCAAGGTAAAAAAAACTGTTGGAATTGTTGGCGGAAGTTTGCGCTCTATGAGTGCGGCGCTCTTGTTGACTGGCAGAGAGCACAAAGAAACCTAATGGGAGGGCATTCAGTTATGGAGTCCAGACTTTAGCCTAGATTTGAAACCAACAGTTAAACTGCTGATAATACGTCATTAAGTTGTGTAAACCCATGCTTTGGTACAAAAACAAACTGCAGTCTCTTATTGTTCACTCCAACCTTAAGAAAAAGAAAAACTGTCTCACTCCAGGTCAGTGTCAGAGTGCACCCCAGCTGCATGGCACCAGCATTTCTTATTAAAGGAGCTGCAGGCCTCTTGGTGTGGAATTTCCTGATGACCTTGTCCTTCTAGTCAATCAGGCATGTGTGTGAGGTCTCTCGCAAAGGCCAGCCAAACCAGCTGTGCCTCATGTGCATGGTTTATGGGACAGGCAGTGGACAGTGAAGTCATTTTGCAATACACAGAATGAATTCCACATGAAGCAGTGAATGCACAGAGTGCTAATCCAAGTCTTCAAGTCATCACTACACTGGGCATGGTCTCCAGTGTTTTATGATACTTTGACCCGAGGGGCTTTTTTGGTTGTTGTATGTGTCTTTTTCCTGCTTCTTCCACTTTCTTTACAAAAAATACTCTCACTTATGAGTTCACCCTTTGAGTAGTAATGCACTTGTGTCTTCAAGGGGAATGCTAGATAATGATATTCACTCATTCCTCTTCAACCGCTTACTCCACTTAAGGGTCACAGGGGGGTTTGGATCCTATCCCAGCAGTCACAGGGTGTGAGGCAGGGTCACCCTGGTCAGGGCATCAGTCTGTTGCAGGGCCACATATCGACAAACAAACACATTCACACCATGTGCACAACTACGGACAACTTAAAGTTTCCAACATAACCTGTCTTTGGATGTGGAAGGAAGCCAGAGCACCTGGAGGGAACCCACTCAAACATAGGGAGAACATGCAAACTCCACACAGAAAGGGCACAGGTGGGAATTGATCACATGACCTGCTTGCTGTGAGGCAACAGTGCTAACCACTAACTACCTGCCCTAGATATTGATATGTGTGGTTAATTAAAAAAAAGAAGCCATAATCCAGCCATGACTTATTAAGTGACCTACAGTTTACAGCAATGAGCTTGTGAATATGATCGTTGATTCGATTTGCTGTCAGACAGGAAAATAATTAAGATACTTTTGAGTAAGGCCCTTCATCTCCAAGTTGCTCCAACTGTGCAGCAGAGTATTCATTGCATTGCAGAACAGATATTGGCGTGTGTGACTTTGTGTTTGTCTGAATGGCTGCACATGATGCATCACTGTAAAGCTCTTTGAGTGATTGCATCAGATGGAAAAGTGCTACATAACTGTAGTCCAATTACCAATTTCTATCCAGATATTGCATAAAGAGCATGTGGGGTAGTTGGCACATGTCCCAAATGTACTATATTGTGCTCCATACAATTGTAAAGCTATACGCCTGTTAAGAAACTCTTGACATGCATCTGCTGAGTTGTCTTTTCAGAAACAACAAAAAAAAAAAAAAGGAAGGGGGAATAACTGTCATTATGGCAATCTCTCTGTGGCAAGGAAGATTGTCTCTTGATCGATTCCTGGATGGGATGGTGGACACTGAGATGACGGAACACGCCCAGTCTTAATGCGCACTGTTTTGGACAGATGCTGCACATAGTTGGAGAGGGAAGCTTCTTCCAATCAACTTGCTGTCTGCCCTTCCTCTTTCTCCTGTGTTTTTAACCTCATTTCAAAGACTTCCACTCTAGTGTGCATTGCTCACCAGCTTACTTGGTCCTTTCTCAGGTCTTCCAGTCAAATGAGCAGCTCTTGAGGTTGTGCTACAGGAGGTTTAGTTTAGTTTAGTTTGGTTATTACAAAATTCAAAGAATACATTAAAACATTCCATACAGTTTCATACAAATAATAAATACATTTTGTAATTGGGACACCCTTAAAGTAGTCCATAGCTTATGAGCGGGGGCCTATTAATATTTAAATACAGCAAATGTACAGTAATTACAAATCTAAATCTACTTTTACCTATCATAACTAACCTACTCTCTTTCAATATCTACAACAGACTAAGAGAATAATGTTCACATTTCTTAAATGACAAATATTAAAAGTATTATGACACATCAGTGTAATAAATTCAGACATATAGGCCTATGGGTTTTTCAATAGACATAAAGAAGTCGTCAGCTGGTCGAGTTTTAATTATATTTTCCAAGTAACTCTAGTTTAATTTCTTTTTGAAAATATGCAAAGACAGGGACTTTTGAGTGTTCTCACTCAGGTCATTCCAAATTTGTGGACCCTTAGATGCCACACTAAAACTAGTACTTTCAACTTCCTACTTTTACCCTTTAGGTGTAAGTTTCCTCTGGTGTTATAATGATGAGAGGAAGTTGAAATGGGAATGAGCTGACAGAGTCTATCATTAAGTCTATGCACCACAGTGTACATGGTACAGGCATTGTGAAATAAGTTGCACTCTGTGAGTTTCAGAAGTCGATATTTATAAAAGAGAGCATCAGTTTGAGAGTTATATTTGGCCCAAGAAATGGCTCTTATAACTTTCTTTTGTAAACTTTGTAGTTTTAAAAGGTAACTCGGGTAAGTATTACACCAAATAATATTGCAATAATTTAGGTGAGGTTCGAATAAGGACGTGTATAGAGTCAGAAGAGCCTCAAAGGAGAGGAAATACCTCACCTTAAAGAATAGTCCGACATATTTAGATAGTGTCTTAATCAAGTAATTTAAACGTTTACTGAAATTTAAAAATTCATCAATTTGGATTCCAAGAAATTTGACTGATTCAACTCGTTCAATCACATTATTATTTATATTAATTTGTACATTTTCAAAACATTTACGATTTCTGCAAGAATGAAATATAATACATTTTGTTTTGTTCATATTTAATAACAATTTATTACATTTGAACCAATTATCAACTGTTGCCAATTCATAATTTAGTTGGTTTTTAAGGTATTGCAGGTCTTTGTGGGATAAAAATAAGGTAGTGTCATTTGCAAATAATACTTTATGAAGAATGTTACAAGAATTTGGGAAATCATTTAGATAAATAATAAAGAGAAGTGGACCCAAAATTGAGCCTTGGGGTATCCCACATTGTATAGGTTTTCATTTTGATAGATTATCATTTATGTTCACATATTGCTCTCTTCCATTTAAATAACTTCTGAACCAATTAAGTGCTAAACCCCTAACACCACAATGTTCCAGTTTACCAAGTAGAATATTAAAATCAATCGTATCAAATGCTTTTGATAAATCAAGGAAGACACCAATTCCACACTCACCTTTATCAATAACGTCATTTATTTTTTCAGTGAGATCCAGGATTGCCATACAAGTAGTACTTTCCTTCCTAAAACCATATTGTGATGGAGTGAGTATATTATATTTATTTAAGTAGTCACTGAGTCTTTTATGCACAATTTTTTCTAAAATGTTTGAAATTGTTGGCAGAATTGAAATGGGGCGGTAATTTTGAAGATCATTTTTGTCACCAGATTTGAAAATTGGTATAATTTTAGCTATTTTTGTCATTTTTGGTACCACTCCATTCAGAAGTGATAGATTAATGCAGTATACTAATGGATCTACAATGTAATTGACTATGAATTTTAAAATTTTACTGCATATATTTTCTACTCCTGCAGTTTGGGAGCTTTTCATGCTCATAATAATTTTGGCAACTTCGGATTTGTAAGTTGGTGAAAGGAAAAAAGAGTTGGGATAGTTCCCATTTAAATACTGCTGGTAGATAGTGCCCCCTTGTGGGCAAATGTTTTTAGACAAAGCCTCACCTATAGTACTAAAGTAATCATTAAAACAATTAGCAAGGTGACAATCACTGTTCTTGTAACATTTCTTCTGCTCTCCTCATTGACTGTTTTCCTTTAATCAACTGGGAGTAGAAGATCTGCTTGGGAAGTTGGCTGTCATACATCCTTACGACATGACCCGCCCACTTGATGATGACGCACTTGAAGCTCTGAAGCGTGGCTTCAGCCAGGATGCTGATGTAAGTATGGTGATCTTCCCACCTGATGAAGAGGATGCTCTTCAGGCAATGTTTGTGGAATCACTCAAGTTGTCTTTAGGTGGTGGTGGCAAGTGGTCCAGGTCTCCGATCCGTACAGCAGGGTTAGAGGGAACTGGCATAAGAGCAGCCTTGTGTCCAATTACTTTTGACCCATTTAAATTGCAAACCACAAGCCAAAAATGCATTCCTGCACCCTTCACTTAATGTGAATGCAAACAAGCTCATATTGAAGCAAATTCAAACTACTTTTTCAATTCCAATTCGCTGTGATGGACAGATCAAATAGCGCCCCCCCAATGTTATGTCCAAAAATATATGAATACAATGATTTGAAAACGCTAATGAAACGTAACCAAAAGCATAACGCCAGTGTTGCATACACGGTGATAGAGTTTGCACACATACATATAGAACAGAACAAAATCAATGGTGAAAAAAAATAATAAATTTAATGCGTTCACAAAGTGGATAAAAACAAAAAATATTCACTGAGCAAAATTTCCTTGTTGCAAAAACAATTCACGTCGAGCCCTTCTCGATGAGAAACATGCATGGAGGCTATTTTTCTGTATAGAAGACGCTGATGAATATTCTAAGAGCCACAACAAGAAACGCCGCCGATTGCTTGGCTCTGTGGTTTGTGTCAACACAGTCTGTTATTCTGCACCCAGTTCTTATCTCACATCCAAGCGACTAATTAGTGAGTAATGGGGCTGATTCTTCTCAATTATTATGCATTAGGCTCATCTTCCATCAGATCTGCACTTTTTCCGGTTTTGAAAATGTGTGTCCTGTGAAGCGCAGGGGGACTGAGTGCACTGACTGATGGTACTGGTGCTCTCAGTAAATGGGTGAATCAGTACATTCGCAGGCGCACCGCAGTGATCTAATGAATTCATCTGCAGCCCTGAAAAAATTACCTTTTTTTTTGTTAATGTGCATCCCAGGCATAATAAAAACAGTATTACTGACAATAAACTCAGCGAAATAGACAGCTCATTGTATTTCAAAGCAGATTTTTTTTTCCTCCTTTCTATTTGGGCTTTGAAGTCACTTTGCTTAAAACACAAAGCAAAATCAGATATTTTAAATTAGCATCCACTCTGAACGTCGCTAGTTGCTATGTCAAATGGCGCTAGTGAAATAAACAGGCCATACATTAATGAACAACAAACATACTGGGTTGTAATTGAGCGGAAAAACAAAATGATATCATCCCGGCCCTGTCCAAAGATTTTGATGAGGGCAACAAAGTACATTTAGAAAGTATTCATAGTGCTTCACTTTTTCTGTTACAACTGAGTAAATTAATTTTTCTCCTCAGAATTCTAGTCACAAAGCCCCATAATGACAAAATGAAAAAGTTTTTTTTTATTCGTGCAAATTTATTAAAAATAAAAAACTAAGAAATCACGTGTAAATAAGTATTCACACCCTTTGCTCAATACTTTGGTGATGCGCCTTTGGCAGCAATTACAGCCTCAAGTCTTCTTGAATATGATGCCACAAGCTTGGCACACCTATCTTTGGACAATTTTGCCCGTTCCTCTTTGTAGCACCTCTCAAGCTCCATCAGGTTGTATGGGGAGCGTCGGTGCACAGCCATTTTCAGATCTCTCCAGAGATGTTTAATTGGATTCAGGACTGGGCTCTGGCTGGGCCACTCAAGGACATTCACAGAGTTGTCTTGAAACCACTCCTTTGATATCTTAGCTGTGGCTGCAGGTTTTCATCCAGGATGTCTCTGTACATTGCTGCATTCATCTTTCCCTCAATCCTGACTAGTCTCCCAGTTCCTGCCACTGACAGACATCACCACAGCATGATGCTGCCACCATGCTTCACTGCAGCGATAGTGTCTGGTTTCTGCCAAACATGATGCCTGGCATTCACACCAAAGAGTTCAATCTTTGTCTCATCAGACCAGAGAATTTTATTTCTCATGGTCTGAGAGTCCTTCAGGTGCCTTTGGTAAACTCAAAGCAGGCTTCCATGTGCCTTTACTGAAGAGTGGCTTCCATCTGGCCACTCTATCATACAGGCCTGATTGGTAGATTGCTGCAGAGATGGTTGTCCTTCTGGAAGTGTTCTCCTCTCTCCACAGAGGAATGCTGGAACTCTGACAAAGTGACCATCAGGTTCTTGGTCACCTCCCTGACTAGGCTCTTCTCCCTCGTATCAGGCTGGATGGTCAGAATGGCAGGACACAAATGCACGGCTCAAGCAGACAGCTCTGGTTTTTAGAAGACTTTATGATTGTGGTTAGCAGACGTCGGTACACGAGTAAGCAGTCCAGAAAAAACAACAGTACAAAAATCATCAGGCAAGCAACCGTGGTCAAAAGCACAGGCAGGAGGTCAGGTACACACAAGGAGGCAGGCAAGACTATGGAACGCAGATACAGAGCTGGAATGAAGGCACAGGGCATGACAAACTGGCTAGAGACAAACAACCTCAGTGAGCTTATATCACCCCAGGGTGGCAATCAGCAAAATCAGAAACAGGTGTGCATGAAAAGCACCAGAACCAGGGCATGGCCAGAGAGAGAGACAGCTGTAGAAACACCTCAAGGATGATCAGTGGAAACAGGATGCACCTGAGCTCAATTTTGGCAAAGGCTGTGATTACATATGTACATGTGATGTCTTAGCTTTTTAATAAATAAATTTGCAAAAGTCTAAAAAAAACAAAAAACTTTTTTCACATTGTCATTATGGGGTGCTTTATGTAGAATTTTGTGGGAAAAAATGAATTTCATTCCATTTTGGAATAAGGCTGTAACGTAACATGTGAGAAAGGTGAAGCACCGTAAATACTTTCTGGATACACTGTGAATCCTGTTTTAACAAAAGGGATACATACTAAGTAGTAGTGGTAGGCAGATTAATTGGGCCAGTAAAATGCTTTTCAGACAAACAATCTTGGCTGATCTGAGGGCTCGTGAAGTTCTTTTTTTTTTAAACTTCTCTAGTCAAAAGTGGAATGATGTTATACTCCTCCTCTGTGTGAACGTGACTGCAGACGGTGCCTTAAAACAGCTGGATTGGGTGTTTGGAGCAGAAAACATGCCAAAGCTGGATTTAACATCTGACAAAGCCGTAAGACTTGAGTAGAGACAATGTAAACGAAGCAGTGTTAATGATATTAAATTGTATTGCGTCACATGCAAAAAAAATATGTTTTACATATATAATACATACACACATACACACACATACGTGTGTATATATATATATATATATACATACAGTGGTGGGCACAGTTCCGCTAATCCACTAACCGCTAATTATCGAAGATAAAGTTTTATTATCGGATTAGCTTTTCAGATGACTTTGAAAACCATCATCAAACCAATTATCTTCCGATAAGTTTTGGTCTGATAATTTTTAGACTGCTAACATTTTTGCAGACGTAGCTTTTTGTAGTAGATGCACGGTTCTATCCTCTACAAACAGAGAAGAGCTGGTTCCAGAAGAAGCCACTCTATCCTTTGCAGACAAAGGCGAACTGGTCATAGAAAAGAAAAAAACTCATTTCTTTTTACCCCATACTAATACGCTAGCAATAGCACCCAAGTCATCCAGAGACATACAGTTTTAACTTATGGTTAAAATTTTAACCAAACTAATTTCCAACAAGTTATTTAAATTAACGTCATGACACGTCTGAAGTTTTATAAAGTGAAAATATCAGATATATGTTTTAGTTTTAAAGCAATGCACTAATTTTGAAGGTTTTAGTGTGGACATGCAGCTGTGCCCAGTGCATTATGGGTATTCATGACAGAAGAAATGCATTTGAGATGCTCTGATCAGGCTCCACACGGACAACAGTATTCAATTCTTTGTATATTGTGCCTAAAACTCTCGTGAATATTCTCTGGGTTTATAGGCATTGTTATTGTGTTTGTTTTATGTACATGTTGTGTATGTTTATGCCAGAAGAACCCCAGGTTGCTTTTCAAAAGCCGAAAAGTCTGTTCAATTGTGATTCAGGCCGTGTGATATAACCGGTGTCAAAATGCATCGAACACTGTCATCTACTGTGACCGGTTATATCACAGTGTTGTCGACCGCATGATTTTAAATTATCTGTAGGCTTCCAAAACCTGAGAGACCTCACACGTGGAGATAAAAAAAAAAAAAAAAAAAATAGATCTGATAGGTTTAGTTGTACAGTGTGTGGTGTCAGCCACACGGTAAAAACAACACACACAAACAGATTTCACACACGAACATTCCCAGGTCAGACACCTCGCTTTCTGATTGGCTGCATGTCACATTTAGCTCCTCACGTCCTTCTTAACACACCACACACGGCAGGAATATCTGATAAGATTATATTTAGCGTCATCACGATTGCCGGGGCATTCTTAAGATTGTCGGAAGGGAAAGATCGGGTCCGATATCGGCCTAATTATCTTGCCATGTGAACCAGGCTTGATGTGGACACCTCATGGAGCGACTGATTGATCTGTTATAACACCGCACTGAGCCGCTGACTGATCGGATGTTATGACGCCTCACGGAGAGACTGACTGATGCGTTATGACACCACATCGAACATGTTTTCACTATTATTTGATTTCTTTGTGCGACAGACATAGTTATTCAAGCATTCAAAAGGTGATTCCTATTGCCACACAACTCCAGCAGCCACACATGAGAAAGTTTTGACAGTTCTTGTTACTGAAAGAAACCGACCCCAAGTGCAAATAAGGGAGCAGCCGAAGGAACTTACATTAATTATTCTATCTGGAATAATTTTATTTTTAAAGCAAAACCATAATTTAAACCTGCTTTCCATTTCAAGACCTCTGCCTCATTGCGGGACTGTATCCTGTCAGGGTAAATGATGCTTTCCTATAGCAGGGGGCAGAGTGCACAAACAATGAGCACTGGCTCATTGGCTGTTTGGGTTTGTGATTGCTGTTGGTTCTATTAGGAGCTTTGGCGGTGTTTAAACTCAAAATCAGCGTATGAGAGGAAAAATTTAAAGTTATCGGTAGCTTCTGATAAGCTTTTAGGCAGTTTATCGGTTTAGTGTTAAAAACGATAACTTTTCAGTAGCTGATTACCGATGCTAACACGTTAGCATGTCTATGGCGTTTAAAATGTTAAAGTTAGCATTAAGCTGTTCACATCAGCACGTCTGTGTTGATTTGTTTCTGTATAATTAATGGCTAAGCGTTCGTTGTCGTAAAAAAGTGAAATTGTAATTTTTTTAAATTTATTTTTATTCATATATTATAGCAACAACAATAATAGTCTACATAATAGACAATAATAGTCAATAATAATACACTAATAAGTTACAATACAATTTTAGAGAAAGAGATGAAAAGAACCTAATGAAACAAAACAACAGAAAAGATAAAACCATGTAACAATGAAAATAAATAATACATATAGAAATAAATAACTGTTTCCTGTGAACACCTAGTGAGTAGTCTACTCTCGTTTAGGTTTGAAACCTTGTTTCTGAAATGTTTTTGTGTGATGTGCACAATTTTCAGTATTTTGACTAATACTACCAGTTATTTACATGCCTAGCAATATAAAAAATATCAGTCCATTTTTGATTAACATTTACTTGCACTTTTACTTTCAATACTTGAGTACATTTAGTTGTACATTACTTGTCATACTTAAGTACAATAAATACTAGATACTTTAAGACTTTTACTTGAGTAGCATTTAAATCAGTGACTTGAACTTCTACCAAAGTCAGTTTTTTAATGGGTATCTGTACTTTTACTAAAGTGTAATTTTCCGGTACTTTATACAACGCTGGTCTGTACTGAAATTATGGCATTTTTAGGTTCCTACTGACCAGCATTCCAAACGCCTGTTACATTTTAACTGTTCAGAAAAGGGTAATACATGTTGTTGCTAATGACTAATACAACAGTGCTGTATCTCCAGACACATGAAATCATACCTATTATTCTCGTGCCACTGCTGTCAATCCTCGTTAGCTCCCAGCATCTCTTCTGCAGTGGTCTGTCATATCCCAACCACAAAGTAGGGGGGTTCCTCCATGGGCATTTTGTCAACAAAGTTCAGTCACATCCTTCTGGGTTCCTCATCCCCCGGTCAACAGTGGAAACTCTCTTAGTCTGGGGTGCATGTTCAAAACATTTCTGTTGTAGCCACATATTTAACTTTGTCTGGTTGTTCTTACAACCGTGAACAGCGCAATGTGTTCCCGAGCTGCGCAAGAACATTTTTAAATGCTAAGGGAGCTGATCATTATTTAGAAAAGTTAACAATAAACTTGGAAATAAACCCTTACAGGAAACAAAACTGCTAGTAAACAATGGCTCACTGATACTTCTGGTGTCTCACAGGAAGTTGCACCCTAATCGCTTCTACAGCAGCGCCCCAGGAATAAGGGGATAGGAAAAGCAAGAAGAATAGTCGTTTTTAATCCCAATCATGGACATTTGCAGCTGATCTTGATCACCTTGAACTATCTTTGAATAACTGAGAATCATTAGTGTGGGTCACACAAACACAGTGCTATGGAGTTGTACTTGTATATTACATCACTGTAGGCCATTAATTCATCTTGGACTGAAGTGACATCAACCCCCATTGACATGTGGCAAAAATCCCTTGAAACACAAACAAGGACCATCAGTCATTTAGCATGTTAAGAGAGAGTACACACATTTACACAGAATATCTCAACCCTGTGTTATGTGTCTCTGTTGCCCAGGTGAACTTATCCAGCTGGACACCACAAGCTTATTCTCAAAATTTGAAGTACATTCACACCAGGTGTCCTTTCTCGACATTTGTCACTCCGTTGGGCTCCTCAGCTAAATTTGTCTGCTCCATAGGCAAAGTTACAAATTGTTCTTTTTCCTTCAAGAATGTTCTGACCTCTGGTGCAGGCCCACTGATGCACTGACCCAATGTTCTAAATGAGGATTGGTGCTACTTCTCAGAAAGCAATTTGTCACAAATAAAGATAATATAGTAACTGTTCATCTACAAGGAGCAAACATACCAACACAATATATACAAGACCAGTGTTGTATAAAGTACTGGAAAATCACACTTAAGTAAAAGTACAGATACCCTTTAAAAAATGACTTTAGTAGAAGTTCAAGTCACTGACTGAAATGCTACTCAAGTAAAAGTCTTAAAGTATTTATTGTACTTAAGTATGACAAGTAATGTACAACTAAATGTACTCAAGTATTGAAAGTAAAAGTACAAGTAAATGTTAATAATCAAAAATAGACTGATTTTTTTTATATTAAAGTTTATCTAGGCTTGTAAATGACTGGTAGTATTAGTCAAAATACTGAAAATTGTGCACATCACACCAAAAACACTTCAGAAACAAGGTTTCAAAACCTAAATGAGAGTAGACTACTCACTAGGTGTTCACAGGAAACAGTTATTTATTTCTATATGTATTTATTTATTTCATTGTTACATGGTTTTATTTCTGTTGGTTTTGTTTCATTAGGCTTTTTGTCTCTTCTCTAAAACTGTAATGTAACATTATTATATTCTATTGCTATATGTCTATGTAGACTATATTGTTGTGCTATATATATGAATAAAAATAAATTTAAAAATTACAATTTGACTCTTTTACGACAACGAAGGCTGGGCCATTAATTATACAGAAAACAAATCAACACAAACGTGCTGATACGAACAGCTTAATGCTAACTTTAACATTGAAAACACCATAGACATGCTAACGCATTAGCATCGGTCCCGTTTTTAAGTTATAAAATACATCTATGAACTGTTTCAGAAGACCATAACAGGTCGGTTTAACATAAAAATACTAAATATTACTCACAGACATATGCTCTTCAGGGTTTTAGCGGGAAAAAATTAGGATAAAGCAAAATAAAATCCATGAATCATAGATCGAAGCACTGCTTCGACCTGCGAATCACTGCTTCGATTGGTTCAAGGTTCAAAGCAAAGCTGCGCTGCAGAAAAGTTGATTACAGACCCGCTGCAGGTCTGAAATCAATGTAGAGAAATGATCGTTTTCCTGACAAACACCCCACAAGTGCGCAACTGCAAAAAAGCCTACCGGACATGCCTCATGACAAATTGGCCTGACTTCGTTGCAGTCACTAGTAATCAGTGGTGTCTCTGGGTGAAAACACGACTTTTTTCGTGTGTGTGTTTTGTAACAAGTAACGGCATGGGGCATAGAAAATGTATCGAAGTAGAAGTATGCAATTAAGGTCATAAATATAGTGAAGTAAAAGCGAAAGTAAGCTGAATTTAAAAACTCAAGTAAAGTACAAAGTCTCCCAAAACGTACTTAAGTACAGGAGTGAAGTATTTTTACTTCGGTACTATACAACACTGTACAAGATGCCAACTCGACAATGCAAAAGCAGGAAACAAACCCAGAAGTGTATCCAATAAAAATGCTCAATCCAGGATGCTGACTCAACAGCTTGCTCCAGGGTCGCCACAGGTATTTGGATTAAGCAGTCATTCTCCAATATTGTTGAATGTAGTTGAGATAGCTGTCTGTTTGGATGAGTTAAAAGTGGGAAGGGCTTTCTGGCCTTCCATCCAACATGTGCTCTGATGAGCTTCAACCCCTGCACAGACTGAAATGGTAGCCAACATCCATCCAGCATTTCACTGCAACTCAGGAATGAGCTAATAACACCACTGTCAGTAAATCGCAGGAGCTCATTAGTGAACTCACCTGCTGATGTGATCAGCTGGAGCAAAAACCTGCCATGTTGTCCAATCCTGGTAAATGGGTCTAGTAATCATCATCTTAGAGTACACATCCATATAGGTGCAATTTTTAAAAAAAGACAGGGACCCCATACAAGTGCTATTTCAATTGTTTGGCTGACTGCTCAGTTGTATAATACTTATGATTTTAAGGAGGGGATGCAATGGGTTGTTTTATGTTCAGGCTTGTTGCAGCACTTTGTCCATAGATTTACACACAGGTGGATCCAAAGTATTGCAAACATGTTATATAATCCAAACTATAAAGACATAATCTTCAAATATACCTTGCAGTACAATGGGACCCAGAGTAGTACCTTCCCATCTCATATTACTTCCAGCCATCAAGTAGAGCTTTTGACAAACTTATGAATGCTAGAACCCACTTTGAAATGTCCAATCCAATCCAATCCACTTTATTTATAGCACATATAACAACAAAGATGTTCCAAAGTGCTGCACATAGAATCCCGATTGATAAAACCCCAATAGTCAAGAAATAAATTAAAAATAAGAAACTTAACAATAAAAATAAGTAGAATATGCAAGATAAATAAATAAATAAAACATACAGCATACAAAAGATAAAACCAATAAAATCTACCAAAATAAAAACAAAACCAATAAAACAGAGGACCACACAACTCACGCAGTGTTAAAAACCAGAGAATAAATGTGGGTCTTCAGACGAGACTTAAAACACACCACTGTGGGGGCTGTTCGGCATGGAGGGGCAGAGCGTTCCAATGTCTGAGGCCAGCCACAGAGAAAGCCCTACCCCCCTTTAAGTCTCGTCTTAGGTACCACGAGCTGGAAATGGCCCTCATAGCACGCGCTGGAGAGTAAATTTGTAGGAGGTCCGTGATGTATTGAGGTGCCATTCCATTCAAAGCTTTAAAAACAAACAATAAAATATTAAAATCAATTCTAAAATTAATAGGAAGCCAGTGCAAAGATGCAAGAACTGGGGTTATGTGATCACGCTTCCAAGGCCCTGTTAAAAGTCGCGCTACAGCATTCTGGACTAACTGCAAACAGGAAAGAGCCCGTTGGCTGATGCCAAAATAAAGTGCGTTACAGTAGTCCAGATGACTTGAAATAAAAGAGTGCACAACTTGTTCAAAAGGTTAAAAGATAAAAACAGTTTTACCTTTGATAAAAGATGAAGATGATAAAAGCACGATTTCAAAACACCATTCATTTGTTTATCACATTTAAAATCGCTGTCTATGGTGATGCCAAGCCTGGTGACTTTGGGATGTACAAAATCCTTGAGAGGTCCCAAGTCAAAGAGGGCACTTCCAAACAACATAACCTCTGTCTTGCCCTCATTAAGTTTCAAAAAATTCTGTGACAACCAAGAATGTGAAATGTGAAAATGATCCGGGGCCTGCCCAAAACCTTTAATCACAATTTTGAGCAACACATAAAGATGAAGTATTTCTAACTATAAGTTGACTGGATCATTGAAGAATAACACAAAATTTAAATGCCATTTTTAAAAAATTCTCAATACATTTGAGGTAATTTAAAACTTTATTACAAAACTAAAATGCAAAGACTTTTAAAATTCATGTTTAATGACTTTTCATGGCCCACCTGCAATACTGTTCCCCAAGGTCCACACTTTTAGAATCTTTGGTCTCGTGTTACATAAAGCAAAAATCAATGTAGTGTAATATCAAATCAGTACCCTCATATACATTTCTATATTCACACACTTGCATACATAGAGGTTTACATACATAATCACTAATAAACACCACAGCAGGTACAAGCACCTACTCGCACATACACACTGGTTTCCAAAACCCACATCCCTTTGGAAGGAGAGTGCTGAGAGGAAAATTGCCAACGGCAAGAGTTGTCCTATCTAATAAATCCCTAAAATGGAGAGAATGGAGGAGAGGAGCAAAGAGAGGAGAGGTAAAAAATGAACCAAGGGCTGAATATATTCTCTCTGTGTGATGTGGCCGGTCAGCCAGGAAGCATGAAGGGACATGTATGAACATCTGCATGCTGAAATACATACATCAATATGTTCATGCACCAACCCCCCCCACACACACACACACACTATCAGACTCAAGGATAAATTGTCTTGCTTGAGCTAATCTATGAACAGTCTGTGTGCATTTGGATATGCAATTGATTTCATAATTAACTTTTCTTAGAGTATTTGTCAACCACAAGTTATCAGCAGTCAAAGGAAATAATGCTTAATTTAGCTTTAATTTGAAAGCAGTAACATCGAAACTGAGTGGGTGATGGTGTCATCACTTTGTGTTTGGTCCAGTATTTTTAATTGCCTAATAAATTGCTTCATTACCAGGATTATGTTTTCATTTCAGCACCTGAAGGAAACACACACAAACACACAGAACATACAAACTCCACACAGAAGGGCCCGGATGGGAATAGATCCCATGGCCTTCTTGCTGTAACCACTAAGCCACTGTGCCGCCACCTTGCAACATAACAGAAAGAAAATATGGTCGCTTGTCTCACTGTCAGCTGTGACAAATTAAACTTACATATGTTTTCATTAGCACGATCTTCTTCTCCTTTCGGCTGCTCCTGTTAGTGGTCGCCACAGCAGATCAATCATTTCCATTCACACCCTGTCCTCTGGAACTTCCGCTGTCACACCAACCACCTGCATGTCCCCCTCAGCACATCCATAAACCTTCACTTTGTCCTCCTTCTTCTCCATCCTCAGCATCCTTCTCCCTATATACCCTGAGTCCCTCCTCTGCACATGTCCAAACCATCTCAATCTCACCTCTCTGACTTTGTCTCCAAACCGTCCCACCTGAGCCGTCCCTCTGATATGTTCATTCCTAATCCTGTCCATTCTCATCACTCCCAAAGAGAATTGAAACATCTTCAGCTCTGCCACCTCCAGCTCTGTCTCCTGTCTTTTTGTTAGCACCACCGTCTCTAAGCTGGTCAAATACTGTAGCTGGTCTCACTACTGTCTTGTGGACTACCTCCTTCACTCTTGCTGATATTCTTTGGTCACAAATTATTCCTGCCACCTTTCTTCACCCACTCCACCCTGCCTGCCCTCTCTTCTTCACCTCTCTACCACACTCTCCATTACTTTGAACAGTTGACCCCAAGTATTTAAACTCATCTACTTTCACCATTTGTACTCCTTGTAACTGCACTATTCCACTGGGCTCCCTCTCATTCACACACATGTACTCAGTCTTGTTCCTACTGACTTTCATTCCCCTGCTCTCCAGAGCATATCTCCACCTCTCCAGGCTAGACACAACCTGCTCTCTATTCTAGTCCATGGAGACTCCTGTCTGCAACCACTGCAAACAAGAAAGGACTCAGAACTGATCTTTGGTGTAATCCTACCTCTACCTTGAATCTTGAGTCTGTCATTCCTACTGTGCATCTTACCACTGCCACACTACCCTCACATACTTCTCTTCCACTCCAGACTTCCTCATACAATACCGCAAGCCTTTCTTGGCACCCTGTCACAAGCTTTCTCTAAATCCACAAACACACAATGTAACTCCTTCTGTCGTTCTCTATACTTCTCCAACAGTATTCTCAGAGTAACATTGCATCTGTAGTGCTCTTTCTTGGCATGACACCATATTGCTGCTCACAGAGCTTCACCTGTTTTCTAAGCCTATTTCCTACTCCTCTTTCCCATAATGTCATGCTGTGGCTGATCAGCTTTATACTTCTGTAGTTACTGCAGCTCTGCACATCACCTTTCTTAAAAATAGGATCCAGCACACTTAGTCTCCACTCCCCAGGCATGCTCTCACTTTCCAAGATTTTATTAAACAATCTGATTAGAAACTCCACTGCCATCTTTCCTAAACACTTCTTTGCCTCTACTGGAATATCATCTGGACTGACTGCCTTTCCACTCTTCATCCTCTTCATAGTTGCCTTCACTTCATCCTTACTAATCTCTTGTACTTCCTGATTACTCTCACCACATCATCAAGTCTTTTTTCTTCATTCATTCATTAGCTCCTCAAAATATTCCATCCACCTTTTCAACACACTCTCCTCGCTTGTCAGCATATTACCATGTACAATTTTAATTGCCCTAACCTGCTGAACATCCTTTCCAGCTTTGCCCTGTTGTCTGGCTAATCGGTACAAGTCCTTTTCTCCTTCCTTACTATTCACCTTCTTCTACAGCTCGCAGTATGCCTTTTCCTGAACTTCTGACACTTCTCTTTCCACCTTACACTGCATCTCCTTGTACTCCTGTCTACTTTCTTCATCTCTCCAGCTATCCCAAAACGTTTTTGCCAACCTCTTTCTCCTTATGCTTTCCTGGACATCTTCATTCCACCATCATGTGTCTTTGTCTTCCTTCCACTGTCCAGATATCATACTCAGTACCTTCCTAGCTGTCTCCCTCACCACATTTGCAGTACTTCTCCAGTACTTCTCCAGTTGTCCAAAATTACTTCCCCTCCATCCAGTGCCTCTCTCACTTGTTCACTGAATTTCACACAACAGTCTTTCACTGTCACTCTACTCTTCTTTTTATCTCTAAGGTCATCCTGCAAACCCACCATCCTATGCTATCTAGCTACACTGTCCTGCCACCACAGTACAGTTTCCAGTTTCTTTTAAGCCTTGGCCCCACCGAATATAAGCCATGAATAATGAGCCATGCTGGGTGTGTCAGTGATTATTTGAAGAACAATCGATGTTTTAAGCTATCATGTATCTGCTACTAAGGCGCCTCTATGTGCCTCTCTGTACCTCACACGTGCCATCGCCTCTAGTGAGCCACGACTGACCTGCCATTTGAGCCCTATCCAGCATCGAATAGCTCGTGTTGCCACATATGATCCATGTCAAGGCAAATATGATCCATGTAGCGCCATGTAACGTGATGTTGGTGCATGATTAGGCATGGGTTTGGTCCAAACCTCCAGCCCTCCCACACTTGGTCCCTTTAAAGGGTGGGTTTTCAGTTCATAGCATCCATTCAAGATGGTGTCACATTTTTTACATGTAGTCCAAAAAAAGAACACTCCTGCACACTCCGGCCATGTGCGCATCCATGTGCCAGGTTGCTGTTCACCTGTGTTACAGAGTCATTCATTAAATGCAGCAGTTTCTGAGTTCACCCAGCTCTCTGTGACCAAAAACAAAAAAACAAAAAAAGACACCACAATGAAGTGGCCGCTTTAATTATATACACCCGCAACTGTGTGAATCAATCACCCCCCCCCCCCAAAAAAAAACATAACACAAAACACATCCATAACCAGACCAGCTAGAACAGAACCACGAGTTCCTGAACAGTTGCCTCTGCGCTTCTGCTCAGTGGCTTTATTTCTTCCACAGCATTTGACACCGTGATCCAACTTTTAACTTTGTGTTCGTCCATTAATGTCTGCAGGCGCCTTGCCATGCTGTGTGCGCTCAGATGTGACTGGCCAGCCCCCATGTGATCTTATCTGTACATAAATATCAGCATGTCATGCAAGTGTGCTCCCTTGCATGCTACATGTGTTGGGGGGGGGGGGGGGGTTTGGTACAGTCACACCCATGTGTGTTGCTTGGCAATGCCACACTTGTGGGGCACTTTCATAGACACCTCGAAAGCGGTCATCTGCACTCTACTCTCGTGCTGGGAGCTGCGAACAGTCCCGCCTTTTATAAGTGGCCAGCGAGTGGTGTTGAATGATTCGTGTGTAGCACCTGGAATTTTGCCGACACCTGCCAAGAGGGTGACTGAATGGGCAACTCACAGGACACTCGCTGTCTTTTGGCTGCTGGTGTGTGTGAATGGTTGTGGCGACAGGTGTACAAGGCGTTTGAGGTGACTGATTTTTCATGAGTGGCATGCAATTCCTCCTTCGTGCGCCATTCTATCTGAATCGTGTTATGTATGAAGGGGCCCTAGCCTCTGCCAATGAAGCTGAGCAGAGGTTATGTTTTCATCCTTGTTTCTTTGTTGATTTGTTTGTGAACAGCCTGGAACCCACAATTTTTCATATATCATTATGATTTTTTTACAGAGTACTCATATCCTTATATGCAAGAACTGATTCAATTTTCAAGGTCATAGGTCAAAGGTCAAAGTCAGAAAAAATCTTGGAAAACTGAAAAGATCTCTGTCCTTTAAGATTGAATGAATTTTCAAAAATTCATAACTGGCAACAAAGATCTAATTTCTTTCATATTTTAGAGCATTATGTAGGATGGTATCCTGTACCAACTGACAAAGGTTGATCTGGATCTGATCCGGATTACAGATTTTGTGGCCATTTAATTTTAACACTGAAAAATCCATTTAATGTATATTTTATATTATATCTTAATAAAACATACCCAAATCACTCTTATATTTGATAGTGAGGTGCAGCCTGGCACTATCACCTGACAACGTTTGAGCCGGATCTGATCCGGATTGTGAATTTTGTGGACATTTGAATTAATATTGAAAAGCCCATCTGATGTACATTTTGCATTATATCGCAATGAAAAGTGCCTCAATCACTCTGATTTTTCTGTTATGTTTTTACTTACACCACCAAAATTGGACGGAGGTTCCAATTTTATGCCTGTTTGTTTATCTTCCAGTTATCAGTCAGAAACCAAGTGCCAAAAAGCAATGACAAACTGCAAACCAGAGATAACAAATGTTCTGTGAAAATTAGCTGAAAAAGAATTCAGAAACTGAAAAAGTAAAAAAAAACAAAAAAAAAACAAAAAAACAAAACAAACAAAAACCTGACAACACCACAAAAAACTTTGATTCAAGTGCATGAACTAAATACATACTCCTGACATTGGATCACATCTAATTTTGCTTATGAAAACCCACTTCACACAGGACTTTGAACTTGAATTTTTTTTTTTTCCAAGGTAAAAAAAACTGTTGGAATTGTTGGCGGAAGTTTGCGCTCTATGAGTGCGGCGCTCTTGTTGACTGGCAGAGAGCACAAAGAAACCTAATGGGAGGGCATTCAGTTATGGAGTCCAGACTTTAGCCTAGATTTGAAACCAACAGTTAAACTGCTGATAATACGTCATTAAGTTGTGTAAACCCATGCTTTGGTACAAAAACAAACTGCAGTCTCTTATTGTTCACTCCAACCTTAAGAAAAAGAAAAACTGTCTCACTCCAGGTCAGTGTCAGAGTGCACCCCAGCTGCATGGCACCAGCATTTCTTATTAAAGGAGCTGCAGGCCTCTTGGTGTGGAATTTCCTGATGACCTTGTCCTTCTAGTCAATCAGGCATGTGTGTGAGGTCTCTCGCAAAGGCCAGCCAAACCAGCTGTGCCTCATGTGCATGGTTTATGGGACAGGCAGTGGACAGTGAAGTCATTTTGCAATACACAGAATGAATTCCACATGAAGCAGTGAATGCACAGAGTGCTAATCCAAGTCTTCAAGTCATCACTACACTGGGCATGGTCTCCAGTGTTTTATGATACTTTGACCCGAGGGGCTTTTTTTGGTTGTTGTATGTGTCTTTTTCCTGCTTCTTCCACTTTCTTTACAAAAAATACTCTCACTTATGAGTTCACCCTTTGAGTAGTAATGCACTTGTGTCTTCAAGGGGAATGCTAGATATGATATTCACTCATTCCTCTTCAACCCGCTTACTCCACTTAAGGGTCACAGGGGGGTTTGGATCCTATCCCAGCAGTCACAGGGTGTGAGGCAGGGTCACCCTGGTCAGGGCATCAGTCTGTTGCAGGGCCACATATCGACAAACAAACACATTCACACCATGTGCACAACTACGGACAACTTAAAGTTTCCAACATAACCTGTCTTTGGATGTGGAAGGAAGCCAGAGCACCTGGAGGGAACCCACTCAAACATAGGGAGAACATGCAAACTCCACACAGAAAGGGCACAGGTGGGAATTGATCACATGACCTGCTTGCTGTGAGGCAACAGTGCTAACCACTAACTACCTGCCCTAGATATTGATATGTGTGGTTAATTAAAAAAAAGAAGCCATAATCCA
This sequence comes from Thalassophryne amazonica, assembly GCF_902500255.1. Lineage (NCBI taxonomy): Eukaryota > Metazoa > Chordata > Actinopteri > Batrachoidiformes > Batrachoididae > Thalassophryne > Thalassophryne amazonica. The sequence continues at coordinate 70,571,633 of NC_047117.1, read as the reverse complement.
GCCATGACTTATTAAGTGACCTACAGTTTACAGCAATGAGCTTGTGAATATGATCGTTGATTCGATTTGCTGTCAGACAGGAAAATAATTAAGATACTTTTGAGTAAGGCCCTTCATCTCCAAGTTGCTCCAACTGTGCAGCAGAGTATTCATTGCATTGCAGAACAGATATTGGCGTGTGTGACTTTGTGTTTGTCTGAATGGCTGCACATGATGCATCACTGTAAAGCTCTTTGAGTGATTGCATCAGATGGAAAAGTGCTACATAACTGTAGTCCAATTACCAATTTCTATCCAGATATTGCATAAAGAGCATGTGGGGTAGTTGGCACATGTCCCAAATGTACTATATTGTGCTCCATACAATTGTAAAGCTATACGCCTGTTAAGAAACTCTTGACATGCATCTGCTGAGTTGTCTTTTCAGAAAACAACAAAAAAAAAAAAAAAAGGAAGGGGGAATAACTGTCATTATGGCAATCTCTCTGTGGCAAGGAAGATTGTCTCTTGATCGATTCCTGGATGGGATGGTGGACACTGAGATGACGGAACACGCCCAGTCTTAATGCGCACTGTTTTGGACAGATGCTGCACATAGTTGGAGAGGGAAGCTTCTTCCAATCAACTTGCTGTCTGCCCTTCCTCTTTCTCCTGTGTTTTTAACCTCATTTCAAAGACTTCCACTCTAGTGTGCATTGCTCACCAGCTTACTTGGTCCTTTCTCAGGTCTTCCAGTCAAATGAGCAGCTCTTGAGGTTGTGCTACAGGAGGTTTAGTTTAGTTTAGTTTGGTTTATTACAAAATTCAAAGAATACATTAAAACATTCCATACAGTTTCATACAAATTAATAAATACATTTTGTAATTGGGACACCCTTAAAGTAGTCCATAGCTTATGAGCGGGGCCTATTAATATTTAAATACAGCAAATGTACAGTAATTACAAATCTAAATCTACTTTTACCTATCATAACTAACCTACTCTCTTTCAATATCTACAACAGACTAAGAGAATAATGTTCACATTTCTTAAATGACAAATATTAAAAGTATTATGACACATCAGTGTAATAAATTCAGACATATAGGCCTATGGGTTTTTCAATAGACATAAAGAAGTCGTCAGCTGGTCGAGTTTTAATTATATTTTCCAAGTAACTCTAGTTTAATTTCTTTTTGAAAATATGCAAAGACAGGGACTTTTGAGTGTTCTCACTCAGGTCATTCCAAATTTGTGGACCCTTAGATGCCACACTAAAACTAGTACTTTCAACTTCCTACTTTTACCCTTTAGGTGTAAGTTTCCTCTGGTGTTATAATGATGAGAGGAAGTTGAAATGGGAATGAGCTGACAGAGTCTATCATTAAGTCTATGCACCACAGTGTACATGGTACAGGCATTGTGAAATAAGTTGCACTCTGTGAGTTTCAGAAGTCGATATTTATAAAAGAGAGCATCAGTTTGAGAGTTATATTTGGCCCAAGAAATGGCTCTTATAACTTTCTTTTGTAAACTTTGTAGTTTTAAAAGGTAACTCGGGTAAGTATTACACCAAATAATATTGCAATAATTTAGGTGAGGTTCGAATAAGGACGTGTATAGAGTCAGAAGAGCCTCAAAGGAGAGGAAATACCTCACCTTAAAGAATAGTCCGACATATTTAGATAGTGTCTTAATCAAGTAATTTAAACGTTTACTGAAATTTAAAAATTCATCAATTTGGATTCCAAGAAATTTGACTGATTCAACTCGTTCAATCACATTATTATTTATATTAATTTGTACATTTTCAAAACATTACGATTTCTGCAAGAATGAAATATAATACATTTTGTTTTGTTCATATTTAATAACAATTTATTACATTTGAACCAATTATCAACTGTTGCCAATTCATAATTTAGTTGGTTTTTAAGGTATTGCAGGTCTTTGTGGGATAAAAATAAGGTAGTGTCATTTGCAAATAATACTTTATGAAGAATGTTACAAGAATTTGGGAAATCATTTAGATAATAATAAAGAGAAGTGGACCCAAAATTGAGCCTTGGGGTATCCCACATTGTATAGGTTTTCATTTTGATAGATTATCATTTATGTTCACATATTGCTCTCTTCCATTTAAATAACTTCTGAACCAATTAAGTGCTAAACCCCTAACACCACAATGTTCCAGTTTACCAAGTAGAATATTAAAATCAATCGTATCAAATGCTTTTGATAAATCAAGGAAGACACCAATTCCACACTCACCTTTATCAATAACGTCATTTATTTTTTCAGTGAGATCCAGGATTGCCATACAAGTAGTACTTTCCTTCCTAAAACCATATTGTGATGGAGTGAGTATATTATATTTATTTAAGTAGTCACTGAGTCTTTTATGCACAATTTTTTCTAAAATGTTTGAAATTGTTGGCAGAATTGAAATGGGGCGGTAATTTTGAAGATCATTTTTGTCACCAGATTTGAAAATTGGTATAATTTTAGCTATTTTTGTCATTTTTGGTACCACTCCATTCAGAAGTGATAGATTAATGCAGTATACTAATGGATCTACAATGTAATTGACTATGAATTTTAAAATTTTACTGCATATATTTTCTACTCCTGCAGTTTGGGAGCTTTTCATGCTCATAATAATTTTGGCAACTTCGGATTTGTAAGTTGGTGAAAGGAAAAAAGAGTTGGGATAGTTCCCATTTAAATACTGCTGGTAGATAGTGCCCCCTTGTGGGCAAATGTTTTTAGACAAAGCCTCACCTATAGTACTAAAGTAATCATTAAAACAATTAGCAAGGTGACAATCACTGTTCTTGTAACATTTCTTCTGCTCTCCTCATTGACTGTTTTCCTTCAATCAACTGGGAGTAGAAGATCTGCTTGGGAAGTTGGCTGTCATACATCCTTACGACATGACCCGCCCACTTGATGATGACGCACTTGAAGCTCTGAAGCGTGGCTTCAGCCAGGATGCTGATGTAAGTATGGTGATCTTCCCACCTGATGAAGAGGATGCTCTTCAGGCAATGTTTGTGGAATCACTCAAGTTGTCTTTAGGTGGTGGTGGCAAGTGGTCCAGGTCTCCGATCCGTACAGCAGGGTTAGAGGGAACTGGCATAAGAGCAGCCTTGTGTCCAATTACTTTTGACCCATTTAAATTGCAAACCACAAGCCAAAAATGCATTCCTGCACCCTTCACTTAATGTGAATGCAAACAAGCTCATATTGAAGCAAATTCAAACTACTTTTTCAATTCCAATTCGCTGTGATGGACAGATCAAATAGCGCCCCCCCAATGTTATGTCCAAAAATATATGAATACAATGATTTGAAAACGCTAATGAAACGTAACCAAAAGCATAACGCCAGTGTTGCATACACGGTGATAGAGTTTGCACACATACATATAGAACAGAACAAAATCAATGGTGAAAAAAAATAATAAATTTAATGCGTTCACAAAGTGGATAAAAACAAAAAATATTCACTGAGCAAAATTTCCTTGTTGCAAAAACAATTCACGTCGAGCCCTTCTCGATGAGAAACATGCATGGAGGCTATTTTTCTGTATAGAAGACGCTGATGAATATTCTAAGAGCCACAACAAGAAACGCCGCCGATTGCTTGGCTCTGTGGTTTGTGTCAACACAGTCTGTTATTCTGCACCCAGTTCTTATCTCACATCCAAGCGACTAATTAGTGAGTAATGGGGCTGATTCTTCTCAATTATTATGCATTAGGCTCATCTTCCATCAGATCTGCACTTTTTCCGGTTTTGAAAATGTGTGTCCTGTGAAGCGCAGGGGGACTGAGTGCACTGACTGATGGTACTGGTGCTCTCAGTAAATGGGTGAATCAGTACATTCGCAGGCGCACCGCAGTGATCTAATGAATTCATCTGCAGCCCTGAAAAAATTACCTTTTTTTTTGTTAATGTGCATCCCAGGCATAATAAAAACAAGTATTACTGACAATAAACTCAGCGAAATAGACAGCTCATTGTATTTCAAAGCAGATTTTTTTTCCTCCTTTCTATTTGGGCTTTGAAGTCACTTTGCTTAAAACACAAAGCAAAATCAGATATTTTAAATTAGCATCCACTCTGAACGTCGCTAGTTGCTATGTCAAATGGCGCTAGTGAAATAAACAGGCCATACATTAATGAACAACAAACATACTGGGTTGTAATTGAGCGGAAAAACAAAATGATATCATCCCGGCCCTGTCCAAAGATTTTGATGAGGGCAACAAAGTACATTTAGAAGTATTCATAGTGCTTCACTTTTTCTGTTACAACTGAGTAAATTAATTTTTCTCCTCAGAATTCTAGTCACAAAGCCCCATAATGACAAAATGAAAAAGTTTTTTTTTATTCGTGCAAATTTATTAAAAATAAAAAACTAAGAAATCACGTGTAAATAAGTATTCACACCCTTTGCTCAATACTTTGGCGATGCGCCTTTGGCAGCAATTACAGCCTCAAGTCTTCTTGAATATGATGCCACAAGCTTGGCACACCTATCTTTGGACAATTTTGCCCGTTCCTCTTTGTAGCACCTCTCAAGCTCCATCAGGTTGTATGGGGAGCGTCGGTGCACAGCCATTTTCAGATCTCTCCAGAGATGTTTAATTGGATTCAGGACTGGGCTCTGGCTGGGCCACTCAAGGACATTCACAGAGTTGTCTTGAAACCACTCCTTTGATATCTTAGCTGTGGCTGCAGGTTTTCATCCAGGATGTCTCTGTACATTGCTGCATTCATCTTTCCCTCAATCCTGACTAGTCTCCCAGTTCCTGCCACTGACAGACATCACCACAGCATGATGCTGCCACCATGCTTCACTGCAGCGATAGTGTCTGGTTTCTGCCAAACATGATGCCTGGCATTCACACCAAAGAGTTCAATCTTTGTCTCATCAGACCAGAGAATTTTATTTCTCATGGTCTGAGAGTCCTTCAGGTGCCTTTTGGTAAACTCAAAGCAGGCTTCCATGTGCCTTTTACTGAAGAGTGGCTTCCATCTGGCCACTCTATCATACAGGCCTGATTGGTAGATTGCTGCAGAGATGGTTGTCCTTCTGGAAGTGTTCTCCTCTCTCCACAGAGGAATGCTGGAACTCTGACAAAGTGACCATCAGGTTCTTGGTCACCTCCCTGACTAAGGCTCTTCTCCCTCGTATCAGGCTGGATGGTCAGGAATGGCAGGACACAAATGCACGGCTCAAGCAGACAGCTCTGGTTTTTAGAAGACTTTATGATTGTGGTTAGCAGACGTCGGTACACGAGTAAGCAGTCCAGAAAAAACAACAGTACAAAAATCATCAGGCAAGCAACCGTGGTCAAAGCAACAGGCAGGAGGTCAGGTACACACAAGGAGGCAGGCAAGACTATGGAACGCAGATACAGAGCTGGAATGAAGGCACAGGGCATGACAAACTGGCGAGAGACAAACAACCTCAGTGAGCTTATATCACCCCAGGTGGCAATCAGCAAATCAGAAACAGGTGTGCATGAAAAGCACCAGAACCAGGGCATGGCCAGAGAGAGAGACAGCTGTAGAAACACCTCAAGGATGATCAGTGGAAACAGGATGCACCTGAGCTCAATTTTGGCAAAGGCTGTGATTACATATGTACATGTGATGTCTTAGCTTTTTAATAAATAAATTTGCAAAAGTCTAAAAAAAACAAAAAACTTTTTTTCACATTGTCATTATGGGGTGCTTTATGTAGAATTTTGTGGGAAAAAATGAATTTCATCCATTTTGGAATAAGGCTGTAACGTAACATGTGAGAAAGGTGAAGCACCGTAAATACTTTCTGGATACACTGTGAATCCTGTTTTAAAAAAGGGATACATACTAAGTAGTAGTGGTAGGCAGATTAATTGGGCCAGTAAAATGCATTTTCAGACAAACAATCTTGGCTGATCTGAGGGCTCGTGAAGTTCTTTTTTTTTAAACTTCTCTAGTCAAAAGTGGAATGATGTTATGACTCCTCCTCTTGTGTGAACGTGACTGCAGACGGTGCCTTAAAACAGCTGGATTGGGTGTTTGGAGCAGAAAACATGCCAAAGCTGGATTTAACATCTGACAAAGCCGTAAGACTTGAGTAGAGACAATGTAAACCGAAGCAGTGTTAATGATATTAAATTGTATTGCGTCACATGCAAAAAAAATATGTTTTACATATATACATACATACACACATACACACACATACGTGTGTATATATATATATATATATATATACATACAGTGGTGGGCACAGTTCCGCTAATCCACTAACCGCTAATTATCGAAGATAAAGTTTTATTATCGGATTAGCTTTTCAGATGACTTTGAAAACCATCATCAAACCAATTATCTTCCGATAAGTTTTGGTCTGATAATTTTTAGACTGCTAACATTTTTGCAGACGTAGCTTTTTGTAGTAGATGCACGGTTCTATCCTCTACAAACAGAGAAGAGCTGGTTCCAGAAGAAGCCACTCTATCCTTTGCAGACAAAGGCGAACTGGTCATAGAAAAGAAAAAAACTCATTTCTTTTTACCCCATACTAATACGCTAGCAATAGCACCCAAGTCATCCAGAGACATACAGTTTTAACTTATGGTTAAAATTTTAACCAAACTAATTTCCAACAAGTTATTTAAATTAACGTCACGACACGTCTGAAGTTTTATAAAGTGAAAATATCAGATATATGTTTTAGTTTTAAAGCAATGCACTAATTTTGAAGGTTTTAGTGTGGACATGCAGCTGTGCCCAGTGCATTATGGGTATTCATGACAGAAGAAATGCATTTGAGATGCTCTGATCAGGCTCCACACGGACAACAGTATTCAATTCTTTGTATATTGTGCCTAAAACTCTCGTGAATATATTCTCTGGGTTTATAGGCATTGTTATTGTGTTTGTTTTATGTACATGTTGTGTATGTTTTATGCCAGAAGAACCCCAGGTTGCTTTTCCAAAAGCCGAAAAGTCTGTTCAATTGTGATTCAGGCCGTGTGATATAACCGGTGTCAAAATGCATCGAACACTGTCATCTACTGTGACCGGTTATATCACAGTGTTGTCGACCGCATGATTTTAAAATTATCTGTAGGCTTCCAAAACCTGAGAGACCTCACACGTGGAGATAAAAAAAAATAAAAAAAAAATAGATCTGATAGGTTTAGTTGTACAGTGTGTGGTGTCAGCCACACGGTAAAAACAACACACACAAACAGATTTCACACACGAACATTCCCAGGTCAGACACCTCGCTTTCTGATTGGCTGCATGTCACATTTAGCTCCTCACGTCCTTCTTAACACACCACACACGGCAGGAATATCTGATAAGATTATATTTAGCGTCATCACGATTGCCGGGGCATTCTTAAGATTGTCGGAAGGGGAAGATCGGGTCCGATATCGGCCTAATTATCTTGCCATGTGAACCAGGCTTGATGTGATGACACCTCATGGAGCGACTGATTGATCTGTTATAACACCGCACTGAGCCGCTGACTGATCGGATGTTATGACGCCTCACGGAGAGACTGACTGATGCGTTATGACACCACATCGAACATGTTTTCACTATTATTTGATTTCTTTGTGCGACAGACATAGTTATTTAAGCATTCAAAAGGTGATTCCTATTGCCACACAACTCCAGCAGCCACACATGAGAAAGTTTTTGACAGTTCTTGTTACTGAAAGAAACCGACCCCAAGTGCAAATAAGGGAGCAGCCGAAGGAACTTACATTAATTATTCTATCTGGAATAATTTTATTTTTAAAGCAAAACCATAATTTAAACCTGCTTTCCATTTCAAGACCTCTGCCTCATTGCGGGACCACTGTATCCTGTCAGGGTAAATGATGCTTTCCTATAGCAGGGGGCAGAGTGCACAAACAATGAGCACTGGCTCATTGGCTGTTTGGGTTTGTGATTGCTGTTGGTTCTATTAGGAGCTTTGGCGGTGTTTAAACTCAAAATCAGCGTATGAGAGGAAAAATTTAAAGTTATCGGTAGCTTCTGATAAGTTTTTAGGCAGTTTATCGGTTTAGTGTTAAAAACGATAACTTTTCAGTTAGCTGATTACCAGTTATCGAAGTTAACTTTTTGGTTAGCTGTGTCCACCACTGTCCATTGTATATATATATATATATATATATATATATATATATATATATATATATATATATATATATACATACACAGTGGTCCCTCGTTTATTGCTGGAGTTACGTTCTAAAAATAACCCGCGATAAGCGAAATCCGAGAAGTAGTCAGCGCTATTTGTTGCAATTATTATAGATGTTTTAAGGCTGTAAAACCCCTCACTACACACTTTATACACTTGTCTCAAAAAGGCATTAATATTTTCTCACTTTTCTCTCCTGTGTAAACACTGTTTTTTCTTCTGGACGAGAAGATTATAAACAGACACACGCAGAACACAATGCGCGTGCACTCCCTTCGCTCACTGTCTCCAGAGGTATGGATGCAGGACCCGCAAAGAATCCAAGTCCTCTCTCGGTGGCCACGGAGCTCTGCGGCTGCGGTCAACATCCCCATCAAAACAGCAAGCGTAGTCTCTGGACCTGTTGCCAGATTTGGCGCAGCTCTGCACAGCAGACAGGAGGGCGGTGGGAGTGGCCCGCTGCTGCGTTTACCGAGCCTGCAGACGCAGTAAGTAAATCGGAGGCAGTGAGAGCAATCGCGGTGATGCCGAATGGTGCCGCGACCAGCCCGCCTGATAAGGACACAGAACACAATGCGCTGTTAAAAAAAACAAACATGCAAAATTGCACTAAAACAAAAATCTGCGAAACTGCGAGGCAGCGAAAGGTGAACCGCGTTATAGCGAGGGACCACTGTGTATATATATATATATATATATATATATATATATATATATACGAGGGTTGTCCGTAAAGTATAGGTCCTTTTTATTTTTTTAAAAAACTATATGGATTTCATTCATATGTTTTTACGTCAGACATGCTTGAACCCTCGTGCGCATGCGTGAGTTTTTCCATGACTGTCGGTGACGTCATTCGCCTGTGAGCACACCTTGTGGGAGGAGTCGTCCAGCCCCTCGTCGGAATTCCTTTGTCTGAGAAGTTGCTGAGAGACTGGCGCTTTGTTTGATCAAAATTTTTTCTAAACCTGTGAGACACATCGAAGTGGACACGGTTCGAAAAATTAAGCTGGTTTTCAGTGAAAATTTTAACAGTTGATGAGAGATTTTGAGGTGATTCTGTCGCTTTAAGGACTTTTCACGGTGCGAGACGTCGTGCAGCGCTCTCAGGCAGCGTCATCAGCCTGTTTCAAGCTTAAAACCTCCACATTTCAGGCTCTATTGATCCAGGACGTCGTGAGAGAACAGAGAAGTTTCAGAAGAAGTCGGTTTCAGCATTTTATCCGGATATTCCACTGTTAAAGGAGATTTTTTTTAATGAAAGACGTGCGGACGGGTCCGCGCGTCGGGACGCAGCCGACGCGGCGCGGCGGCACAGGAAAAACACCTCCGTGTTGATAACCATTTGTTAAAATCCAGTTGGCTTTTGATGGCTTTCAGTGGAGTGAGTATATGAGAAATTGTTTATCAGCTGGAGATGTTCCAACTTGTCCTTAAGGCTTCCAACGGAGGTGTTTTTCCTGTGGCGGAGCGTCGCGTCGGCTGCGTCCCGACGCTGCAATCCGCCCGCACGTCTTTCATTAAAAAAATCTCCTTTAACAGTGGAATATCCGGATAAAATGCTGAAACCGACTTCTTCTGAAACTTCTCTGTTCTCTCACGACGTCCTGGATCAATAGAGCCTGAAATGTGGAGGTTTTAAGTTTGAAACAGGCTGATGACGCTGCCTGAGAGCGCTGCACGACGTCTCGCACCGTGAAAAGTCCTTAAAGCGACAGAATCACCTCAAAATCTCTCATCAGCTGTTAAAATTTTCACTGAAGACCAGCTTAATTTTTCGAACCATGTCCACTTCGATGTGTCTCACAGGTTTAGAAAAAATTTTGATCAAACAAAGCGCCAGTCTCTCAGCAACTTCTCAGACAAAGGAATTCCGACGAGGGGCTGGACGACTCCTCCCACAAGGAGTGCTCACAGGTGAATGACGTCCACCGACAGGCGTGGAAAACTCACGCATGCGCACGAGGGTTCAAGCATGTCTGACGTAAAAACATATGAATGAAATCCATATAGTTTTTGAAAAAAATAAAAAGGACCTATACTTTACGGACAGACCTCGTATATATATATACGAGGGCTGTCAATAAAGTTACGGTCCTTTTATTTTTTTCAAAAACTATATGGATTTCATTCATATGTTTTTACGTCAGACATGCTTGAACCCTCGTGCGCATGCGTGAGTTTTTCCACGCCTGTCGGTGACGTCATTCGCCTGTGAGCACTCCTTGTGGGAGGAGTCGTCCAGCCCCTCGTCGGAATTCCTTTGTCTGAGAAGTTGCTGAGAGACTGGCGCGTTGTTTGATCAGAATTTTTTCTAAACCTGTGAGACACATCGAAGTGGACACGGTTCGAAAAATTAAGCTGGTTTTCAGTGAAAATTTTAACAGCTGATGAGAGATTTTGAGGTGATTCTGTCGCTTTAAGGACTTTTCACGGTGCGAGACGTCGCTCAGCGCTCTCAGGCGGCGTCATCAGCCTGTTCAAGCTGAAAACCTCCACATTTCAGGCTCTATTGATCCAGGACGTCGTGAGAGAACAGAGAAGTTTCAGAAGAAGTCGGTTTCAGCATTTTATCCGGATATTCCACTGTTAAAGGAGATTTTTTTAATGAAAGACGTGCGGACGGGTCCGCGCGTCGGGACGCAGCCGACGCGGTGCGGCGGCACAGGAAAAACACCTCCGTGTTGATAACCATTTGTAAAATCCAGGCGGCTTTTGATGGCTTTCAGTGGAGTGAGTATATGAGAAATTGTTTAACAGGCAGGACATGTTCCAACTTGTCCTTAAGGCTTTCAACAGAGGTGTTTTTCCTGTGGCGGAGCGTCGCGGCGGCTGCGTCCCGACGCGCGGACCCGTCCGCACGTCTTTCATTAAAAAAATCTCCTTTAACAGTGGAATATCCGGATAAAATGCTGAAACCGACTTCTTCTGAAACTTCTCTGTTCTCTCACGACGTCCTGGATCAACAGAGCCTGAAATGTGGATGTTTTCAGCTTGAACAGGCTGACAACGCCGCCTGAGAGTGCAGCGCGACGTCTCGCACCGTGAAAAGTCCTTAAAGCGACAGAATCACCTCAAAATCTCTCATCAGCCGTTAAAATTTTCACTGAAAACCAGCTTAATTTTTCGAACCGTGTCCACTTCGATGTGTCTCACAGGTTTAGAAAAAATTTTGATCAAACAACGCGCCAGTCTCTCAGCAACTTCTCAGACAAAGGAATTCCGACGAGGGGCTGGACGACTCCTCCCACAAGGAGTGCTCACAGGCGAATGACGTCACCGACAGGCGTGGAAAAACTCACGCACGCGCACGAGGGTTCAAGCATGTCTGACGTAAAAACATATGAATGAAATCCATATAGTTTTTGAAAAAAATAAAAGGACCGTAACTTTATTGACAGCCCTCGTATATATATATATATATATATATATATATATATATATATATATATATATATATATATATATATATATATATATATATATATATTGTATCATGGATTATATTTCTGTTGTTTGATTCTGGCCTCTGTTTTATTCTGGTTTTCCTGCATATTAGTATTCATATGTAGAGTAGTCTCTTCAGTTTCTACTGATTCTCCCCTACATGTAAAGATTATCTCCAGTGCTTTTTTACGCTGAATGTCATCATTCGCGTCGTGTATCTTAACTCTCTCTCATTGGTTTCCAGTTTCATGTGTCTCTGCACTTCTGTGGTTGTTTGCTGACTTTTAAAATGTTTCACAGTTTTCTTACCTTCTGGCCAGATTTTCAGTCTTCATGTTTGCTTTCTAGTGTTGTTTGTTAGAGTTTGCCTCTGTGTTATTGAGCAACGCTGCCATTCTGTGTTTCCTGAGCCTTGCGTACACTCTTTAAAATGAATTGTTGTCTCAATGAGAAAAATCTATGTAACAATTTGCAATGATTTTTTTTAAAGTTATTTCAACTTTCAACTGAGTTAATGCCACATGACTTCTCTAGTTAAGGTGAAGTAGCTTTAGGTAAGTTGAAATAACTTAAAAAAAATCATTGCAAATTGTTACATCACTTTTTCTCATTGAGACAGCAGTTCATTTTTTAGAGTACAGATTTGGTCACCTTCTATAACAGATATCTGTGCATTGAGCTTCCGCATGTATTTCTGAATAACTCCTCTGCTGCTCCCACTAAAGAAACCATTGCCTGTTGGACTGATCTCAGATGTTCCTGACTACCTGTGTAAGTGACCAATCCTGTCATCTGCCACTATGAAGACTGTTGCTGTGTGCCAAAAACTATTGCTATCAAGTTTTTTTGCTTGCCTACCATCTTTGTCGTTCTCTGCATTGGGGTCGTCTGTCTAAGCTGTTACATATTAGTCCATTGGCTGCCCTGTTTTTTAAAATCGCCATCAGTCACTGAAAATCCCACATCAGTCAACCACTAGTACAAATACTGTAAATGGACTGCATTTATATAGCGCTTTTCCATCTGAATCAGACGCTCAAAGCGCTTTACAATTATGCCTCACATTCACCCCGATGTCAGGGTGCTGCCATACAAGGGAGCAATAGGGTTTTAAAGGTCTTGCCCAAGGGCCCTTAGTAATTTTCCAGTCAGGTGGGGATTTGAACCCATGATCTTCTGGACTCAAGCCCAACACCTTAGCCACTAGACCATCACCTCCCCTCTCGGATTGCATAAAAATGTGCATAAAATGTGCATAAAAATATTTCTGGCCACATGTCAACACAGTATATTTTTCCTCTAGCTCAACCCTGTTAGTGTGTTGCAGGTAGGAATCAGAATTGAGAACTGATACCAGTTCAGAACTGGCTACACATTTTTCAAGATGTTATGAATTCCTGTTATCAGTGCCGGTATACTTTAATGATACACACCACATTGCAAAACCTCACGCATCATGATGTCAAATATGACATCATGACTTCCAGCTCTACATCCAGCATCAAGAAAAAGAAAAACACCTGCTTTAACACTAAAAACATCTGTAGGCCTACAATTTTCCACACAGATAATTGATAAGCATCTTTAAAATCTTATCCATTCCCACCCCTTGTTGCAGCACAATGGCAGTGAATGCACCATATGATGTCAGCACTTTAAAGAGACCAGATGACAGTGACCATGCTGACTCTTCATGTCTCATCCCAGCTCCTTACAAGTACCACCAGCTGTGTTGTGACCTCGTTTTAACAAAGAACCTTGCGCTTTTGTAAGTCACAGCTTCAAGCTCTACAGCTGAGAGAATCATGTTTGAAGGTAGTAAACAGCAGCCTTTGTCGAGCAGCAGAGTTGCATTTCCATACAGTCACTAAGCCGCTCTTATTCCATTAGTTAAATTGCTTTTTTCAAATTTTGGGTTGGAAACAACGCAGATTTTTCCAGCAGTGCGTGATCCACCTCCATGTTGTAGTCCTATACAGGCCCTAAAGACCACTGGCTACCAGAATATGTTGTGTGAATTGCATCAAAGAGTCTCCAACTGTGCCTGGGTGGGATGCCAGTCCATTGCAGGTTACATTTCCAGTCAAGGCTGATACCTATTTACAGCTGGGTGGACTTGATGAAATGTCTTGTCCAAGGACACAGACAGGTATTGCGAACAGGAATCAAACCCAGGTCTAAATATTGGTCGCTAAACTCCTTATTCCATTCAGCTGTCCACTCTACAGCAGCATGACTCAAATCATATCACATTAACATAGCATATAAAGTTAACAAAGCAGTTATTAGTTTAAAAAATGTAAAATATGTCAATACATACAGTAGTGTTCAGAATAATAGTAGTGCTATGTGACTAAAAAGATGAATCCAGGTTTTGAGTATATTTCTTATTGTTACATGGGAAACAAGGTACCAGTAGATTCAGTAGATTCTCACAAATCCAACAAGACCAAGCATTCATGATATGCACACTCTTAAGGCTATGAAATTGGGCTATTAGTAAAAAAAAAAGTAGAACAGGGGTGATCACAATAATAGTAGTGTGGCATTCAGTCAGTGAGTTCATCAATTTTGTGGAACAAACAGGTGTGAATCAGGTGTCCCCTATTTAAGGAAGCCTGAGGAAAATGGGATGTTCAAGACATTGTTCAGAAGAACAGCGTAGTTTGATTAAAAAGTTGATTGGAGAGGGGAAAACATGTACGCAGGTGCAAGGCTGTTCATCTACAATGATCTCCAATGCTTTAAAATGGACAAAAAAAAAAAAAAAAAAACAGAGACACATGGAAGAAAATGGAAAACAACCATCAAAATGGATAGAAGAATAACCAGAATGGCAAAGGCTCACCCACTGATCAGCTCCAGGATGATCAAAGACAGTCTGCTGTTGATGCTACAAACTCAAAACTATTATGTTCAAACTGCTTTTTTTAACAATCCTGTGAATCACTAAACTAGTATTTACTTGTATAACCACAGTTTTTCATGATTTCATCACATCTGAGAGGCATTAATTTTGTTGGTTTGGAACCAAGATTTTGCTGGTTTACTAGTGTGCTTGGGGTCAATGTCTTGTTGAAACCCCCACTTCAAGGGCATGTCCTCTTCAGCATAAGGCAACATGGCCTATTCAAGTATTCTGACATATCCAAACTGATTCATGATACCTGGTATGCGATATATAGGCCCAACACCATAGTAGGAGAAACATGCCCATATCATGATGCTTGCACCACCATGCTTCACTGTCTTCACTGTAAACTGTGGCTTGAATTCTGAGTTTGGGGGTCGTCTCACAAACTGTCTGCGGCCCTTGGACCCAAAAAGAACAATTTTACTCTCATCAGTACACAAAATATTCCTCCATTTCTCTCCAGTTGATGTGTTCTTTGGCAAATTGTAACCTCTTCTGCACATGTCTTTTATTTAACAAAGGGACTTTGCAGGGGATTCTTGCAAATAAATTAGCTTCACACAGGCGTCTTCTAACTGTCACAGCACTTACAGGTAACTCCAGACTGTCTTTGATCATCCTGGAGCTGATCAGTGGGTGAGCCTTTGCCATTCTGGTTATTCTTCTATCCATTTTGATGGTTGTTTTCCATTTTCTTCCATGTGTCTCTGTTTTTTTTTTTTTTTTTTTTCCATTTTAAAGCATTGGAGATCATTGTAGATAAACAGCCTATAATTTTTTGCACCTGCATATAAGTTTTCCCCTCTCCAATCAACTTTTTAATCAAATTACGCTGTTCTTCTGAACAATGTCTTGAACGTCCCATTTTCCTCAGGCTTTCAAAGAGAAAAGCATGTTCAACAGGTGCTGGCTTCATCCTTAAATAGGGGACACCTGATTCACACCTGTTTGTTCCACAAAATTGATTAACTCACTGACTGAATGCCACACTACTATTATTGTGAACACCACCTTTTCTACTTTTTTTACTAATAGCCCAATTTCATAGCCTTAAGAGTGTGCATATCATGAATGCTTGGTCTTGTTGGATTTGTGAGAATGTATTGAATCTACTGGTACCTTGTTTCCCATGTAACAATAAGAAATATACTCAAAATCTGGATTAATCTTTTTAGTCACATAGCAGGCCCGGATCCAGACCGGTTTGGATCTCAAATTTTTTTACGCATCGTTCGTCATTGGTAAAAAAAAAAAAAAAAAATAATAATAATAATTGAATAATCCCGAATAGTGCCAAACGTGTCCCCGCGGTGAACACAGCTTTGGTTTTCATGTCAATCTATAGTCTGTAAATTATACAGATTTTTCCAAGTTTCAGAGTCATACGGACGTACAAATAAAGTCAGATATTCAGGGTTTGGTCTGCAGCGGGTCTGTAATCAACCGTTTCTGCAGCGCGACTCCACTTTGAAGCCGTGAACCATTGAAGCAATGCTTCGATTCAATGACTCGTGGCTCTTTGATTCGCTGCTCTTCAGAAGTGGTAAGTCCACTTCTTAACCCCTCGCAAAGCCATTAAAATATCATGAGTCACTTTTGTGTGTATTAAAGTCACTAACTGGGACTCTTCTCTTGTTGCTGTCAAGAAATGAGAATCGTCCTCCGTTCCATTCACACAGCTCAAAACGCTGAGCGGCTCTCTGCCGAGACAGAGTCCAGTCGGAATAACTTCAAAATGAATTGCCGCTTTAAATAAAATGACACCTCTTTCCAAACGCTGTAATACAGACAAGAAACTACAATCGACTAAAACGTTTTTTTCATCCCAAAATGAAACGTGCTGTATTTCTTTATAAATTACATCCTGAAGTGAAGCACAGCAGCTGTAAGAATCAGCTCAGATACATGGAAAGACATTCATGCCAATAATGTCTGAAAGGAAATGCTTTTGACAAAAACTACAGATTTTGTTTATTCCTATTTATGTCCAGAGATCAAGGATCCACCATATAGAGTTTATTATGTTCAAAGTTTAAGGATCCAGTGACAATTTCATATTTATTTATTTTAAGCTTCAATAAAATGTTCAATTTCAATTCAATTTCAACTTAATCGGCTTAGTGCCAAATCACAACAAAATCTAAATATACTAAAAACAAATACATCACAATTGTACACATATCACAACTGTGATATGTGTACAATTGTGATATATTTGTTTTAGTATATTTAGTCATGGACATGATGAATATTGTTACCTGCTGGACTGTTTCTAATTTTGATTGGTATCAATGGAAAATGTCTTCTGTGAACTGTCTATATCTCAATATTATTAAGAATATATGCAGTCACATTTTTATTGATTTTATCAACTGAAAAAAAAAATCATATATAGATTCAGGTATAATTGAAAGATTTTGGCAATAAATCTGATCCTGTTTACAGTCAATTTTTGTTATAGTGGTTTTTTTTTAGGACATCATATTTATACAAATAAGTGTTCATTATGGTCCATGAAGTATAATAAATATGTTAAAAGAAGTGTGACAGTGTATGTTGCACACGAATAAAAGAATGAAGATTACTGAATATCAAGACCCGTACGATTTTTATTTTATCACTGGGCAAAAATGCATGTCAGATTTTCACTCTGGATCCAGCCCTGCATAGCACTACTATTATTCTGAACACTACTGTATATTTCACAAGATATTAAGGGAAATATTTGTGCTCCGGGATCTGGTAATAAATTATTCCGTTCAGCATTATATTACACATCAGGGTGCTCTAGGGCATAGGAGCTGAACTACCAACTAAGGTTCGATTCTGGGTGTACGTTTCAGCTAACCTGTCTGTGACACTTCATCTGCATTGCTCCAGTCTACCAGCTCTAAAAGGGTACCGGTACTGGTCTTGGCTGTGGAAGTAACCTGCAACAGACTGGTGTCCCATCGAGAGGGACTCATGGACTCAACAACTTAAGGCTATAGTCTCTGGGGATAAGCAGGGACCTGATGGGTCTGAGGGTCTGTTTAGAACCTGCTCTACTCTCCATTATATCACCATAGGCTGAAAGATATTCAACTGTGATTCATTGCATTTTGTTTATTTGATCTCTTCAATGGAACACTTTTATGTGTTATATGCGTTACAATGAGGGGCAATTTTATCCGAACCAACAGTCAGAAGTGGATTTTTCAGTATCTTCCACTAAAAAACGTTTTAGGGTATCTGAATAATTTAATGCAAAAATCTGTTCTAAGGCCTCAGTGGTTACAGAGATCTGAGTTCTGGATTAATTTAGTTGCTTTTGGCCAGTGCCCTCATAGTACTTCAGTTTCTGACAAAGTGCTCATGTCTTACAAATAATTTAATGATAGAAGTAAGACCATGCAACCAGTGTTTCCTGTGACAAGGCACAACTCCCACAGAAGTGTGCACACATGGATGAACAAGCGGAAAACCAAGTGCTAGATGTACTTTTTGGTCAGTACATGCCATGCAATTTTTTATTTAGAGTGGCATAGAGGTGCAGTGGCGAACACCCGGGATCTGAACCCAACTTATCCAGCTTGGACCTTTGTCTGTGGACTGAATCTGTTCCCACGTTGATGAGCTTTCTTCCTTCAGGCAGTCCTTGAGATTGCATTCTGGTGTTAGAAGACAATGTGGGTGTTACGCTTCTTTGTTTCTCCCAGCTTCCAACTTTAGTGGATACATATAGTTTACCTTTGTATGGGGGGGGGGGGGGGGGGGGGTTATTTTCTGTAGCATCTAAAGGATTATGGCCAGTGTAAGGGAAATTTACTGCATCCTTTCTACTTACTGAATGAAACACACATCCCATCTTGTCAATTTTCAATGTTTTTGTAAATCTGTGGCCTTGTTACACCCATGCACAGCAGTAACACAGTTGTGGGTATTGTTTTTTGGTTCTGCATATATCTCTGTGTGGTTGAGGGTCAGCCAAGGGCAAAGTGATTTGATTTTGAGAAGAGGGTCAAGATCACAGGCCAAGGTCAAAATGTGGACCCAGTGATCTCACATCTGTGATTTTTGGAATGTCTGTTTTAAGGAATATGTTTCATCATCCATTCATTTTCTGTACTCGCTTGCTGCAATTAATGGTCACAGGGGGCTATATCCTATCCCTGAAGTCATAGAGCATGAGGTGGGGTTCACCCTGTACAGAGTTTTAGTCTGTCACAGGGCCACATATCGACAGGCCAACTCATTCACACGCACTGTGAATTTAAAGTTTCCAATCCACCTAACCTGCATGTCTTTGGATGTGGGAAGAAGCCGTAGCACCCAGAGAGAACCAACACAGACCCAGGGAGAACATGCAAACTGCACACAGAAAGGCTGAGAAGCGATCCCATGGCCTTCTTGCTGCGAGGCATCAGTGCTAACAATGATGTCTCAGTGGCTCCAATTCTGTAGCCACCGTGCCTCCAGAATTGGTTCCAGATACACTTATGTACAACTATAAGCAACAGGTATATCATCGTGTCCTACAGCAGCCAGTAATCAAAGTTCTTGAAATGGAGCAATATATCCACCTGGTGGACATTTACTATTAATGCAGTTACATTAGAATTTTACCAAGAGCTCTAGTGGTTAATGTTGAACAATAATACAACCCCTGGAAAAAAAATTATGGAATCACCGGCCTCGGAGGATGTTCATTCAGTTGTTTAATTTTGTAGAAAAAAAAACAGATCACAGACATGACACAAAACTAAAGTCATTTCAAATGGCAACTTTCTGGCTTTAAGAAACACTATAAGAAATCAGGAAAAAAAAATTGTGGCAGTCAGTAACGGTTACTTTTTTAGACCAAGCAGAGGGAAAAAAATATGGATTCACTCAATTCTGAGGAAAAAAGTATGGAATCATGAAAAACAAAAGAACGCTCCAACACATCACTAGTATTTTGTTGCACCACCTCTGGCTTTTATAACAGCTTGCAGTCTCTGAGGCATGGACTTGAGTGACAAACAGTACTCTTCATCAATCTGGCTCCAACTTTCTCTGATTGCTGTTGCCAGATCAGCTTTGCAGGTTGGAGCCTTGTCATGGACCATTTTCTTCAACTTCCACCAAAGATTTTCAATTGGATTAAGATCCAGACTATTTGCAGGCCATGACATTAACCCTATGTGTCTTTTTGCAAGGAATGTTTTTGCAGTTTTTGCTCTATGGCAAGATGCATTATCATCTTGAAAAATGATTTCATCATCCCCAAACATCCTTTCAATTGTCCAAAATATCAACATAAACTTGTGCATTTATTGATGATGTAATGACAGCCATCTCCCCAGTGCCTTTACCTGACATGCAGCCCCATATCATCAATGACTGTGGAAATTTACATGTTCTCTTCAGGCAGTCATCTTTATAAATCTCATTGGAACGGCACCAAACAAAAGTTCCAGCATCATCACCTTGCCCAATGCAGATTCGAGATTCATCACTGAATATGACTTTCATCCAGTCATCCACAGTCCACGATTGCTTTTACTTAGCCCATTGTAACCTTGTTTTTTTCTGTTTAGCTGTTAATGATGGCTTTCGTTTAGCTTTTCTGTATGTAAATCCCATTTCCTTTAGGCGGTTTCTTACAGTTCGGTCACAGACGTTGACTCCAGTTTCCTCCCATTCGTTCCTCATTTGTTTTGTTGTGCATTTTCGATTTTTGAGACATATTGTTGTGTGGGCCGCTGAAGAGGAGGTACTGCTGGCCCACCACCACCAGAGGGCGCCCTGCTTGGAGTGCGGGCTCCAAGCACGAGAGGGCGCCGGACCCTGAAGAAGTGACAGCTGTCATTCATCCCCTGCACCAGCTGTCACTCGTTCATCATCATCATCACCATCTTAAAAGCCGGATCGGGACTCCACCTCCTCGCCGAGAAATCGACTACCGTGAGGTACTTTCTCTGCTGATTAACACGTTGTGTAGGATTCTGAACTTCTGTTGCAGCCGGTATCCTGTGGTGTTCACCCTTATCTGGGAAGTGGCGTGGAGCGTGACGACGACAACCGCGCTACAGATAAGTGGTCACACTAGGAGCTGCACGAGTGTGTGATTCGGAGGTGGAGGTTCTCCTCCTAACTGTGCACAGACTGTAGACCACTGAGTGTAAGGATTTACACTCATTCATCTTTTTTCTGCTTTCTGCCAGCAGTACCAGGGTCGACAGCCGAAGACAGAGGTCACCTGGGGGATTCGGGACTTGGCGGCTCCGGTGTTCTTCAGACCGTTGGTGGTGGAGGCCGTGTGGGACGCGGTCTCTCTCTCGTCGGGGTCTTCTATCTTCGAGCCTGCCCACACGTCACCTGGTGTTCATTGACTTTGCAATTTCTGTACATTTAGTTGTGTATTGTCACAACAGTAAAGTGTTACCTTTTGGCTTACTCATTGTCCGTTCATTTGCGCCCCCTGTTGTGGGTCCGTGCTACGACACCTTCCCAACAGGATTTCTCGGCCAATCGTCATGGATTCCGAGGGGCGTCAGCTCGAGCGTGAACGGCCAATGGCAGAGCCAGGAGCGCAGGCGTCAGCGGGAGGCGTGTTGAGTGAGCTGCAGCGGATCTTAACCGCCTTCACGGCTCGGTTGGATTTAGTGACCGAGCAGAATGTCCTCCTTAATCGGAGAGTGGAGGCTCTCGCCGCCAGGGTGGAAGCGCACGATCAGGGCGCTGCTGCAGCTCCTCCTCTGGCTGGTCCTGGGCCTGAATCAGACGTACCACTGGTCGTTCAACAAACCCCCCCACCATCCCCTGAAGCTTACATAAGCCCTCCGGAGCCGTACGGGGGCTGTGTCGAGACGTGCGCGGACTTCCTCATGCAGTGTTCGCTCGTCTTTTCACAGCGCCCTGTCATGTACGCCTCAGATGCTAGCCGGGTAGCTTATGTTATCAATCTGCTTTGAGGAGAGGCACGCGCATGGGCTACGGCGCTTTGGGAGCAGAACTCACGGCTCCTAACGTCTTATGCTGGGTTTGTACGGGAGTTCAAACAAGTGTTTGATCATCCTAACAGAGGCGAGACTGCTTCAAACGTGCTGCTGTCGATAAGACAGGGGCGCCGTAGCGCAGCCGAGTATGCAGTCGACTTCCGCATCGCGGCAGCTAGGTCCGGCTGGAATAACGTTGCGCTCCGCGCCGCCTTCGTAAATGGACTGTCACCGGTCCTCAAGGAGCACCTACTGGCGAAGGAGGAACCGCGGGATTTTGACGGGCTTGTCGATTTGGTTATACGCTTAGACAACTGTTTGACTGAGCATCGTCGGGAGCAGGCCGGGGGGCGTGACTGGGTACGAGCCGTCCCTCCCCCTTCCGGTTCCGATAAGACGTTGTCCCCACGCTTCACTGCCAGAGGGCCCCGTGGGGCTACAGCTCCCCCTGCTGAGGAGGCTATGGACACGAGCAGGGCCAAAGTAAAATTAAGTGACAGACAAAGGAGACTGGCCCGCGGGGAGTGTTTTGTCTGCGGCTCTTGTGAGCATATGCAGAGGGACTGCCCTGAACGGTCAATACAACGCCCGTCCTTAGAATCTGGGCTAAGGGTGGGCCATAACACACACGCGGAAAGACCCCGCAGATCGGCACGAATCCCAGTAACAATCCTTTGTGAGGAGTTAACCCTTCACGCCCCAGCACTGATAGACACGGGGTCAGAGGGGAATCTGCTGGACAGCAGATGGGCAAGGGAAGTAGGGCTCCCTCTGGTGGCTCTGCCGGCACCATTGCAGGTGCGAGCACTAGATGGCACCCTGCTTCCATTGATCACACATCAGACACAACCAGTGACATTGGTTGTGTCTGGGAATCACAGGGAGGAGATAGTGTTCCATGTAACACCATCTACCTCCCGAGTGATTTTGGGCTTTCCATGGATGGTGAAGCACAATCCCCGGGTTGATTGGCCGTCCGGGGTTGTGACGCAGTGGAGCGAAGCCTGCCACCGGGAGTGTTTAGGATCCTCGGTTCCCCCCGGCGCTACAGCTAATGAGGAGGTCACAGTCCCCCCCAATCTATCGGCGGTGCCAGAGGAGTACCACGATCTTGCTGACGTTTTCAGCAAAGATCTGGCGCTCACTCTTCCTCCGCACCGGCCGTACGATTGTGCCATCGATTTAGTCCCGGGCGTTGAGTACCCGTCCAGTAGGTTGTACAACCTCTCACGTCCGGAACGCGAATCAATGGAGACCTACATCCGGGACTCCTTAGCTGCCGGGCTGATCCGGAACTCCACCTCCCCGATGGGTGCTGGTTTCTTTTTTGTGGGCAAGAAAGACGGCGGACTCCGTCCATGCATTGATTACAGAGGGCTGAACGAGATCACGGTTCGCAACCGATACCCGTTACCTCTGTTGGATTCATTGTTCACGCCCCTGCATGGAGCCCAAATCTTTACGAAATTGGATCTTAGAAATGCGTACCACCTGGTTCGGATCCGGAAGGGAGACGAATGGAAGACGGCATTCAACACCCCGTTAGGTCACTTCGAGTACCTGGTCATGCCGTTCGGCCTCACTAACGCCCCCGCGACGTTCCAAGCTTTGGTAAATGACGTCTTGTGGGACTTCCTGCATCGGTTCGTCTTCGTATATCTGGACGATATACTCATCTTTTCTCCGGATCCTGAGACCCATGTCCAGCATGTACGTCAGGTCCTACAGCGGTTGTTGGAGAACCGGCTGTTTGTGAAGGGCGAGAAGTGCGAGTTTCACCGCACTTCTTTGTCCTTCCTGGGGTTCATCATCTCCTCCAACTCCGTCGCCCCTGATCCGGCTAAGGTTGCGGCGGTGAGAGATTGGCCCCAACCAACAAGCCGCAGGAAACTACAGCAGTTCCTCGGTTTTGCAAATTTTTACAGGAGGTTCATCAAAAGTTACAGTCAGGTAGTTAGCCCCCTGACTGCCCTGACCTCCACCAAGGTCCCCTTTGCCTGGTCGGATCGGTGCGAAGCCGCGTTCCAGGAGTTGAAACGCCGGTTCTCGACTGCGCCAGTTCTGGTGCAGCCTGATCCTGATCGCCAGTACGTAGTAGAAGTGGACGCCTCTGACTCAGGGATAGGAGCCGTGCTGTCCCAGAGCGTGGAGGCTGATAAGGTTCTCAATCCTTGTGCCTTTTATTCCCGCAGGTTGACCCCAGCTGAACGGAACTATGACGTTGGCAATCGGGAACTTCTTGCGGTGAAGGAGGCTCTTGAAGAGTGGAGACACCTGCTGGAGGGGGCATCGTTGCCCTTCACGGTTTTCACGGACCATCGGAACCTGGAGTACATCCGGACCGCCAAGCGGCTGAACCCCAGGCAAGCCCGCTGGTCTCTGTTCTTCGGGCGCTTTGACTTCTGGATTACATACCGCCCCGGGACCAAGAACCAAAAATCAGACGCCTTGTCCCGGGTGCACGAAGAAGAAGCCAAAGTGGGGCTGTCGAACCCCACCGAGACCATCATCCCCGAGTCCACTGTCGTGGCCGCCCTTACCTGGGACGTGGAGAAGACCGTCCGGGAGGCCCTGACCAGGAGCCCGGACCCGGGGACTGGCCCCAAGGACAGACTGTACATCCCACCAGAGGCAAGAGCTGCCGTATTGGACTTCTGTCACGGGTCCAAGCTCTCCTGTCATCCCGGAGTGCGTAGGACCGTGGCAGTAGTCCAGCAGCGCTTCTGGTGGGCGTCCCTGGAAACCGACGTCCGGGACTACGTCCAGGCCTGTACCATCTGCGCCAGGGGCAAGGCAGACCATCGGAGGACGACGGGCCTCCTCCAACCCCTGCCGGTGCCTCATCGCCCCTGGTCTCACATCGGCCTGGATTTCATCACGGGCCTCCCGCCGTCCCAGGGCAACAACGTAATCCTCACGATAGTGGACCGGTTCTCCAAGGCGGCCCACTTCGTGGCCCTCCCGAAGCTCCCGATGGCCCAGGAGACGGCAGACCTCCTGGTCCACCACGTCATGCGGCTGCATGGGATACCGTCAGACATCGTCTCGGATCGTGGTCCCCAGTTCTCTTCCCAGGTGTGGAAGAGTTTCTGCAAGGAGCTGGGGGCCACCGTGAGTCTCTCGTCCGGGTACCACCCCCAGACCAACGGCCAGGCAGAGCGGGCCAACCAGGAGTTGGAGCAGGCCCTTCGGTGTGTCACCTCCGCACATCCGGCGGCCTGGAGTCACCATCTGGCCTGGATCGAGTATGCCCACAACAGCCAAGTTTCGTCTGCTACCGGCCTCTCCCCTTTTGAGGTGTGTTTGGGGTACCAGCCCCCATTATTCCCGCTGGTGGAGGGAGAGGTCGGTGTGCCCTCGGTCCAGGCCCACCTTCGGCGATGTCGCCGGGTGTGGCGGACCGCCCGCTCTGCCCTGTTAAAGGCCCGGACGAGGGCCAAGTCCCAGGCAGACCGCCGACGGTCCCCGGCCCCCACGTTCCAGCCCGGGCAGGAGGTGTGGCTCTCGACCAAGGACATTCCCCTCTGTGTGGACTCCCCTAAGTTAAAGGACAGATACATCGGACCCTTCCCAATCCTCAAGATCATCAACCCGGCCGCAGTGAAGCTCCAACTCCCAGCTTCACTGCGGATCCACCCGGTATTCCACGTGTCCCATATAAAGCCTCACCACACCTCGCCCCTCTGTGCACCTGGACCTACGCCGCCTCCTGCCCGGCTCATCGACGGGGAACCTGCTTGGACGGTCCGCAGGCTCCTGGACGTCCGTCGTAAGGGCCGGGGGTTCCAATATCTGGTGGACTGGGAGGGGTATGGACCTGAGGAACGCTCCTGGGTGAAGAGGAGCTTCATCCTGGACCCGGCCCTCCTGGCCGATTTCTACAGACGACACCCGGACAAGCCTGGTCGGGCGCCAGGAGGCGCCCGTTGAGGGGGGGGTCCTGTTGTGTGGGCCGCTGAAGAGGAGGTACTGCTGGCCCACCACCACCAGAGGGCGCCCTGCTTGGAGTGCGGGCTCCAAGCATGAGAGGGCGCCGGACCCTGAAGAAGTGACAGCTGTCATTCATCCCCTGCACCAGCTGTCACTCGTTCATCATCATCATCACCATCTTAAAAGCCGGATCGGGACTCCACCTCCTCGCCGAGAAATCGACTACCGTGAGGTACTTTCTCTGCTGATTAACACGTTGTGTAGGATTCTGAACTTCTGTTGCAGCCGGTATCCTGTGGTGTTCACCCTTATCTGGGAAGTGGCGTGGAGCGTGACGACGACAACCGCGCTACAGATAAGTGGTCACACTAGGAGCTGCACGAGTGTGTGATTCGGAGGTGGAGGTTCTCCTCCTAACTGTGCACAGACTGTAGACCACTGAGTGTAAGGATTTACACTCATTCATCTTTTTTCTGCTTTCTGCCAGCAGTACCAGGGTCGACAGCCGAAGACAGAGGTCACCTGGGGGATTCGGGACTTGGCGGCTCCGGTGTTCTTCAGACCGTTGGTGGTGGAGGCCGTGTGGGACGCGGTTTCTCTCTCGTCGGGGTCTTCTATCTTCGAGCCTGCCCACACGTCACCTGGTGTTCATTGACTTTGCAATTTCTGTACATTTAGTTGTGTATTGTCACAACAGTAAAGTGTTACCTTTTGGCTTACTCATTGTCCGTTCATTTGCGCCCCCTGTTGTGGGTCCGTGCTACGACACCTTCCCAACACATATTGCTTTAAGTTTTCTGTTGACGCTTTGATGTCTTCCTTGGTCTACCAGTATGTTTGCCTTTAACAACCTTCCCATGTTGTTTGTATTTGGTCCAGAGTTTAGACACAGCTGACTGTGAACAACCATCTTTTGCAACATTGCGTGATGATTTACCCTCTTTTAAGAGTTTGATAATCCTCTCCTTTGTTTCAATTGACAGCTCTCATGTTGGAACCATGATTCATGTCAGTCCACTTGGTGCAACAGCTCTCCAAGGTGTGATCACTCCTTTTTAGATGCAGACTAACAAGCAGATCTGATTTAATGCAGGTGTTAGTTTTGGGGATGAAAATTTACAGGGTGATTCCATAATTTTTTCCTCAGAATTGAGTGATTCCATATTCCCTCTGCTTGGTCTAAAAAAGTAACCGTTACTGACTGCCACAATTTTTTTTTCCTGATTTCTTATAGTGTTTCTTAAAGCCAGAAAGTTGCCATTCGAAATGACTTTAGTTTTGTGTCATGTCTGTGATCTGCTTTTTTTCTACAAAATTAAACAACTGAATGAACATCCTCCGAGGCTGGTGATTCCATAATTTTTGCCAGGGGTTGTATGATGCCATAAATCAACTTTGTATTGGTCACAAGACTTTTGACCCTGGGTGATATTGAAAGGTAAAATTAATTTAGATTGGCTATTAAGAGGAAGTGGTTCGAGTTGCACCTATTCTTACTGGTTACTATTCATCACTCATATGGCGTCACATATCATCTTTGTGTTTATCACATGACCTTTGAGTTTGAGTGACCTTGCGCAAACTCATTTACAGTAGATTAGCTATTTTGAGGAAGTGGTTAAAAATACAACTTTGGTTGTTGTGAAACACTAATGTGAAGTCACATACCATTTTTTGATTTATGACATGACCTTTGACTTTGGGTGACTTTTCAGAGTCAAAGGTCATGTGATAAACAGAAATGTGATTTATGTATGACCTCAGAAACTTTAAAGCCAGTAAACATGGTGAAAAGGTTGTGTGTTAGTTGAGGAGGTTCAGTTGTGGACAGACTTGATCTAATACCAGGGTCACCAGAACCATGTGTTATGTGGCACCACTGATTCAGAAAGACATCATTTGACTGAATCAGTGTCAGGTGTTCTAGTTAGTATATGATGAGCCATGATGTATTACAGTAGTGACATGAAGTGGGAAATAATCAGCCTGTGGAACAAAACTCTATTACTCTACCACATTCTGTTCTGTCCCACTCTGGGCTACTGCGTTTATCACAGGAGGTAATTATCATCACTATTGTTTCAGATTTATGCAAGTCAGTTTTGGATTGGATTTGTAGACCTTTCATTCTCAGTCTTGCATTACTTCATAGCTCTAGGATGGTGTCAGAGACCAAAACACATGGAAACAGACTAATACAGCTGTTGTTGGGTGGATTGTTTTCTGTAAATGGGACCACTTCTGTGCAGTTAAGGGCCTTTATTTATAACATGTAGGTTGGTTAGATAGAGCCCCTAAACTGCTCACAGATGTCAGTGCGAATAGTTGTCTGTCGATATGCGACAGACCGGTGATCTGTCCTGTACCCCATCTCTTGCTCAGTGTGGACTGGGATATGCTCTGGCAGCTGCAGATAATAGGTCGAGCTAAGCTTCACAAACTGCAGCTTAGACTGACTAATAGTGTGGCACGACCGTTTATACAGCTCAGCCTGACAACCTGAGACAGATGTGTCCTGAAATGACCACCGAATTTTAAAACATTGAAGCCCAACCCTTCCCTTACCTACTCTGCTGTTACGCTCCATCAGGATACAAGAATAGCAAAGTTGTCTCAACATTATTTCATCCAGCCAACAACTTTATTTTCTGCACTCTCACAGGGATGCTGCTGTTGTTACAAACTTTCAAAGCATTTGTTCAAACTTTGTTGAGATGTTTGATTCTGTACCAAGAGTTGTTTTACCAATGCTTTAGGACAATGTTTCCCTTACCAAAAAATAGTACTGATAAGTATATAAAAAGTAAACTAGAAGTATACTTCAAACATACTTGCATATACTACTTTTTGGTAAGGGTTGGTTTTAAAAGGAAACAATCACTCCAAGTAGAAATCAGCAGTGGTGGGCACAGTTCCGCTAATCTGCTAACCGCTAATTAGTGACGCTAACATTTTTGTTAGCAGATTAGCTTTTCAGCTAACTTTGCAAACCATCAGTGGACCAATTAGTTTCTGCTAAATTTAGCAGAAGCTTTCAGCCTGCTAACATTTTTTTTTTTTTTGCTGGCATAGAGATAAAGCCGGCCTATGTGTTGTGTGTTGTGTGTGTGTTGTTTGTTATGGGTCGGTGTTGGTTTGCTCAGCCCTGCTGTTGACCAAGGCAGGGATGTACATCTGGAGCTGGTCCCCGGGCGCCTAATGGCAACTTCTGCTCCTACTGGCAATTAGGATGGGTTAAATGCAGTAGACACATTTCATTGTGCAGGGAACATGTTCTTCTGTGCATATGACAATAAAATTCCTTTGAATCCTTTGAAAAGCTGAACAGTCAGAAACATCTGTAAAACCTAAAATTCTACATGCATTGCAATAAACAGACCGCTGTGAGAAGCTCAGTCTTCCCTCAGTAAAAGTGGGCGGGCTAGCTGCTATTGCAAAGAAAAAAAAAAACCCATCATTTACTTTCAACATGCTGATACTCCCAGAGTGAGCAGGAGACATGAAGTGCAAAGCACCTTTCACTCATGGTTTCCTCTAAAACCAACTAATTCCAGACAGTTTAGCAAAATTAACGGCAACTCTATCATTTTTACAAAGTGAAAATATCAGCTCTACGTTTGTTTTAAAGTAATGCACTAATTCTGAAGGTTTGACATTAAACAGACACCTGTACCGAAAGGCATTATGGGAAAATTCAAACGACCTGCTCTCATCACTTCCTCCTCCCTCCCTCTGTCAAAATGCAGAGAACACTGCCATCTACTGGATGTGAGTGTAAATAGACCAACATATTCAGAACATCTCAAAAAAGTTGATCACAGATCACACACACTGTAAAAACCAACACACAAGTTACAGTAACTTTACAGGGGGGTGCCAAATTGGCATGTTTTTTCTTTATTTCAGTTTCACGATAGTATATCATTTTAAAGTATCACAATTTGCCCCATTGAGATATCCCATAATCCCTTACGCACCAGAGAATTGCTGCAGTAATAATACACTCAACAAAAATATAAACGCAACACTTTTGGTTTTGTTCCCATTTTGTATGAGATGAACTCAAAGATCTAAAACTTTTTCCACATACACAATATCACCATTTCCCTTAAATATTGTTCACAAACCAGTCTAAATCTGTGATAGTGAGCACTTCTCCTTTGCTGAGATAATCCATCCCACCTCACAGGTGTGCCATACCAAGATGCTGATTAGACACCATGATTAGTGCACAGGTGTGCCTTAGACTGTCCACAATAAAAGGCCACTCTGAAAGGTGCAGTTTTATCACACAGCACAATGCCACAGATGTCGCAAGATTTGAGGGAGCGTGCAATTGGCATGCTGACAGCAGGAATGTCAACCAGAGCTGTTGCTCGTGTATTGAATGTTCATTTCTCTACCATAAGCCGTCTCCACAGGCGTTTCAGAGAATTTGGCAGTACATCCAACCAGCCTCACAACCGCAGACCACGTGTAACCACACCAGCCCAGGACCTCCACATCCAGCATGTTCACCTCCAAGATCGTCTGAGACCAGCCACTCGGACAGCTGCTGGAACAATCGGTTTGCATAACCAAAGAATTTCTGCACAAACTGTCAGAAACCATCTCAGGGAAGCTCATCTGCATGCTTGTCGTCCTCATCGGGGTCTCGACCTGACTCCAGTTCATCGTCGTAATCGACTTGAGTGGGCAAATGCTCACATTCGCTGGCGTTTGGCACGTTGGAGAGGTGTTCTCTTCACGGATGATGCGAAGGAGATGTGTTGCACTGCATGAGGCAAATGGTGGTCACAACAGATACTGACTGGTATCCCCCCCCCAATAAAACAAAACTGCACCTTTCAGAGTGGCCTTTTATTGTGGACAGTCTAAGGCACACCTGTGCACTAATCATGGTGTCTAATCAGCATCTTGGTATGGCACACCTGTGAGGTGGGATGGATTATCTCAGCAAAGGAGAAGTGCTCACTATCACAGATTTAGACTGGTTTGTGAACAATATTTGAGGGAAATGGTGATATTGTGTATGTGGAAAAAGTTTTAGATCTTTGAGTTCATCTCATACAAAATGGGAGCAAAACCAAAAGAGTTGCGTTTATATCTTTGATTGAGTATATAACACTGAGAAATCACATGAGGACAATTGCAAATGGAGATTATACGACCAAAATGTAACTTTTATGCCTTTCATAACATTTTTAAGAGACTGCTGCATGAGACCCTGAAAACCTGCTAAAACAAATATTTCAAATATATTAACCTGTGTGGAACTTCATGAACACAAACCAAATTTCAAACATTTTATATATATATACGAGGTCTGTTAGAAAAGTATCGGACCTTTTTATTTTTTGCAAAAGCCTGATGGATTTGAATCACATGTGCTTGCATGAGCAAACCTTGAACCTTCGTGCGCATGCGTGAATTTTTTCATGCCTGCCGATTGCGTCGTTTGCTGGCAATCAGCCTTTGTGTGAGTACGTGTGTAGTGCTCTCGTCGGATTTTCATTGCAAGGAAAAAGACGGAACAACTGGAGCAGCGCTACTGCATCAAATTTTGCCAGAAACTGGGCGACAGCCTGGTGGAAACCATTCGGAAGATTCAGATGGCTTTCGGTGACGATGCTATGGGCATCACACAGATTAAGGAGCTGTACAACCGGTTTAAAGATGTCCGCACAACGGTGGAGAGTGAGCCACACTCCGGTCGGCCATCAACATGCTGAAATGACCAGATCATTCCAAAGTGAACGCTGTGGTGATGCGGGACCGTCGTGTGACTGTTCGAGAAATTGCAGAAGAGGTGGACATCAGCACTTTTTCGGCACATTCCAGTGTGACAGAAGATTTGGCCATGAAAAGAGTGGCGGTGAAATTTATGCCAAAGCTGCTAACGGCGGAGCAAAAGCAACTTCGTGTTGAAGTCTCACAGGACATGCTGTGACATACCCACCTCTTCCACAATTTCTTGGATAGTCACACAACTGAAAAGTCACCGAAAGCCGTCTGAATCATCCGAATGGTTTCCACCTGGCTGTCGCCCAGTTTTTGGCAAAATCTGATGCGGCGCTGCTCCAGTCGTTCCGTCATTTTCCCTGCAATGAAAATCCGCCGAGAGCACTACACACATCCTCACACAAAGGCTGCTTGCCAGCAAATGACGCAATCGACAGGCGTGAAAAAATTCACGCATGCGCACGAAGGTTCAAGGTTGGCTCATGCAAACACACGTGATTCAAATCCATCAGGTTTTTGCAAAACATAAAAAGGTTCGATACTTTTCTAACAGACCTCGTATTACTCTGGAACAAAACAGTGCTGTAAAGGATAATAAGCAGGATGTTAAAGAACAACCTTCAGTTTCGTCCAGAATGACATGAACATGAAGCGACTGCGGCTCACAGCGATTCCCCACCCACTGTAAATAATGGTGAAACAACCTGAGCTTCTCGCAGGTTTACATAAAACAAACACAATAACAACGTCTATAAACCCAGATCATATATTCACAAGAGTTTTAGGCAAAATATACAAAGAGCTTTATGTTGGGACGACGTTAATGTTGTTGTTGTTTGTGTGCATTGCAGCGGTTAAATTGGAGCCTGATCAGGCAGTCTCAATGCAAACTCTTAAATTTTGTGACATTTTCCAAGATTTGAAATCTCACACACGAATTACAGTTGGTCTATTTGCACTTCCATTCAGTAGATGGCAGTGTTCTCTGCATTTTTTTTTTGGGGGGGGGGGGGGGCGGTGGAGGAAGTGATGAGAGCAGGTCATTTGAATTTTCCCATCATGCCTTTTGGCACATGTCTGTTTAACATCAAACCTTTAGAATTAGTGCATTATTTTAAAACTAAAACATATAGCTGACATTTTCACTTTGTAAAAATGACAGAGGTGACGTTAATTTTGAGAACTTGTCTGGAATTAGCTTGTTAAAAAATTTTAACCATAAGTCAAAACTGCCTTACCGTGCATGTCTCCTTTGACATGTCTGCAAGACTGTATGGCTGTGAAAATAAATGATCTTTCTCTCTCTCTCTCTCTCCTTTCTCCTTTCCCCTCTATGGTCACTATGTCTGTTTTGCTGAGAGAAGACTGATCTTAGACAGTGCTGGCTTGTTGTTGTTTGTGATTGCTTTTGAATTTATTCAGAAGTATCAGTGGCTGCCAGTGTACTGAAGTCAATACTAAACGTTATCGGTTTAGCATTTAGCTGTAACTTCCTCTAATTTTTTTTAGGGGTTTATCAGTTTAGCTTTATAAAATTTAACTTTTCAGTTAGCGTATTCACTGTCGAAGCTAACGTTTTGGTTAGCTGTGCCCACCGCTGGAAATCAGTTATGTGACTTGTAACTATGGCAACAACTATATAAATTTGGCAAGCAAGCATGCAGAGTATGCAACTTTTTGTGTTAGTTAAATGCTGTCATGTATTAGTCTCAGTGTACAGTACTGTAATTTGCCCAGCTTGCCTAACTGGGAAAACAAACTGTCCATTGTGATTCCACTGGTGATTCACCCACAAATACACAATGTTAATGACAGACAGTTGTTACAACACTGCTTTCATTAGAATTGCATCACTCTGTCCAACCACATGCCTTGGATAGTTGTTAACAGATCACATCTTGACACCAGGAACATAAAATGTGTTGCAACAGCTCTTATGGTGTGTCCACCCTCATACTGCTATTGACATGATGCAAAATCTCATTAAAAACCAGGGTGATATGTACTAAGGGGCAGGATTAATTATGGGCATGTTGTGCCCACACCATAAATTCTACAATTCAGAAGAGTGGCAACAGTATTCAGCTTAAAGCCACAATGTGCAAAATTGTAGTTGTGTTGTTATGAAGAGGACACACAAAGAAGTGATTGGTTTTCTGGTGAGGGAGCAATTTTATTGATGTCATAAATACAATAGAATCCTGGATGTGTAACTGCTGTGACATGCATTAACTGTCACACAATACTGCATGTAAAGAATGCTCCCTGACCACTGTGCATCTGTTTTTAATTTTGAGATTGAAGTACTGAGATCCTTTGACTGTAACACCTTTTAAGGTAAGTTAAAAACTGTTTAACTGGATTTTTTGCTGTCCTGTGCACTGTGTTGTCAGATGGAACAACAACACTTATTTCATTTTGTGTTCAATTCACTGTGCCTTTGTGCGGAATGTATACATTGTGGACACACACTGTGAGGCTTTCTGACAATTGCACTCTTAATAATAATAATAACAGTAATAATAATAATGTGCTGCACATAGACTAGGTTTTTGATGGTCTAATGCCTGGTTCACATGGCAGGATTTTAAAATTATCTGTAGGTTTCCAAAATCTGAGAGACCACACACGTGGAGATAAAAAAAAATCACAGATCTAATAGGTTTGGTTGTCCAGTCAAGTCAACACACCACACACGAACAGATTTCACACATGAACATTCCTAGGTCAGACAGGAGATCTCGGAAAATCTCTTGAGATTAAACATGACTTCAGAGTAAACAAATGGAGATAGTTTGTGGACTATTTAAAACAGAGGGGAAAAAAACGATACAAAAAGAAAAAGAAAAGGCGTGGAGCCAGCGCGACCACTGGACTTTCTGGTAAGTCAGAACAGCTGTTTTGATTTTATTTTCCGCTCCGTGCATCCTTCACCTCGCTTGGCTACATGTCACATTCAGCAGGCTGCATGTTCGTTTGTGGTCGGAGGACACAACACACGCTGCGATATCGGACCAAGACAATCCAACATGTTGAATATCCCTGATTTGTGATCGAAGCGCCCCAGACGTCCTTCCGAGCAGATCGAGCGCTCTTAACACACCACACACAGCAGGAATATCTGATAAGATTATCTGTAGTGTCATCACAATTGTCGGGCGTCCTTAAGATTGTCGGAAGGGGAAGATCGGGTCCGATATCGGCCTAATTATCTTGCCATGTGAACCAGACATAAGGTAAAATGCTTTCTGGTAATGGATAATCTAAATCCACCAGCACAGTGGACCATTGCTCTGTTTGAGACCAACATAGTCACATGAGCGTAAGTGGACTCGTGATTTTTAAGGTGGTGGGTGCTGGACATAAAACGTACAACTATTTCAGGTGGAAATTACTTTTGATAGTACAGAAGAGATGGAAAGCTCTTCAACCTGAGCTGACAGAGCCAAGAAGAAAATCACCACCAATTTGCTCCTGGACTTCCAGTATGCTGACAATAGCAGCATGTCATCTTTTTACGGAGGTCTTCAAAAAAATCCTTGAAACCTTCACTGAAGCCTCCACACCAAGCTTGGTCTTCACATTGCCATGAAGAAGACACAGATCCTGTATCAGCCTCAATGCAACATGGTCAATCCAAAGCTTCCTGCTGTGAAACTGCAGAGACATGCCCTGGAGACCGTGACCCACTTTCCATACCTGGGCAGCCATGTGTCATCAAACATTGATGACCAGACCAACACTGACTCAAGTGTGCAGGAACTGCCTTTGGCTGTCATTGCACCCATGTTTTCGACAACAGAGAGCTTCGAGGCAAGAGAAAAATCCTCATCTACAAAGCTGTTGTCATGCCAATCCTGCTCTATGGATCTGAGACCTGGACTACTGTCCACTGCCAACTGAAGTCCATTGAGTAATTTCACCAACACTGCCTGAGGAATATCCTCCACATCAGATATGAAAACTAAAATAGCACCATCAGCATCCTGGCTGAAGCCAAGCTACAGAGCATCAAGTGTGTCATCATTGAGAACCAGCTAGGGTGGGTCGGTCACGTTGCTTGGATGGATGAAAGTAGACTTCCCAAGCAGATCTTCTACTTCCAGGTGAGTGAAGGAAAACAGTCCAGAGGAGAGCAGAACAAATGGAAGTGGAAGTCTTCAAAAAATGTGGATGAACAACACAGAGGAGAAGAGGAGAATGCAGAAGGGCAGAGAACAAGATCCTGACCGACAGAAGCTTCCAGCAGCAACCATGTGCTGCGTCTGTCAAAAACAGTGTACATCAAGACTGAGCCTGTCATCTCCTCATCCACCATTCTATCCTGGAATTGATCAAGATATAATCTTCCTCACCACAGACGGATTGCCATGATGATGCTTAGTCCACCGCTTTTATGGAAGATAGGGTTGCATCTGGAATTTGATTCAGCAGCTGCCAAACTGTTCTTCAGCTGTTTTTACTTGCTTCTGTTGGACTGACAAGTATTTTTTGCCTCCACCAAGGAAAGTTTGTTTAACTTTTAGCAAGATAACTCAACAACTAATGAAGGGATTTCAATTCAATTTGGTCAGTAGATTGATAATATTCTGGGAAATAAGTGATTCAGTTTTGGAGATGACCAGGAAATAGGTTCTGGAACTGAGACCCAGATGGCACATAGCAACATTTAACTCAAAATATTGTGAAAGAACACTGATGAAATTTGGTGAGCAGATGGATAATGTCATGGAAAAGGAGGGATTGCATTTATCATCAGCATCACACATATACATTCTTTGAAATTTGGCATGACGCCGATGTGAAATGCAGGTGAAAGTGGATCATTTTTGTGGTGTTGAATATGTGGCCTTGACAGAAGTATGTTCTAGTTTCAAACATCACATCTATTTGAAAAGATGTGATCTACGAGTGATGTCTGGACCAACAACAAAAACAAACCAGGGGGATTTTAAAGTCATTTTAAAAAAACTAGAATGTTGGTTTTCTGAAGGAAAGAAAAGCCAGCCACCAAAACTCAGTGAAATGGGTCACTACTCAAGTATTTGTAGTGGCATAATTCTTTATTATCTCTAGCATTCTTCATATAACAGACATAAACATGCTGCAGTAAATGGACTGTACTATATGGCCTCATCCTTTGATAACAATTCACAGTTCATCATGTGGAAAAACAACTTTGTACATTTTTGGTCTGGAAAGGTCCTTGTAATGGGTTTGTGTTTGAATTTGCAAAGATGTAAGGCTGTGACCCTGAGTTACAAGAGGTGGGACTGAAATCTGTTTTCTGCAGGCATTCAAAGTGAAGATGAGAGGCAGAGGTGATGCATGTTTTTCTTGGAGGATCTTTGTTTTTAGGGCCATTCCCTTGTATGCCACCCTCCTGAGGCCACATTACACACGCAAATATACAATCTGTATTCATACAGTGCACAGACTCACACTGCAGAACATAAATCCAAACATACTATGGTTGTAAATCTAAACACAAACTCCTTGTGCTTATCTCTTTTCATTATTTTTGCTTGGAGGGGGAAAGACAAAATGGACAGAACGGGAAAGTGTGTTTATGTTAATGCTTTATTAATATTCCGGAGCTTTATCTGAAGCTCAGACACGTGACAGGCAGGTGTCAAACTTGTCATTCTGTGACAGACGATGACCTCTCTGTGACAGCTCAGACACAATAACTAATAAGGGGTTCAAAAGAGGACAGCTTGTTTGCTGGAATGCTTAATTATAAAAGAAGGATGCTTAATTACAAAGAGACAGCTGTGATCTTTTTTTTCTTCTATGTGGGCTTAACTGTTCAAGCTTCTCCATACAACCTGCACCTTCAGCTCACTCAGTTTTTAGATGTCCCTACACTCTATATATAGAATGCCAGACATTATAATAATAACAACAGTGTTGCAGACACTTGATACTGATACATTATATGCTCACTAGGCAGGAAATGAGCTGATTAGAGTTTAAGGTTTTTTGGTGCCTTAAAAACATAGCCTTACCATAGCCTAGTTGTCCTCATTGCTGTTTTGGCTGTCTCACAAAGTGCAAACAAATATAGTGCAGAGTCATATGAAGGATAGGTTATTCTCTCACTTTATTCAAGAGCGTATGAACAGTATTCCCTTTATTTATTCAAGAGCATGGTCTTTCAGTTTGAGCACATGATTTATTAATTTCACTCATTCTCTAAGAGCTAGCATGTCCTCTTCATTCAGATCATCCTGTTTTACAGTGGTTGACATCCAGCTTAATAGTGCATTAAAGCCACATTCTGCTAAAGACTGTAAACTGTAGTACCTCTTTCAAATCAGTATACAGGAGAAGGTTGTAAGGCATGTAGACGGTGCTACCTACCAGTGCTTCACTTTTTTAACATTTTGTTATGTTACAGCAGAGGTCTCAAACTGATTCTAGAAATGGCCAAGGGGGTGCAGGCTTTCTTTGCAACCACCCACTCCACCAGGTGATTTCACTGATTAGCATCAATTGATGTTAATGAACAGTGGAATCAGTCAAGCAGTGAAATCACCTGGTGGAGTGGGTGGTTGCAAAGAAAACCTGCACCCTTTTGGCCCTTTCTGGAATCAGTTTTATTCCAAAATGGATGAAATTAATTTCTTTCCACCAAAATTCTACACACAATACCCCATAATGACAATGTTAAAAGGTTTTTTTTTTTTAGATTTTTGCAAATTTATTAGAAAGAAAAATACTAAGAAATGACGTGTACATAAGTATTCATAGCCTTTGCCATGAAGCTCAAAATTGAGCTCAGGTGCATCTTCTTTCCACTGATCAGCCTTGAGATGTTTCTACAGCTTAATTGAAGTCCACATGGGGTAAATTCAGTTGATTGGACATGATTTGGAAAGGCACACATCTGTCTACATATAAGGTTCCACAGCTGACAGTGCATGTCAGAACACAGACCAAGCATGAAGTCAAAGAAACTGTCTGTAGCCCTCAGAGACAGAACTGTCTCGAGGCTACAGAAACATTTCTGCTGCTTTGAAGGTCTCAATGAGCACAGTGGCCTCCATCATCCATAAGTGGAAGAAGTTTGGATCCACCAGGACTCTTCCTAGAGCTGGCCGCCCACCAAAACTGAGTGATCGGGAGAGAAGGGCCTTAGTCAGGGAGGTGATCAAGAACCCGATGGTCACTCTGTCAGAGCTCTAGCATTCCTCTGTGGAGAGAGGAGAACATTCCAGAGGACAACCATCTCTGCAGCAATCCACCCTTCAGGCCTGTATGGTAGAGTGGCCAGACAGGAGCCATTCCTTAGTAAAAGGCACATGGCTGCCTGACTGGAGTTTGACAAAAGGCACCTGAAGGACTCTCAGACCATGAGAAGCAAAAATCCACTAGTCTGATGAAACAAAGATTGAACTCTTTGACGTGAATGGTTTTAGTAGCAGGAACAGGGAGACTAGTCAGGATTGAGAGAAAGATGAATGCAGCAATTACAGAGACAACCTGGATGAAAACATTCTGGATGAGTGTTCTTGACTTCAGACTGGGGTGACGGTTCATCTTTCAGCAGGACAATGACCCTAAGCACACAGTCAAGATATCAACGGAGTGGCTTCAGGACAACTCTGTGAATGTCCTTGAGTGGTCCAGCCACAGCCCAGACCTGAATCCGATTGAACATTTCTGGAGAGATCTGAAAATGGCTGTGCAACAACGCTGTCCATCCAACCTTATGGAGCTTGAGAGGTGCTGCAAAGCGGAATGGACAAATCTGCCCAAAGATAGGTGCACCAAGGTTGTCACATCATATTCAAGAAGACAAGAAGGGTGTGAATACTTACATACGTATGATTTCGTAGTTTTTATTTTGAATAAATTTCAAAAAATTAAAAGACGACTTTTTTCATGTTGTGAGTAGAATTTTGAGGGAATAAGGCTGTAACATAAAATGTGGAAAAGTGAAGCACTGTGAACACTTTCTGGATGCACTATTTTTCAGTACGTTAGTTGTTTTGAAAAATAAGTTACAGGACCAGCAAAACAAGCAGAAAAACACCCCTGTGAGTTATAATCTGGAAAATAGGGTACTTTCATTATTTTTAAAGGGTGGAATTGACTTACATGTTCCTGTGCAGTTTTGCACATTTTAGCTGCAAAGCTACAACCACACACATTAAACACAATCTGTGAAATCTCAGTGGGTCAACAAGCAATCAAAAGTCTTGTCTTCCTTTACTGTATCCATCCATCTCCATCTCAGCCTTCCCCAGTTTCTCTTGGAAGGACGGCAGTGAAGTACTCCACAAATTCAAGAGAACAAGTTAAAAGAAACATAATAAGACAGAATCAGCTGACTGTTTATCTTGATGATGGGGATAAATGGATAGGTGGTGCAGAAGTGGATACTGTGTGTGTGCGCAGAGGAGTCGGACAGCAGAGACAGATGACATGATACGTGACACTTTCAAATTTACAATTCTGACCTCTAACGCCCTTTGCTCATCTTTTCCTACAAGACAGACACCCATGCATACACGCCGCATGCATGCATTGTAAATCAGACTTGATCTGTCTGAGGAGCCTGTCTTAGCTGTCAGTCACTAGCGTTTGAGTGCCAGATGAACATTCTGACTGTCAGGAGATGAGCTCATGCATGCGCTTGTACGTGTGCATGCACGCACGTTGGTGGCTGATTGTCTTTCAGTTAGTTAAGAGGCGTCTGTCGCAGCCGAGGCTTGAAAGCTCCATCAGCACAATCCTTACTCATTCCATTTAACAGCCTCATTGTCTCCTGTGGGGTGTGCAGAGGTGGTGCTCTTTGTATTTGTATCTGTCCAATTAGCAACAGTTTTCCTGAACACCATGTTCAAATGTAGCAGCATGTGGGAGTTTTGATGGCAACAAACTTAGTAAAGTTGGTTAAATTGCTGCAGATGTAATGCCCTTCACCCGACACTAACATCTGTAGATAAAATTTGTATTTTTGAACAAGTCCAGGAAAGTTTGTGCTGTTAGTTTAAAACAAGAAGAATTCAGTATTACCATTGGATGAATTCAAATGACATACTGATTTACTCTTAGTGGCAAGAATTAATTCTCTTGCATGTATTGCATTATGGGCAGCACAGTGGAATAGTGGTTTGCACTGTTGCCCCACAGCAAGAAGGTCATGTGGTCAATTCCCACCTGTGGCCTTTCTGTGTGGAGTTTGCATGTTCTCCTCGTGTTTGCATGGGTTCTCTGTGGGTGCTCCGCCTTCCTCCCACATCCAAAGACTCCCAGCTTAGGTGGATTGGAAACTTTAAATTGCTCGTAGGAGTGCATGCGGGTGTAAATGTATTCGTTTGTCTATATGTGGCCCTGTGACAGACTGGCGTCCTGTCCAGAGTGTACCCTGCCTCACGCTCTATGATTGCTGGGATAGGTCCCAGCCCCCGCCACCCTTAATTGGAGTAAGCGGATGAAGATGAGTGAGTAAGTGAGTAGTGCATTATAATTCTGATTTTCTCCAACACACAAATTTGTCCACAGCTTGATATTTGTTCTTGATTTTTGCAATGGCTGGACTTTGTCTTTTGGGTTTTTAAAAGTAATTCTGCACACAAAAATCATCAAAAGTTATTCTTGAAGGTTGATAATCACATCACAGTGTGCAACCTTTGTTCAATATCAGTTATTATTTGTGTGTCAAGAAATCAACACCCACCGGTTTTGTGATTGTCCTGAGTTAATACTAAGGTCCAGCCTTTCAGTGACTTCCTGGACTTGGCTATCAGAAGTGTGTATATATGCAGCCAAAGTGTTGAATTTATATAGACACTTACTTACTTTGGGTTTGATGCTCATATCTCAGTATCATCGATGTTGAAGTCCCCAGTGGATAGAAAAGATAAAAGCGAGACCCACGTTGCACCTGGCTGCACCTGATAGATGGTTATATTCAAGACTTGAGGATAGAGTTGTTCCCTGCTTGGGTGGTTGCCATCCAGGACCCACAGCAGCTCTGTCATGTGGGAGAACAACCAGTGCAGGTTCCCAAACCTCACCTCTGTAAATGATTTCTATGATCCTGGTCTCACATCACAAAAGTTCTCCAGAACTGATGGTGGCAAACAGAACCTTCTATTTTATTAGGTCTACTTTGTTTGCTCTGTCACCCCCCCCCACACACACACACCCTTTTCCCTTCAGAACTTAATTCTTTGTGGCATAGAGTCAACAAGATCCTAGAAACATTTTTTCAAAGTTTTTTGGCCCATATTGGCATGATGGTATCATGCAGTTGCTGCACCATTACACTGCCACCAGCTTAAATTGTTGATACAAGGCATGATGGAGACAGGTTTTAATGTCATTTCCACCAAATTCTGACCTACCATCTGACTGTTGCAGCAAAAACTGACATCAGATAAGGCAATATTTTCCCAATGTTCCACTGTCCAATTTTTTGCTGATCCAGTACCCAATGTTACTTCTTTTGCGGATCATGCTCTGCACACTGTAGAGGTAGTATTTTGTTAAAATCTCAGTACAGCAACAGTTTATGAAAGACTTGAGGTTGCAGGTCTCAGTCCAACAACCATGCCACATTCAGTCAGGTAAACCAACTTTTCTCTCCATTCTGATGCTTGCTTGGAACTTCAGTTGATCCTCTTGACCATATCTACATGCCCAGATGCATCAGGTTTTTCGAACATGATTGTCTGATTAGATCTTTGCACTGCAAATCTTCAAGTAGTTTAAAATAGGGCTACTAGAATTTTAACAAAGACTATATAATTGGTTCAAATCACTCCAATATTAGCTGTTCTTTGTTTGGTTTTGTACATTTGACATCAGATTTCATTTATTCATTCATTCATTCATTTTCTGTCACTCATCTGGGTCCAGGTCATGGTGGCAGTACACCAAGCAGCTCAGCTTACACTTCTCTATCCTTGGCCAAGTCCTCTAACTCTTCCTGGGGGACCCTCAGGTGTTCCCAAGCCCGCTGGGAGATATAAACCCTCCAATGTGTCCCGAGTCTTCCCTGGGACCTCTTCCCAGTTGGAGGTCCCTGGAAGACCTCCCAAGTGAGATGATGATGGGCATTCTCACCAAATGTTGGAACCTCCTCATGTGGATCTCAAGAAGCAGCAGCTCTACACTGAGTCTCTTCATGGATCACCACCTTATTGTGGTGTTGGGGTTTGTGTGCTCCAGTGATCCTGGGTGCTGTGTTGTCCCTTGGCAAATTGGTCTCAGTTGAGGAGACAGATAAAGGACAATTCAAGAGAACCCTTCATATTTGACACTAGAAAGCAGAGAGTCACCTTGGCTTGATTAGGGAAACTGGGGCCTCTTGCTGGAGCCATGCCTGGGGAGTGCCTGGTGGCCTGGTCTACAGCCATGGGGCTCAGTCAGACTCACTCCGCAAAAACAACATGGTGTCACCTCTGTGAGGTCTCACCACCTGCAATTAAAATATTATATAATGGTGTACTGTCTCCCCACATGGTTTGTGGAGCTGTTTGTTAAGGGCCCGGTCACACGGCACACATAGCTGAATGAAGGAAAAAAGTCACAAAGTCAGAAAACATTGAGAAAAGGTAGACAAATTATCCTGCACTCCTCCCATCACCGAAAAGTCTGCGTATCAAGAGCGCATAAAGGAACGAAACAAAACCAAAACTAACAAAAGAAAAACTAAGCGAACGTCGACATTGACAATTTAAACAAAATCAAAGCGAAACATTCATGATGACATGACTTAACAATGGGTATCAGACCAAGCGCCAGCCTGTGATCATGTCTGCAGCACCTGCAGGCGAGAGATCTGGTTGTCTTGACAACAGGTTTGTCTTCACAACAATGTGTGCGCACACACACATTCCAGCCACAAACAGTAGTTGATAAAACGTTCTTGCCACTATTGTTTCTGTATGACAACATTGCTTTTCGTCCCACACATGGACGAGTCACGTTCAGCTCATCGGATCTTTAGTTATTGATCTGTTCAGATATCGCCAGCGTTTGTGCAAGACGTCGGACTTGGGAGGTTGGACGACAGTCAAACGGAACGCTGACAGTACGGTAACTACATAAACGATGAGGAACTGTCAACACAGAAAGCAAAACAGAATACGGACGAATTGAGGTTGTCGTAGGGATTCGTTCACATTTTCAACAGTTTGAAAATTCTGAC
Organism: Thalassophryne amazonica; assembly: GCF_902500255.1. Classification (NCBI taxonomy): domain Eukaryota; kingdom Metazoa; phylum Chordata; class Actinopteri; order Batrachoidiformes; family Batrachoididae; genus Thalassophryne; species Thalassophryne amazonica. The sequence goes on along the minus strand of NC_047117.1, from coordinate 70,528,276 downwards.
GCTACAGCTACAGGAACAAAGCTGGACGATGGTTAAACGATGTCTCCAAAAGTCAATGTAAGTCCAGATTTCTTGTTTCTTTTTGGCTTCGTTAGTGCCGTGTGACCGGGGCTTAAAACAGTTGCATTGTTCTGCTCGGTCTGTCTTAGAGTTCTCACTCTATTTGACAATGTCTTCCAATGTGATGCAACTGAACCCATCCTGGAGCTTTTTTTGTGTGGAGTTTGCATGTGTTTGTGTTCTGTATGAGTACTCCAGTTTGCTGTCACGTGGACATCAAATTAAATTGACTGTTGCCAAGATTATCATTTGTGTGTTTTAGCCGTGCAAAAAACTGGAGAAATTGGAGAATTTTTGAGGGTCCGGCCCCCCTTAAGCAGAAAAGAAAAATTGATGTACTGACAAAATTCACCTGAACACTTGAATATGAATGCTGACTTTGTAAGTAGCTGAATCGTGGCCCTTGTATGCGTTTCAGCACATTTTATCTCTTGCTGCGCTCTCTTTCTCCTTTAGTCTTTTCTTCACCCTTTCCCCCTGTCCTTGCCCTATCTTTCTTCTGTGTTATCACCACTTTTGCTTTTTTGGCTTCCTATCTTCTTTCATTGCCTTCTGCAGCCTCCCTCTTTAATTTTAACTTACTCCTTATATCGCCCGTGAATCTGTTACTCTTTGTCCTACACAATGTCTCTCTTATTTTCTCTGCCTACATTCTTCATGAGAGCAAAAGCACAAAGTTTTCTTCTACCCTGCGCAGGAAAAGTTAAGTATTCCACCCAGATGTGCATCTACACACAAGTTTGATGCATGTGATCGAATACTTTAATCATACAGAACAGAAAGCAAAATCTGAGTGCTTACCAATTATACTAATGAGTAACAGCATGTTTACAACACAGAGCAGCGGACTGGAAATGAGACACATGGACACATGAAAAGGATTTTTCACCCTTTGTCTGTGCCATGGCTCAAGTTTTATTTGCATGCACTTCTCGTGCACATGCTCTCCTTGTGTGTGCACATGCACCTGATTGAGTGTAATCTTAATCACTTGTATTGGGTGTGTAGCACCACTGTGTCTCCCCACCTCTCTGCAGATTTGTCATTCCAGTATTGTGAACGCTGTCACGTTTTATCGAAGCACGCCTGCGCCATTAATGGAGAAGAGAGTGAGAACAGCTTTTTGTGTCATTAGGAAAACGTGATACGGGAATGATTTAAGACTTCATTGGAATTGTGCTTAATGCATAAAAGAAGCAATGCACAGCTACTACATAATAAATAGGTAGTTTTACAACTGTTTTAAATGAACACAACTGACATCTGCCTGAGTTACTGAGCAAAACTTGGTTTACGGAACAACAACTCGCAGTGCCACACTTCACTTAACACATGTTGTTGGAACGATTCTTTCATGAGTACTTTATTGCATCATTTATACATAAGGTGTGTTTAGCAATTCAAATGGAAGTGGTGTATTCAACCCTGCATGAACATGCATTTGTGTTTCATAAACAGCGGTGAACTTGGTGGCCGCCAGGCCGAGGCTTTGGAAAAGAAATACTTCCAAACAACCTAATTACAATCTACATATAACTTGGTGGACGCTGTACCAGGCCAGTGTGGTGAAGAAAAACGTGAGCCAGAAGACAAGATTCTTGATTTACCAGTTGATTTACAATCCGATCCTTACATATGGTCACGAGTTTTGGGTAATGACTAAATGAACAAGATCATGGATTCAGGTGGTGGAACTGAAGCTCCTCCACCGGGTATCTGGGTTTACGCTAAGGGACAATGTGTAAAGCTCAAATATCCCGGTGGGACTCTGAGTGGTGCTGCTGCTTTTTGCTTTGAAAGTAGCCAACTGATGTAGTTCAGTCATCTTGTGAGGATGTGCCTGGTCCTCTACCTTGGAAGGTCTTCTTGGTACATCCAACTGGGAGGAGGAACCCTGGAAGACCCAGGACATGCTTGAGACTGTATTTCCCAGATGGCTTAGGCATGTGTTGAGATCCTCCAGGAAGAGTGAGGGTACTATCTCACTGGGTGCAACTGTCGGGGAGTAGTTGGAGATACAAAATTGCAACAAAACATGCACATCAGCAACAAATTCTCAGTTGGTATCTCAATGAATTGATACTAACAATACATTAGTGCATGTCACCCGAATATCAGCCAAATATCACAGGGACTTGCAGCAAAAATGTCTGCATATAAACAGCATGAGTGCTGCTCAAATGCAGCACAGCACTCGTGCAAATGTTGAGTGCAGCCATCGCAGGTGCAAGGATCTTGCCAATATTTGCATGCAAATGCAGCGCAGCACCCTCATGGATGTTGAACACCACTCGTGGCTGAAACAACGGTAACACATTTGTGATCAAGGTGCCATGGCTATTGGCGAGCCATACACACATCATGGGTAGCTGCATTCAGCGCACTCAGGTCCCGGGAACCTTATTATTTGACAAACAGTCCATGCAGTTGCAAGTCCTCGTTGACTCCGGAGCAGACTCTAATTTCTTAGATCACAGTTTAGTCACTCAAGCCCACATCCTGGTGGTAGCCCTCCGCACTCCTATCATGGTGAACGCACTTGATGGCACACAGCTCCCCGCTATAATGCACCAGACTGTTCCTGTCACTTTGGTAGTGTCCGGTAATCAATGCGAGCCCATCCAATTTTTTGTTTACTACTCCTCTCTGTGATGGGTGTTGGGACACCCCTGGCTGATATTGACTGGCCAACCAGTGCGATCACCTGGTGGAGTAAAGCCTCCCAGCTTAGGTGTCTTAGTTCCTCCGTGCTACCCCCTCAATGCGCCAGGGAGGCCGAAATGACCCCCTTGATCTCTCATCCATTCTGGAACAATATCATGATCTTAGCAAGGTGTTTAGCAAGAGTTGTGCGCTCTCCCTTCCGCCATACAGACCCTATGACTGCTCCATCGAATTGTAACAGTTTATCTTCCCCCTGGATAACTGGGGAAGCTGTCCTTGGATATCTTACCCCCCACCCTGGATATCCCCCCCCCCCAATATCCTGCCAAAACAAAGTTTTGTCAGTATGTATGTTTGTTTGTTTGTAATCATTGTGTAGCAAGGTGAAGTTCGGATTGAAAAGATGTTCCCGCTAGCTTAGCTAACGGGGAATTCCCCTTTGGCTGACCTGGTAGAGTTCTGGTCTTTAGTTCGAGCAGTCCGGGGTTCGACCACCACCGTCCCCTCCACACAGGTCCTCCGGTCACAATTGGTGTTGTCAGCAGGACGTGGGTAGTCACAGAACATGCTTAAATGCACCTGTGACTTCAGAACGAAGTCAAAAATGGTGGGGAGATATGTAGTAAAGCGAAGTCCAGATTGAAAAGATGTTCCCACTAGTTTGGCTAACAGGGAATTCCCCTTTGGTTGACCTATTAGAGTTCTGGTCTTTAGTTCGAGCAGTCCGGGGTTTGATCCCACCACCAATGCATTTTTCACATTTCCATCACATCATATATTTCAGGTTGTCAATCAGGTCCATATATTTGTAGAGTACATTTGGAAGGGGGATTTAAAGATACTTCAGAAAAGGAAATATTACTTTTGTATATAGTACAGAAATACATACAGAAAGAATACCAATATCGTTCACCAACAATCAAACTGCTTCATCTGTGACCATAATACATCCATAAAATATCAAGTTTAAAGGTTGTCCTGATTGGGCTTTATCAAGGTTTGGGTTAATCAGTGCTGCCCTGTAGGAATGTTGCCTTTCAGGGGTGGGGGGGAGAGATTTCCAGGGTGAGGGGGAAGATATCCTAAGATATACTGTTACAGCGGATCTAAAACACGAAACCCGATGATCTTTCTCATCAATTTGCTGCTCAGAATCATACACCGGACCTGGATACTATTCTTCCCGACCAGATGGTCATTGGGATTCTCACCTTGGACACTGAGGGGGTTGTCTGGGAGGCCCAGAAGTACTACCCTGATCCTGGAGGTGGACCTCTCGGGCGGCTCTTCGTGCTACCTGCTGCTCGGTTCATCCAGAATTCCAAGTTCACCTGTCATTCTGGTATTCAGAGAACCCTCCATCTGCTCCTACAACATTTCTGGTGGCCCTCAGTCCAAGCAGATGTGCAGATGTGCAAGACTGTGCCGGGCTAAGACTTGTCACCAGCTGTTGTCCGGACTCCTCCATCCACTGCCCACTCTTGGTCAACCCTGGTCACATATCTGCCGGGACGTCATCACTGGACTTCCCATCTCCAAGGGCATGAACACCATCCTCATCGTAGTGGACCAATTCTCCAAAGCAGCACACTTTGTGGCTCTGCCCAAGCTGCCATTGGCCCAGGACACTGCTGACCTTCTAGTCCACCATGTGTTTTGAGTGCATGGCAACCCATTGAACATCGTGTTGCATCGAGGACCTCAGTTTACATCGCAAGTCTGAAAGAACTTCTGCTCAGCGCTCGTGGCCTCGGCCATTCTCTCATCCAAATTTCATCCCCAGACCAGTGGCTAGGCAGAATGGGCAAACCAGGAGCTCTAGTCCACCCTCCGGTGTGTTATATCTTAACACCAATCATCCCGGAGCATTCAGCTGTCATGGGTGGAATACATTGATAACTCCCGTGTGAGCTCAGCAACTGGAATTTCATGTTTTGAATGTTCATTGGGTTATCAACCTCCTCTGTTCCCAGCTCAAGAGTCAGATCTTTCAGTGCCCTCTGATCAGGCCCACCTACAGCAGTGTCAACGGGTGTGGAGCACCGTCTGTTCCGATCTGCTCCGGATGAGGAACCAGACTACACGTCATGCAGATCTGCACCGAACCCTGGCCCTCCAATACCAGCGGGGCCAGGAGGTGTGGCTATTGGCCAAGGACGTTCCGCTCAAGGCAAAAGCCAGGAAATTGGCACCGAGGTATCACAGGCCCTTCGTGATTGACCATATCGTCAACCCCGCCGCAGTCAGTCTCCGTCTGCCTTGATCGCTTCGAATCCATCCTGTGTTTCATGTGTCTCGGTTGAAGCCTGTCCACACCAGCGCTCTGTTGAAGCTGGTGAAAATTGTAACTGAACTTTCAGGTCTTTTTTTTTTTTTTAGAAAATCCTCCTCTATACCACTTCATCATGAAGCTCTATAACTTCATGCCTCATAAGAAAGCTCTTATATCGTGTATATATAATCTTGTTCTTTCAATGGACAATCATCCATTCAATAAAATTAGTTGTAATTGGGAACACGAGTTGGGTCTGGATTTCAGGGAAGATTTGTGGGTTAAGGCTGTCGACAGAATTTGTACATCATCATCTTGTACAAACTTTCCCTAATTCAATTTAAAGCAGTACATAGGCTCCATTTATCAAAGTCCAAATTATCCAAAATTTATCCCAGTGTCTCTGATCTGTGTGATAGATGTAACTCCTCTCCCTGTGATTTATGTCATATGTTTTTTCTGTGCCCCAAATTCAGCCATATTGGATTTTGTATTTGGATGTTTTTTGGAGCTCTTTGAGTCCCCACTGTGGCCCTTACTAAGGTGGCTAATTGCCTTTACCCCATTGCTAGCATGTTGCAGAATATTATTATCCCGGATTAAGCTCCATGAACCCCCATCCATTTCTCAATAGTCCAGGTCCAGGTCTCATGTTTTTCTTAAAACTTGAAAAAATCAAGTTTAGTCTTAGAGGGAGGGCTGATGGGTTTCTAAAATGTGGCAACCATGTATTTCTTATCTTGGATCTTTAAAAAATATTGGACCTGATTGAAATGATTGACATGGGTGCATTTTTATTTATTTATTTATATTGTTATTATTTTGGAGGGCCGTGGTTCGTATATTGATGTTGGATATTTTGAAGGTTCAGGTTGTAGCATATTCGACTGCACTTTCATTGTGCTTGCACATTTGGAAGCAATGTATTTGGAAGCAGGTGTTTTGTTTTGTCTATTGGTGGAAAAATGATAAATAAATGTTAAAAACAACAACAACAAGAAAAAAAACCCAAATGGTGTTTGCAAACTGTCACAGCCCTATGAGATAGCATGCTTAGGGGACTTGGCAGAGAATAGGGAAGTGTGGAATGAGTTGCTTGGTCTACTGCCATCACAACCCAGACCTGGTTAAGCGGCAGAAAATCAAAGATTATTATTATTTAAGCTGCCCCCATTTACTATAGTAGACCCACTAAAAATTTTGACACAACTCCACTTCTCCATGGAGAAACATACTTACATTTCCTGGTGTTCCCAAATGGTGTCCCAATGAGTTACTAATGAGTACCAACTCTGCTTTACTTCTGAGATCTGATGGCATCAGGGGGTCATTTTATCTCTATTATATGCCTGGTTATTTTAGAGCATTACAAGATGATCACATGTATTGTTTTTGAGTTATCAATTTAACAAACAGGAAGGGATGGGCTCATGTATCTAATCCTTCACTGCATTTTACAGCGTACATGCCTCAGGTTCTTCAAAGACTTGAGGACAATTGGATGATACAGAAAGTTGGTGTCACTGAGGAATGTAAGGCCACTCTTTGTTCTCCAGCCACAGTGATTACGGAGAAACAGCAACCGAGTATTTCATCAGCATCACGGGCCCAAACAAGTGTTTATTATTTTAATGAAAAATAGTCAAGTAGCTCAACTGAACACCAGGGATCTGAGTAATTTAAGACCAAAAGCTTCAGTGGTTATTGAGATACAAAGAGTAGGCATTCCAAGACAATAAAATGTTTAATTATTGCAAATAAAAATTTGAAGTCTTGAAATAATCTCAAACTCAAACGTCCAAGGTGAGTTATTAATGAGATCTGAAAAACAGTCCATTCGACTGCTCCTTTATTTTCACTTGGGGTCACCACAGCAAATCCAAGGTGGATTTACATCAAATGCTATTCCTGACATAACGCCACATTACATGGAGAAATGTGGCAGGGGTGGGGTTTGAACCAGGAACCAAATGTGCTAACCACTTGTCCACCACCCCTGCTATTGAGATCTGAAAAACAATATCTGAAAAATATTTTTTGTCTCATTACAGCAGTAACACTTCAGTTTCTGCAAACACATTCCATTAGATTCTATAGAAACTTGTTTGCAAACAATTTGTCTCCCAGATTAAGACAGTGCAACCAGCAGGTCCTGACAAACAGCACAATAACCACTTAAGCAAAAGCGGTGAGACTGATGGAATATAGTACACAACAATTAAATGTTTTACCGGAAATGGAAGAGGGTGACAGTATTTATTGAGACAGCGACAGAGAAACGCTTCACTGAAATAGCACGTTGTGTTTGGTGATGATAGTTAATGTGCAGCATTCTCATGAATATGATTCGACACTGCTGGCTTCCATAAAGCACAAAACAAATTTATTTCCAAATAATACACTGGCTTCATTTCATTCAGGACTTTCATGACTGTGAAATTTATTTTTGACCATTTAAAGTCAGACAGACCACCCAAAGCCTGCTGAGAGTTTTTTAAATAAGAAGAGTGTGATGCCATGGGGCAGTGATGGTGTAGTGGTTAAGCATTGGGCTTCAGACCAGAGGATGCTTGGTTCAAAACCCAGCCAGACCAGAAAATCACTAAGGGTACTTGGGCAAGGTTGTTAATCCTGGTGTGCAGTGAGCGCCTTGTATGGAAGCACCCTGACATCAGTGTGTGTGTGAATGGGTGAATGTGAGGGATAATTGTAGAGTGCTTTGAGATTCTGATGCAGATGGAAAAGTGCTATATAAATGCAGTCCATTTACCATATGACTGAGTGAGGGTCAATTTACAAAATTTCACCCACACTCAAAAAAGAAAGAAAAAAAAGACAATCCAGCAGTTCCTGACATACGGCACAACAACCACTTAAGCAAACGCGGGGAGAAATCTGTGTTGCTCTCATCCTCCCAGGTCTTTGGCCACAGTACTCTCAAACTTATGTGGATGATCATAAACTATTAAAGTTTTGTTTTGGAAAAGGTCAAGCTCATTTGGGTCAAAGAGTCAAAATTTAGGTTTTACACTTCAATTTACACAAACTTCACAGACATATGTAGATGTGTTCTGGAATTGCCAAGGCAGGATCAAATTTACCAAAAGTCAAGGTCATTTGGATCAAAGGTCAAAATTTATTTATTTATTTTAACTTCAATTTGCACCAAGAATTGAAGTACATATGGAGGTGGGTTCTGGAATTATCTCTCAATGTCAAATTCTCAAATCACTGGGGTCACGGTCATTCTGGGGTTCAAAGGTCAAAATGTAAGTTTTTCACAATCTTGTCACACATACAGAAGTGTATTCTGGATTTCCCCACACAAGAATAAATTTACCAAAGTGATTGAGGTCAAAGATTTTTTTTTCACTCCAATTTGGCACACATATGGAGGTGAGTTTTGGAATTGTCATTGGGGCCAAGGTCATGTCTACCTGCCTGTCTGCTGGCCTGCTCCTCAAAGGTCCTTTTGCTGATTTCTACAAAATGTGGTGTGTCACTAGAGATAGACTCCAACATTGCACTTAAATAATTAATTTTGGCAAAGGTCAAAATCAAAGAGTTGATTTTCAATCTGAATTGTACCAAACGTGGAACATGCTTTGGTGGATTCTATATAGAACTGCCCTGGCAAGGCTAGACAGAAGTTACTCATTTGGGTAAAAATCAAGGTTATTGCCACTGGTACTTTTAAAAAGTAATCCAATTACTGATTAATGATTATTCCTTGAAAAAGTAACTTACTCAAAGTAAGTCCCTTCGGCTGCTCCCTTGTTTTGTACTCGGGGTCACCACAGCAAATCCAAGGTGGATCTGCATGTTGAATTGGCACAAATTTTCCACATTACATGGAGAAATGTGGTAGGGGTGGGATTCGAACCGGGAACCATCTGCACTGAAACCAAGTGTATTAACCACTTGGCCACCACCCCTACAAAAAAGTAACTTACTCAATTACTCAATTTTAAAAGATCACTAGTTAGATTACAAGTTACTTTATTAGATACTTTCAGCAGCTGCCCACAACACCCCCTGCCACCGCAACATGAAAATGGCAACTGGTTTTGCCATTAGTCACCCTTTCCTGACTTCAGTGAACATAAATACTTGTTTTATTAAAACAATAAATAAAGACTTTGTTGTTGACAGCACTGTAATGGTAAAACTTACAATTTCTAACCAACATTGTTTATAAATGTAACTATTACATTTTTTCTAACATTTAATTTCTTTCTAAATATTTTAGCTGTTGAAATTATTATTATTATTATTATTATTATAAGCAGTATTAATGGTATGAAAAAATGTCTTCAAAAGTGGACCTATAATCAAGGTGTGTTATGGGTCCACGTTGCACCCCCCCCCCCCCCCCCCCCCCCACACACACACACACACACATGCTCCCATTCTGTCTGGATTCACCCCTGGTTTGCTGTCAGAGAAGGAAGAATGTATAAGGTGTATTTATGCAGAAAACACGACCAGATTGGCAGGTACGAAAGTTTTATCAGCATTTTTTACATCATGTTATCATCAGAAAGAGACTTTAGGTGCATTTGGGTGGAAAAAAGCATTAATATTTGTTGCTAACGCGCCACGGGTCTTCGCTATTTTTAGTGAGGACACACAGAGCACCTCAGAGTTTTAAAGAAAAAAAAAGTGTAAAATTTTCTTTGTAAAGCTTAGTGCAGGTTGAGAGATGACAACTGTTTTTTCAACTTGGAGCTGCTGCACAAAACTGCAGCTGAATAGCTCCCAGCTCACTGAAAGTTGGCAAAGTGGGCAGTTCAGTCAAACCCCAACCTCCCCCTGCAGTTTTAATGCTGTGATCGACCCACAATACAAAAATAACAGTAACACACAGTGTCTTGGAGAAGTAACTTTAATCCGATTACTGATTTGGAAAGATTCATGCGTTAGATTACTCATTACTAAAAAAAAGAGTTCCGATTACTGGCATCACTGTTGGTGTCAAATGCCAGATTGCTGTAGTCCTTACTGTCTTCATGCCCACCGGTACTGTTCCCCAGTAATATTCAAAGTGCATCCAGCAAACAACACCAGTGTAAATGGACTTTTATACTGGCTGCATTGGGAAGCATGAAAAACGTACATTACTGGAGTGCTAATGAGTATTTGAATCAGATGGTAATTGCAGTAATTAGTTTGCTGTGTTCAGAGCACTTTGATGCTGCATACTCTACAGTTTGCAACTAAATGGAGCGGAGTAGCGTTGTAGATTTCCGCCAGGGTTGTATTTTTACATATTTCTTCATGGATTTAGGATTGAGCTGAAATTGAGCCCAGGAGTTTACGCCTCTGGTGAATTTAATTTGTTGTGACACTTTCCTTGCTGTAGAAGAGTGAATTATCTCGCGTGCACGCTTGCCCTCTCTTGCACATTCACCCTCGGAGACACCCCTCAAAGCCGCGGCTCATTTTCAATCTTTAAATATGCCGAAATTCAGATAGACAGGCGTGCACGCTGCGCATGTGCGCACACACACACACACACACACACACACACACACACACACACACACACACACACACACACACACACACACACATGCCTGTCTATCTGCAAACAGAGCAAGTGTGTGAGTATGGATGTAACGAGCAGCATCCGTCGCTCTGTGGGAGATAACGCTCTCCTTTAACCTGTTTCAAGGACTCCAAAAAGATTGTGTGCCTGCACGTGCAAGAGAAAAAGACCAGAATGCGCAAGACAGAAAAAAAAAGATTGTGTCATACTAAAGCGTACTGCTGAAGACTCTTTTGTGATTGCTTCTTGAACAGTTTATATTCATCTGTGACCATTTGAAATGCACTTGAATGCACAAGAGGGATTAGTTAAGGTTCAAAGAAGATAGCCGCTGTGGTAACTACAGATATTTGTTGTGTCACACTGAGGCTTAAATCTTAGCTTTAAATTCCAAACAGCAGCTTTCTTGTGCAGCACCACATCTGCAGCACTGGTGTCATACTGCTAATAATAAGAAGCCCCGTGTTAAAAAGACACAGCCAGTAAGCAGCGGCGGCACACGGATGGCTGTGTTATTTATTCTGATAGTTGGAAAGTGAAAAACAGCAAAGGTGCAAAGTTTGCAAAGTCACCGGGGATCTGTGTGCAGCTTCAAAAGCTGAGTATTTAACCACATGACTACCTTGACACACCGCAGGTGGAGTTTCTTGGGAAAGGATCAATTGACCTCTTCTTCCTCCCCCTCATGATCTCTGCTACTCTCTGTCGACAACACTGTCTCCATCAGCATCTTTCCCTCTACTGCTGATGCATCACATATGAAGTTCTGAGACATGCCAAGAACAAGAATCAATCTGAGTTATTATATTTTTATTTCTTGGTGGAGGAAATCTAATAATCTAATTTATTTCACTTCACAGTACTGTATGTGGAAGTGGTTTTAAAATAAAGAAACAGCAAAACAATTACAAATTATGTTACAATATAGCATACTAGCACATTGCCCATGGGGATCCATGGGCTATAGATTGGGTAGTGTGTATAAAATAGGTACTTAACGTTTTTGTGGTAAGGGTGGTAAGAAATTATGCAAAGCTTGTATAATGAGTTGGAATGGTGTGTGAGTCCAGAATGTTTTTAGAACCTTAGACCTCAACAATTTTTAGAAGAACTCAATCCTTTTATTTCCTGTTAATTATGTAACTTTTTCATGTTAATTCACTGTCTTGATGTGTTTATAAATTGTTTAGGTTTTTGTTATCATACACATTATTATTCTTTTATTTCTACTTCTATTTTGTCATTTGATTTTTAAATGGACCACAATGGAAATGTTTTCACTTTCTTGTGTCATCCATGTATTTTTAACATATTTATAATTATATTATGTATTTACATCAAACTTAAAATCACTCACCACACTCACACTTTTGATATAAAGATAACTTACCACCCCCTGCTGGAATGGCATGAGTAGTTAGCAACACACATGCATGCACGCACACACGCACAGCTACTGCAAGAAGTTGTTTTTAATTTGACAAACAAGGACAGTGGCTGAAGACATTAAAACCACTAAAGATTTCACTCATGGTACCAACATGAAACTTAAGTCACTAATGGCAATGGCAACATGACACTCATCAAAACTGACTAAACCAAATGAGCTACAAAAACACAATAAATCAATAACACCAACAATACTGTAAAACTAACATAAACCATAACAACAACATTTAAAACCTCAAAACCCTGAACTCCCATAGTGAATTGCAGCACAACATCTGTTGTTTATTCACAGCATTCATCCCTGACCCAAAATACATAAGCGTGCCAAACACCAAATGTCAGCTCTCCACAGTTTTTGCGTGCTGGAAACCACACACACACACACACACACACACACACACACACACACACACACACACACACACACACACACACACACACACACACACACACACACACACACACACACACACACACACACACACACATAGTGGCCACTTGGCTATTATAATATAGATGGAGGAAATAATACATCAAATAATTTAGAAAGTTTTATTATAGCATGCTGCCACTGATAAACTAAAAAAAACAAAATCCTTGTAAGGGTGGTCTCCCATTGCTGAGTTTTGATACCAGATTTTTGGATGTTTTTAGGGTTTTAAAAAAAGGTACCCAATCACAGCCTGGCATCAGGTGTAAATGGTTTTAAAAATGGTGTTGTAGAACATTGTGAGCAAATGTGAAATTTTTGAACATTTTTTAAAAATGTTGTGATGTCAATAGTAGAGAAGCTTGAATCTTCGACTGGACTGGGTTGCTTGATGCGAGGACGTTTCGCTTCAAATCACAGAAGCTTCCTCAGCTAAAATTCTTGCTCTGGTAGTCTGACTTCTGTCTTGACTCTTGTAGAGAAGAATAACAGAAGCCACAAAAGCTGTGATGTCAAGATACATTCATCCATCCATTTTCTCATTTTAAATTAAGGGTCATGGGGGCTGGAGATCATCCCAACAGTATGTCAGGATACATTGTGATCCAAAACTGTGAATAGTCTGATGCAATTTGTGCAGAGTTGGGGTATTAGTTTGCTCAATTAGGTGACAGTGGACATGTGGGTGCAAAATACAGTCATGGAGACCAACCATTCTCTGAGATGTGTAATCAGCAATCATCAGTTTCACTTGTTTGTAAGCAATTGTATAACAGTACTTAATACACATTTTGCTTGCTAACTTAATAAATTGGGCCTGATTTCCTCAATTTTTGAATTGCAACAGAAATTGAGGGGGGGGAAAATCTGCTGTGGGAGACTGCCCAAAATCACATAAATTCAAAGTAATCATATCATTTGAAGGGGTTCAGACAGGATTGCACAGAACTTTGAAAATGTAATTTAACAGCACATTTTTTTTTCTTAGCAGTGTAACCCAGTTGAGCAAACAGAGTACAAAATTCAACTTCATGACTGACTGAAAGTTTGTCCAAACTATGAATTCTCTGCATTCATGTGAGTGTGTCTGTACGCTTTTGTTTTGTTTTTGTTTTTTTAAGGGGAAGCTCCACTTTCAGGTGAGCAACTCCATTATTACGCAATGAAACTGTCAAGTTGTTATCACTTTACTGTGTTTTCAGCAACTCCATTTCACAACATGTACAATGGAATTTATTTCACACATCCAAAGATCTAGCTTCACTTGGTGCAAAGAACCGCATGATGCATTGCAAGTGTTACTTGTAGTGCCAGCTGTTGCAGTTATAGTTTTCACATACTGTGCCTGTTTCCTTAAAATTCTAAATAGAATTTCACATATCTCCACATGCACCTATGGGTGTGCTGGTCTAAAAATGAGGTCAGGTGCATTTACCTCGCAGGAAGGGTGCAACACTCAGTCGCGCCTAACATAAACAGGTTCTTAACACATGTACACCCTGCTTGTATAAACAACAAAAATGAATTGAAAACAACCATTAAAAGAAATAAAAACAAAACTGACAGGTTAGCACAGATCCCTGAAACATCTCACTTACATTTCTCTCTTATCGAGTGTGCTTTCTTAATAGCTAAGCAACTGGCATGCTTTGGCTTTAGGGGATGACAAATGATGGGTGGTTCGAACAGTTTATTACTATATGCTACCTCAAAGACATGCCTATGATTACTCAAGGGGATAAATCCAAACCTTTTGCCACCAGCATCCAACCTTGGACTCAGATGATGCTTCCAAACAGCAAATATGACTTTTGCATGCCCCAAATGCATGCTCGCCAGTCTGCAGTCTTTCGAAATGACTGCGCTAGACATTGTTTATGAATTGTTCAAGTCTGTATTTAGATAAAAACCTCTTAGCTTCCTAATGTTAGAAAAGCCCCATTATGATAGCTTATGGGCCAGTCACACGGCACTTAACGAAGGGCAACAAAGCCCAAACGAAACAAGAAACCTCAACTTTCGTTGACTTTCATTGGCATCGTTTAACCTTCGCTCAGCTTTGTTCCTGCAGCTGACGCTTCATCAGGATTTTTAAACTGTTGAAAAATTTGAACGAAGGGTAACGAAAATCTCAATTTGTCCATGTTTCATTTTACTGTCGTTCTTGGGGTTTTTAATCATTTTTTTAGGTTTTGTAATTTTTTGTTTGTTTGTTTGACTTCGTTCGTTTTCACACAGTGCAGAAGCTGGTTTGTGAGCGCTGCTGCTGATGCTGCATTCATGTACCGTCAGAAATTACAGAGCAAACTCAGCCTGTTTGCTTGGATTTTTTTTATCTGGGTGGGGGGTTAGCTTCAATGGGCTCAGACACCTTATATAGGCCAGAATTAATCTTTTGTGTGTATACAATTAATTATTTTGCCACAAGGAACTGCTGAATTTGAAACAAGAAAAAAAAATTGTGTAATTTCCGACGGTACTTGAACGCAGCGTCAGCGGCAGAAGCAGTTCCTGCGTGCGCTTATTTTTATTTTATTATTTATTTATTTTATTTATATTTTATTTTTATTAAATATAACAATATCAGTGTAGAAATGATAATCCAGCCCTTCTGTACATGTGGCAACAGGTAGATAATTCAAAAGATTATATAAAGAGCTGTTCTGGAAGGCAGAATTCACATTGTGGAACAGCTGCAGCTGGTGGAAATAACCGCACATAGGGAGTCAATGTGCGTTCACATGGACTGATCAATTTACTGCTCTGATATATTCAATCATCTTTACACTTATATTTATTCCTGTTTTGATAGTTTTCTGTTATAAATCAATATATACCCTGTGCCTTGTATATATATTCTATGGCCACAGGGGTGCGCATATTGCACATTGCAAAAGTTTATATTGCCAAAGTTTATACAATGGGTTAGGTTTAAAAAAAAAAAATTGTCAGTCAACTACACCAAGACCTGGAGAAACTGCATTTCGTTCTGCCTGTAAGGGTCGAGTGACAATAAAAGTGAGTCTGAATCTGATATATAGCTTAGTAATGTAATACAGTGATACAGCAGTGACCATGGCACACCAGAGGTTTTTTTGTTTTACATTGGAGCAAGATGGAGCGCGCAGCATGTTGTCAGACAGGAACCAGAGCAGGTGGGTCCACCGACGTGCACACAGACCTCCACAGCTTCTGTTTGCAGTTTCTCCAGGACTCAGGTGCTATGAGCTCCGTCCCAGTGCCGAGTCCTGGAACTCAGAGATGCAGACACACACAGCTCCAGCTGTGGCTCCAGGCGTATTTCCTTTAAAGCGTTGAGATCGTTAGCTTTGGTTTTGTTAAGTTCCTCTTTCATCCCTTTTGCGCTCTTGCTTCGCAGGCTATTCGGTGATAAAGCTCTTTTGTCCACCTTTTCTCAAGGAATTGTGACTTTTTAAAATTTTTCCCTTCGTTGAGGAATCGTTGTGTGCCGTGTGACTGGGCCATTAGCCTGTTGGCCGTAAACTGTTGCTACTGTGTTTATGTTAAAATCATTTATTGTGAAGCATATTCAGGAAAACTTTGATTAGCAATAGCTTTACATGCACTCACCAGCTCACTGTGTGGCATACTGTGGTCTACATGGGGCAGCATCACACACACAACGTACAGTCAGCTCAAAACAAACTGTTACTGCAGCCCGTAATGACTGCACTATCCAAAACAGTTTCAAAACTTCAGTTTTTGCTTAAAGCACATTTCTGCTCTGTCTTTCATTTGTAAATATTTTGGTCAAATGGAAACGCCGATCATGTCCAGTTAGCTTAACTGACAACAATGTTTCAGACTGCAGCAGGCTGAAATCTTCAGAGAAGGTTTCCACAGCACTGCTGAAAGAAAAATAAAAAACATTTTTCCTTAAAGCTGCATATTGTACGAGCTGTGTCAAGTTCCTTCTTCCCCAAGAGAATTTACAGTCTCAAAATGATCGTCCTCAGACAAAAACCGATGTGCTTGAATTCATTTTTTCTTCTGCGCCAGTACACAGCTCTGGTGTACAATGTTGCATTCTTTCAGGTTCATTTGGGAAACATTTAGTGAGCACAAATCTCAACATTATTGATATGCAAGGATCAATTTGTGGAAATTCAAATTGATTGAGAATCTTGATTTTTCCATTTCCCTCAAATGTCTTTTGTATGAACACAACTATACGAAGGCTGATGCATAAATATAGTACAATGCACAGAGATTTGAATCATATACACGTATAGTAGATACACACACCTCGCTGCATGGATTTAATTGCCTCTGTGTTTGTGATTACGGCTCTGTAGGAAGTCAAATGTAACACTTGGGTGCCCTGCAGTGTTGTACTCTGAATTAACTCTATATGTTAAAATCTTTCTAATCTTAGGATTGAACCTGTGTTATTTTTTCACAGTCATGATGTATTTCAATATGTGGAAAAGGTATAATACAAGGTTGTCAAGGCTAATGCTGAGACCCTGATTCATGCATTTGTTTCTTCTAGATTGGACTACTGCAATGTTCTATTTTCTGGTTTACCACAATCCAGCATCAGGGGTCTCCAATTGGTTAAAAATGCTGCTGCTGCCAGACCTTTGACAGGGAGCAGAAAGTTTGACCACATTACACCCATTCTGGCCTCTTTACTAATTTATTTCATTTATATCATGCCAAATCACAACAAAGGCGCTTCACACAAGTAAGGACTAACCTTACCAACCCCTAGAGCAAGCACACAGGCAACATTGGTAAGGGAAAAAACTCCCTCTGATGATTTGAGGAAGAAGCCTTGAGCAAACCAGACTCAAAGGGGTGCTTGGCCATGCTACCGACGCAATACAAATATACAGGAAATTTTGGGAGTCCATGCTGATGCACAGGACGGGAGGTCTGCAAAAGAAGACATCCACTCCCATCTCTGGAAGGAGCCGCACCTCAAACAGAGAGAAAAAACAGAATCAGGCAGTAGAAAGACAACAAATACAGTATAATTTCACAGCATTAAGCAAAAAGAAAAACAGAAGAAATACTAAGGTGATCACCGGCCATTAGCCCTAAGCTTCACTAAAAAAGTAGTCCTGAGAACGCAGAGCCCGGGCCGGTACGTAGGGTTTAATTTGGTTAGCTAAGGTAGGGAGGTGCCAGTCCGTGAACAATTTTATAGGCTAGTAGTAGAACCTTAAAATCTGATCTCACTGGGACAGGAAACCAGTGAAGAGATGCCAAAATGTGTGTAATGTGGTCAAACTTCATTACACCCATACATTGGTCAAAGTCTGTTTTGGACCCTGCCTTTTGCCTCATGTTTTGGTTGCCATTGCTGATAATTGACTGCCTCCTTGTGTACCAAACCTTGCAAGTAATTCCAGTAAAACCTTTTGAACATCTTCCTCCTGTGTCTGAGCTCAGAGTTTGTGTTCAGCCATTTAAGGTTACAGAACCCGTTAGAACGATCTGGCCAAACATGGACACAGCTGACTTGCAACCTTTTCGTCTGACAGTGCACGCTCAAGGTCAACAGCTGGCACAACAAGAGGCCAAGCTCTCCACACTATGTGCAGGTTTTAGCGAGCTGGCTAAACGACAAGATATGAGGATGTCCTCCTTAAGGTCTCAGGTCAGACAGCTTTTGTCCAGATTGGATAATCACACTCCTTCAGCAACGCAAACCAAAACAACCACCAATGTTTCTGTCCGATAGGACGAATATAGCATTCATGATATTGCACCTGACTGGACAGGCAGCAGCCTGGGCTACAGCTGAATGGAGCCACCGGTCACTTTCCTGTCAGTCTCTCTGCCTTTTTATCACCGTTCAGCAGCAAGTGTTTCAACATACATCAACAGGTCGGGAGGAGGCAAGGTCTCAGATGAAACTTAGGCAGGGGGAATCGAAGGTGACCAACTACGCCATAGACGTCCATATCCCACCAGCCAAGAGCGAATGGAACATTGTGGCACTGATTGATGTTTTTTCCATGATCTCCCCAACAACATCAAGGATCAGCTGATTCCTGTGGACCTTGCAGAAGATTCAGGTTCATCAGCAGAGCAGCTGGCTTCAGTTATGGACTCTGTTATGTCCAATTAGCTCTCCCATCAAGAACGTTTTTCTGGTGAGTCTGGTGATGTCAGATTGTTTATCACGCAATGTGAGTTACATTTCAAACTGATGTCATTAATGTTTCCGCCCGATAGGATAAATATAGCATTCATGATACCACACCCAACTGGATGGGTGGCAGCCTGAGCTACAGCTGAATAGAGCCGCTGGTCAGTTTCCTGCCAGACTCTTGGCCTTTTTATCACCGTTCTGCAGCAAGTGTTTCAGCATACATCACTGGGTTTGGAGGTGGCAAGGTCTCTGATGAAACTTAGGCAGGGGGCATGGAAGGTGTCCGACTACACCATAGACATCTGTATCCTGGCAGCCAAGAGCAAATGGAACATTGTGGCATTGACTGATGTTTATTTCCAAGGTCTCACCAACAACATCAAGGATCAGCTAATTACCGTGGACCTCGCAGAAGATCTGGGTTCATCAGCAGAGCAGCTGGCTTCAGTCACGGACTCTATTATGTGCAATCAGCTCTCCCATCCAGAATGTTTTTCCATGTAGTCTGGTGATGTCAGACCGCTTTTCACGCAATGTGAGTTACATTTGAAACTGATGTTATCAATGTTTCTGTCCAATATGACAAATATCTCACCTGACTGGGCGGGTGGCAGCCTGGGCTACAGCTGAATGTAGCTACCAGTCAGTTTCTTGGCAGTCTTGCCATGGACCTCGCAGAAGATCTGGATGTGCTTATTGCACTGGCAATCAAGGTAGCTAGGAAGATGTCAGACAGACCACAGAGGGAAGTTCGCTCTCATGGTCACAGATTGTCCGTTCACAGCCATCGTCCAGCGAGTTCAGCCTGGTCCAGCCCCAGTTTGTCCAGAGATGACACAGAAGAACCGATGCAGCTGGGACGCACTCGTCTCTCCACGGAGGAGCTTTGCCATCATCAAGAGGAAGTACGGTGCTTCTTTTACGGTCAATTGGGTCACATGATTTTGAGTTACCTGGTCACTGGTGCCTCCGCTCAAAATAACTCTGCTGTACAGGTGAGTCAAAATTAAATTTCTGGCAATTCTGCCCATAACATGATAAAAGCTAAATTATCCTCTGAGCATTTCTCAGTGCCACTGGCAGTTTTCATTGACTTGGGCTCTGATGATAATCTGCTGCATTCTTCTCTTGTCAGGAACCTTTATCTTAAGTATATTGCCTCCCACGCCCCTGAAGGTGAACATGGTGCATGGCAGTTCTCTGGGATGTATTTCTCACTGGACACAATCTGTTCAATTAACTGTCGCTAACAACCACTCCAAAACCATTAGCTTTTATGTGTTTGACAATATGACTCACCCAGCTATTTTAGAGCACCCCTGGCTCAAGGATTCAAGGATTCAAGGATTCAAAGGAATTTTATTGTCATATGCACAGAAGAACATGTTCCCTGCACAATGAAATGTGTCTACTGCATTTAACCCATCCTAATTGCCAGTAGGAGCAGAAGTCGCCATTAGGCGCCCGGGGACCAGCTCCAGATGTACATCCCTGCCTTGGTCAACAGCAGGGCTGAGCAAACCAAGACCGACCCATAACAAACGACACACACACAACACACAACACACATAGGCCGGCCCGGTACATAACATATTGAAAAGCAAAACACGAGGGAAAAGGAGAAAAAAAAAAAACCCCTCATAGCCGTTGCGTTACACAGCAGCAATGAGGAAAAAAAATCCCCATCAGCACAGACACACAGACAAAACAAGGACGCAGGACGACAACCGAGATTTGAAAGGTCCAGTTTATCAGAACACTCCGGAGGTAGCCTATTTGGCGCCGTCAACGGCCTTGTCTGACAGTCCTGGAGGGGGAGGGGCTCAGCCCTGAGCAGTCCACTGTCACAGTCAACGTCAGAGCTGGAGAAGCTGAGGGGAGGGGGGAAGACCAGGGAGCAAGGCTTAAGTGTTGATCTTCTGAGGAGGTTTTATCACAGCGACCTTGAAGTGCAGCTGTGTTAGGGAGGCCAAATGAATAACCAGATTAGCAGACGCCTGAAAGATTCCACAGTTCTGAGAACAGAGTGGCTCTCAATGCATCTGAATGTGAATCTGAATCTCAGACAGCACAACCCAAATATTGATGGGGCTGTTGGTGAAATTAATTCAAGGGGTCCCAATTGTGCCAGCACCTGCCTTGTTTGGCATCTCATCAGGACCACCAGTCCTGACCTCATCGGTGTTCCAGTGTGCTATCATGATTTCACTCAGGTCTTCGGTAAGATCAAAGCAAAGTCATTGCCACCACACCGAAGCTATGACTGCGCCATTGACTTGCTTCCCAGTACCACTCCTCCTATGGGTAAATTGTACTTTCTGTCTGCACCTGAATGCCAGGCCATGAATGACTACGTCCAAGAGTCCTTTGCCACAGGATTTACTTCTCCTGCATTCAATGGGAGGTTGGAGACATGGAGATAGAGTTGTTCATGTTCAAGGTCTCCACTGTTGAAGCAGTTTGTCCAACCAGTAACTGTGTGTTTTATGCATTTGGAAAAGGCTGACAACCAGGTGCTCTGAGGTGTCATATAGGAAGTGCTGAGAGAGCATGGGGTACCAAGTCTGCTGCAACACATGATCTGGTCTCTGCAGAACAAAAGTAGGAGCTGTGTACAAGTTCTCACCATTTAATAAGACCCGTTTCCAGTAGGTGATGGATTCCACCTGTCCTGTTCATGATTTTTATGGACAGGACTTTAAGGTGAAATAAAAAATTAAAGGGGTGTACAGTTTGGTGACCTAAGAATTCTGCTTTTTGCCGATGATGTGGTTCTGTTTGCCTCATCAGACAATGACCTCCATCGTGCAGTGGGCAGTTTTCAGGTTGAGTGTGAAGCGAGTGGGAAGAGGATCAGCGCCTCCAAATCTGAGACCATGATCTTCTATCAGAAAAGGGAAAAGGGTCCCACTGGGACAGAGGAGGGTTACTGCCCCAAGTGGAGGAGTTCAAGTATTTTGGAGTCTTCTTCATGAGTGAGGGTAAGATGTGAGATCGATAGATGGATCAGTGGGGACACTGTACCAATCAGACGAAGTGAAAAAAGCTGAGTTGGAAAGTAAGACTCTCGAATTATCATTCAATTTACACTTCTACCCTCACCTGTGGTCATGATCTTTGGGTTGTGACTCCAAGAAACATTGATACAATCACTAGAATTTAGGTTAGGGTATCCAGGCTTATACTCAATTCTTATTAATGGGAAGGCATCTGAGTGGAGCCAGTGAAGGTTAGGGCTGTTCATGTTATATAGAGAAAAAAATAAAAGTTGTGAGAGACTTCGGGCCACATGTTGTTTTTGTTCCACTTATGGTTTGTTAGGTGCAGACCAAATGTGAACTCAATCAGATAAGATTTTGAGGTCCCCCAGAGTGACACATTTTCCTCTCGCTCCACTGGCAAGGCAATGTCACCTTAACAAAAGAACACTCTGATGCCATTGTTTTCTTTTACAGGTACATGTGATGGCTTCTAATCGCAAAAATGGTAGTTGATTGGTCACCCAGAGGAGAACATTACTGGAATTACTGGATTACTACATTGCTTGTTTGGGGCAAATTGTTGCTTTGTGGGGGACCACTAAACAATGTCTGATTACAAAAAAAATTAGCACAGACCTTTTATTTTATTAGTTGAACTAGAACAACATGTGGCCCAAAAGATTTTGTAACATTTGACATTTTGGACA
The DNA here is from genome assembly GCF_902500255.1 of Thalassophryne amazonica. Taxonomy (NCBI): domain Eukaryota; kingdom Metazoa; phylum Chordata; class Actinopteri; order Batrachoidiformes; family Batrachoididae; genus Thalassophryne; species Thalassophryne amazonica. The sequence continues at coordinate 70,506,041 of NC_047117.1, read as the reverse complement.
GGTCTAGTGAAGGTGGTTTGGGCATCTGGTGAGGATGCCACCTTTTCACCTCACTAGGGAGGTCTTCTTGTCACGTCCAACAAGGAGGAGGCCCAGTGGGAAGACACAGTACATGGTGGAGGGACTATATCTCCCAAAAGGCTTGGGGACATCTCTGCTTACCTCAGGAGGATTTTGAGGGCCTGGATTGGGAAGTGTGGGATGAACTGCTTGGTTTGCTGCTACTTTGACCCAGATGAATGGCAGAAAGTGAATGAATGGGGAACAAAGGGTATTTCCAGTTCTGCAGTTTCAGGCAGATATTTTCTTTCTACAGTAGTGGCAGGAAAAAATAAAAAGCAGGTGAAACCACTTGCTTATATCATGAAATGAAGGAAAACAAAACAGTGTTATAGCTGAATTATTCAAGGAAACAGACATTTTAAACTCAAGTCAAATTAAATTGCTTACTCTTTCAGACAGCATAACCCTCTCCCTCTGAATCCATGAGCAAAAACCAGTAGACAGAATCAGACACTGGTGAAACAGCTCTATAAATGTGGTCAGTTTGAACAAGGGGTAATCAATCATGTCAGGTAACAATACCAGAAGGAATAAAGCAGAGCTCAGGTTCTGCTACCAGAATACATCCAACTGCAGATAATAGTACCGGCTGGGATGCGACAGAAACTGTAAATCAGGCAGATCTGAACTAACAAGCAGGCTGGATTTCACATGGGCTAACACTCAAGTGTCCACCTTTTTATCCGGCTTCAGTGACTCACCCTTAATACAAAGAGGCTACTTTTGTTTTGGAACCAAAATCAACTCACTGTATCATTCAGAATTGAACTCATCAATAAATTCATCCTCAAACTGCTCTGTATGTGATGCTCTGTGTGTACTGTATTAGGAGATGTTCCTGAAGAAGAGGCCAGTCACACACACACACTTGGTATGGAGGCTACAGCTTTAATACTGGATTTTTCAAATTTGTTATTCTTTGGTTCGATTTTTGTTCGCATTCTATTGCATCAAGCTGTTTAATTTCACTGCTGATTAAACAGACATTCACAGTTTAACAGTCCTAATCAAATTAGAAAGTAATCTGTGTGATGTGGGCAAGTACTAATCTGCAAGTGTTGCATTGTGGTACCTATTGCTGTTTGGTGATACAGATAGATCTGCAGGAGACTAAAGATTCAAGTCTTCTGCATCTTTGTGGTTCCAGTCTTACTCTATGCAATGCAAACACATTTGGAGTATGTCACACTCCATACCGCTATTTACACAGTTCAAATTGTGACTGCAAGGTAATGCTCATGGCACAGGTTGTATTTAATCAATTGGTGGGTGTGGTTTGCATGCAGCATGGCTTGCCTTGGTGACTGGTATCACAATGACACCAACTCACTGACTTTTTACGAGTAAGGCCACCTGTTTCTTTGGACTTCTCAACTGAACATTCTTGTCATACTCTTCTCAGGGGCGCCAGAGTTCTTCAGGAGGGGTGCAAGGGATGGGCATCGATAACTGTTAAGAAATTATTTGATCCACCGACATCAATAGCCTTTTTGCTTAACAATTCCCTTATTGGTCCTTCAGAGCGGCTGTTGTTTTTTAGGGTGTTTTATTGAGAAAATGATCATTTCTTTAAACCCGGGTCCCACCAAAAATGAAGGATGAATAATGAGCCACGCAGTATGTTTTCTTTGCTACGAAAGGGTTTCTTCAACTATTGTGGGAGAATAGTGGTGCTGAGTGGCATTATCTTCAGTTAACGAGGCTCCTCTCTGAGCATGGTGCTAATTTCAAGATGTTCAAAATTTAGCAACAACAGCATGGGGCAGTTTGTGTACGAAGTTTTAGAGGCATGTGCGTGGTGCTTACAAGGCTGCTAAAAGCCCATTATCTGTGCACCTGGCAGCTACGCAGGACCTGAGAGGCTATTTTTGGAGCAGCTGCCCTCTTGCGCACACAATTCCACCTGCTCTGTGCGCTGGATGCTGCATATAAAATAAATATTTTGTAGCGGATTAATCATTTTCTGCCAAACCTTGGATGCTGAAAACACCTCTAATCGCTTCTGGAATCACAGAGGACTGTTTCATCTGGACACTTTTTTCCCTCTCTTTCCTGCTTCATGTGGAATGTATTTTGAACAGCTTAAGGTAACTATTTTTAATGTTTTTGATAGCTTTGCAAAACAGTTCCTAGGTGTAAAAGTATGTCTATGGTTGATTTAATATCTTGTTAATGGATCACATGAGCTCTGCTGTGTGTGCGCACTACGCACTGCGCACTGACGCAATGACTCATCATGCTCCAAAGGAGCATTTAAGCAGAAGCCAGGTCACAAAAGAGTGATTTTTCAGTCAATAATAGACGAACACAAAGTTAAAATTTGGATGACTGTGTGAAAGTGGATGTGTGTTTAAAGCCACAGAAGAAATAACCCCCGTGAAGCCTCTAAAAGCAGCGTAGAGCTGTGCAGCAACACAGAAGGAGACCACGCAAAAGACCGATTTTGAAGACATAACACAAAGTTAAAAGTTGTATCACGGTGACTTATAAGCTGCAGAAGAAGTAAAGAAAATTTTTTTTAACGTAATCCACATGAGTTGCGGCAGCAGGTGCATATAATTAAAGCAGCCACCACACTGTGTATGCAGAACAGCGAGCGTGCAAAAGAGCAATTTTGCAGAAATAAACGGACAAATACAAAGATAAAAGTGGGATCAGTGCAAAAGAGCAATTTTGCAGAAATAAACGGACAAACACAAAGTTAAAAGTGGGATCACAATGTCAAAATGACTTAAAGGGACCATGTGTGGGAGGGCTGGAGGTGTGGACCAAACTCATGCCTAAATGTGCGCCAACATTGCGTTATCAGTGGCTTAGTGTGGCTGATGCGAGCCATTCGAGGCTTTAATGACAGGTCGGTCGTGGCTCACTAGAGGCTGCTACGTGACACATGCGGGGTACAGAGAGGCACATAGAGGCACCTTAGTAGCAGGATACGTGATAGATGAAAGCGTGGGTCATTCTTCGAATAATCGCTGACACACTCATGCGTGGCTCATTATTCATGGCTTATTATTTGGTGGGACCCAAGCTTTACGTTGATTGCAGACCCTGCAGCGGCTCTGTAATCAACCGCTTCTGTAGCGAGTGTTCTTGAAGCTTGAACCAACAAAGCAGTGCTCTGACCCACTGCTTCATTGGTTCATTGCTTCGCTGCATTTCAGAAGGAGAAAGTCCGCTTCTTAACCCCTCTCAAAGCCTTTTACAAATGTCAATCATGAGTCACTTTTATGCAGATTAAAATCACTAACTGGTACTCCTCTCTTGTTGCAGGCAAAAAACAAGAATTGTCCTCCGTTCCGTTCACACAGCTCAAAATGCTGCGACGCTGTCTGTCAAGTAAATGAACTGCATTTATTTATATAGTTCTTTTCCATCTGCATCAGATGCTCAAAATGGTTTACAAATAATGCCTCACAGTTAATTAATAACTTTAAAGCGAATCACCGTTTTGACACCTCTTTCCAAACGTTGTAACACAGACAACAAACTATAACAGACAAAAAAGTTTTTTTCCTCTCAAAATGATTCGTCCTGCATTCTTTATGAATTTCATTGATGTTGACTTGCAGCGCAGCCGGCTGTAAGAGCTCAGCTCAAAGGTATGGAGTGACATTCATGCCATTAATGTCTGAAAGGAAATGCTTTTGAGAAAAACTACAGATTTTGTTTATTTTTATTTATGTCCAGAGATCAAGGATCCAGTGACCAATTTCATATTTATTTACTTTTATGCCGCATTCACACTGGGTGCGACGCGAGCAACAGCAGCAACAGGTTGCCATGTAATCCCTATGGAAGGACGCGTTGTGGCGTCAAACCATGCAGCGCAACGCAATGGACGTGAATGAAGCAACGCGAATGAAGCAATGTGAGTGAAGTGATTTTGAGCGATTGCCGTGTTTGTGGCACGATATTGCGTCGCGTCACGTCGCGTTGCCCTCCTCCCCAAGTTGAAAAATCTGAACTTTTTCGTCTTGTCATGCTGCGATGACCAATCAGGGACTGAATATGTAGTGACGTGGAGATGTCTGGAGTTTGACTGAGGATGTGAATATGTCCTGTCTCTGGTAGCCAGCCTGTGAGCAGGACTTATGTCCTTTTTGTCCTTTATTTCGCAATTATGACAGAGTTTGGGGGAAGAGTGGCGGCAGCCCCGCAGCAGGGGGAGCGGCGTTTTTTTTTTTTTTTTTTATGTGCGCGTGCAAGCGAATCGTCTGTGAAGATTATTTTATTAATTAACTACACAGATGTATAATAAAGCAAATGGTAACTGGTTTCTAAACACAATTATGACAGAGTTTTTTGGGGAAGAGCGAGGAGCAGCCCCATAGCAAGCAGCAGAGATTTTTTTTAATTGTTTACATACGAGCGCGTGAACGGGATAGGAGGTCCTCAAACTGGGTCCTGCAGAGGCGAAAGGAACGCTGAAAGTGGCCGTCATCCAGATGCAGCTCCTGCAGCAAATGATGATACTCCTGAATTGGGAGCTTTCCACAACAACTCGCTCCGTGTGATCAAGGTCCGTCATGTTAACTTGACTGACAACTGGAGACGGCGAGTGGAATGGAAGCTCCTCCTATTTGATGATGCACTGGGGTGAATTTTCGCAGCAAAAGCAGAGCGATACACCGGGGGATGGTGGCCCGTCCGTCGCCACGCAACCAACGCAAATTTGTGGTGTCTGGTCGCGCCCAGTGTGAACAAGGCATGAGACTCAATAAAATGTTATTGACATAGAAAACCTGTAAAGCCTACTTTTAGTAGGCAGAAAATTTACAGGTATTGATAAGGGAATCGATAAGGAATCAGATCGATAAACGGAACTGATAATGGCATTGATAGATAAAATCTTATCAATACCCATCCCTGAAGTTGAATTAATATTATTTATGTTAAACTGTGTTAGTTATGCCAAAGACATTTAAAAACACACAGAGATGTTTAAGATATGACAAAAGATAAAAATAGAAGAATAGAAAGTTCTTTAAAAACATGTTTAAAATGTAAAGGCTGTAAAATGTGCAAATGCATAGACAGTTCCTTAAAAACACACAAATACTTTTAAAATGTGTTTAAGATGTGTAAAAGAATAAAAAGAAAGACATGAAGATGATGAAATGGTGTGTATGTGTGTCATGGGGGGCAAATATTCATTTGTTTTCTGGGGGGGAGGGCTCACTCTCCCACACTTTGAAAACTCCTGCCTTAAATTAATAAATGGTCATAACACAACATCAAAGATATATCAGTATTACGGTACAGTCCCATCAGCATTTTTTCACATTTTATGTTACAGCCTTATTCCAAAATGGAGTAAATAATTTTTTTTCCCTCAAAATACTACTCACAACACCCTATAACAGGGGTATTCAACTGGTTCCAGAAAGAGCAGACAGGGTGCAGGTTTTCTTTGCAACCACCCACTCCACCAGGTGATTTCACTGATTAACATCACTTTGAGCAAATGTCAAATCCATGTGACCCTCAACTTTAACAAGATTCCCAGTACCTGGACTGGCCACACAGCCCCACAACATGATGGAACCACCTCCAAATTTTACTTTAGGTAGCAAGCGTTTTTCTTGGAATGCTGTGTTCTTTTTCAGCCATGCATACCGCCCCTTGTTATGTCCAAATAACTCAATTTTAGTTTCATCAGTCCACAGCACCTTATTCCAAAATGAAGCTGGCTTGTTCAAATGTGCTTTAGCATACCTCAAACGACTCTGTTTGTGGCATGTACGCAGAAAAGGCTTCCTCTGCATTACAGTATCATACAGTATCTCTTTGTGTAAAGTGCGATGTATAGTTGAACGATGCACAGAGACACTCTGTAGCAAGATCATGTTGTAGATCTTTAGAGCAGGTCTGAGGGTTGACTATGACTGTTCTCACCATCCTTCGCTTCAGCTTATCTGAAGTTTTTCTTGGCCTGCCACTTGGGCCTTAACTAGTACTGTGCCTGCAGTCTTCCATTTCCTCACTATGTTCCTCACAGTGGAAACTGACAGCTGAAATCTCTGAGATAGCTTTTTATATCCTTCCCCTAAACCATGACATTGAACAAGTTTTGTTTTCAGGTCATTTGAGAGTTATTTAGAGGCTCCCATGTTGCCACTCATTAGAAGAGATGCAAAGAGGGGAAACATTTGCAAATGGCCACCTTAAATACCCGTTCTCATGATTGGATTCACCTGTGGAAGGAGGCCAAGAGTCAATGAGCTTAACCAAACCAATTTTGTGTTGCAATAATTAGTGCTAAATGTATTCAACTCAATAAAATGACAACGGTGCCCAAATTTATGCACCTGCCCAATTTTGTTTAAATAATTATTGCACACTTTCTGTAAATACTAGAATACTAGGCTTCTTGAAAATGATTCCACAAGCTTGGTGCACCTATCTTTGGGCAGTTTTGCACATTCCTATTTGCAGCACCCCTGAAGGTGGATGGACAGTGTTGGTGCACAGCCCATTTTCAGATCTCTCCAGAGATGTTCCATCAGATTCAGGTCTGGGCTCTGGTTGGGCCACTCAAAGACATTCACAGAGTTGTCTTGAAGCCACTCCTTTGATATCTTGGCTGTGTGCTTGGGGTCATTGTCCTGCTGAACCGTTGCCTTGGCCTGAGGTCAATAGCACTCTGGAGCAGGTTTTCATCCAGGATGTCTCTGTACATTGTTGCATTCATATTTCCCTCAATCCTGACTAGTTCCTGCTGCTTAAAAATCATCCCAACAGCATGATGCTGCTACCACCATGCTTCACTGTAGTGATGGTGCCTGGTTTCCTCCAAACATGATGCCTGGCATTCACACTACAGAGTTCAATCTTTGTCTCATCAGACCAGAGAATTTTGTTTCTCACGGTCTGAGAGTCCTTCAGATGCATTTTGGCAAACTCCAGGTGGGTTGCCATGTGCCTTTTACTAAAGAGTGGCTTCCGCCTGGCCACTCTACCAAACAGGCCTGATTGGTGAATTGCTGAAGAGATGGTTGTCCTTCTGGAAGTTTCTCCTCTCTCCACAGAGGAATGCTGGAGATCTGACAGAGTAACCATTGGGTTCTTGGTCACCTCCCTGACTAAGAACCTTCTCCCCAATCGCTCAGTTTATACAGGCAGCCAGCTCTAGGAAGTGTCCTGATGGATCCCAACTTCTTCCATTTACGGATGACAGAGGCCACTGTGCTCATTGGGACTTTCAAAGCAGCAGAAATGTTTCTGTACCCTTCCGCAGATTTCTACCTTGAGACAATCCTGTCTCAGAGGTCTACAGACAATTCCTTTGACTTCATACTTGGTTTGTGCTCTGACATGCACTGTCAACTGTGGGCCCTTATATGTAGACAGGTGTGTACCTTTCCAAATCACATCCAATCAACTGAATTTACTCCAATTAAGCTGTAGAAACATCTCAAGGATGATCAGTGCAAACAAGATGCACCCGAGCTCAATGTTGAGCTTCTTGGCAAAGGCTATGAGTACTTGTGTACATGTGATTTCTTTGTTTGTTTTTTAATAAATCAAAAAAAAAATTATTATGAGGTACTGTGTGTAGAATTTTGAGGAAAAATTTTTAATTTCATATGTAACATTAAAAAAATGTGGAAATATTGAAGTGCTGTGAATACTTTCTGGAAGCGCTGTATAACGATATACCACTCAGCCCTAGGACCTGGTGGCACAGAAATATTTTAACATTTCACGTTTGACCATTGAGTATCTGGAGTTCATTTTTGTTATTTAAGCACACTCACGAAAGAGTGAGAGAGAATTTATGGCCTTCATTCGTGCCAAGTGGTCGGACACAGACATTTATGGGGGGATCACTTCACATGGACCTTAACTTGAAAGGCCACTTGAATTCTAGATAAAGTTGAAATGGTCAAGAGGAAGGCAGCTCACATGTTCACACATCAGAGATTCAAAATGCGATGCTCTAAGTGTGTGTGATATTCACCAAAATACACAGCGAGAGAACATTAGTGGGGAAGTGAAACAGCACAGCCCAGAGTTGAACAGAACAAGTTCCATTTCTCTGCAGCATCTGTGTGTAAGGATCTTTCAGCTGAGCAGAACTCCACTCAACCACGTCAACCAGACATGGCTGAAATTTGTTTGCCGTCAAAAGTACTTCCAATACAGCGAATCTGAGATTCTAGTATTACATGTACTTTTAAATCATTTCTGACAGCATGACGCACAGCAGAAAAGACACAATCGTATTTGCCTGTTCGCAGTCATAAAAAAAAAAAAAAGAAATCCTGAGAGTAGTCGTTAGTGATGGAATACATTATAACGTAATAAGATAATACATGAGTTTGTCAGCGTTAGTGGCAGCATGCAGCAGAGGAGCAAAAGATATAAACTGGTGGTAATTGAATGCCAGAATCCCAGTGGAAAGATGAAGGGTAGCCATGCTATTAGACATAATTAGTCACTGTCTCCCACAGGAGCACACTTTTAGTCACGTGCACACAAGAGGGTGGCAGCAAGTGTGGGCATGGACAATGCAGACATGCACGAAACTGTGCCGAGCTTAAAACTCATCACCTTTCAAGACTGCTGATCTTTCATTTTTAATGTTGCTTCTGGTGGATATTCAATGATTAATTAGCATCCAAAAATTTAAGGATTAAGATGACAAGTACCCAATGTTTGAAGTGTGTTTTTGTGTGTTTGTGTCTGTGCGTGTAAATGGGGGCAAGTCAGTCAAAGAGGCAAGAAAAACACACAACAAATTAGAAAAAAGAGAATGATAAATGTCACAGATAAATATAGTGATTGCAGATGAGAGGGATGAAAGCTGGTTCATCAACGAAGCCGTGGCAAGTTTGGCAGGAGGTAAATTAATTATTCAAATTCTTGTCAGGTGGCTAGATCCACTGCCAGGATGCTTCTTTAAGTTTTCACCTGCAGCTGCTGTTGGATGGTTGGCAGGTTTCCACAAAAGTAATTAACCAAGTATCATCAGACTTTGGAAACAGGGTGTGGCTTGGAATGGAAAGTGTGACATTTTGGAGAGTAGCTAAAAACTCCAAAGTGTATGACAGATTGTAAATAATTTCTAATGAAATGTGACTGTACAATTATAATTTTTAAAAATAATTCCATGCATAACAACTCTGTGGCACTATTTGGTCTAGAACTGAACTGGTGCCTTTGTACTTTTGAACCATTTTTGGTTAATCTGATGAAAATGTTGATCCTAACCTTGACTAAAACCTATTATTTAAATTTTTGTTAAAAAAGGACAGAACTGCAAAAGAGGTACACAGTAAAATCACCAGTGTAAAACTAACACTGACTGTGTTAAATTAACACTGCCAGTGTACATATAGTCTTATTCTGATCAGAGTGGGACCATATGTTTACTGTCAGTGTTAATTTAACACTGGTGATTTTACTGTGTAGAGCTACATGTTTAAGCAACATTTAAAGCAAGTGTCTTTATTTTAAAAAACACATTTTCTTCCATCTGGAGCAAAGCAATGCTTTAAGTGTCATTGCAAGTGTACACCCAATGCAGCTGTAATTTTCACACCTATTGCCCATGTTGTAGAAATAGGGAGTAGAACTACAGTCATTTGTATGCTCTGTGGAGTGTGTTGTTCAGAAAATGAGGTGTAGTCCGGTCCAGACCTTGTGAATTGCTGCTGTGAAGCAGTACAAAGAGATTGTGCCACTAAAACATGATCTCAAGTCAAGCAGTTATGTTCTGGCATCAGTATGGCACAATATTCAGCTGCAGCTTCCACAAGTGGGTTCATGATGCACCACAAGCAGTTGAAAAAATTAAATGAATGTAAACATGAATTGAAAAATACAACACTTCACTTTGATGCTTCACTTCAGGGAGCTTTGGTGGCTCTTCTCCTTTGGTGTTTTGGACAGAAAACCCCTCAGTTGAGTCAATTTTCTAAACATAAGGACATCAGGCTCTTAAAGGCAACGGCAAGTGACACTGGTTGATTTGATGTTATGTACAAACATGCCCATGGGTTAGAAAATTAATAAATCCAATCCCTTTGTGCACTGTGTCTTATTTTCCACTCAGATTATGTGTCTTCTAAAGAAGTGAAACAGAGTTGCACAAGTGCCAAATGCACTTGTGCTAGGTGCCATAGATAATGAATATACAAACGCATGAGGTCTGACTTCCATATTTCAACACCTAACCAGCAGTTTGTTTGCTTGTCTCTGATATGTTCATTCCTAATCCTGTCCATTCTCATCACTCCCAAAGAGAACTGCTCCATCTTCAGCTCTGCCACCTCCAACTCTGCCTCCTGTCTTTTTGTTAGCGCCACCGTCTCTAATCCGTACAACATAGGTGGTCTCACTACAGTCTTGTAGACTTTCCCGTTCACTCTTGCTGCTATTCTTTGGTCACAAATCCCCAGAGGTGGGAGTAAGTCACTATCAAGTCATTCTTAAGTCATGAATCAGCAAGTCCCAAGTCAAGTCTCAAGTCAGCTTGCAAACAATTGGTGGTCATTATGACTTGAGACTTGACTTGGGACTTGCTGATTCATGACTTGAGAGTGACTTGATGGTGACTTTCTCCCACCTCTGCAAATCCCTCTTGCCACCTTTCTCCACCCACTCCAACCTGCCTGCACTGTCTTCTTCACCTTTCTACCACACTCTCCATTACAGTAAAACTCACATATAATGCATTCAGGTGGACCAGCAAATTTTGCCAATTATAATCGAAATCTGTTATATGCATAAAATGGACAAAATCCATTATATATATATATATATATATATATATATATATATATATATATATATATATATATATATATATATATATATAAAACAGACAAAATCCATTATATTTATGTAAAAGATTAGTTACAATCAGGAGGCACCAAATGATCTACTTGTATGATGCCATAAATCAACTTTGTATTGGTCACAAGACTTTTGACCCTGGGTGATATTGAAAGGTAAAATTAATTTAGATTGGCTATTAAGAGGAAGTGGTTCGAGTTGCACCTATTCTTACTGGTTACTATTCATCACTCATATGGCGTCACATATCATCTTTGTGTTTATCACATGACCTTTGAGTTTGAGTGACCTTGCGCAAACTCATTTACAGCAGATTAGCTATTTTGAGGAAGTGGTTAAAAATACAACTTTGGTTGTTGTGAAACACACATGATTTATGACATGACCTTTGACTTTGGGTGACTTTTCAGAGTCAAAGGTCATGTGATAAACAGAAAGGTGATTTATGTATGACCTCAGAAACTTTAAAGCCAGTAAACATGGTGAAAGGGTTGTGTGTTAGTTGAGGAGGTTCAGTTGTGGACAGACTTGATCTAATACCAGGGTCACCAGAACCATGTGTTATGTGGCACCACTGATTCAGAAAGACATCATTTGACTGAATCAGTGTCAGGTGTTGTAGTTAGTATATGATGAGCCACGATGCATTACAGTGGTGACATTAAGTGGGAAATAATCAGCCTGTGGAATAAAAGCGGATGTATATGGAATCCTGAATCGGGACCTGCCTCATTTAATGACCGGGTCAAAACTTCCACTGAAAAATAAAGGCCTGCCTTAAATAAGCGGCAGGCATTACGTCCATTAAAAAGATTACATTTGGTTGAGTCACTCTTTCTTTCTAAGTCTGCTACAGAGTGTACCTTAAGATCCGAAGGGCCCCTTCACACATAACATGATTTAAGTTGATGAACGCACAAAGGAGGAATTGCATGCCAATTGTGAAAAATCTGAGCTGCCTCCAACGTCTTGTACACGTGCCGCTACTGTCTCTAACGCCTTGTACACCTGTTGCTACAACTATTTGCACACACCAGCAGCTGAATGAAAGAGTGTGCCCTGTGAGAGCCCATTCGATCCCTCTTGCGGCAGGTGTCGACCAAATTCCAGGTGATACACGCAAATATTTAACACCGCTCACTTGGCACTTAGAAAATGTGTGGCCATTTTCACTATCATCATGACACAGACAGCAGATGATCAGTTTTGAGCTGGGTGTGATATTTGTCTAAGTGCCTCCATGACTGTGAAGTTGCCAAGTACATATGTGGGGGTGCCAGAGTGTCAGCGCCCCCCACAACACGAGTGCATGTGTTTCGGGCTGTAGCTCTGTGGCATGCAATGATGTGACATCGACATGCATGACAGTTTTGAAGTTGTCTGTCACTGGATTATGATTTATTCTGCATTAATTTGACCCTCAACAAGCTTTACGTTCTACAATCATCAATTTCCAAATCAAAGGCAAAATGTACAATTTCCTATTTTTCTGACTGTGCTGTAAAATTGATCATATTTGCAGACTTTTCTTTGATTCATTATTGAAATGTAATCAGCATGCGCACTGCAAAAATATGAGAGGAAAGAGTGAAACGAGAAAAGTGTCAAATCACAGCCTTTTGCGGTGTCTGATATAACAAGTGTATGTCAGGCTGTGGGTCCGGGTCTGAGTGCTGTTTGAAAAAAATAAACAGTCGGGCTTTAAATCACGGAAATGACTCCGATCCCACTTTCCTCGAATCGGCGAATGTCAGTACTGAACTTCATTTCATACTGTTGGGCAGTATGTCTCATGGCCTCTGTTCCTGTCCACATCCAGAATGCCCTGTCCGGTATATGCGAGGGGTTGACAGCTCTAGCCCTCTCTTCACCCAAGTTTCCAGAACATGCAGCCTCAGATCAGATGATACAATCACAAAATCGATCGTTGACCTTCAGCCTAGGGTACTCTGGTACCATGTACACTTATGAGCATCCTTAACAAACAGCCACTCGGGTTTAGATCACGGAGGCTGTTCCTCCTCCTCACAGCTCTCCAGGTGTCTCTATCATTGCCTACATGTGTGTTGAAGTTCCCCAGCAGAAAAATGGAGTACCCCACTGGAGCCCCATGCAGGACTACAACCAGGGACTCCAAGAAGACGGAATACTCCGAACTGCTGTTCGGTGCATACGCACAAACAATGCTCGGAGTCCGCAACCCCCCCCCCGCAACCCGAAGGCACAGGGAGGCAACCCTCATCTACTGGGGTAACCTCCAACGCAGTAACGCTTAGCCAGGGGGTCATGAGTATCCCCATGTAATGGTCAGTCTCTGCAATTAAACAACAGTAAAGGACTAAAAGACTTGCTTTTCCTTAGCTCACATCAAGCTAAAATTTGAAGGAACAAAATCTTCCATCCAAAATACAAACCAAAAAACAAACAAACAATGAAAAGATGTGTTTCATTCACAACTTAACCCATAATTGAGCTGCGATACAGTCTCCAATGGCTGGTCATGAATTATGAGTTAGAGGCAGTTGTGGAACATTTTCCCTCTAGGGTGGTTTGCTTTTGCCGAAGTTGTTCACTGCTTTGTTCTTTGCTGACTTTGTGCTTGTATAATTTAATAATTGTATTTCCTCCTCAATTTAACATGCCATACAGAAACACTCCCCATATATTTGAAGATTAATTTACACAATAATACTTTTTTTTATTCATTAAGCCTTCGTATAAAGGAGGAGGTCATTAAATTCGGGCATAAATATATAAAATAACTGCAGCCTATACAAGTTATACACAGTACCACTAACACAACAACGCAATAGACAGTGCACATTCTGTGAAAGTAAGTGACTGGCAGAATGTGAACATATACTTCATGTTTTGTGAAGTACTTAATGTCAAAGTGCTTTTAGAAATGGCTGAATAAAAGAGCATGAAAGCAACGAAAGAGAAGATTTCAGACTAATGAATAAACAATGCGGTGAGCTGAAGGTCACAGTTTTATCTCGAAATGAGGATTCGGTGTGAAAAAGTGTTTTTGTCTTTAATATATCAAAGTCAAACAAGAAGAATTTGTTTCAATTTAGAGTCTCCTGCAGGTTGTAATATGCAGCCATACTGCAAGAAAGAGCTTTTGTTTCTTTTCTTTTTTATTTGCAAGACTTTATTATTTAGGAAAAACTCATTTGCGAATGTGACATAAATTAAATTGTGCAATGAGCAGTGAGTTGCAGCCATGATTAAAAAATCTCAGCTTTAGCAGACAGTTTTAGACTCAGTCCCACGTAGCTCATATGTATTTTTGAGTTATTCGCATTGCTCGAAGGCATTCTGTTTGACTTGAACACTGCATCACTGCGTTCATCAAGACGTGTATTTACAGTTTGTCATGATCTGGGTGCAGAAGGTGTTGTTTGAATTCTGTGTGGAGATGTGCACGGAAATTATGATTTCCACGTCAGAAAGAATGCACCGCAGATGACACAAAAACAGTCATCTTCAGAGCATTCGCAGGAAGATTAATTGAGTCTCCATGGAGATGCCAACGTATTCCTTCTGCAAGCACACAGCAACATGTCAAATGCACCATAATGTGGAAGCTTTAGGAGGACAGCATGATGGTTTCTCCAACTTCAATTAACAAGTATGTTAAGGTTTGAGGCTTCATAATTATTTATTATCCAGTTAGTCTCCAAAAACACTTTTCTGTAGACACAATTTCAAAGTCTGACCTTTAAATTTGCAGAAATGGCATATTTTACAAGTGGGCTCTAATTGAGCTGGAGTGACAAACAAAAACCAAAATGCCGACATGTCCCCTACAGACACACGTGCACATGCACACATTTTTTCCCCATTCAATACACAAAGAAACATGCATGAGTACACATGCACGCACACACACACACACACACACACACACACACACACACACACACACACACACACACACACACACACACACACACACACACACACACACACACACACACACACACACACACACACAAAGTTGTGGTTACATTTAATCATCACAGACAACAATACCAGTGCAATACTGCACTTTCAATTGGTGTCTGAATAAGTGTGATTCTGATTCTGTCATAAAACCTGCATCTTCAAGATTAAAAAAAAAAAAAAAAAAATTATATGGCCATTCAACACACAAGGAAATTCTTATTCCTTCCAGCTGTTGTCAACAGGCACAGCAAGACATCTAGATCATAAGAAATCTTCTATATACAAAGATAAGTATAGAGGATTGAGACGGCACTATAAGAGTACAGCAGGATATTTGTATGTAAGCAGTGTTCGCTGCAAAGGCCCTTTCTAACTGTTCACAATGGAGGCAGCCTGTGCAAAGAAGGTGCTCCTGTGCCGTGTGGTTACAGCACTCAGAGATCTGAGAAGCCTGCCTGAGGGAGGAGTTCAAACAAATTACGTGCAGGGCGTGAAGGGTCAACCATGATTTCACCTGCATGCCTCCTGACCCTGGAGGTGTGAAAGACCTAAAGAGATGGTAGGGGGGAGAATGACAATCTGGTCTGCTTTCCTGACAGTTTGTTGAAGGCTGTTCTATTCCTGTATGGTTGCACAGCCATATCACACGGTAAAATGCAAAGAACAGGCTCGACTGCAACTGTGTAAAATATCTTCAGGAGATGCCATAGGAGTCTTAACCTCCTGAGTTGGCAAAGGAAGTGCACCACCTGCTGCTCTTTCTTTATTATTGTGTTTGTCTCTTATTTCAGACCCCAGATGTTTGTGGAGTCCAAGAATTTGAAATACTCCACAGCACAGAATACTGAATAGCTTGTCCTGAAGTACACTATCATCTCCACAGCCTTGAGTGTGTTCAGCTCCAGGCTGCTTGAGCTGTGCCAGTGGACCATATGAGTTGGGTGTTAACCCCCATAATGTGAATCAGCTTCAAATCTTTCTGTCTAGGCTCTCAGTTGTCCAGGTGGTTTCCATAGTAGAGAAGCTTGAATCTTCGACTGGACTGGGTTACTTAACGCGAGGACGTTTCGCTTCAAATTGCAGGAGCTTCCCCATTGTAAACAGGGGACAACGCTTTGTCCCCTGTTTACAATGGGGTACTCAGGTCAAAGCAGTTTCAGTCTTTTGTTCATGGTAATGAGTCATTCATGTCATCAGGAGAGTCGTCAAGGGAGCCATCAGGAGAGGCTTCCGTCCCATCATTAGGAGGGACAGCTGCCCTGTCATTAGGAGGGTGCTAACTAGCACAATAGGTGCTAATTAGAGCTATTGTTTAGTCACTAGCCTATAGCAGTCGGCCTCTCGGTAGGAGGGGTCTGGTTAGGTTTAAAAAAACTCCAGCTTTTGTTGGCTTCTTTTTATTCTTCTCTACAAGAGTCAAGACAGAAGTCAGACTACCAGAGCAAGAATTTTAGCTGAGGAAGCTTCTGCAATTTGAAGCGAAACGTCCTCGCGTCAAGCACCCCAGTCCAGTCGAAGATTCAAGCTTCTCTACTACAGCTTCAAATCGTGGATTATCCACGAAACATGAATACTGAAAAAATATATGCTGAAACGTGAAAGCAGGTCTTGCAAAATGTGAATATCATTCATAATATATACATTCATTTGAAGTAGTTTGCAGATGTCAGTTTACAAACCAATTACTGCAGAAAATCTTGATCGCAAACCCTATCACCGCAAAAATGTTTTTTTTGGGGGGGGGGGGGGGTCACTACAGCGGATGAGGTGAGCCCCAAACGGACTCTCACTTCTGATGTCAAGCACCGCCGGGCGTGTCCCACTCCGGGGACAGTGACAGGTGTGCCGTTTGCCTGTAGCGCTACACCTGTCAAATGGTAACACAGGTGTCAAAATCAGGGAGGACAAAAACTTTCCCTGGAGACTAAAGTTAGAAAGATAATCACAGATTCAAAGTTCATGGCTCAATAACCTTAAGAGAAACATTGTAGGAAAAACAGCAACCTCAGGAAGGCAGACAACGAGCTATAACCTTATTTTTATCCATATGAACCATCCTCTTATGGCGCGTTCACACCGGACGACACACGAGCGACGGCGGCGACAGGTTGCCATATAATCCCTATGGAAGGACGCGTTGTGGTGCCAAAAAAGTTCAAGCCACGCAATGCAACATGATGGACGTGAATGAAGTGACGCGAATGAAGCGATTTTGAACAACTGGTGTGTTTGTGGCGCGATATCGCGTCGTGTTGCCCTCCTCCCCAAGTTGAAAAATCTGAACTTTTTCATCTTGTTGCGTCGTGATGACCAATCAGAGACTGGATATGTAGTGACGTGGAGATGTCTGGAGTTTATACTTGATGTGGACATGTCCTGTCTCTGACAGCCAGCCTGTGAGCAGAACTTATGTCACTTTTGTCCTTTATTTCACAATTATGACAGAGTTTGAAGGGAGAGTGAGCAGCAGCGACAGCAGCCATTTTTTTTTTCATGTGCATGCGTGAACAAATCGTCCGTGAAGATTATTTTATTTATTAACTACAAAGATGTATAATAAAACAAATGGTGACTGGTTTATAACACAATTATGACAGAGTTGGAGGGGAGAGCGAGCAAAAGCACTGCAGCAGCAGCACCACAGCAGCGGCCGCCAGTTTTTTTTTAATTGTTCAAGCGCCTCAAGTGGAGGACCTTGGGGACCTTGTTAAGGCAAGATTATGCCCTCTTGTAGGTGGTAATGTCTTGCACCTCCATTCTTGAGTTTGACATAGTTCATTTCATCCCAGACAGACATGTATGACATGTATGACACGTCCCTTTATTATATACTGCAAAAACTATTTTTGATAACTGACTATTCCAAACAGATTTACCATAGAGTACATGCTGTTTGTATTTCTGAATGATTGAGGTAAATGAGGTCCAGTAAGCCACCTCAGGTTTAGACTCGCCACAGTCGTGCAGTGGATGAACTTTTCAGCGCAAAACCAGCCACCACCCTCCCAAGACAAACATCTTGATGAAGGAAACCCTCCTGTGGGTTCTTCTTGTCCAGAGTTGAGCCAGATGCTTATTTTCAAGAGGTAGCATTGGTTGAGTTGCCTGCCTGGGTCATTGCCATCCAGGATCTGGGATAGTTCCGTGGTCTGGTGGCTTCGGTGACTCGCGGCACCAATGTATGCTCCCAGACTCGCATTTAAGAGTTTGTCTACTTACATATGACCTATGAAAATGGTGGAACCGTGTATTAATGTGATATCTTTGATAAACTCCTTAATTAAAGCAGACAATCTACACTTCAAACACATCTTGATTGTTTCATTTGGACTCCACTGTAGAGGAGTACAGAGGCAAAATTACTAAAATTGTATCACTGTCCAATTACGAGTACGAGTTCCATTTTTCCACCACAAAAGAAAGAAAGAAAGAAAGAAAGAACATCTGAAGGCATACAAACCTTGGTCGCTCTTAACAGTGCACTACCCATCAAAAGTGACTGATACACAGATAGACACACAAGGCCAATAACAATACAAATACATAAATAAATAAAATGCATGTGGGTGAACTACTTCCTTTAAAATGGGTTCTACAAATAGAGGAAGTGGTTAAAAGTGGAGTAAAACAAACAAACAAACAAATGATTATAATAAAATTCTCATAATAAAAGATAACAGAATGAAAAGCAGCCCTGAAGTGTTTTGAGGGTAAATAACAGTTTCCTCTGATGATAAGGCAGGAAACTCTTTAAAACTTGTTCTCATGCATGGTATTTGATGTTGTTATGTCTGTTTTTATGAATCATTGTTTATTAATTCATGTCTGCGGGAGGCAATTTCATATAGATTTTCATCATAAACTAGGAAGAATTGCACATTTATCAGCAAGTTTCTCCAACAGGAACTGAAGCAGTTGACACAGCTATAATTTGATCTCTCAGATGCTCCATCGACAGTCTCGGCACACGCTCTGCCTCTCTGCCACTGGTGGAGAGTCACGACTCCTCCAGTTGAAGAAATATGCGCATGCTTGTGCTGAACGTGCACGTGGGTAGAAATGCACGCAGACACTCATACGTGCAAAACTTTTCGGGGGCCTGTTTAAGCCTCGACAAAAATAAAGAGCTTTCTCGCGCACACATAAATTTTAAAGACTAGAAATCATGAAACCACATAATGAATAGTAATCACAGACATTTCCATAACACCATACATAATCCCTAATGAAAATTCAGACCAAGAAATTAATTATAGAGAGGAAAAACAGCCAAACACCAAAACAAGTGCAATAAAGTGATCATGTGAGGAGAAAGTGATAGGAGGCCACCAGTTAGGCGCGGAGGTGATTTCGGGAGTGGACATTTATGCCAGTGTATCATTAAATTATGGGTCCGATTGTAATGTTGTGTTTCTTAAATGTGCATATGCGTGCCTGAGTGGGTGCATGCGTGCACATGCATGTAGTCTAACTGTTTATGCAGAGAAGCTGGAGCTTATTAAAGGCAGTGTAAAGCAGAGAGAGTGTAATTACCAAACATAAATGAGAAGCTCTTACCCAATGCATTAAATTACACAGTGAGAGGAATGTTAGCTGATAATTGGACTTTCTCATCTTTGTCCATGTGTGTGTATGCGTGTGAGTGAGGGGGAGAAAAAGGCGTGCATGTCTGCATCCACTGTCGACACTTGGCTGAGCACCACATTAACACTGACGGTTGTGGTGCAATTTCATGGTGATGTCAGAGCCGCGCCTGTGTGTGTGTGTGTGTGTGATGTTCTTCCTCTCTGGGAGAAATTGTTGTTGCTCATCCTCTAAAACGTTGATGCTCCAGGGACCATATGTGTAAATGATACAGTACGTGCAAAAACATTCACCTGAGTTTTTCGACACTGGAAATGAGATTTGTAATGGAAGAACATGCAAGGAGAATGGGTGCACCTCAGAATGACTTCAGTAAATGTATGCATGTTTTATGGAGCTTGAGCTGGGAGATATAGTAGGGCTTTATGGGACTCTAGGCAGCTAAGAATTTCAGTAGCCACAACATCAGAAAACTGACTATTGCTGTTCAAAATCCTGTTTTCAGCCTTGGTTTCTCACCACCAGTATTACCTGACTGAGCTGGTCCGATGGTGCCGCCAGTTGCCATAGTACCCAGGAGATATTATTTATGCAATGCACTGGGATCAAAGAAGTTCACAGCACTCACATAATGCAATATGTATTTAGTTTGTTCAATGCTCAGTTTGCTTTGTGCTGCTGCAATGATTAATCATGCACTGAAAAAAGAGAATGTTTGAACCAACATTAAAAAGTGTTACAATTTGTAAAAAACCTGAATGAATTAAGTTGTTTGAACTTAAGTTTGTAAGTTAGAGTTTATTTAACTTTCAAACTTAAGTTCAACCAACTTAATTCATTCAGATTTTTTACAAATTGTAACTTTTTTTTTCAGTTGGTTCAAACATTCTCTTTTTTCAGTGTGGATTGTGTGATTGTCAAACAACTCCACAGAACCCTGACAACTTAAGTTTAAAAAAGGTAGAGCAAGTGCAGATACAAACCCCCCCTTTCCAAAAAAAGAAAAAAAAGAAAAAAAAAAGAGAATTAAATAGTTTTTTCCCGATTCTACTTGGTTCATCTAAAGGAAATAGTGAAAATAAATAAATAAATGAAAGCACTTTTCACTTAGCTTTGATTGTGGAGTCAGTCTGTTATTATGACTGTATTTATTGTGTGCACTTCGAGTGTTGACAACCTCAGACTAGACCGACTGATATGAATTTATGGGGGGCCAATATCAATACAGACATTAGAGAGTTAAAAAAATAACTTGTCAAATCAAAATCAAATCAAATCAATTTTATTTATATAGCACCAAATCACAACAACAGTTGCCCCAAGGCGCTTTATATTGCAAGGCAAAAGCCATACAATAATTACAGAAAAACCCCAACGGTCAAAACGACCCCCTATGAGCAAGCACTTGGCGACAGTGGGAAGGAAAAACTGCCTTGTGATTGCAATATATATATATCTACTTTATACTAACAGTATGTGTGTGTGTATGTCCCTCTCCTGTCCAATTAGCACCTCAGAATTATGCTAAACATGGCACATACATATTTTGACATACAGGGAGTGACACAGGCTATTGAGCACTTCAGTACACTCTACAAAAGGAACTGCTGTCTCAATGAGAAAAACTGATGTACCAATTTGCACTGATGTTTTAAGTTATTTCAACTTAGTTATTTCACCTTTGAACTGAGTTAATGCCATGAGACTCCTATAGTTAAGTTGAAATAACTGTAGTTCAGTTGAAATAACTAAAAAATCTATGCAAATTGTTACATCACTTTTTCTCATTGAGACAGCAGTACATTTTTTAGAGGGTAGTAGTAACAGTATTTAAGGGGAGAGACACTTTTGCACTGCATCATCATCTTCAAGTGTGCTAAAAGGTTGGTGTCGTACTTTTCTATTCTCTTCTTTTTCAGTTGAACTTTTTACCTCTTCACTTTTGCAAGTAGCAGTAGCGGTAGTACTAGCAGCAGTTGTCTCTTCTTGAGGCCACTTTAGTCTAGCTCAAACAGTTCTCTGGAGTCTGATGTAGGTGGGAGGTGATAGCTTTGTTGGTGACATCAACCTTGACCTTTACTTTGGAGACAAAGCATTCAACACAGACAAAGCTATTCCATTAATATGATATACCTTTCAATATGATTGGAACGTTTTTAAATTTTGACCCCTGTGTAATTCTTCATTGACCTCTGTAGATCATGAGAGGTCAGCCCCAAGGTACCGCCACATCTGAAAATAAGTATTAGTTAATTCAGAATATGTGTGCCAAATTTCATGCTTCAGTCACAAAAAGCACAATCACTTATCTGCTGCACTATAGCTAGCATGACCAAGGATTGATGGGGGTCCCAGGCGTGCGCCCTCTGCTGGACAAACTATGTAATAACGCCATTTCCAACTGCCAAAATGTTTCTCTGCATTGTTTATTCAGTGAAAAAAAAAAAAACTTTTTATATTGGCAAAAATAATGCTGACACAGATGTTTCAGTTGGGCTCCAACTGAAACATCTTATTCTGTGTGTCAAGTGACCTGTAATAATGGAAAACGAGTTTCAATTGCAGTTTTGAGAACTGTGTTTTTTGCATGAAAGACCATCTCATGCGAATGTAAAAAAAACTTGTGATATTTAAGAGGGTTTTTTTTCTGAAATACACACTTTTCCATTAAGTGTATGTTCAATTTGCCACTTAATATTATGCAATTTGGAGGGTGAAGGAAAAGAAATTGTGCAATTTGGAGAGAAAAGGAAAATAAATGTTCAATTTGGACAGTAAAGGAAAACTGTGTAATCTGCAGAAGAAAAAAGGTAGATGATGATGTGGGACGCCGTATATTTTCAGTATTTGTGAGACGGATGATAATTTGCTTGACTGACAGCGCTTCAGCATTGTGCATTTTTCCTAAAACAGCAAGCTTTCACCCTGATGATTCTTTAAAAAGCCAACTTTTGTGAAGTATAGCTTAATTTTCTCTGTAATTCACAAATGATTCATGTTTGCCTCATTACAACTGGGTGGCTCTCTGCACTTTGACATCTGGTTTGTCCTTGTCGTTATGGCAAGTGGTAAAATTTGAATCTTTTTAGACTTTGACAGCAAGTGCTGTTAGAGTGCACAGCTAACACGCTCACAGCCAATAGTGGTGTAATTTTCTGTTGTCCCATCATCAAAACCCATCCCATCAAAAACAGGAGAATATCTGGTTTATCATCTGCGTCTTATAGCCAACATGTAAATTCAGCAGAAGTGTCAGTGTGAACTCTGCGTTGACCAAACCCAGACGTTGCCATTTCAAAACAGGTGAAAACAATTTATTTAATTATCTGGTGCACATGGGGAAAACAAGTCATCATCAATGGAACACAGGTAACATGATTTACAATGGCAAGAGCAAAAAACAGGCTCTTTTCTGCTATTTTGCCTCTGATGTCAGAAATATCAATGAAGTTAATGCAGAACATGGAGTCAATGTGTGTGTGTGTGTGTATATATATATATAAATTTATTTATATATATATAAATTTGTAGTTTGATTTTATTTCAACTTGTAGTTTCAATTTGAGTCTTGTGGGTTTGGGATTTGGGAACACCACAAAAGTATGCAGTAAGTTATTCAGTGCAAGAGTTGCATTTCTGACAGCCCAACAGACAGTTGCCTTGGAATTATGCTCAGCGTCTCTGATGTTGTATGAAAAACTGCTGCTGGGTAAAACAAAAACAAAAAAAACAAAAAAACAACAAAAAACAAACTAACAAACAAACAAAAACAAAGTGCAACACAAAGGGTGTGTTCAGAACTCAGAGCATCAATGCCTCCAATGAGTCATGGGCTGAGACTGTTGTTCAGTGATTCCTAAAGTGTGAACACACTGCATTTGGCCCATGACAGGTCATTAAAAATAAATTAAAAACATCTTTGATATTCAATTTTGTAATAGAGTTTGAAATTACCCAAAAAATATTTAATTTCTCACACTGTTAGATATATTTGTGTGTTTAATTATTATTATTATTTTTTTTACTTGTTTTGGTATTAAAGTAGTTATTGTATCCTTATTTATATATATTTCTCTTTTCTCTTTTGGAATGTTTTCTTTTGGAATGTGCCTCTGTTGGAATGTGCATGTCAAACTGGATTTAACCAGTTTTACCACTTAGAAACAGAGAGATTACATGTCCAGCTCTCCATAATTTCTCTGATACTTACTGGACTGGTAAGGGTCCTGTCCCACTGCCGTTTAGGAGGATTTGCGCATGGAATGCGCACAAAAGTGGCCCACATCCGCCAAACAACTGCGATAACCGTGTAACATTCCTGTATGAGTCGGCCGCCATCTGCACACGTCCGGGATCATCGCAGAGGCTCGCATGTCCGCAGCCAGGATGTTTGAGCAGCTCAAAAATCCTGCCGCGGATGAGATCCGCATCAGGGCCCTGTCCCACTGCTGTTTTAGGAGGATTCGCACATGAAATGAGGAGACAAAAGCTGAGCGTCCGCAACAAAGGGTGGGCGGAAATGACAGATGTCCCGGGGTCGATCAGCGAATACATGAGGAGGAAAAGCGGATATAACAGGGAACAGAAGTGAAAGTGACCGCGGAGGCGCCCCCATGAGGGGCACAGCGGCCGTGATGCACTCCCTTCACTCTCGGCTCCCGAGTCCCGTTCACGCGCGCGCATGTAAGCAATAATAATAATAAAAACAAGAACCTCAGCTTCCCGCTGTGGTACTGCTCCTCGCTCTTCCCCCCAAAACTCTGTCATAATGTGTTTTATAACCAGTCACCATTTGTTTTATTATACATCTGTGTAGTTAATTAATAAATATTCTCCACAGACAAACTCTCGTCGCGCACGGCACATAGAAAAAAACCTCCTCTCCCCTGCTGTGGTGCTGCTGCTCACTCCAAAAACTCTCTCACAATTGTGAAATATAGGACAAAAGAGACATACGTCTGCATGCGCGACATACCATTTGCGACCGTGATGTGGCCGTGCTGGGCACGCGTCATATCTGTTTTGCATGCTGTCCCGGTACGCCGCCAAGCCGCGCCAACCCGTCGGTTGCGGATATCAGCGGACGACAGGAGATATGCGGCGCGTTGGTTGTGTATGTCCTGCGTATGTCTTCAGTATGTGTTCAGGCACTGATGCGGATCTCATCCGCAGCAGGATTTTTGAGCGGCTCAAAAATCCTGCTGCGGACATGCGTGCCTCTGCGGATGATCCGGGACGTGTTCAGATGGCGGCCGACTCATACAGGAATGTTACATGGTTATCGCGGTTGTTTGGCGGATGTGGGCCACTTTTGTGCGCATTCCATCCACAAATCCTCCTAAACGCCAGTGGGACAGGGCCCTATGTCTCTTTTGTCCTTTATTTCACAATTATGAGAGAGTTTTTGGAGCGAGCGGCAGCACCACAGCAGTACGGCACCACACCACTCCTTCCTAAGGCGTGCTCACAGGCGAATGACGTAACCAACAGGCGTGGAAAAACTCACGCATGCGCACGAGGGTTCAAGCATGTCTGATGTAAAAACATATGAATGAAATCCATATAGTTTTTGAAAAAAATAAAAAGGACCGTTACTTTATTGACAGACCTCGTATTTCGCCTTGGCACCAGGCAGCAGTGGCCACACACAGTGCACCTCGTCCATGTCCTTGTTGATTTCAGGCATTTTTCCGCTCTGATTACAGGTCAGTGATGGTAGCGTAATGGTAAAGTTTCCATCTGGTAATCAGAGCTTACAGGTTCGAATCCCGTGAGTGGCTTTTTTTTAACCAGGGTTATTTAACTGCAGGGTTCTGTATTGCATCCCATTTTATGTATTATTTATATCAACCCATTGACATTCACTAATTATACAGCTGGTTTTTATTTTATTTTCCTCCACATCAGTGGCATGATGTGGTGCATCTCGTCCCAGCTGCTCACACTGTGTTCCTGCTCACACAACACTGTTGCGTGCATAACACCGCTGTACTGGGATCGTGCATGCTTGCCCGTTGAGTCGATGTTTTCATGGTTCACTCATACGAGCTGTTCCGCCATGAGTTGCCCAGATTTGTACTTAATCATACTATGTGTGAAAGGGCCATAACATTGGATTGTTATGGTGATTATTACTGCAGCAGATAACTGAAACAATCCTTCAAATGGTCATACAAGCACCAAATTTCACACAAATACTTGAAAAACAACAACCGGCCACTTGAATTTTCAATAGGTGGCCAGGTAGGAGTCAAATAAAAATACTCCAATCATATTTCAAACTATAGTTTGAAACATGATTGGAGCATTTTTTTTTTTAAATGTGTCTGATAATAAAGATTCCAAAGGTATAGTTTGGATTATCTATGACTGAATGTTATGGAATTATGGGATAAAAACAGCAAGAATGGTGACAAAGGTCAATTTCAGTTTGTACAGGGGTCAAAATTTCAAGATGCTCCAATTTTGGTAAAAAGTGATGCAAATTATTCGTTGAGCTAATAGGATTAACACGAGCAAAGCGATGCGCAGTGGTGCGAAGCTCGCTCATGGTACAGGGAGTCCCAAGCAGGAGGTGCCAAATTTTGAGTCCACAGTGAAACAGGAAATGTCAAATACTTCCTGGATCGACACTTCCTGGATTGACGGATGAGATCTTGTGGAATCTTGCAGGAACTCAGTGGCAAGTTCACAATAAAACAGGAAGTGCAAAATTTTGAGTTCACAGTGAAACAGGAAATGTCAAATGTTGAACACTTCCTGGATTCCATGAGACAAGATCTTGTGGGATCTTGTGGGAATTGAGTGGCAAGTTGAGACTGAAACAAGAAATGCCAAATTTCGAGTCCACCCATGCCAGAAAATGTCAAATGTTGAACATTTCCTAGCATGGGTGGTGCTAGAGCAGAGGCCAGGAATGCACTGGACTCCCCTGAAATCTGATTGGACACAGATGATTGACATATCACATCACTGCACATGTGGTTGAAAAGAGCCGCATTTTGAAATCAGTTACATATATTGACTCCTATGTTCCTCTTGTACAGTAGTTGGTGCTGTGTATCACCAAAAGTTCAAATCCACCTAAATAGAAAAAGAAAAATGTTTGACTCAGATTTGAACTGAACACGTTGTTTGAACCACAGACACCAAATGACACCAAAGTTATACTGGTGAGTAAATGACTGTAATTCTAATCCAAAAATGAGGTCCAGGTTGTTAAAAGTGGCATTTCTCCTTTAATTCAGGTTGCCTTATATATATTTATACCATGGTCAGTGGGAATTCCATGTCTATCTGGCGTGCATTATTTTCATGTATACGCACACATAGTTCAGCGAGTTAAGTCACTGTTATAATCACTCCACTCTGGTCGTCACCACAGCAATGCGCAAATCAATTGGTGCAGATCAGGTGTGTTTGACAGGTGAATGACAGAAACACGATAAAACATGGATTTCCAAGTGAATTTTAATATTTTTGGCCAAAATAAAACATTTGAGGGATGGAAAGAGGAAGAGAGCAAACAAGAAGCAAAAGCAACGGCGTAAAGATTTAACATCGGACGAACTGGACAAGATTGAAGATGGGAAAGAAGAAGAGAACGGTTCTATCCTTGCGGGCCACATCAAAACAGCGAGCGTAGTTTCTGGACCTGTTGCCAGAGTCTGCTACAGCTCCACACAGCAGAAAGGGGGGCAGTGTGAGTGGCCTACTGTGGTGTGAGCCCGCAGACTCGGTAAGCGCATCGGAGACAAAATATCTTGAGACTGGTATAAAATAGTCCTAAATACTCACACATTTTTATCAAGTTCTGTTAACTTAAATAAATATTTGTGTGTTAGCTCACTGTGTGGGACCATGGTATAAGTGGATTAAACAACTCAAAGCTGTGCATTATACGGTTTGAATGCACTTTGCGGAGTAACACCACACTGCTTCGCGTCGTAGTGTTTTAGACTCCGCGTCGTCCATTCAAACCGTATAATGCACGGCTTCTTGATGTTTAATCCTTATATATATATATATATATATATATATATATATATATATATATACACACACACACACACACACACACACACTTCTCCAGTGATATTAAATGAGCAGGCAGCTGTTGATTCATGAGATATAACGTGAAGACGTTCAGGCTGAAACAAATACTGGTAATTTATTCCTCCTCTGTTCTGTATGAAACCTGTGTAAACCTCTTAGTTTTGCTCTCTGAAGGACTTATTTTTAAATAGCCTCTTAAATTTGCTTTCTGAGTGATACACCAGTGACACAATTTTAGATTTTAGATTGAAGTTATCTTCCTTAACTCAAACTGAAAGCAAATCTCTACAACTTGATATAAATTAATTAAAAATATAAAATACAGCTTCCTGATGAGGTGGTGTAGAGGAGGATTTTCTGAAAAAGAAAACCTGAAAGTTCAGCTACAATTTGCCAGAAAGTACATCTAAGATGAAAGCCTAGATTTGATATTTTGGTGAAAGAAACTTTTGTATTTCTTCACAACTGATGTAAATAAAGTCCTAAACATAGTCAGTGACTTGAAAATGTTCATGTATCCATCCCCTGACTTGTATGAAGAAATCTGGCAATAAAACTGATTATTATTTACAAGTATTATCAAGTTTTAGAGATTTGTTATCAGTTTGAGGAAGATAATTTTTGAAATTTTATTCATTATATTTTTTGTATTTCTTGCATTTGAAATGGCAAACAAATTAAAATCTGTGAAATACCAAGTGTTCCAATACTTTTGGAGGGCACTGTATCCTAACCTGATGATAAGTGCAAAGTGAGTGTAGTATTATTACTGTTTTGTTTAAGAATGTTTAATTTTCACTGTTGCTGCACTTTGTGTCAAATCATTGTCATATTGGATATCATATTGATATGACAATATTGGGATATGATAACTTTGAATATTAATTTACATCTACGTTTTAAAAAATGCTTCAAGTGGCAGAAAGGCAAAAAAATAGAAAAATGCTTAATCCCGCATTCACACCGGACACCACCCGATGCCACAAATTCGCATCCCTCACCTGACGATGGACGCCCCACCATCGCCCGGTGTGTCGCTCTGCTTTTGCTGTGAAAATTCGTCCCAATGCTTCATCAAATAGGACGCGCTTCCATTCCGCTCGCCATCAAGTCAACATGACGGACCTTGATCACATGGAGTGAGTTGCTGTGCTCTATTTTTTGTGGCAAGCTGCCAAACATTGCCAGGGGCGCCGTCCCTGGGTTCACAATATCCTCGTGACACGTTCCAAATTTTCCGGAGTTTCATTAATTGCAGCAGGAGCTGCGTATGAATGATGGCTGCTTTCAGCGGTAATTCCACCTCTCCAGGACCCAGTTTGAAGGCCTCCTGTCCCGTTCGCACACGCACATTTAAAAAAATTATAATATAATAATATTATAATATTATTATTATTATATTATAATTATAATTATAAAATTGCACAATATTATACATCTGTGTAGTTAATAAAATTATCTTCACGATGATTCGTTCGCACGTGCACGTGAAAAAAAAAAGGAACTGGCTGCTGCTGTGGTGCTGGTGCTTGCTCTCATAATTGTGAAATAAAGGACAAAAGGGACATAAGTCCTGCTCACAGGCTGGCTGCCAGAGATGGGACATGTCCACACCAACTCCAGACATCTCCACGTCACTACATCGTCATCGCGGTGCGACAACATGAAAAAGTTCAGATTTTTCAACTTGGGAAGAGGGCAACGCGACGCGACGCAACACGATATCGCACCACAAACGCGTCAATCGCTCAAAATCGCTTCATTCGCGTCCATCGCATCGCATTGCGTGGCTTGGACTTTTGTGGCGCCACAACGCGTCCTTCCATAGGGATTACATGGCAACCTGTCGCTTTAAGCAGAAAGGTTTTAGCCATGCTAATGCTCCCCTGAAGCATTTGCTCAAAAAAAGTCTGAAGGACCTAAATGACATAGTGAGATGCTGAAGAGCTTCGCTCGTTCATGTCTGCAACATATACATATTAAAGGGAATAGTTTTGACTGTGTTGAATACTTGGTCTCCAAAATACGGCCAAACAATGTTAACATGCATTGGATTCTACAACCCCAATTCCAATGAAGTTGGGACGTTGTATAAAATGTAAATAAAAACAGAATACAATGATTTGCAAATCCTCTTCAACCTATATTCAGTTGAATACGCCACAAAGACAAGATATTTAATGTTCAAACTGATAAAGTTTATTGTTTTTGTGCAAATATTTGCTCATTTTGAAATGAATTCCTGCAACACGTTTCAAAAAAGCTGGGACAGTGGTATGTTTACCACTGTGTTACATCACCTTTCCTTCTAACAACACTCAGTAAGTGTTTGGGAACTGAGGACACTAATTGTTGAAGCTTTGTAGGTGGAATTCTTTCCCATTCTTGGTTGATGTATGACTTCAGTTGTTCAACAGTTCGGGGTCTCCACTGTCGTATTTTGCACTTCATAATGTACCACATATTTTCAATGGGCGACAGGTCTGGTCTGCAGGCAGGCCAGTCTAGTAGCCGCACTCTTTTACTATGAATCCACGCTGTTGTAACACGTGCAGAATGTGGCTTGGCATTGTCTTGCTGAAATAAGCAGGGACGTCCCTGAAAAAGTCATTGCTTGGATTGCAGCATGTGTTGCTCCAAAACTTGGATGTACCTTTCAGCATTGATGGTACCATCACAGATGTGTAAGTTGCCCATGCCATGGGCACTAACACACCCCCATACCATCACAGATGCTGGCTTTTGAACTTTGCGCTCGTAACAATATGGATGGTCTTTTTCCTCTTTTGTCTGGTGGACACAACGTCCATGATTTCCAAAAACAATTTGAAATGTGGACTCATCAGACCACAGCACACTTTTCCACTTTGCCTCTGTCCATTTCAAATGAGCTTGGGGCCCAGAGAAGCCGGCGGTGTTTCTGGATGTTGTTGATTTATGGCTTTTGCTTTGCATGGTAGAGTTTTAACTTTCTCTTGTAGATGTAGTGACGAACTGTGCTAAATGACAAAGGTTTTCTGAAGTGTTCCCGAGCCCATGCGGTAAGATCCTTTACACAATGATGTCAGTTTTTAATGCAGTGCCACCTGAGGGATCGAAGGTGACGGGCATTCAGTGATGGTTTTTGGCCTTGCCCCTTACGTGTAGAAAGTTCTCCAGATTCTCTAAATCTTCTGATTATATTATAGACTGTAGATGATGGAATCCCTAAATTCCTTGCAATTAAACATTGAGATTTTTTTCACACAGTTGTTCAAAGTGGTGATCCTCGCCCGATCTTTCCTTGTGAATGGCAGAGCCTTTTGGGGATCCTCCTATTATACCCAATCATGACACTAACCTGTTTCCAATTAGGTGATCTTAGGCATTCATCAACTTTCCCAATCTGTTCTTGCACCGTCCCAACTTTTTTGAAAAACTTTTCAAAATATGCAAATATTTGCACAAAAACAAAAAAGTCTATCACTTTGAACATTAAATATCTTGTCTTTGTAGTGTATTCAGTTGAATATAGGCTGAAGAGGATTTGCAAATCATTGTATTCTGTTTTAATTTACATTTCACACAACGTCCCAGCTTCATTGGAATTGGGGTTGCATGACATGTGACATATGTTACCCCATAACATGATAACTAAAGCCCCAGTCACATGGCACTAATAAAGGACAATTAAGCTAAAAAAAAACCAAGAAATCTGGATTCTCATTGACTTTTGGAGGCATCGTTTAACCTTTGTTCAGCTTTGTTCCTGCAGCTGGCGCTTTGTCAGAGTTTTTAAGGTGCTGACAAATTTGAACAAATACTGACGGCAACCTCAATTCTTCCTTATTTCATTTTTCTTTCATTCATAATGGTTTCTTTTCGTTTGCTAAGTTTTCATAACATTAGTGTTTTGACTTTTGACCAACTTCACTCAACCTCCTAAGTCCGGCGTATTGAACAAAGGTTGATGAGGACAATGATACCTGAACGAATCAATAACTAAAGCTTTGACAAGCTGAACAAAACATCTTTGTATTGCAAATGAATTGTTCATTTTTGGGATGAAAAAGCAACATTTTCAGCCAGAAACAATAGTGTTAAGAACGTTTTCTCAACTATTTTAACTATTTACGCACATTTCAACTGTTTATGGCTGGCCTGCATGTGCCTGCCTGTGTGTATCTTTGAGAGTAGCCTCTGTCTGACACAGACAATTCCCCATGGACATGGACAGACACCTTTCCGAGGTCAAATTCAAGCAGTTTTAATCACTTTCCCGGTCCATTTTCAGGTTTTTCCATCACCTTTCAGCTGTGATAAATTCCATATTTATACTTATACATACATATACTCAATTTTTTTTTTTTACTTTTAAAATTGCATTAAAAGAGATGGTACATATAAACAACCACCTAATAGGTAACTATTCAGTTAAATATCTATTTGTGAAATGCAGTTATCATTTGAAGTATTTTCAAAGACTTTTCAAACATTGAGAAGACAACATTAATATTCAAACATTTTCAAGGATTTTAAGCAGTCGTCAACAAAATTCATAAAAACACACTATTAGGAAACCGTACAAGTTTGATAGTTTTATCACAATGATACAGACTAATGACTGAACCTTGGGCTATGGCGGTAAAACATGGTTTCTTTTTTTCAAAACTTAAATGACAGAATCTTGCAACTTTATAAATTAATTTACCTTCTGCATTTCACTTGTATAAAACTTTTTCTGATGAAGTTAGATAAATTTGACAGTCACAAGTCCAACACATTTAAGAGATCATTCACATTGTCATTTTTGTCAGGCAGAGGCTGGGCTGAGTGTATATCACAACTGTCGAGGCATAAGAAGAAAATGTTTGTCTGTCTAATGTTTAAACAGGACATATCATTTTCAAAGAAATTTAGTGGAAAGGCCAGACCTTAGGTCAAGGAAGAATCCATTTAGTCAATGGTTCCCTCAACCCGTCTTCAGGGGCCCCAAACCTGGACATTTGCCTTATGTCCCTGCTCTGCTAAAACCTGATTTGCTCATTTTGGTGTGCCTGAGGCTCAAGATAGGGAAACACTCCATTCAGTATTAGCGCTGATCCTGATAAAGGGATAGTTCCTGCTTTTGATGCTTGTGCTTTGATTCAAATTCTGCTGATCTTGATCCTGCCCTTGATCCTTGTTCTTTGATCCCATTTCCTTTGATTCTCATTATAGGATCAAAGAAAGCAGAATGTAATTCTATCAGCATTCAGATTAAAAGTTATCTTATGCCTTCTGATACTGATCCCTTTGATCCTGATTATAAAGATTGACCCTCTGGGGTCCAAGGGCATTTTTTGGGACAGTTCACTCGCCTGGCATAAATGTTTTATTATTGCTGTTAAAAGCTCACCCTGTATCCCACAATCAACTAGTATGTCCCTTTTTTCATGATAACCTGTACTTTCAGAAAATATATGCTATAGTGGTGTTTTATAAGTGTAACAAAGGTGTACAATCAGAAATAAGAAAGGAAAAAATAAAGCGGAAATTAATTTTCACACACATTTATTCAAAACACACAGCAAACTATAATAAACAACTATTTTGACACTTTATAAAGGTAGTTTTGGGTCTTGCAGAACAGAATGTACAAAATAAATGTTCTAACAATAAACACAAATGCACAATTTGAACAATATATACAAAATGGTCTATGCATTTTGTTTGTCTTTATGCCACATCTTAAAGCTGTCAGGATTTGGGTTTTGTTTTCGGTTCTCTGCTTTCTGTTTGGTTTTGAAGGGTCTCTTGCCAGGGTTTTTCCTGTTGGGGTCTGTCTGTCCCTTTCTCTCTTGTCTCTCTCTGCTGACTCTTGGTGGTGGGTGTTTCCCTTGCTCTCCGGTTACGCCCCCCCTTCTGATTCGTTCCACACACACCTGTTCTCAGTCAGCACCTCATCACCTGGGTGTGTTTAAGTCCATCAGTTCTCTTAGTTCTTCACCAGATTGATGCGTCTAGTGCCTTCTCTCCAGCTGTTTGTATTCTTGACCTGTTTGCCTCTTGTGTGTTCCAATTACCTGCCTGTATCTTTGACCACACCTTCGCCTGATGGTTTTGGTTTTGTTACTCTTGTTGGACTGCTTTACTATGTACCGGACCCCGTTTACTATTTCAGCAAACTATTTTTACATACAGAGCTCGTTGTCTGAGTCCTGCATTTGCGTCCAGCAGAACCAGTTATTCAGACCTGATAAAAGCAATTTCTGTCTGCTATTACACAAAGGCTTACAACACAAACTTTTTACTTCCATGGAGTTTGACTCTCCCTTGGAATGTGTTCCAGCACAGCCTCTCTTCACAGTTTGAGGCCCTGTTAACAACCCCCCCCCCTTCATTCACATGCGTAAATGGCACTTTACGAGTGAGAGCAAGAGAGGCTTATTCAACAATATTCCTGGCCAACTAGTGAATCATTTCTCCAAATGACAGTCTTTGGTTGACCACGTAAGGTTGTATGAGGCCTTCTTATGCTGATCACCTTCATTCATATGCGCAACACTGTGCTTTTACGCATGGAGCCAGCAGCCAGGGTGCTCTTCAAACAGCATTCATATACCAGAGAGTAACACATTTCTTCCACAATTGATCTTTGGGATACCACGTTAGACTGCTCTGCCCTACAATTGGATAGTGGAAAAACGTGTCGATGAACCAATTCCGATTGGACACTCACATTGCGCATGTCATCACACAGCTTCTATGAGGAGTACAAAGATGGTGGATGGCTGGCTTGAAAGTCCATGGAGTTAACTTTTCAGCAAAAAAAGAGTAAGTTTCTATCTCATATCATTAAAAGGTTATTTATAATTTAGTAAAACTTGGTCTCAGCCGTCGTATACTACGGTGTCGGCTCCAGAGGGTTAAAACAATGAACAGTCAGGATCTAAATTCAGCAATCAGGATCAAAGGTCAGGATTACAGTTAATCACTCAGGATAAAGGTCAGGAACGTGATTATAGATAAGTGTACAAAGGTCAGGGTCAAAGACGAGTTGGGAACAAAGACCAGAATCAGAACCAAAGATGATTATTCAAGATCAAATGATTGCCAAACTAAAACGTAGTTTGGGCCAGATGCACAAAATGATCTGGAGCTGATGGACAGAAGTTTATTTTCAGACAGGGGTGAATCCTTAGTGCACACAAAATATAATTTGGGTCTTTTTTCATGGCTACTTTACTGTTCCACTTCAATGTAAAGCTTACAAAATTCTACTTTAAATTTCTTAAAAAGCTGCAGTTGTGCTCTAAAACGCATTGAAACACTTCATATGGTCCACAGTTAAAACCAGTTTGTGTCCATCTCCATGCTCTCCAAGTCGTGCTCATTTTTAAACTGCCTAAACAAGCCAATCTAGATATCAAGCCCCGTGAAAATTGTTAAGTGGAACGACATCACAAAGTTGAAGCTCAATAACCTATAATTATGGTTTGAAAGAGAACGCTCCGTGCGGTCTAATGGCGCTTTGTTGTCCTCCTGCATGACAGGCTGTGAATGGGTGTTAGTGTGTCAGCGATTGTGTTTCTCTGTGATGTTTGTAGAAGAGTTATTGTACATCAATATATGTGAATATATGTGAACACAGGTGTAGTTTTACTCATGTGTCATTGTACACGGTGGGTTGGTGTGTGTGTGTGTGTGTGATTCTCTGTGCTGTGCGTCCCTGAGTGTATTTCCCTCCTCCTGCTCCTTTTTCATTTCTCTGCACTGTCCTTGCAGTGTCCTTCTCTCTGCTGCTCTCTATCCTACTCTCCCGCATCTCCATCTCCTGGCCTTGCTCTCTCTATCTCTTTGTGCCCCCCCCCCCCCCCCATCCATCACCACCACCACACCACCCGCAGCCCTCCCCTTTCACACACACTGGCTTGTCTCGCTTCCGTTTTGCATTTCACTCTCTCTCACTCTCTCTGCAACTTTCTGCACCGGGGGAATAGCTTTCAGATGGAGGAAGACAGAGCCAGCGGCTCCAATCACAACTGCAGCAGACCTT
This sequence comes from Thalassophryne amazonica, assembly GCF_902500255.1. Lineage (NCBI taxonomy): Eukaryota > Metazoa > Chordata > Actinopteri > Batrachoidiformes > Batrachoididae > Thalassophryne > Thalassophryne amazonica. Next base: position 70,470,568 of record NC_047117.1, on the reverse strand, counting down.
TTAAGTAAACACGGCGGCATTGATACCACACACATACAGGCACAAATATACACACAGACGTGGAGCCACAAACGTGAAAAGTCTTACGGTCAAATTGGTACACACAGAGAAACAGGAGGAACTCGCAAACCCGATTTAAAGAAGACGCGATGAAAGACGTTACAGTGTATTTTAACTGCGCTGTGAAACGGAATATGTACACAGGATTCCCTTGTGGTTTGATTTAATCGTTTTAAAGATGACGTGAATTCTTAATCGATGTAATGACTAAGGGATGGGCAAAACTTCTTTTCAACTCAGTATTTCAAAGAAATGTGGAATATTTTATTATTTGTATCAGCACAAGCAGCTGTAGCCTTGGTGGCCACCAGAGCTCAGCTTTGGAATTGAAAGAAACTGGAAAAAAAGCTTGTTACAAGCTACAAGTAACTCAAACCCACACACATGTTGAAAGCACTGTCGTCGTCAAAGCCCAAACACTCAATGGCAAGGCCAAGGCTTTGACCCCACAGGTCCAGGTCCAGACAATACCTTGAAATATCAAGGCCTAGGCATAAATAAAAGGAACAAATGAAAATGGATCATACAAAGAAAGGTACACACACACACACACACACACACACACACACACACACACACACACACACACACACACACACACACAAAGAACATGGACCTTCACATTCAAAATGTGGTAGATTATGGAAAGTAACTTCAAAAACAGCAGTTGTTTCCAGAAAAAGTATTCTGTACTGTACAGGTTATTTTGGTAACTAAAGGCCCGGTCACACGGCACATGGCGTTAGCTGAATGAAGGAAAAACGTCAGAAAGCCACAAATCGTCGAGAAAAAGTGGACGAATGAGCTGACACTTCTCCCATCACCGAAAAGCCAGTGAGTGAAGAGCACATTAAAAAACGAAACAAAACTAACTAAAAAACTAACAGAAAAAAAAAACAAAAAAAAACAAACAAAAAAAAAAACAAAGCGAACGGTGACCTTGACACTTTGCAGCTCTGGGGTCTGTTTGTCTAGACAACAGGTCTGTCTTCACTAAAACAACGTGGGTGTGCACATGCACATTGCAGCCATCTTTGGCTGCAACGTCCGTGAATATATCCCCTGGCAAAAATTATGGAATCACCGGCCTCGGAGGATGTTCATTCAGTTGTTTAATTTTGTAGAAAAAAAGCAGATCATAGACATGACACAAAACTAAAGTCATTTCAAATGGCAACTTTCTGGCTTTAAGAAACACTATAAGAAATCAAGAAAAAAAGATTGTGGCAGTCAGTAACGGTTACTTTTTTTAGACCAAGCAGAGGAAAAAAATATGGAATCACTCAATTCTGAGGAAAAAATTATGGAATCACCCTGTAAATTTTCATCCCCAAAACTAACACCTGCATCATATCAGATCTGCTCGTTAGTCTGCATCTAAAAAGGAGTGAACACACCTTGGAGAGCTGTTGCACCAAGTGGACTGACATGAATCATGGCTCCAACACGAGAGATGTCAGTTGAAACAAAGGAGAGGATTATCAAACTCTTAAAAGAGAGTAAATCATCACGCAATGTTGCAAAAGATGTTGGTTGTTCACAGTCAGCTGTGCCTAAACTCTGGACCAAATACAAACAACATGGGAAGGTTGTTAAAGGCAAACATACTGGTAGACCAAGGAAGACATCAAAGCGTCAAGACAGAAAACTTAAAGCAATATGTCTCAAAAATCGAAAAATGTACAACAAACAAATGAGGAACGAATGGGAGGAAACTGAGTCAACGTCTGTGACCGAACTGTAAGAAACCGCCTAAAGGAAATGGGATTTACATACAGAAAAAGCTAAACGAAAGGCATCATTAACACTAAACAGAAAAAAAACAAGGTTACAATGGGCTAAGGAAAAGCAATTGTGGACTGTGGATGACTGGATGAAAGTCATATTCAGTGATGAATCTCGAATCTGCATTGGGCAAGGTTGTTGTGGCTGGGGGTGCCTGGCTGCCTTTGTTTCTGTCTTCTGTTTCTGTCTTTTGTTTTTCCTTCCAGGTGGCGCGCGTTTAGGACTGAGTGGCTGTGTGGCTGAGTTTTCAGGACCTCACCCTGATCACCTGAGGCTGATCAAGTGCAGCTCGTCAGGACTCACAGCTGTGGTGCATCTACACGGATTGGAGCATGGTGGCATTTAAGTCTGGAGTACACAGTGTGTATTTGCCAGTGACTCGACCTTGTGACCAGACGGGTGAGATCGTCGTCTTGAGAGCCATCTCATCATCAGTGGATGCAGAGAACGTCCAGGTTTGATGCATGGTCTGTGAAAGAGGAGGGGGTGAGGTCTCACGCTCGTCAGCACACTTCCTGAGGTACGTTAGGTTTTGTGACTAACATTTGTACAGTCAGTAAATGTGGTGTCCCTCACACCTTATTATATTGAGCTGTTATGTTAGTCGTTTAATCAGCTTCCACTGCAGTTGAGTTATGTGAACGGGGTGTTCCATGCCTGCAGGGTGGGAAGCTGATTAGTGATTAAGCCAGGAAGTGTTTGCTGTGTATGTACACCTTTGAGTGGTCTCTCTGTGTGTGGAGTGTGGACTCACATGATGATTTCTTCTTTCACAGACTCGGTTTGTCGCGGCCACCTGGGGGGTGTCGGCGGGGTCCTTGGGTCCGAACTGTTTCTGGCTCTAGACCGTTAGTGCTGCTGGGAGCGCACCGCTTATCCACCACGCCAGACCGCGCACTCATTTGTTGTCTTTTATCACATCACTGTTATGTCATTAAATTTAGTTATCCTTTGTACCGTGCTCTGCTTATTTTATACTGGGTCCTTCAAAAGCTGGTCGGTTCTCCGGGCTGCGTCCGACACATAACAGTAGTCTCTGGCCAAACATCACGGACCCAGCGGTAGCAGAGACGGTACCATGCCGGGAAGGCGGCAGCTGACGTTCAGAAGTTATCCGGATCAGTTGCAGGTGCTCTCCGCCCGGATGGTGCGTGTTTGAGAACCCATTATCGAATACTGATTTGAGCTCTCTTGCAGCCGTGTTCCTGTGTGTGCCTTATCCGAGGGTCGTGGTGGAGTGTGACTGGCGACGGCGTCGCGTCACACTTCGACCGGATAAGAGGTTTAAACGGGAGCTGCAAGAGTGTGTCTGTAATGGGTGAATGCGCACGGCGGAGCGCTGTGGCACGGGTCCTGTGCTTCCTGTTGTTACAGTTGTAGCCCCCGTTTCCCCGGGTAAAGATAGCTACTGCGTCTGTTGTGACAGCTCCGGCGTAATTTAGTTGAAGCACATTTTTGGTTGTGTGTTACACACAGCTGCTCACAGGAAAAGCAGCATGAATTATTTTCTCTGTTACCAAAGGGGGTTTTTTATTTTCAGCACTCTGGCTCCCTCTGTTGGTGACTGAGTCACATTACCGTTAAGCTCTTAAGTTGGAACAGGTGTGTTCCATTTGTTTGAGCTTGACGGTATAAATCACTTATTAGTTTTGTGTTGGTTCATTTTTTGTGGGTGTTTGTGTGGGATTTTTTAACACTATTTAGTGTTCTGGGGTCGTGACCCTGCAGTCTATTTGGAGCATAAACAGGACCCAAGTAACTGTATGTTAGTCTGTTAGTCTTTTTTTTATTTCTTTTAGTTTCACCTCCCAGGGTTTGATGGGACGGTCCCCTGGGGGGTGATGGGGGGTAATTGGGTTGTTTTTTCTTTTTTCTTTTGTTTTTTGTTATTCCCTCTCTTCTCCTCTGGCTCCAGCCGTGTGAGCCGTAGGTTGTCGGCGTTGCTGGAGTGGTGCAGTTTGGTTATGCTGGGCGTTTCCCAGGTAACCTCTGCACCTGGGGGGGGGGGGGGGGGGGGGGGGGGGGGGGGTTGTTGATTCCCTGTTCCACCTCCGGCTTCAGCGCGCCTTTGAGCCATCTGCCATCGGTGTGGCTGAGGTTTGGGGCAGTGGAATATACCCGCAGCTGGTGGCTGGTTTGGAAGTCGGAGGGGTGGCGCCGTTTTGTGCTGTCTGCCATAACCGCTGTTCCACTCCTCCCGGTTGACTTCTGGGGTATAGTCATGGTTGGTGACGCTGGACGTGCTTCCAGTTTCCACTGCGCCGAGGGGGTGGGGTTGGGGTTGTTTTGTTTGTTTGTTTGTTTTTTTCTCCTTTTGTTTTTCCCCCCAGTTTCCGCCCTCAGGGTGTGACTGTGGTGTCCTCTGTGGGGGAAAGGGCTGTGGGTCCAACTAGCCATAGACGGCCGGGGCTGGGTCCATTGGTCATGAGGGGGGGGCGTCTACTGGGGTTGATGGAACGGTCCTCTGGGAGGCGCTGGGAGTCCCCATGGGTGACTTTGGATCCCAGAGGGACCTCGGCTGTGGTTATTACTCCTGGAGCTGGCGGGATGTCCTCTGGGGGGTGTTGGTCCCTACATGTCGTCGGGGGGGGGGGGGGGGGGGGGGGGGGTGTTAGCATTTTTATTTGCAAGCTTAAGTTTGGGTTGTTTTTCTTTTCTCCTCTTCCCGGGGTTTGATGGGATGGTCCTCTGGGGAGGGGGGGGGGGGTGGTTTGGTTGTTTGTGTTTGTCTTTTTTGTTTTATGACTATACAGACTGTGAACATAGTTGGACAAAGGCTGACCGCACAGGTTCAAGAACTCCTAGCCACACCTGTGCAAATTGACTGACAGAAACAAAGGCAAAGATGCAGCCAGAGGAGAAGACGTCAACGGTTCTGTTAGATGAAGATTCTGTTGGAAGATGAATGCAGATACGGTTTCCAGCCATGGTCCCTGGAGGGGGGTGTTTCTCCTGGGCCAGGTTTGTGTGGTCGCTGGGAGGCTTCCCGTGAGGGTGGGGTGCTGTTGTGGCTGGGGGTGCCTGGCTTCCTTTGTTTCTGTCTTCTGTTTCTGTCTTTTGTTTTTCCTTCCAGGTGGCGCGCGTTTAGGACTGAGTGGCTGTGTGGCTGAGTTTTCAGGACCTCACCCTGATCACCTGAGGCTGATCAAGTGCAGCTCATCAGGACTCACAGCTGTGGTGCATCTATACGGATTGGAGCATGGTGGCATTTAAGTCTGGAGTACACAGTGTGTATTTGCCAGAGACTCGACCTTGTGACCAGACAGGTGAGATCGTCGTCTCGAGAGCCATCTCATCATCAGTGGATGCAGACAACGTCCAGGTTTGATGCATGGTCTGTGAAAGAGGAGGGGGTGAGGTCTCATGCTCGTTAGCACACTTCCTGAGGTACGTTAGGTTTTGTGACTAACATTTGTACAGTCAGTAAATGTGGTGTCCCTCACACCTTATTATATTGAGCTGTTATGTTAGTCGTTTAATCAGCTTCCACTGCAGTTGAGTTATGTGAACGGGGTGTTCCATGCCTGCAGGGTGGGAAGCTGATTAGTGATTAGCCAGGAAGTGTTTGCTGTGTATGTACACCTTTGAGTGGTCTCTCTGTGTGTGGAGTGTGGACTCACATGATGATTTCTTCTTTCACAGACTCGGTTTGTCGCGGCCACCTGGGGGGTGTTGGCGGGGTCCTTGGGTCCGAACTGTTTCTGGCTCTGGAGCGTTAGTGCTGCTGGGAGCGCACCGCTTATCCACCACGCCAGACCGCGCACTCATTTGTTGTCTTTTATCACATCACTGTTATGTCATATTAGTTATCCTTTGTACCGTTGCTCTGCTTATTTTATACTGGGTCCTTCAACGTTGGTCGGTTCTCCGGGCTGCGTCTGACACATACAAAGGTGATGATGCTGGAACTTTTGTTTGGTGCCTTTCCAATGAGATTTATAAAGATGACTGCCTGAAGAGAACATGTAAATTTCCACAGTCATTGATGATATGGGGCTGCATGTCAGGTAAAGGCACTGGGGAGATGGCTGTCATTACATCATCAATAAATGCACAAGTTTATGTTGATATTTTGGACAATTGAAAGGATGTTTGGGGATGATGAAATCATTTTTCAAGATGACAATGCATCTTGCCATAGAGCAAAAACTGCAAAAACATTCCTTGCAAAAAGACACATAGGGTCAATGTCATGGCATAGGGTCAATGTCAATGAGCAGATCTGATTTGATGCAGGTGTTAATTTGGGGGATGAAAATTTACAGGGTGATTCCATAATCTTTTCCTCAGAATTGAGTGATTCCATATTTTTTTTCTCTGCTTGGTCTAAAAAAGTAACCGTTACTGACTGCCACAATCTTTTTTCTTGATTTCTTATAGTGTTTCTTAAAGCCAGAAAGTTGCCATTTGAAATGACTTTAGTTTTGTGTCATGTATGTGATCTGCTTTTTTTCTACAAAATTAAACAACTGAATGAACATCATCCGAGGCCGGTGATTCCATAATTTTTGCCAGGGGTTGTAGTTAACCATCTGGGGTCCGAGGGCAATTTTTGGACAGTTCACTTGCTTGGCATAAATGTTTTATAACTGCTGTTAACAGCTCTCCCTGCATCCCACAATCAAGATTTATGTCTCTTTTTTCAGGACAACCTGTACTTTCAGAATATACAGTAGTGTTCAGAATAATAGTAGTGCTATGTGACTAAAAAGTGCTATGTGACTAAAAATCCAGGTTTTGAGTATATTTCTTATTGTTACATGGGAACCAAGGTACCAGTAGATTCAGTAGATTCTCACAAATCCAACAAGACCAAGCATTCATCATATGTACACTCTTAAGGCTATGAAATTGGGCTATTAGTAAAAAAAAAGTAGAAAAGGGGGTGTTCACAATAATAGCAGCATTTGCTGTTGACGCTACAAACTCAAAACTATTATGTTCAAACTGCTTTTTTAGCAATCCTGTGAATCACTAAACTAGTATTTAGTTGTATAACCACAGTTTTTCATGATTTCTTCACATCTGTGAGGCATTAATTTTGTTGGTTTGTAACCAAGATTTTGCTTGTCTACTAGTGTGCTTGGGGTCATTGTTTTGTTGAAACACCCATTTCAAGGGCATGTCCTCTTCAGCATAAGGCAACATGACCTCTTCAAGTATTTTGACATATCCAAACTGATCCATGATACTTGGTATACGATATATAGGCCCAACACCATAGTAGGGAGAAACATGCCCATAGCATGATGCTTGCACCACTATGCTTCACTGTCTTCACTGTGAGCTGTGGCTTGAATTCAGAGTTTGGGGGTCATCTTACAAACTGTCTGCAGCCCTTGGACCCAAAAAGAACAATTTTACTCTCATCAGTCCACAAAATATTCCTCCATTTCTCTTTAGGCCAGTTGATGTGTTCTCTGAAAAATTATAACCTCTTCTGCACATCTTTTATTTAACAGAGGGACTTTGTGGGGGATTCTTGCAAATAAATTAGCTTCACACAGGCATCTTCTAACTGTCACAGCACTTACAGGTAACTCCAGACTGTCTTTGATCAGCTGATCAATGGGTGAGCCTTTGCCATTCTGGTTATTCTTCTATCCATTTTGATGGTTATTTTCTGTTTTCTTCCACGCGTCTCTGGTTTTCTTTTGTCCATTTTAAAGCATTGGAGATCATTGTAGATGAACAGCCTATAATTTTTTGCACCTGCGTATAAGTTTTCCCCTCTCCAATCAACTTTTTAATCAAACTACGCGGTTTTTCTGAACAATGTCTTGAACGTCCCATTTTTCTCAGATTTCAAAGAGAAAAGCATGTTCAACAGGTGCTGGCTTCATCCTTAAATAGGGGACACCTGATTCACACCTGTTTGTTCCACAAAACTGACAAACTCACTGAATGAATGCCACACTACTATTATTGTGAACACCCCCTTTTCTACTTGTTTTACTAATAGACCAATTTCATAGCCTTAAGAGTGTGCATATCATGAATGCTTGGTCTTGTTGGATTTGTGAGAATCTACTGAATCTTCTGGTACCTTGTTTCCATGTAACAAGAAATATACTCAAAACCTGAATTAATCTTTTTAGTCACATACCACTACTATTATTCTGAACACTACTGTATATGCTATAGTTGTGTTTTATAAGTAATAAAGGTTTACAATCAGAAATAAGAAAGGAAAAAGTAAAGCGGAAAATAATTTCCACACACATTCAAAACACACAGTAAACTATAATAAACAACTGTTTTGACACTTTATAAAGGTACTTTGGGCTCTTGAGTGAAAGACTGTACAAGAAAAAGCTTCAAACAATAAACACAAATGCACATTTTGAACAATATATACAAAATGGTCTATGCGTTTTGTTTGTCTTCATCTCAAACCAATTTCTGTCTGCTATTACACAAAGGTCACATCACAAACTTCTACTTCTACTGTGTTTTGTCCTGCTCTGAAAGCAGCTTTGACACTTTGGCCCATTTACACTCTGAGGAGCGGCCCCTCCCTCCTCGCTCCACTGATATGGTAAACAGTGCTTTACGCCGAAGCGAGAGAGCTTGCTACAGGCTTATTCAGTAACATTCACAGGTAATAAGGAATGGAGCATCTCTAAAACTCACACACTCTGTATTTGAGCATGTGTGATTGTCATCAGAGGCCCTCCATCTGCTCCCTTTGCTCACTGTCACTGATCGCTGTGCGTAATGGCACAGGGCGCATTGGAGCAAGCAGCCAGATCGGTTTTCAAATGGGCCAACTAGTAACACATCACTGCTAAAAACGATCTTTGGTTTATCACATGAGCTAAATCTGCCCTACGATTAGATTCTGGAAAACCATGTGATGGTGAACCAATTCCAATTGGACACTCACACTGCACACGTCATCACACAGCTTCTATGTACAAAGCTGGCTGACGGCTGGCTCAAAAGTCTGCGGAGTTAACTTTTCAGCAAAAAAAAGTAAGTTTCTATCTCATATCATTAAAAGGTTATTTATAATTTAGTAAAGTTTGGTCTCAGCCGTCGTATACGATGGCGTCGGCCCCAGAGGGCTAAAGTAGTTGATCAAACATTCTTGCTGCTATTGTTTCTGTATGAAAACGTTGCTTTTTGTCCCACACATGGACGAGTCACTTCAGCTCATCGGATCTTTAGCTATTGATTTGTTCATATATCGTCAATGTTCGTGCAAGACGTCGGACTTGGGAGGTTGGACAACAATCAAACGGAATGCTGACAGTACAGGAACTACACAAACGATGAAGAACAGTCAAGACAGAAAGTAAAACGGATTGGGGTTGCCGTCAGGATTCGTTCACATTTTTCAACACATTGAAAATTATGATGATGTGCCAGCTACAGCAACGCAAAGTCCAGATTTAAGTCCAGATTTTGTGTTTCATTTTGGCTTCAGTGTCCGTCGTTAGTGCCGTCTGACCGTGACTTACAAAGTGTATGTTAAATGTAAACAAAAAATTCCTGGTGATTAAATTGTGTTCTTACATTTTTCTTTCTATATTCACATGAAAACCAGATTGATTAATTATATTCTAGCAGAAATCATGAACATGTGACAGACACCATGACTCAAAGGGACAATATTCTGAAAACATCAATGTTTTGAATGTGGACAAGTGGTGCACAGTTTATGCAAAAATAGCTACATTTTTGTATTGAACCTGTATTGAAATTTACAATGCAAGTCGCGCCTTGCCCATGGGGATCCACGGGTTCTAGATTTGTTTGTTTGTTACAGTTGGGAGCTATAGCAGAGTCAATTTATACGCCAAAAACAAGTAGCCGGGAAGCAGGAAGGGCAGATACAAAAACTACTGTACTTTAATCAACCAATGTGGAACTGACTTCAACATACAGAGACACGGTGGATGACAGAGGGAGGATCCAGTAGCAGATTACAAGCAGCATGTGGCAGGTACACAGTGGAGAATAACCAAACTGACAGTACTTACAAACCCGACGACACAGGTGAACAACCCACAGCAAAAGTCAACAGACCAACAGCAAACACAGGCACATTATAAAACCTGACTAACAAATTAGCAACCGGTGTGGAGAACCAATCAGAACAAACTCACATGAGGAAAAAAGACATACAAGACTACACATGGAAAATCAAATCAAATCAGAATGTCACATCCAAACAATATACAACAGCATGAAAACACCTTGCAACTAAGAGGCACATAAAGAGATAAACAATAAAACATGAATCAAGAACCACAGCAGTGCAAGATCTGAAAACAAGATCAAAGTTGCACACAATAATTACACACAAAATAAAACCTGTGACATACAAGGCAACCCAATGAAAACAAGAATAACACAAGAACAGTAATCAGAGAACCAGAGTGAGGGAAGAACAGCGTAACGATATGACAGAAATGACAACAACGTAAAGGACTGCAGATCATGGGTTGGACAAACCGAATGACACACCCATGTAGGGGAACGCACCTCACGAATCACGAATGAACACACACCCAGGACTCGGGAATGACACCTGGTGTGGACACAGACATGACATGACAGCTGATATTGACACAGACATGACAAGTGACAAAGACACTGACAGAAGAGACATGCCCCCACAAGACCAGGGGAAAGGATCAAGCATAACAAACAACAGACCTAACTAACAGACATGACAGAAGACAAGAACTAGCCCACACGGTACCCCTCCCCCCAGGTGCTGGCACCTGATAGCCCAAAACACCCCCCCCCCCCCGCCAATCTGACAGGACTAGAACAAAAAAATGGACATGAGAAAAAGACGGGGACACCAAACAAAGAACCCCCAAAAAAGAGACCCCCAAAAACCAACACTGGGTGGGAAGCAGGTGGCAGCCATGCCCCCAAACCAGGGCAAACCGCCCAGAAGACCATAATACCACAATGAAGGCAGATACAAAGACAACTTGGGACAGACAGACTGAAAAGTTTCGCCTCTGCCCAAAGCAGAGGCTGGTGACTGTCCAAAGCTGAGCCCAGGAGTCCGGCAGGTGTTCAAAGAAGAACCAGGAATCTGGCTCATTGGCCAGCAGGAGTCCAAAAAGGAACCATGAGTGTGGATCATTGGCCGGCAGGAGCCTAAAGAAGAACCAAGAGTCCAGCCCTTTGGTCAGCAGGAGTTCAAAGAAGAACCAGAAGGCCAGCCCATTGGCTGGCAAGAGTCCACAGTGGGGGCAGTTGGGTCCACTCTGGCTGCTTTGGTGGCAGTTGCAGCATGCTCCATGCTGCCCCCTGAAGTTTACAACTGTTTCTGGGACGGGGCCATCCAGCCATGCCATGCTGACATCTTCGGATGCAGAGACTAACGACAGATGCGGGGGCTGGCCACTCCATGCGGATGCTATTAGCTGTGGTGCCAGAGACATGAGCAGGATTGGAGGCGGACTGATCTTCTGTGATGTCATCAGGGGCTGGATTCAGGTAGCCCCGCGGTGATGTACCCTGGAATGTAGTTGTGCTGCTCTGCCTCCGCTGGTACAATGCCGGATGTGCTAACCAAACTGCAAGATGAGGCACACTCATTACACCACTCTGCCCCATCATTGGAGCCCAGAGGCTCTGATGAGGGGTTCGGCAACTCCTCCAGAACGTCATCAGGGAATGACATCGATGAGTCCTTGGTGGTGTCCTCTGGAGAGGAGGCAGGATGCATCACCATGATGTCAGCCAGGGCTGGAAAGGGAATCCCTTTGGTGAGGTCCATGGAGGCGGAGCTGGTCTCCTCTTCCTCCATCCATGACTCTGCTACAGAGCTGCAAAACAAATCCCAGCCATTACTGTCCTCCTCAACCACCCCAGAGCCATGAGGTGGCTTTGTTATGGAGCCACAGATATCCTCCTGGACGGCCCCCAAGGCTGGCACTGGCTGAAGCTGCCCTCCGTTGACCTGTGATCCTTTGATCTGTCCTTTTCCCTCTTCTTCCAGGCCTCGCCCGAGCACCAGATAATGACCGGAGAGGGTGGAGACTCGGGGAGAGAGACCAAACCCGCCAGCCATGGTGATGAAGAATTCTCTGGTGTTTGAAGAAGGAGGGGGAAAGCCAGCTGTGGAGGATCCTGGAGCATAAGCGGTGCCATCGATTCAGAGCTGGACACAGAAACGGATGAACTGGGCTGTAGTGTCGCAGGCGGAGGAAGGGCTGACTTGAGGGTGTTGAAGACTAAACAACTGATACAAAACTGGAAACGTGGCGGGATCGGGCGTGACAGAGGATGAAAACAGTTTGGCAGTTAGCTGTCACAGAGTGGCTGTGTGGTGGAGCAGGGAGACCAAAACCAAAGACAGGATTACCTGTGTAGAGGCTAGGAATGACTGCAGATGAGTGAGGTCAGTGGCTGCAAGCGGATCTGCTCGGGTAGGTGTGGTGAGACTACAGTCTGAACTGGGTTAAGAGTGGAGTTCTCCGGAGTGAATTCCCTATTCTGGGAGGTGTGCTCTACCAGCAGAGGATGTGTCCCCTCTGAATATGAATAACGTAAATCAACTGATTGCAAATACTCCAATCAGACCAACCAATCAGAACAAACTCACGTGAGGAAAAAAGACAAAGACCGCACATGGAAAATAAAATAAAATCAGAACATCACATCCAAACAATATAAACAGTATGCAAACACCTTGGAACTAAAAGACATAAACAGAGATGAACAAAAAAAACATATAATAATAAAAAAAATAATTAATTTAATTTAATTAATTTTAATTTATTTCATTTATATAGCACCAAATCACAACAAAGCAGTTTCAAGGCACTTCACACAAATAAGGTCTAACCTTACCAACCCCTAGAGCAAGCACACAGGCGACAGTGGTAAGGAAAAACTCCCTCTGATGATTTGAGGAAGAAACCTCAAGCAGACCAGACTCAAAGGGGTGACCCTCTGCTTGGGCCATGCTATCGACACACTTGACAATACAAATATACAGGAGATTCTGGGAGTCCATGTTGGTGTCCAGGACAGGAGGCTGGCTGGGGATGGGAGGGGAAGGGAAAGGAAAGGAAGGGGGTTTGGGTCCACAGATTCCATCTAAAGAAGACACCCACTCTCACTTCTGGATGGAACCGCACCTTCAACAGAGAAAAAAAAAAACCAGAATCAGGAAAGTCTACAAATAAGGTATAATTTGTCAGCATTAAGCAACAAGAAAAACACTAAGGTGAAATACTAAGGTGATTGCTGGCCACTAACCCTATGCTTCACTAAAAGACCCAGACTTTAGATAAAGTTGAGGCTGCAGCCTGCTCTGTTTACTAATAATATGAATTTAAAAGGGTAGGAACCATAGCACCATACTATGCCAGTATGCTAGCCATACGAAAGGGAAAATAAGTTCGTCTGAAGTCTGGACTTGAAAGTCTGTACAGAATTTGACTGTTTTATTGATGCAGGGAGATCATTCCACCAAGCAGGTGCACAACAAGAGAAAGCTCTGTGATCCACAGACTTTTTATTCACCCTAGGGACACAAAGTAGTCTAATTAGGTCAGCTAAGTAGGGAGGTGCTAGTCCATGAAAAATTTTATAGCTATCTGCTAGTAGCAGAACCTAAAAAACTGATCTCACAGGGACAGGAAGCCAGTGAAAAGAATAGATGAATCAAGAACCACAGCAGTGCAAGATCTGAAAACAAGATCAAAACAGTAATTTCACACAAAATAAAACCTGTGACATACGAGGCAACCCAATGAAAAACAAGAATAACACAAGAACAGAAAACAGAGAACCAGAGCAAGAGGGACGAACAACATAACGGCATGACAGAAATGACAAAACCGAATGACACACCCACGTAGGGGAGCGCACCTCACAAACCACGAACACACGCACTCACCCAGGACTCAGACATGACAGCTGACGTGGATACAGACATAAGAGCTGACGTGGACACACATGACAGCTGACCCGGAATTCTATGTAAAGATGACCAATGTTTCGAACTCTTAAGGCTGAAGCCACAAAAAACTGGAAATGGTCCAAAAGTAAACATGGATGATGTATGGATTACATACATACTAATGAATGTATTATATTTAGCAAAAATGTAACATTCTATATCTGAAATACAATTTTAAAACAGTAAGTACCTTATCGTTTCATTTTCTTAATCATAATTTATTATTAATTCATAGCGAGTTTGTCCATTTCCCTGGTGCGCCAAAACACATGGTGCAGCCCTGGCAAGGTGAAAGAAGTCTCTGCTTCAGCTATAAAATCCCTCCTGCAGGGTTGTGTGGATTTGTGATTTTGTTGAGTTTTAGAATATAAATGCTGTTAATCAGAAAATAAAAGGTTTATTTCTCTGATGTAAATTTCTGATTGGAAATGCACTGATCACATTCATAATCAATGCTTGCCTTGCTTTTTCTTTTGCTCCCAAATTCATAAAAAGTCTTTTTTTTTTTCTGGCGTGTGTGGATGTATGGCCACATTTATTGAGTGTTAGAATGTAACTACGTGTAACTTGGAAAATAAAGGTTTATTTCTCTAATGTCATAAACTTTGTATTGGAACTCCACTATCTCACTAACCATATTCAATGCATTTCTTGCTTGATTATCTCCCTTGCATTCTGTTTTTGTTGCTAAGTTCATAAAAAAAACAACCTTTATGTGGTGTGTATGTGGAGGTATGACCATGTTTATTGAGTTTTACTATGCATCTGCTGTAAACCCATCAGAAAATAACAGTTTATTTCTCTGATTTATTACATTTCTCTGCAGAAATTGTCTGCCTATTTCACTGTTTGACAAGCACAGCTTCAACTTACACATCATCAATCCAACATTTACAAACCATCCAGCAGGTGGCAGACACATTTATGAGATATTATGTACACAATATAAAGTTGCTTTTACAACTGATCTGGTGTGTGAAAATACCGCAGTGCTAACGGTTTTGCCCTGATCATTTATCTATTCACTCAATGTACAACACCAAATTAGAAGAAGTTGTGGTAATATGGAAAATGCCTATCCACCCCCCCCCCCCCCCAAAAAAAAAACAAAAAAACAAAACAACACCACCACCACCACCACCACCACCACAGTGGGCCTTACATTTACTTTGGCATAAACCCAAGATATTTCATATTTGTGTGGTCAGTTTCGTTTCATTTCCATTCCAGTATTCAAGGCCTTCAATTTGTTTCCCCTAAATTTTCAAAATTACACCCAAAACGCATGCACATTTGGGAAGTTTAGCTTCTGTCAATTAACATCAAAACACACACCAATGATGTCATTACAATAGCACACAACAAATGTAGTTTTATATGATGGGAGGCTAATGACCTCAAACCACATTGAAATGAAATGTATTCAAATATGAAGGACAAAGCATGCATTTTCAAGCAATTCAATTTAATTTATTCAGCACCAAATCACACCAAAAGTTGCACCAAGGTGCCACACATGAACAAGATTTAAACCTGATCCAGACCCTAAGCAATCATACTGGCAACAGTGGTAAAGGGAGAAACTCCCTTAGGTGTATTTGTTATTACAGGAAGAAACCTCATGCAGACCAAACTCAGTGGGGGTGACCATCAGGTTTGGCCATACTATCAATGACCGTAGCGTGACAGGGGACCCCACAGCACGTCAATACGAAGGCCGTAATAAAGACTTTAAAAGAAGTAAGGAGCCAGACACAGGTCAGTATACATAAATGAAGTAGTCTGCAACAGTGTCTGTGAGGGAGTAATCACAGAAAGCAAGCAGAAGGTCAAAACACAGTCATTTGTCAGAAAACGCCAATGGTACAAAATGAGCAGGCAAAGTCTTGAGAAACATAACGGCAGCAAAGGTCAGCAACAGAAAACAAAACACTAAAGAAAATGTGAGAAGACTTGTGGGGAGCAACACGTTCTGGCACTAGAGTGACAAGAAATTGAAGAAACAGGTGTGTGCGTGAAGAGGAAACAGGAATGCACATGAACACCAAGGAGACGTCAAACTGAAAGCACCAACAGAAGTGCACTTAGGGTGACCATGATGAACTACATAAAACAACACAGAAATGTCAGAACAATCAGCAATAGACATGGTGAAGCTACTCAGCCATATATAGAGTAGTCCAGTGTTCACAATAACAGATGGCCTGAAAGGACAACCTAGAGGTGAAGACCAGAGTCCCAGCTGCACCAATTATGAACTTCACCAATGTCAGATCAGTCACCAAAACATGGACATTCTCCAGTTCAAAACCCAACCAACCCAAATGTTGCTCCAACCCCCCAGATATGAAAAAAGTCTTTCTTTAAAACAGACTTTGCAAATAGGATAGATAACTGCACATTTCATGTAGGAACACAATATAGGATCTGGAACCAGGTATTTTCCATTTCACAGACTTAAAAAAGAAAAAAAAATCACCTTAAAACCACAGTGTGGGGTCACTGTCAATACAGAGGGGAAAAAAAGATGAAACAGCCTGTCACAGAAGAAAACTTGCAACAGATTAGAAGAGAACGATGGGAGAAGAGAGAGACAGAGAGAGAGAGAGAGCAAGTGGGTGCAGTGGGCAAAGCAACAAAAGCAAAGAAATACCATGTTGGAGAAGAGAAACTAAAGAGAACTAAAACAAAGTAAACACTTAGCCGGACTGAGCAGCAGCAGCAGCAGACAGAAGTACTGCAGTGAGGATAATGGGGACAGAAGTACGGGCATTCCAAAAGCGGCACATGGAACAGAGTGTGAGAAAAGCAAAGGGATAAACCGAGACAAAGACAGCCACGGGGTTAGCGCGCTAAATGGGTCTGCGTGATAATTGTGTTCTGCGACAGCTGACAGTAGCGCCACTTAATTAAAGCCAAGCAGGAAATGACTATTTATAGCGGCTCCATCCCATCAGCACTAAATGACATGGTGTTTTATTTCCCTGCAACCACTCACTGCAAAATGCTGACTTTATTTAATTCGATAAGTGTGTGTTTGGAAGGGAGGGCATGAACGTGGTGCGTTCACGTGGGAGGAGCCTATGCGTGCGCGTGCGTCTGTTACAGCGATATAAAAAATATCTCAACGTTCTAGTCTAAATTTGCCCACTCAACAAATATTCACGCACGCACAGACACACACAGACACCCATGCACGGACACCCGGGCACATCCCGCGACAATGCACCAGTTTGACAGCATTCCCCCTGACAGTTTGAAATGTCAGCCCCGAGTGAACGTTCTGTGTGTTATGTCAGCTATAAAATCTTGAACACACGCTTCCTGCTGCCTTCTTGTTGTTTAACCGTTATTCACTCAATCAGAGCTGAAGGTGACGACATTTACGAGATAAAACGCTGAACAGTTAGCGTTAACTGTGAAGAACACCACAAAAAGGGAACACAAATCTATGCCCAAAGATGCACTCTGGACATTTAGGAGGTGGGTTTTGTTTGCACCTTTATTTGACTTCTATTTAAAAGAAAAATAAATTATAGCTGGAAGACTGGGTGGTTATTTAATTTTAATGAGGTGTAGCTTGTAGAGAGCTTTCCTGAAATATAGATTTTCACAGGAAGGCTGCATTTTCAGGTGCAGGTTTCTCTTCCTGCAAGGAGCTGAGCTGAACCAGCTCTGTTTACACAGGAACCGGTAAGTAAAGTTCCATTCATAATGATGGCCATTTATGTTTTGTTTATAGTAATTGTGAGCATGTATGTTGTAGAAAAAAATACCCTGCACAACTTAGAGTGCTTTATTGATCCAGTTTGTCAAATCTGGTGGAGCTACTGCAGGCAGTCCTTTATCCACTTTATCTCTCCACACACACACACACACACACACACACACACACACACACACACACACACACACACACACACACACACACACACACACACACACACACACACACACACACACACACACACACACACACACACACACACACACACACAGCATCTGGAAAGTATTCACAGCCTTATTCCAAAATGGAGTAAATTTATTTTTCCCCCCAAAGGTCTACTCACAACACCCCATAATGACAACATGATTTTTTTTTTTTTTTTTGCAAATTTATTAAGAATAAAAAACTAAGAAATCACATGTACAGAACCCATATGGCACAATACAATTCTGTACATTATTGATCCTCACCTTACTATGATGACTTGCACTGAATGGAATAAGCCAGGGTTGCATTGTCCAAACAGTAGCTGTTGGTAGTCACCAGATGTCCAAATGATCATCAGTCATGGTTGAATGGTATTTGGTCTTAACAATCTTCATGTGGGAAAGGCTGCCTCACATAATTAAGTGGAGTTGAATATTACAGTCAAGGAGGTAGTACATCTCCTCATGTTTGGGTCCTTTTCCTCTGTGACACTCCTTTAACTCTGAACAAAGCTCTTGGAATCTCTGCAGGAATTTCCCTCTACTAAGCCATCTGACAGTGTGTTGCAACAACTCAGAGTGGATGCAGTCATCCTTTTCCATATGCACACAGAACTGCTGTCGTTGAAGAGATATAGCTTGAATAGAACAGACGTTCTTCATTGCAACATCCATTATCTCTTTCATGTTTAGCATTTTTGCACATAATGCATGCTGGCGCATTATGCAGTGGTAATTAAGTAAGTCTGGAAAAGCATCATCCTCCCTGTACTTGGGAATAAATCCGTTCACATGGACAATCATTGCTGGTGCGCCATCCGTGGTGACTGACTTGAATTTGCACACAGAGAGCTGTATTTTCTCAATAAAGTTTTTGACAGACTGAAAATGTCCTCTCCCCATGTACGTTCTTTCATGGGCCATATTGTTAATAGCTCCTCTTTTACAGTCATATCTGTAAACACTGTCTGAATAAAAATGCACAGCTGGGCTGCATCACTCACATCTGTAGATTCGTCCAATTACAATGACAAACACTCACAGTCCGCGATGTCCTTCCAAAGCTGCTGTGTCAAATCTTCGGCCGTGACTTGATGAGATCTCAGACTGGCTGCACTGTACATCAATCAAGTGGTAAATGCCCTTGTGAGGATGGATGTTTGGTTGTTGGATGATTGACTAACATCTCTTTTTTTATGCCATGCGATTGACCCACATTGTCTTTACAATCTACCAGTCGCGATCGTGATCAATGTATTGGGCACCCCTGGCTTATGGTCATTCTCCTGCTGAAAGATGAACTGTCGCTCCAGCGTGAAGTCAAGAATGCTCTGGAGCAGGTAGATGACGAGCATGGCCAATATCATGCTCAACCCCAATTCCAATGAAGTTGGGACGCTGTGTAAAATGTAAATAAAAACAGAATATAATGATTTGCAAATCCTCTTCAACCTACACTCAACAAAAATATAAACGCAGCACTTTTGGTTTTGCTCCCATTTTGTATGAGATGAACTCAAAGATCTAAAACTTTTTCCACATACACAATATCACCATTTCCCTCAAATATTGTTCACAAACCAGTCTAAATCTGTGATAGTGAGCACTTCTCCTTTGCTGAGATAATCCATCCCACTTCACAGGTGTGCCATACCAAGATGCTGATTAGAGACCATGATTAGTGCACAGGTGTGCCTTAGACTGTCCACAATAAAAGGCCACTCTGAAAAGTGCAGTTTTGTTTTATTGGGGGGGGGATACCAGTCAGTATCTGGTGTGACCACCATTTGCCTCATGCAGTGCAACACATCTCCTTTGCATAGAGTTGATCAGGTTGTCAATTGTGGCCTGTGGAATGTTGGTCCACTCCTCTTCAATGGCTGTGCGAAGTTGCTGGATATTGGCAGGAACTGGTACACGCTGTCGTATACGCCGGTCCAGAGCATCCCAAACATGCTCAATGGGTGACATGTCCGGTGAGTATGCCGGCCATGCAAGAACTGGGACATTTTCAGCTTCCAAGAATTGTGTACAGATCCTTGCAACATGGGGCCGTGCATTATCCTGCTGAAACATGAGGTGATGTTCTTGGATGTATGGCACAACAATGTGCCTCAGGATCTCGTCACGGTATCTCTGTGCATTCAAAATGCCATCAATAAAATGCACCTGTGTTCTTCGTCCATAACAGATGCCTGCCCATACCATAACCCCACCACCACCATGGGCCACTCGATCCAAACATTGACATCAGAAAACCGCTCACCCACACGATGTCACACACGCTGTCTGCCATCTGCCCTGGACAGTGTGAACCGGGATTCATCCGTGAAGAGAACACCTCTCCAACGTGCCAATTGCCAGCGAAAGTGAGCATCTGCCCACTCAAGTCGGTTACGACGACGAACTGGAGTCAGGTCGAGACCCCGATGAGGACGACGAGCATGCAGATGAGCTTCCCTGAGACGGTTTCTGACAGTTTTTGCAGAAATTCTTTGGTTATGCAAACCGATTGTTTCAGCAGCTGTCCGAGTGGCTGGTCTCAGACGATCTTGGAGGTGAACATGCTGGATGTGGAGGTCCTGGGCTGGTGTGGTTACACGTGATCTGCGGTTGTGAGGCTGGTTGGATGTACTGCCAAATTCTCTGAAACGACTTTGGAGACGGCTTATGGTAGAGAAATGAACATTCAATACACGAGCAACAACTCTGGTTGACATTCCTGCTGTCAGCATGCCAATTGCACGCTCCCTCAAATCTTGCGACATCTGTGGCATTGTGCTGTGTGATAAAACTGCACCTTTCAGAGTGGCCTTTTATTGTGGGCAGTCTAAGGCACACCTGTGCACTAATCATGGTGTCTAATCAGCATCTTGATATGGCACACCTGTGAGGTGGGATGGATTATCTCAGCAAAGGAGAAGTGCTCACTATCACAGATTTAGACTGGTTTGTGAACAATATTTGAGGGAAATGGTGATATTGTGTATGTGGAAAAAGTTTTAGATCTTTGAGTTCATCTCATACAAAATGGGAGCAAAACCAAAAGTGTTGCGTTTATATTTTTGTTGAGTGTATATTCAATTGAATAGACCACAAAGACAAGATATTTAATGTACAAATGGATAAACTGTTTTTGTTTGTGTGCAAATATTTGCTTATTTTGAAATGGATGTCTGCAACACGTTTCAAAAAAGCTGGGACGGTGGTAAGTTTACCACTGTGTTACATCACCTTTCCTTCTAACAACACTCAGTAAGCTTTTGGGAACTGAGGACACTAGTTGTTGAAGCTTTGTAGGTGGAATTCTTTCCTATTCTTGCTTGATGTACGACTTCAGTTGCTCAACAGTCCGGGGTCTCCGTCTTGCTGAAATAAGCAGGGACGTCCCTGAAAAAGATGCTGCTTGGATGGCAGCATGTGTTGCACCAAAACCTGGATGTACCTTTCAGCATTGATGGTGCCATCACAGATGTATAAGTTGTCCATGCCATGGGCACTAACACACTCCCATACCATCACAGATGCCAATGGTCTTTTTCCTCTTTTGTCTGGAGGACACGACATCCATGATTTCCAAAAACAATTAGAAATGTGGACTCATCAGACCACAGCACACCTTTCCACTTTGCGTCTGTCCATTTCAAATGAGCTCGGGCCCAGAGAAGGCGGTGGCATTTCTGGATGTTGTTGATGGATGGCTTTCCCTTTGCATGGTAGAGTTTTAACTTGTACTTGTAGATGTAGTGACGAACTGTGTTAACTGACAATGGTTTTCTGAAGTGTTCCTGAGCCCACGCGGTAAGATCCTTTACACAATGATGTCAGTTTATAATGCAGTGCTGGATCGAAGGTCACGGGCATTCAGTGATGGTTTTCGGCCTTGCCGCTTATGTGTAGAAAGTTCTCCAGATTCTCTAAATCTTCTGATTATATTATGGACTGTAGATGATGGAATCCCTAAATTCCTTGCAATTAAACATTGAGAAACAATGTGCTTAAACTGTTTGACTAATTTTTCATGCAGTTGTTCACAAATTGTGATCCTTGCCCCCCCATCTTTGCTTGTGAATATCTGAGCCTTTTGGGGATGGTCCTTTTATACCCAATTATGACACTCACCTGTTTCCAATTAGGTGTTCTTTGAACATTCATCAACTTTCCCAGTCTTTTGTTGCCCCGTCCCAACTTTTTGAAATGTGCTGCAGGCATCCATTTCAAAATGAGCAAATATTTGCACAAAAACAAAAAAAGTCTATCAGTTTGAACATTAAATATCTTGTCTTTGTGGTGTATTCAATTGAATATAGGTTGAAGAGGATTTGCAAATCATTGTATTCTATTTTTATTTCTGTTTCACACAACGTCCGAACTTCATTGGAACTGGGGCTGTGCATTGGAATGCCAATTTCAATGAAATGTCAAATTTCATCACAAATAATATATATATACGAGGTCTGTTAGAAAAGTAACGGACATTTTATTTTTTGCATCAGCCAAGCTTGAACCTTCGTGCGCATGCGTGAGTTTTTTCACGCCTGTCGGTTGCGTCATTCGCCTGTGAGCACACCTTGTGGGAGGAGTGGTCCAGCCCCCTCATCGGATTTTCATTGTCAGGAAATTGGCTGATCGACTGCCGCTTTGCTTCATCAAAATGTTTTCAGAAAGTGTGAGAGACAGCCAAGTGGAAACCATCTGGAAAATTCAGATGGCTTTCGGTGAAGATCTTATGGGGATCACACAGATTAAGGACAATTACAACTGGATTAAAGACGGCCCACAGCGGCGGATGGTGCGCCGCGCACTGAGCGGTGATCGACAGGCTCAAACGACCAGATCATTTCCAATGTGAACGCTTTGTTGATCCGGGACGTCGTCCGACTACCAGAGAAATGGCAAGACAGCTGGACATAGCACTTTTTCGGCACATTCCACTGTTACAGGAGTTTTTGTCATGAAAAGACGTGCGGAGGAATTTGCGCGTTGGGACAGAGGCGCAGGGCACAGAACAAAAAGCAACGCCGTGATGAAGCCTCACAGGACATGTTGTGGCATGTCCAGCTCATTCACAATTTCTCAGATAGTCACACGACTGAAAAGCCACCGAAAGCTGTCTGAATTTTCTGAATGGTGCAAGAGCTGGGCATGTTAGGGCTTGTCCTGTGAGACCAACACGGAGGTGCTTTTGTCCCGCGCCATAAGCGGCTCCGTGGTGAATTTCTCCGCTCCACTTTCCATTACAAAAACTCCTGTAACAGTGGAATGTGTCAAGGTCCGTTACTTTTCTAACAGACCTCATATATATATATATATATATATATATATATACATATATATATATATATATATATCACAAATCACTCACCTGATTGTGTACATTTTTTGTCCTTTCCTCATTCATTAAATGTATTTCATGTAATTTAATTTAATTTCAGGTGAGCTTCATGAATTAAATGTAAAGGCAGCTTTCTTTTAAAAGTTTGCAATGATGATGAGCTCTCTGTTACATTTCTTTTATCATTCAATATTTGTACGACACAATATCTGATGGAAAACAGACCATGTTTAGTTTACTGTGAGAATGTTCAGTTTTTAAAAAAAAGTGGTGCAGAAGCTTCTGTTGATTAGGGAGAAGGACAGAAATACCAAAGTGCTTTATAGTAAAAAGACTGTACCCCGGGACCCCAGGGGAACACAAGGGTTAATTTTAATTTTTAAGATATGGAACAGTCGTAGTAAGAGGTCAACATGGTTTATGTTTGCATTCTTGGTGAAATGTATTGCTTACAGATTGTCTGAACATACTTGGCACTGCCACAACATCTCCTTTCTGCATTTGCCATATGTGAACTTGTTACAATAAACATGCTTTTCTTGCAGCTACATTTCACCTGGCACAATGCCCTTTTCCCTGTGTCAAGTGTGGGTGGTTGTTGCTGAAGGTTTTCCTGATTCACCTCCTTGGCTCGCTTGCAAGCTCCACCAAGAAGTCCATCTGCCTCTCCTTGACCTCAGTGCATGCCTGATAAAGCACGTGTGCATTCAGTGCTGCAATGTCAGTCATGTTGTAAAACAGCGACTGGCCAACGCCGTGTTCCTGAATGTACAATTTGTAGATCAGGCTTGTCCATTGACCCTGTGTTATTCTTTGATTCTCACAGTATACAATATAAATATTCATCAGCTGTATATGTTTATTTACAAAAACATGTTCTCACCTTTATGTTTACCATCAGCATTTAGAAATTTGTTCATATTAAATTCACAGATTCATTCATATAACACCAAACAGAATAGTCATCTTCACCTTCCTTTCTATAAAACTAAACATGGTCTGTTTTCCATCAGATACTGTGTCGTACAAATATGGAATAATAAAAGAAATGTAACAGAGAGCTCATCACCACTGCAAACTTTTAAAAGAAAACTGCCTTTGCATTTAATTAATGAAGCTTAGTTTTGTTTTTAAGTCTTAAATTTGTTCAATTTTTTTGGTCATTTTTTTATTTGTATACAAAATAACACTTCTGACTTTGAGAAAGTCAGAATGCAAGCTTGAGCAGAAAGCTCAAACTGCCAGTCACTGGTACTGGCACATTCCAATCTAATGGCTGCACTTACATATGAAATATAAGAACAGGTACATAAGAAAAGGTGGCCTAATGAGTTGTAAAATACCCCAGCAGTGCCATTTGGTACCCACCGGTCAGAATAGGAGGTGGAAGAAAAGGCTGGGTTTGAGAGTGTTAAACCAGAGAAATGCGGTGTACTCTATAATGTCCAAGGAGGCCATGAATGAAAAACTTTGATATTTGACTTCATCAAAACCCCGAACGCTGGCCAAATAACCACCTTTTTGAGTTTTAAACCCCAACGGTGGAAACAGAACTTCAAAATCAGACTGACTGCCCAAAACCTAAATGGATTGTCAACCTATCAGAACTCACTGTATGGATTACACATGTTGTGGACATACGTTTACATACAATGTGTCTAGAAATGTTAAAACTGTATTCCCCCCATTTCAGATATTCCATTTCACCAAACAGTGCATGTGTTGATTCAGTCTGAATGTCTACGTCTTGTCCGTATGATGTTATTAAAACACAGCTTCAAGATAGATTTGTTTCGGTTTTTATACAGTGTCAGATTTTCAATGGGTCATACGTTTATATACACCAAGATAAAACCTCTAAACATCACTAAACATTCCAGACATTGATGGAATCGCTTGTAAATCTTCTGTATGATTTTTGGTATCCCTTGGGGAACCTTTAGCTATATTTAAGCACCTTTCTGGAGAATCTTTGCCTTCTTGAGTTCACGAGTAGGGTGAAATAAAGTAAATAAAAATCTGAACAATTAAGCCAAAGCTTATGGAGCCCAGGTTTTGATCTTAACAACTTAGGTTCCTCCTTAGGACCCATCTTGAAAAGATTCATTGTACCACAAGTAAGTATACACAGTCTATGGTGCAAACATATAAGAAGCCTGAGATCACATAGACTTAACATCACTGCAAGACTTCATCTGAAGGTCTGCTAGAACCTGCTGATCACATCTAGGGTATTGACAAAGGGGTTGAAGGTATCAGACAAAAATGTGACTGTCCACTTTTAAAGATCAACCATGGATGAAAAGGCCATGAACTAATTAGGAAGCCATGGCTCTATAGTAAACATAAAAAAAACAAATAAATTGCAAATTCATGGCTTTCCTCTTCCTCATAGCTTCTCTGTGTGTGTTTATGCTTGACAAAATAAGAAGCCTTTCTAAATTTTTTAAACGTAGTCACGTCCAGTTGTGATGGGAAGACATTGTGCTGCTGAATACGAGGTCTATTAGAAAAGTATCCGACCTTATTATTTTTTTCAAAAACCATATGGATTTGAATCACGTGTGATTACATCAGACATGCTTGAACCCTCGTGGGCATGCAAGAGTTTTTTCACGCCTGTCGGTTACGTCATTCGCCTGTGGGCAGTCTTTGAGTGAGGAGTGGCCCACCCTCTCATCGTTTTTTTCATTGTTTAGGAATGGCTCAGAGACTGCTGCTTTGTTTGATCAAAATTTTTTCAAAACTGTAAGGCACAACTGAGTGGACACCATTCAATAAATTCAGCTGGTTTTCGGTAAAAATTTTAACGGCTGATGAGAGATTTTGGTCTGGTAGTGTCGCTTTAAGGACGGCCCACGGCGCCTGACAGCGATCTGCGCTTCGAGGTGGCAGTGTCTCGCCGTTTCAAGTTGAAAACTTCCACATTTCAGGCTCTGTTGACCCAGGAAGTCGTCAGAGAACAGAGAACTTTCAGAAGAAGTCAGCATGAGGAGTTTATTCGGACATTCCATTGTTAACGGACATTTTGTAATGAAAGAACATGCGGGCAGAGTCGCATGTTGGGCCGGACCCGACCGCGGGGGGTCGCGACAGGAAAAACACCTCCATTGGAAACCTTAACGGGCAAGTTGGAACATGCCCAAGCTGTTAAACAATTTCTCAGTTACTCACTTGTTGAAAGCCATGAAAAGCCGCCTGAATTTTACAAATGGTTTTCAACACGGAGGTGTTTTTCCTGTCGCGGCGCACACAGATTCGCCGAGTCGTCACGGAAACAACTTGGTGAATTTGCGCGCACGTCTTTCATTACAAAATATCCTTAAACAGTGGAATGTCCGCATAAAGTCCTCATGCCGGCCTCTTCTGAATCTTGTCTGTTCTCTCACGATGTCCTGGGTGATTTAAGCCTTAAATTAGGATGTTTTCAGGTTGAAACAGGCCGACGACGGCGCCTGGAAGCGCTGCGTGACGTCCCGCTCCGTGGGAAGTCCTTACACCAACAGAAACACCCCATAATCTCTCATCAGCCGTTAAACTTTTCACCGAAAACCAGCTTAATTTCTCGAATAGTATCCACTCGGATATTCCTCACAGGTCCAGAAAATTTTTTGATAAAGCAACGCGCGCCGTCTGGAGCAGCGTGTGAAACAAAGGAATTCAGCCGAGAGGGTGGGACCACATCTCACTCAAGGCCTGCCTACAGGGAAATGACATCACCGACACGCGTGAAAAAACTCACGCATGCGCACAAGGGTTCAAGCATGATTGGTGTAATCGCACGTCATTCAAATCCATATAGTTAAAAAAAAATAAAAGGGTCGGTTTATTGTCTAATAGACCTCATATTGTAGCAAAAGAAACAAGGATGCTGTGTCTCTTTTCGACCAAATGATTGTCAACTTTCAGCACAGCGAACAAACCAAACACAGACAAAAGAAGATTTCAAACAGCTTACAGTGCCCTGTGTAGGTGTAACTTTGAGGATATCCATTTTGAAGCCAGACCTCAAGCCATGGCAAAAGAAACTTGGTCTTGAAGGGAGCCTCGAAGCAATTTGTGGGAATTCTACAAACTGCTTTGATTGCTAGTAACATCAGAAAGCCCCCATTGTGCTTTGCCTTTGCAAAGGGGGTGGGGAAAAAGGGTGGGTATGCTGGCATCTGTATATGAATGTATACATCATTACTGATAACATGCACATGGAAGGATCACTTTCTGTTGCTTTTTACTATTGGTGTTTTTTTTTTTACTGAATCTGCACAGGCACTAAGCCAAGGCTGATATGGTACAACCTCTTAACATCACAGTTATAGCACCACCTGGATCGACAGTGGTAAAAATCCAACAGGCATGGGGGGTTTGTTCATGTAATTTTTAATGTAAATTTGCCATTCGTCATGATCACCTGTACTCACATATGGATTTTATTGATTTCTCTTTGAATATGTTATCAAATTCCATTAATGTTTGGCATAAAACATTTTGGACTTGGTCAATCCAACCTCAACATTAGGCACATCTTTTGTCATGAACCTGCATTTACTCATTTTTTTTAAAAATTATTTATAAAACTTTTTGGTAAAACAGTCGCCTGTAGTAATAAAAAAAAAACATAATAGCTAAGGATTATCGCATCATAAAAGTAATATAATAGTAATGGACCAGTACATAATTTAATAAATGTTTGTAAAGTATTCCATGCATACCGTGCAATTTTGTCTTCATTTGTTGTGCTTCATTTTCTTTAACAAGAAACAAGAGCAATGAGAGACTTCTGATGCCTGAACAATCCGGTGTCGCCGACCAAACGGACCCCTCCAAAAATCGGTTCGCCCTGCCTTCACTGCGCATGCGTCATTTCTGTGCATCAGCATCGTCATTTCTAAGCGTCACCTGTAATCCACCTTTTATCACCTCATTTCTGCTTCAAATGCACTCCAGTCATCATCTATCCCAGCAACAGATACAGTATCTGAAGCTTTTGTACAACAGTCATTTCCACATAAATTCAGCATTATTTCATAATAAAAGACGGAGGAAGTGATCAGAGCGCTGCAGCCAGACCAGCTTCTGCTGTTGCATTCACTGCGTCTCTGCCATTTCAAAGCGTCACTCGCGACTCACTAATTTTTGCCTCATTTCTGCTTAAAACGGCCTAATTTCTGCTTAAAACTGACTTAAGAATTATTTAAGAATGTCATCTGATCTGATCGCTTTGGGTGTTGAGACTCAGATGAGCTGCTGTGGACGCAAATGACACGTGCAGTGAAGGCAAGGCAGACCAATTTTTAAAGGGGACCGTTCAGTCTGCGACACCGGATCTGAATCATCCCCAAAATTCAGTGAAGTCTTCCCTGACCTAATATGTATCTGTGGTGCAAATTTGGTGAGAATCCGTGAAGTAGTTTTAATGTAATCCTTAAAAGCCTATAAAGTGAAACTTGATCCAGAATCTGGATCACCTCCAAATTTTAATTGAGTCTTCCATGGTGTCATATGTATCTGTGGTACAAATTAGGTGAGACTCTGTAAAGTAGTTTTGATGTAATCCTTCAAAGTCTATATAAAGTGAACTCTTGTTCCAGAATCCAGATTTAGATCTCCTCTCAAATTCAGTGGAGTCTTCCCTGACCTAATATGTATCTGTGGTGCAAATTTGGTGAGAATCCGTGCAATAGTTTTGACGTAATCCTGCAAACAGGAATCCTTCAAAGCCTATATAAAGTGAAACGTTCCTTAATCTGGATCCGGATATGGATCAACTCAAAAATTTAATGGAGTCTTCTTTTGCCTAATATCTATCTGCGGTGAAAATTTTGTCAGAATCCGTGCAGTAGTTTTGACATAATCTTGCTTGCAGACAGACAGACAGTCAGACAAATAAATAAATAACGCTGATGATTTGATTACGTCCTTGGTGGACGTAACAAACACATTTCTGAAACAGTAAAACAAAGTGAATATGCAGAACAGAATGGAATGGAAGGTGGCCTCTATACAATAAATGCAGAATTTGAAACTACCACCTGAAGCTTATTTTGTTATTGATGCAAAATCTATCAATTTTACACAAAGACACCATTAATAATATAACTGCAAATAAGTAATACTGTATTTTTTGGAACGTCGAACCAGAACAGCAATTGCTAAAAAAGATATTATTGGCAGGTTTTTTCCACAACATGGACTATAAATGTGCATTTTTCACCTCATACAGAGTGATTTTGTACATGACCTTTCCGGTACATGCAGTTCCCACTCCAGTGAAGAATTATAATGGAAATAGTATTTTGTAATTCTACATGCTTAAGAGAAGTAGAGTATTTATTAAATAGTGCACTAAAAGAGTTCACCCTGGTAGTGAGCTTCAGCTTTTAAGACCTTAACTGCGATATTAACAAAAATGCGTATAAGAACAAAACATAACCTGTAATTTAAAATTTTTATGTTCGTTTCTGAGATGATGGTTGAAGATGAGAACATAAAACACGGTATCAAAGAAGCAGTTTGAGGTTTTCGTCTTCAACTTATTTGGAGGGCTATGTGTCAATATTTTTTCAGACAGTACAGTTCTTTTAACTCCTGCCAGCACTGTTGGCAGAAGAATAGAATAAAAAACAACAGAACAAAACACAAAAACGGCACCTACTTTTCTCCATAATGAAAATGAATCCTCTCGAGCTTCTTATGCCTTCTTGCGGTCGTTGAAATCCAGTGGTTCAGTGGATGGCGCCCAATACGGGGCTCATTCCTTCTGATTTGTGTGTAGTCAGCTTTTTGAATGTGTGATCCTACCAACAGGATGATCTGGAACAAGAAAAAAAAAATCTTGTTTCTTCAAAAGTAGCTTTGCCTTGGAAGACAAATCTCACCTGTAGAGTTCTGCTTTTGTGTAAAAACTGTTAATTTGAACTTTTTTTCATTGTCATTATTAATTTTAACGGATGCAGTGTTGCAACATCTGACTTTATTTTGGGCAGCAACCAAACCTTGCCCAATCATAGTTTGACTTCTTTTTTCCAGTGCAACAACAGTGACTTTTTCAGTACTCAGTAATTACTAAGAAATGTATGCTGTATTTAATTCTAATTTTATTAATCTCATCTATCCATCTATAAAGCAAAAAGTGTTTGTGTGAGGGTGGCTCGCATATCTCTCTATTTGTCAGATCGGCCTCAGCTTTCAGATATGGCTTGTTCATATAAAAATTATGAAAAATTTGGAAATTAATTTTCAAAACCTTTATTTTAAAACCTTTATTTTGATTACAGAGTTGGCCCGCTCCTTCTCAAAACATCCCCGTGTGTAAAATCAAGCGCACCCTCTCTTCTTCTGTGGTGTTTAATGCACCAGTTTAACCGGCTAACATTATTTTACCTGCACATTCAGTGGGTCCCACGATTTCCCAAAACCAACTTTTATTAGTTAATTAAGTATTTTTATTTATTTTTTGGTGTTTTTGTGGCATATTGTAAATGTGGAAATGCACTCCGTCGTCAACAAAACATACCTTTGTGAACAATTCAAGCACCCCTTTCTTCTTCTATGGCGTTTAACAGCAGCCAGCATTCTTACTGTTGCATTGCTGCCACCTTCTGCAACAGTCCGTTATAGCACTACTAAATCAACTCCAGTGTCTTTCAAGTATTTAAAAAGTCAACACTTCCTCCTCCCACTTAACCTTATGTCTAAAATACTTCCTACAGAAACTTCTTTCAGGCCTATTCTTCTAAATTCTGAGAGAAGCCCTTGCCTTTCTCTGGAATATGTATTGCAATACATGAGGACATGTTGCACTTTCTCTGGCTGTGTACACATTCCACCATACATACCCATTACTTTACCACAAAACACAAAAACTAACCACACTGAGCCTTCAAAACACTTTTAAAAATCATGCCATTGCATTACTGTTTTTGCTTTTCCCTAATGGCCAAAAAAGCAAAACACACCAGGAGTGGTACTTTCACATTTGTGGAATGGGGTTCAGCTACCTATAGTATCCTTGCTAAAAGCCCAAATATATAAAATACAATAGTTATCAATTAATCCACACAATTCACAACAAATCTAAATGTCCCTTACTTACATTATCAATATCTACTGTATTCACATCAACGTTTGTGCTTCATATACAACCCCAATTGCAATGAAGATGGGACGTTGTGAAAAATGTAAATTAAAAAACAGAATACAATGATTTGAAAATCCTCTTCAACCTATATTCAATTGAATACACCACAAAGACAAGATATTTAATGTTCAAACTGATAAAGTTTATTGTTTTTGTGCAAATATTTGCTCATTTTGGAATGCCTGCAACATGTTTCAAAAAAGCTGGGACAGTGGTATGATTACCACTGTGTTACATCACCTTTACTTCTAAAAACACTCAATAAGCATTTGGGAACTGAGGACACTAATTGTTGAAGCTTTGTAGGTGGAATTCTTTCCCATTGTTGCTTGATGTACAACTTCAATTGTTCAACAGTCCGGGGTCTCTGCTGTTGTATTTTACATTACTTCATAATGCGCCACACATTTTCAAGGGGCGACAGGTCTGGACTGCAGGCAGGCCAGTCTAGTACCCGCACTCTTTTACTACGAAGCCACGCTGTTGTAACACATGCAGAATGTAGCTTGGCATTGTCTTGCTGAAATAAGCAGGGACGTCCCTGAAAAAGACATTGCTTGGAAGGCAACGTGTTGCTCGAAAACCTAGATGTACCTTTCAGCATTGATGGTGCCATCACAGATGTGTAAGTTGCCCATGCCATGGGCACTAACACACCCCATACCATCACAGATGCTGGCTTTTGAACTTTACGCTGGTAACAATCTGGATGGTCTTTTTCCTCTTTTGTCCAGAGGACACAATGTCCACGGTTTCCAAAAACAATCTGAAACATGGACTCATCAGACCACAGCACACTTCTAACTTTGCGTCTGTCCATTTCAAATGAGCTCGGGCCCAGAGAAGGCAGCGTTTCTGGATGTTGTTGATGTATGGCTTTCACTTTGCATAGTAGAGTTTTAACTTGCACTTGTAGATGTAGCAACGAACTGTGCTAACTGACAATGATTTTCTGAAGTGTTCCTGAGCCCACGCATAAGATCCTTTACACAATGATGTCGGTTTTTAATGCAGTGCCGCCTGAGGGATAGAAGGTCATTCAATGTTGGCTTTCAGCCTTGCTGCTTACGTGTAGAAAGTTCTCCAGATTCTCTGACTCTTCTGATTATATTATGGACTATAGATGATGCAGTCCCTAAATTCCTTGCAATTGAACATTGAGAAACATTGTTCTTAAACTGTTGGACTATTTTTTTATGCAGTTGTTCACAAAGTGGTGATCCTCGCCCCATCTTTGCTTGTGAATGGGTGAGCCTTTTTGGGGATGCTCCTTTTATACCCAATCACGACACTCACCTGTTTCCAATTAGGTGTTCTTTGAGCATTCATCAGCTTTCCCAGTCTTTTGTTTCCCTGTCCCAACTTTTTTGAAATGTGTTGCAGGCATCCATTTCCATATTACCAAATATTTGCACAAAAACAACAAAGTTTATCAGTTTGAACATTAAATATTTTGTCTTTGTGGTGTATTCAATTGAATATAGGTTGAAGAGGATTTGCAAATCATTGTATTCTGTTTTTAATCTACATTTTATACAACGTCCCAACTTCAATGGAATTGGGGTTGTACACTAACTGTGTTTATTCCTTCCTATATCTCTATGTGTGTGTGTGTATATTTTATATATATATATGTCTGACCATGTTGGCTGAATGTCACTCTTTTTCTTAAAATAACTATTTGCATGTATCTTTGTATCTCAATGTCAACCATGTCTTAGGGCCCCTTCACACATAGTACGAATGTGGTCAAATTGCGCATGAAGCAGGAATCGTATGCAATACAATATAAAATTGGAGCTGCCTCCAACGCCTCACACACCTGTTGCTACAACTATTTGCACACACCAGTGGCTAAAAGACAGAGTGTGGCCTGTGAGAGCCCATTCGATCCCTTTCGCGGCAGGTGTCAGCCAAATTCCAGGTAACACACACGAACATCTAACACCGCTCGTTTGGCACTTAGAAAATGTGTGGCTAGTCACGCTGTTAGCACAAAAACAGTCAGCAGATGATTACTTTTGAGCTGGATGTGAAATTTGTCTAAGTGCCCCCACGAGTGTGGTGTTGCAAAAAGCAACAAACGTGGTGCATATGACTCGCATGTGTGCGTGTGTGTCGCCCCCCTCCCTCACTCTCTCTAACACATGTGGCATGCTGGGGGGGGCACACTTGCATAAAAAACACAGAACCTACCACCAGGACAGATATATAAATAATTATGGCAATACCTACATACACAATTACATAGCAAATAAAGAAAATGAATGACCACATAACACAGAGAGTGACACGCTGGTCTGGGAGCTGAATGGACAGGGGGGCGTGTCCGCCCACAACTGCTGCTGTTGTGATCTCTGCTCCTGGACATCCCAGCTGGAGAACATGTACCGTATTTTGAAGGGCATGAATTTACAACATTCCTCCGTGAGGTGCGTGTCTCTGCCTGCTGTCCTCATATGGAAATACATAAAACATCTTTTGCCTTTGCACCAGGCTGCAGTGGCTGCACACAGCGCACCTCGTCCATGTCCTTGTTGATTTCAGGCATTTTTCTGCTCCGATTCCAGGTCAGTGATGGTACTGCAGTGGTAAAGTTGCTGGCTGGCAATCAGAGCTTTTGTAAAGTGCAGGTTCAAATCCAATGGGTGGCTGTGCGATGTGGTTACACATACTCCAGCTGCTCACACTGCGTTCCCATTCTCGTGCACAACACCGCTGCATGCACAAAATGGCCGCAGTGGGATCGCTGATGCCTGCCTGTCGGCTTGATGTTTTCATGGCTCGCTCATATGAGCTGGTCCGCCCTGATTGGCCATGATTTGTACTTATTCGTACTACGTGTGAAGGGGCCCTTAACAAACATACACTCTGTCTGTTAAAACTATATAAGAGTAAGTACACCTCATTGTACATCTCACCTTCAAACACAGCCTCATATGTCCATCCATGAAAAATCTACTTCAGCTCCCAATTTTCTATAGGAATACAAACTTCCTACAGGCACTACACTAGTTTTAATTAATTTGATTAATTTTATGATGAAGTTATCATCTGGAATTGTATTTTGTTTATACTGAGAATGAGGTTTTTAACATTGTACCCGATTAGCTCCTTTAGTGACATGGGACATCTCACATTTAATGTTTATTGTAATGAGAATGTTTGCGTATTTGAAATTAGACTTTCTGCTGATCCAGTGGTGAAGAAAAACAACACTCAAAGTACTTTGCAATCACGGTGCAGTATAACATATGGCTGTGTGTTTTATAGAGTAGAATAGAATAGAATAGAATAGAATTCAAGTTTCATTAATCAGATGTAATGAAAAGAAGCCAGATTCAAAGGTTTTCATATGTCTTTGAGAGCGATGAACAGCAAAGGCTTTTCACAGTCAGGGCACATAACAAACTTTCAGCATGTAATAACTGAAGCCTTTCGATGCTTTACCTCCACACTGTAACAATGACAGCACAGTCGGAAACCCCAGAGCAGAGAACAAGACAGACGTAAAAGCTGAACAGGTTTTATTCTTAGCTCTTGCTGTTTCAGAGTTCTGGAAACAGCAGAGAATCGGTCTGTGATTTACCTCCAGACAGCAACACGTAGATGGGTTAAATATAAAGACAGGTGATGGGTCACAAAACACCAGAAAATCATTCCACATTATGACTGTCAGAGAGGGAACAGGTAAATAGGTGAACCAGTAGCTCAAGCAGATGATCAAGATCAAGAAGTGAATCCAGAAGACAGCAGGCTAAACTCAAAGAAGACAGAGTGGCAGTGTGGTTCGTCAACAAAAAAAAAATCAATCACAGGAAACAAATGCATGAGAACCAGCACAGAAACAAAACAATCTGGCACTAGCGTAAAAAGAAAAGTGACCATTAGTGTTAGAAACAATCAGTGTTGCCACAGTTACTTTGAAAACGTAATCCAATTACTGATTACTCCTTGAAAAAGTAACTTAGTCACTTTACTGAGTACTAAATTTTATAGTTACTTTGTTATTTACTTTCAGCAGCTGCCGACAAGGTGCCATCTAAACATAAAACTGATAACCAGTTTTGCCAATACTCACTTGACTGGAAGTACAATTTTAATAGCAATGTAAACAATGTATGTCCTGACATTTTAAATTTATCTTAAATACTATTTCCTGAAAACATTTTTTGTAAAACATGAAATAAAGTCAGTCTTTCTTGACTTTAATTAGCATAAATACTTGTTTGTTTTTTAAAAGTGTTTCTTGACCTCATATTTAACTGTTGACAGCACTGCAATAGTAAAATTTACAATATATAATCTACACTGTTTATAAATGTAACAATCAGATTCTTAATACCATTTTTCTAACATTTAAATTCTTTCTAAACATTTTAGTTGTTGAAAGTATTATTATTATTATTATTATTATTATTATTATTAGTATTAGTATTAGTAGCATGAAAAAATGTCGTCAAAAGTGGACCTTTAATCTAGGGGTGTTGTGGGGGGCTGTGTTCCTCCCCCCAGACTCCCTTTCCATCCTGGTTTGTCGCCTGAGCAGGGAGAATGGATAATATGTATTTATGCAGAAAGCATGACCAGATTGAAACGTAAGAAAGTTTTATTGCCTTTTTTTTTACATAATGTCATCCTCAGAAAGAGACTTTAGGTGCATTTGGGTGGAATAAAGAGCAGTAATATTTGTTGTTCATGCGTCGCAGGTCTTCAGCTGTTTTTAGCGAGGACACACACAGAGTGGCATAAAATAAAAAAAAAAAATAAAAATATCACCACACTTTGGGAGACAACAACTATTTTTCAACTCGGAGCTGCTGCACAAAACAGGAGATGAACAGCTTGCAGCAATAAACGCTAAAAGTGGGCAGTTCAGTCAAACCCTTGACCTCCCCTTGCCCACAGACCAGTTTTAATGCTGGGATCAACCCACACCGCAATTGGCCGGTCAATCGCGATAGACGTATTGGGTATCCCTGATTTATACTTTGTATAAAAATTCAAAAATAATAGTAACGTACAGTGACTTGGAGAAATAATTTTAATCTGATTACTGATTAAAATTACAATTTAAATTTAAAATAATAACACGTTAGATTATTCGTTACGTCATAGCCCCTTACTGTTATCACCGGAAACAATTAACAGGAAAACCAAAATACATGCAAACTTGGAAGCCTGTGAACAAGAATTCAACCCACTGAAAATAAAAAGCACAGAAATAGCTAACACAGAGGAGAATTACACTAAAAGAACACAAGGAGACTATGACACTGAAAAGAAACACTGCGGAGCACAAAGGAACATCAAGATAGAATAACGTGAGGAATAATTATCGCAAAAGAACACCAGGGGCCTCATGTGCAAAGTGTGCATATGCAAAAAACGTGGCGTATATCCATCTCCACGCTAACATTCAGAATCAAATATGAAATGACCGGAGAAATGTGCGGCGCATCCCGCAAAAATCCTGGCTAACATATGCACATTTCTACAGCTACTGGCGACACATAGAGGTGATTCTGGGAACCGTTAATAGTGTGAAAACATGAAGTCATCAGAGTGATGTGCACACCAGAGACACACATGTGAACAATTAACACTCCCAAGTGTTTGCAATTATATGAGTGGACATAAAAGCATGCGCAAGTGATGAGGAAAATGCCATTAAAGCCGTGGTCACAACCCGCCGTACTTGCACGTGCGTGCAGTCTACTTGCAAAAATGTGGGCTAAATTTGGAGATCCGTACGTCGTAAGTACTGCCTCAGTACGAATTTAGGAGCACGCAGACACACGCAGACACGCCGTAGAGGTTTTAGTGCATGCAGAACTTTCGCTGCAGTCAGGCTGCGGATTCACCAGCAGTACAGATGACGCACGTTGTGAGTACTGCCTCAGTACGGATTTAAAGCAGAACATTTTCATTCAATTGCTACTGAATTAACCAAATCCGTACGTAGGCAGTATGGATTACGGCACTCACCACATACTATGGAGGCCGACAGACATGCATGCACGACGCAGCTTCTCACTTGAATTTGGACTTTATTTCCAAACTTCAGCAACACAGACACTCCACAGCTTCAGTCTGTAACTTTTTGTCCAGCTGTAACTTTTCGAGGAAAGTAAACACTCGTACAACTGACCGCTGCAGGCTGGACATACTCATGCATCGCCGACGCCGAAAAACACCGACCGCTCCGGTCCCGCTCATAAAAAAGAAAAGCCGACCCCACACACACACACACACACACACACACGCACACACACACACACACACACACACACACACACACACACACACACTGGTTTATTGTCAACTCTCTTTATCGTTACACTCCTAGAGATGTGCGTTGAACGTACTCCCTCCCTCCTCTTGCTACTGCCTCCATACGTTTTCACAAAAACGTAGTGGCCGTGGCATCCGCAGAAAACGTACAGCAAAAAAAAAACACACGGTGGGTTGTGACCGGCGCTTAACAATGGCTGCATTATCATTGTTAGAAAACCTTGCAAATGGTGCAATCTGATGTGAGTGTGTATTCAGGGAACACAAGGATTTATTTGCAAAGAATGATAATTGGCTCACAAGCCAATTTTGATTACCAAGGCCAGTGTTGTTGGAGTTGCGCGCGGAAGAGCTGCCGGCCCACAGTGCAATACGGCAAGTAGCCAGGTGGGTGTCTGTGCCCACAAAGGTGCTGACCATGCTGGCTTCCTGGCAACAGTGGCATTTCCATGTGAGCTGGCCGATCGGTCAGGAGTGTGCTTGTCAACCTTGAGCTGAGCCATGCCAGCTGTGTGGAATGCAATCATCCAAATGTCATCCAGGTACATCATATTCCAACATTAAAGTGCAATTTGCAGTGAGAGCCAGTTTGCCTAATGTAATCGGAGCTACTGCCTGCACACTTATTGTTATAAAGGTGCCATCACATGATGAATGTGTTTGTTAATAGGAAACATTTTCATTCCATCAAAGGTCAAATCATATGTGATGTGCAAATGCATTGGATTGGTGTAGGAAGAGGCAGGCAAGCATGGTGCACGATGGATGGCTGCGTGAGTAAATAGTTTATTCATGTAATTCTTCCAAAACAAAACCAGCGTGGGCACATTTGGGCATGTGTGCATTCAAATATGTTTTTTGTTACTATTATTAACGTGTTTTCGTTTTCTTGATGGTGAAACTAGAGCTGCAGAGTTTTAACAGGCCCGATTGTCTCCCTGTGGTCAGCATTTGTCAGTAAACTCATATGTAAAGTTGTGAATGTCACACTGTCAGCTGGCACACCAAATTTCTTAAAATTTTCATGTGTGTGCACTGCTCTGAGCTCACAGCAGCCTCACACACACACTCCCACTATCATTTATTCCATTTGCAAGGGTACCAAATAAACTATCCCTGCATGTCTCCACATCATGCCCAGTCATTTCAGCTTACACTTGGTATAAATTCTTTCCTGTGTTCATGTTGACTGACCTGA
Source organism: Thalassophryne amazonica (assembly GCF_902500255.1). Taxonomy (NCBI): domain Eukaryota; kingdom Metazoa; phylum Chordata; class Actinopteri; order Batrachoidiformes; family Batrachoididae; genus Thalassophryne; species Thalassophryne amazonica. Next base: position 70,431,885 of record NC_047117.1, on the reverse strand, counting down.
CGTAGAGGGGAATCCCAGCTCCCAGGGCCTATTTACATGAATTTGCATATTTAAAAAGGGGTGTTGAAATGGAAGAGCTTAGTGTGCGTGTGCATGTTGGATTGCTTGGATTCATGCGTATGCACACTTTGATACATGAGAATTTTTTTGTGCTTATGCCAGTTTCTGGGTTTTGGTGTACACCATGTTTCAGTAGGAAATCCACACAAGGGTTTGTACATGAGGACCCAGGAAAAGGTAAGCAACAATTATAAAAGTAGAATTAGGACCCCAAGAGCCAAAACTCAAACACCAGAAGCATCAACTATGACACACACACACACACACACACACACACACACACACACACACACACACACACACACACACACACACACACACACACACACACACACACACACACACACACACACACAAGTATTACCCTTACGAAACACACTGAATAACAAAATTCGGTTTGACACTAAGGTCTGGATATATTTAATATTTTCATAAATCTCAATGTAATATCATAAGCAACACATCATAAATGTGTCTGATTTTACTGCTCTCTGGTATGTTTTCCTGTCTTGGAGTTTGTGATTTGTTGTCTGTTTCTTTTCTGTCCAAATAATAACAAAACACTGCTGGAGCTCATCATATTTCATCAGTGTTCTCACGAACATCAACTGTATGATAAGCAGCCAAATATGCAGAAGGAACGTCAGATCACTCAGATTTGTAAGGGTATTTCACTAATCACACACTGAATGCACTTGATCGAAAAGTCGTTTCTTCTGGCAGGAAAAATATTTACTGAATAGTTGTTTCAATCTGGATTCCTTTTCATCATTTTTCATTTGTAACATTATTTCACCCTGATTATTTTAAAATATCTTGGATAAAAATGAATGGCCACTCACATGTTGCAGGAAAAATACAATTTTCATTTCCAGCTCACATCACACTGTAGTTTGGACTTCAATGATTAATAAATAGCTTCATAGCGACGCCTTCTATCGATAATGACCAATCAGATAATGCGATACAACGCCTACTTTGGCTGTCAGTTTGTTGGCAAGATGGCAGAAGACAGGTTTGCATCTGTTAGAGACGCTGACTTAAAACACATTTTACGTGAAAAAGATGCGAAGAACACCCGCAGAAATACACAGTCAGCAGCCAACCTGTTTCGCAAGTACGTCACTGAAAAGGGACATGCGCCCAACTTTGAAACTTATGACAGACGGATGCTTGACGGAGTACTCGGTCAATTTTATGCAGAAGCTAGATAGGGAATGGCGAACTTTATAAGAACACAAGCCTGATGACTTCGTCACAGACTTAACAGGCATCTCCAGTCAATCGATGGGATGTCAGGTGGTGCAGTATGACAGTAATAATAAAGAGTGGAAACTTGAGATTGATTTTTCAGTTGTAGTATGTTTCACAAACTCCTAATTTTCTTGTTTACCATATAATAAAGCAGTTATAGACTTTTGATATTGGTGTACCCGTGATTATGCAGACCTGGCCTCGGTGAACCCCATCCTGACCAGGTCCGCATAATCACAGGTACACCTCATCAAAAGTCTATAATTGTATATTGGTTTATGCTTGCCAGATAGGTTAAAATTACAATCTAAGCAGTTTATGGTCGTGGGTCCGCTGGAGGAGCTCTTTCATAGGCACAGTCATTTTTGGGGTGGTTCAATGAATTCACCATGTAGTCGACACTGGTAACAAAAAATTCTGTTCACTCTTATTAGTATGATCCTTCCTCCTGATAGATTTTTCTTGCTCTGCTCAGCCTATAAAAATGATATAAATAACAGCACAATGCCACCCCTTTGCATTAGCATACATTGGCTGATCATAGGTGTCATGGGTCAGGTTTTGGTGTTTTGCTTTTATCTGCATGTATTATTCTCCAGGTTAGCACCTTAATTTTCCTTTGTTATTACTGTCATGGGTCACATTGTCCTGTCACCACATTATCCTGTCTGTGGCATCAATCTCCATGTGATTCTAGTTGCTTCTTTTATGTTGTTGTTGTCCATTTGGCTGCTCCCATTTTTGTTGCAAATATCCCCTATGTTTCAATTATCTCTGCTCCCTCTCTCTCTCTTTCTCTGTCATCTCTGGCTCCCCCTTGTGTCCCCAGCCATCTTCTATCAGAGTAATTTCTACACCTGTCACAAACGGTCAATTTTCCTTCACAGTATTTGAGTGCATTCCTATGTTACAGTCTTTGCTGTATTGTTATGTGTTCTCCATGTTGTTAATTTCAATTCAATTTATTTAATTTATATAGCGCAAAATCACAACGAAGCTTCCTCAAGGCGCTTCACACAAGAAAGGTCTAACCATACCAATCTTACTTTTGTTAATAGCATTCTATGTCTAGTTCCACATTACTGAGTTCTAGTTACCAGACTTTAGCTGCCTGCCCAGATTGCTTTTTTTTTTGTAGACTCACTGCTTGGTATGACAACTTGGATAACCTTCTGGTACCTCGTTCTGTAAGACTGTTGCTGTTTGAACTGAATATGTTCCCAAAGCTGAGTAATATCCTCAGCTGCCATTCAGTCAGCCACATCAAGGACACCTGCCTTTTGTTCCTAGCTTCTGTGAACTCTAAATATCACTGCATTAGGGTCACACTCTGGTATTCACTGTGACAACAGGCAGGCAGGCGAGATTGCTTTGTTCAGGTAAGTTTCACCTGAAATAAAAAGTTTACTGGATTGCACATGTTGCATGAATTTTTACCTGCCAAAGAGCAGATGGTGCTTCAAAAGGAGGGTGATGGATTAAGCTTGGCAGCAAAATCCAAGTGTATACGCAGCTTCAGCTCTGTCTTCAATACGCACTAACGTTCACATTTCCCTCCCAGCACTACTCTAGTTTTACTCTCTAGGAATTAAATGCTTTCTTTCTTTTCTTAACACTTGATGTCAGACTTTTATGCTTTCTTGTAGCCCTTGCAATCAGTGTTTTACAAGCACTACAGTCCATTTTCCTTGTTATCTGTAAACGTTAGCACACAGGCAAGATCATAGCGCCGCTCACGTAGACTCGTTAATGGCTAACACATGCAACCAAAACAGGATGTAAAACAGGTTTATATGAGATTCTGAGTCTGTAAGGCAGGGTAGTTTTTCTGGGAAACTTGTATTGAACCAAAATTAACTCATTGCGTGTGATAATACACATAGCGGGATAGTGTATTATCACATAGTGATAATACACTAAATATCTTTTTATTGCACAATGAAAACATGTTTCAGTGACTGTGGGTTAAAAGTTAATTTAGCAGATCTTGGTGGGGTGGGGGGGTCAGGGGGTGGAATCAGAAGATGTCAAATGAAGCACAAGAAGGGCAGAAACGGGTCCTCTTATCTTTCTGCAGTTTGACAATCTGTTGTGTTTTAGGGATGTGGGTTGAAAACAGTCCAGTAAAGTGCAACATCCACACCAATAGATTTCCTTTAAAGAAGTGTGTCAATTTAATAAAAGGTTTCCAGATAGGATGCTTCAAAGTTTCCTCGTTCAAACCCTTCTTCTTTAAATGGAATCAAAAGCATCAAAATGTCCTCCATGAGGGGAGACCTCATCGATTTCTGGAGTTGTTTTTTTTTTTTTCACCTTTGCTGTCTCTCAACTACTCCATTATTCACTTTGCTTCTCTTCTTGATCCACCTAGAATTTCTTTTCAACACCCTGTCTGCTTTTGTGTGCTTGTTTTATCTCCTGTGCACCTTAAAACTCTGCGGATGAAGATACCACCTTCTTTTACCACTTAACGTGATAGTGACTCCCAGCAGTTAGCACCTACTGACTCAAGCTTCCACTTCTGACACGGGAAATAATTCCATCTTATTGTTTCTAAAAAAAATTTTCTGATAACTTTTTATATCAATTTGTGAGTTCACCTCTTCATGTCTATTCTGGTCATTTATAAGCACCTCTTTTCAGGTTTGACTGGCAAAGCAGGCTGGACACAAATGCAGGACGCAGAAACACAGCTCTGTAGTTTTAAAGCGTTTACTTGAGACGTTAGCTGGAGTGAGTACACAGAAAGGCAGTCCAAAATGAGTAACAGTACAAAAACCATCAGGCTTAGGCGTGGTCAAGGCAAACAGGCAGGTGGTCAAAAAACACGATGAGGCAACAATAACAAGGCAAAAACAGGGGGATGGACGTGAGCACACTGTGAGGCTTAAACAGCACCCAGGTGATGAGCTGCAAATCAAGAATAGGTGTGTCGAGAAACTTCCAGAACCAGGGTGTGGCCAGACAGAGAGGAACGCCCACCACCAAGCACCAAGAGAGAGAAAGAACATAAAATCAATCCAACATAAAAATAAAACAAAACACATACCAAACGAAATCCAAATCCTGACACCTCTTATTCACACTTGTGAGTATGCAGTGAATGCAAGCATGGATATCAACTGCTTTTCTTTGGAGCTTATGTTGATTTTTGCCAAGCATTTGTTTCATCTGATTTGTCTACTCCCTTCAGTTGATTTGTTTGCTCTGTGGGAAATCCTGAGAGTTCATGGTATCCTCCAAGAAGTTGCTGGGCATCATAATCCGCATCATAATAGTGTGAGTGCTGTACGGAGTGAAGGCAGAAAAGCAAAAAGTGCTGTTCTTCAGGGACATGTTTCTGCTCCTTCAGCTTCTTGAATGTTGCAATCAGGGGCTGGATGTTAGCCAATTTTTGATACTTGAAAACTTCCCAAATTATACCCTGGTATATGGTATTACTATCTGCCTACCTACACCGGATTGTGGTGTGTGGTGCATTTGTTATGTGATGCATGTAGCTTTAGGGCCTTCAAAGCTTTCAAAGTATAAAGTATTTTAAAGATCCATTTCTTATATCAAAGATGTCATAAACATCTATTTTTTATTGCAAATGTATTATTAGTTTTAGACAGTGAAACAGCTATTAGAGAAGTCTCTTGTTGCAGCCTGCGTTGTACCATCCAACTCATATTCAGCTGTTGCATCAGAAGCCATTCCTACATCCAAAAAGTCACAGAACCAGAAGGAAGCATCAGTAAAAGAAGTTTGTGGTTTTTCTCCTCACTAAAACAGCATCAGTTAGTGGTAGCTCTGAGTTTTTATCGCTGCTAAAATGTGGTTTGTTTATGTTAGCTCAGAGTTTTGTCCCAAGAAAAACAGCATCTGTTAGCAGTAGCTCAGAGTTTCTCTCCCGCTAAAAGTTTCTCTGCCCACTAAAACAGTGGTAGCTTGGAGTTAACAATGCACATGACACCAGCTTTTTTTGTATGATGTGTCTATATTATAATGGCCAAGTGGCCTCCGTGTGCATATATGTGTGCATGCATGCATATATAGACACATGGCTTTGATCACGGACAAACTGGGGAGAGCTGACATTTGCAGTTTGGTATGCTTATGTATTTTGGGTCAAGGATGAATGTCGCAAAAACGGAAAGCTGATAGGACTAATATTTTTGGAGAAATTAGCAATATTAGCTAACAACAGTGAACAATGGATGTTGTGCTGTAATGCTGTGCTGCAATGCACTGTGGGAGGGAGGTCTGTGTTTTGAGGTTTTAAATGCTGTTATTGTGGTTCATGTTTGATTAATACTGTTGTTAGTGTTATTGATTTATTGAGTTTTTGTAGCTCAATTGGTTTACTCAATTTAGGTAAGTGTCATGGTATCATTGCAATGAGTGAGTTAAGTGTCCTTTTGCCATTACCATGAGTGAAAGGTGTATTGCATTTAATGTCTTCCGCCACTGTCTCTGTTCGTGGGTGTGTAAAAATAAAAGCACCTGCTTACAGCACAATGCAAAAATGACAAAAACTCTGTGTGCATGCATGCATATAACTTTGATCACAGACAAACTGGGGAGAGCTGACATTTGCCGTTTGGTATGCTTATGTATTTTGGGTCAAGGATGAATGCCGCCAAAATGGAATGTTGATAGGACAAATATTTTTGGAGAAACTACGGATAATAGCTAACAACACTGAACAATAGAGGTTGATAATTACATTCTGGACTCACACCCCATTCCAGCAGGGGGCAGTAAATTGTCTATACGTTAAAAAGCATATATACATGATTTTATTTAGTAAGTTCACTGTAAGTACATAATATAATTGTAAATACCTTAAGAATACATGGATGACTCAAGAAAACACTTATTTCCATTGCGGTCCATTTAAAAATCAAATGACAAAATAGAAGTGATACTAAAATAAAATAATAATAATAATAATAATAATAATAATAATAATAATAATAATAATAATAATACGTGTGTATATGATAACAAGAACATAATTTGTAAATACATTAAGACAATAAATTAACATTAAAAAAACTTACATAATTAGCAGGAAATAAAAGTGTCAAGTTCTTCTAAAACCTGTTGAGGTCTGAGGTCCTAAAACCATTCTGGATTCGCAAGCCATTCCAACTCATGACAGAAACTTTGGATGATTTATTACCATCCTTGAAAAATGTCAGCTACCTATTTTCTAAACACCACCCAATCTAGAGCCTGTGGATCCCCATGGACTTTATTTATGTTACTATTTTTTTAATATCCCAGGATACGGTATTATCATATTACTGTTCAAACAAAGTATCCATTAGTTCTGCAAAGCTTACAGCATCGTTAAATAATGTCAAGGTCAGTATTAAATAATGTCAAGGTCATTAACTTGTCCTCACTGACAGAGGTAGCTAAGCCACTGGTTTCCACAACCATACCCAACACCCAGTCCATGCAAGCACTGAACAGTGTTAGAGCCACAAAAAAGGTACCCAAACTTATAAAGGTCACCTGATGTAGAAGGGATGCTCATAGAATCGTCAGCCTTCAAACAAGATATTTGATGCATGGAAAATGAGGCCACAGATTTTCGCGCCATAGATTGTTTGCTCAGATGGTAATGTTGAGGATGAAAAGAACCACATCTAAAAGCATGCAGAATGGGGAGATGATGACACCCAAAAAGCTCTTCTGTATCACATATATTGGAATAAGATCTGAACCGGGCCAGTTCAGCCTGTAATATAAATACAGCCTATGTGTGCATGAAGCGTTCACAATTCAGCAATAACAGCTCCTTGATGTGCCATCAAGTAGTTGACATGTGGGAGTAGCAACACACCAAGACTGTTAAACTGAGAGGGCACTTGGCTTTGAACATCGACAGCCCTCTGGCTGGCTTTCTCTGCCATACAGTGGCGGTCATACAAAAGTCACCATCTTGAATGGCAAATCAAAGACGGCTAGAGCCAAATGTTGTGCTGTAGATACATTTCATAGAGAAGTTCTCTCATTTATTAAGTGAAACCTCACTAGGCACACGGGGGGGGGGGGACAATGATGCAACACCACGATGGGGACGCAACTGACTGCACTCAAATGAGGACACTGAGAACACATTTTTTTAAAATACATATCTAAAATATGTTGGTTTGACAACCAGTAGTTTTCCAAAACATTTCAAATACACAGCTGCAGCATTCACATCTTTAGACAGCCTGATGGGAATGTTTGGTGAGGATATATTAGTACCTCAGGGCATTGGTTGCGTCAAGGAAATGTTTGTCATCTGATTTACATAAAACTAAACATCCAAGTGCCGGTCCCCAGGAAATCACCTACACTTTGGGGTGAAAGTGCACTAATCTGAGTTTGCACTGGTGTGATGGCCGCTAATATTATTCTTAATGAAGTCAAAAGAGTCATCAAGAAAAACATCCATGAATGATGTGTTATCAAAGCATCATGCGTCAGTAACTGGCACCCACTCATCGATGACCGACTGTGTCATATACGGCCCTCATTTCCTTGCTGTAGATGACTCTGGTGTTTGGCTCCTGCTATGATGCAGAACAGCTGGACGTTGTGACCTTGACGAAGAGCTGAGGCGTTATGTGGCTCTGTGTCTCTCTGAACAGTATGCTTTATTACCCAATGGCAAGCAGATTATAGTTTTCAGCAGGATTTCTTAAAAATTAATGAAGCAATTTTCACAAAATCTAACAAAAGCAGGGAGCTGTGTGTGGAAAAAAAAAACATCTTAGGCCATGGTGGGCATTGATCAGCTACTCAGCTAACAACTAATTAGTGAAGTCAACTTCTTAGTTTCATTCTTTCCCTCTAACTTCAATTAGTACCACTGCTGGTGGAGGAAGACTCAATCTCATCACATCCAAATTCTGAGAAATGTTTAATGACACGTAGGACTATGTTGCCAGTGAACACATTGGCATTTTGTCTGTTATTTTGCCATTATGAGATGGTGCTGCTGTTAGCTGATCATTCTGGCTGATTGATTTGTACTTGTTCTCTGTCTGAGCAGCAGCTCAGTGGATAAGGAGGTGGCCTGCCGATATGTAGACCTCATGTTCCACCCAGCTGGAAATGGGTCCTGACCTTGGCTGAGGAATTAACCTGCATCCCATCCAGGGGAGGTCATAAACTGTCACATCCTTCATTTTATGGAATCCAGAGCTAAGCGTCGGTGTCACCAACCAAACAGTCGCCCCAAAAATTGGTCTGCGCTGCCTTCACTGCACATGCGTCATCTGGGAACACAGCAGCATATCTGAGATTGACTCTCGTCACCCAAAGCGATCTGAGGAAATAGTGTGATTACTATCCATCAGATGACAAGGTAAAACCTCCTAAATCATTCTAAAGTCAGTTTTAAGCAGAAACAAGGCGATAATCACCTTATTTCACTACTGACGCATCAAAATGACGTAAGCCCAGCTGCATGTCAGACGTCTGCCGTGCTGCTGCTGCGCTCTGATCGGTCCGGTGTTTTTTATGATGAAATAATGCAGAATTTATGTGGAAATGATTGTTGTACAAAAGCTTCAGATATCTGTCGCTGAGATAGATGATGACTGGAGTGCAGTTTGAAGCAGAAATCAGGTGATAATCGGTGGATTGCAACTGACGCTTAGAAATGATGACCTGGTGCTCTGAAATGATGCATGCACAGTGAAGGAAGGGGAGGGGGCCGGTCAGAGCACTTTATTTTTCAGAAGCAGCCGTATCATCACTCAATGCAACACTGAGATGACTAGCAACAAATCTGGTAACTTATTGGTAACTTATAGTCCACAAAAACTGGTCAGTTTGTAAATAGTGAGAAAAGATTATTTGAGGAGTGTGCATACAGTGAGGAAAATAAGTATTTGAACACCCTGCGATTTTGCAAGTTCTCCCACTTAGAAATCATGGAGGGGTCTGAAATTTTCATTTTAGGTGCATGTCCACTGTGAGAGACATAATCTAAAAAAAAAAAAAAAAAAATCCAGAAATCACAGTGTATGATTTTTTAATAATTTATTTGTATGTTACTGCTGCAAATAAGTATTTGATCCCGTACCAACCAGCAAGAATTCTGGCTCACACAGACCTCTTAATTTTTCTTTAAGAAGCCCTCTTTTTCTGCACTCTTTACCTGTATTAACTGCACCTGTTTGAACTTGTTACCTGTATAAAAGACACCTGTTCACACACTCAATCAATCACACTCCAACCTGTCCACCATAGCCAAGACCAAAGAGCTGTCTAAGGACACCAGGGACAAAACTGTAGACCTGCACAAGGCTGGGATGGACTACAGGACAACAGGCAAGCAGCTTGGTAGAAGACAACAACTGTTATGATTATTTATTAGAAAGTGGAAGAAACACAAGATGACTGTCAATCTCCCTCGGTCTGGGATTCCATGCAAGATCTCACTTTGTGGTGTAAGGATGATTCTGAGAAAGCTCAGAACTACACAGGAGAGCTGGGACCACAGTCACAAAGATTACATTAGTAACACATGATGCTGTCATGGTTTAAAATCATGCAGGGCAGCAAGGTCCCCCTGCTCAAGCCAGCACATGTCCAGGCCCGTTTGAAGTTCACCAGTGACCATCTGGATGTTCAAGAGGAGGCATGGGAGAAGGTCATGTGGTCAGATGAGACCACAATAGAGCTTTTTGGAATCAACACCACTTACCATGTTTAGAGAATGAGAACAACATGGGGGGTGGAAACATCATACTCTGGGGGTGCTCTTCTGCAAAGGGGACAGGACGACTGCACCGTATTGAAGGGAGGATGGATGGGGTCATGTATTACGAGATTTTGGCAAACAACCTCCTTCCCACAGTAAGAGGATTGAAGACGGGTCATGGCTAGGTCTTCCAGCATGACAATGACCCCAAACACACAGCCAGGGCAACTAAGGAGGGGCTCCATAAGAAGCATTTCAAGGTTCTGGAGTTACCTGGCCAGTCTCCAGACCTGAACTCAATAGAAAATCTTTGGAGGGAGGTGAAACTCCAAACATGAAAGATTTGGAGAAGATCTGTATGGAGGAGTGGACCAAAATCCCTGCTGCAGTGTGTGAAAACCTGGTGAAAAACTACAGGAAACGTTTGACCTCTATATTTGCAAACAAAGGCTACTGTACCAAATATTTACATTGATTTTCACAGGTGTTCAAATACTTATTTGCAGCAGTAACATACAAATAATTGATTTAAAAAAAATCATACATTGTGATTTCCGGATTTTTTTTTTTTTTTTTTTTTTTTTTTAAGATTATGTCTCTCACAGTGGACATGCACCTTAGATGAAAATTTCAGACCCCTTCATGATTTCTAAGTGGGAGAACTTGCAAAATCGCAAGGTGTTCAAATACTTATTTTCCTCACTGTATGTTGAGAGAGAAAGAGAGAGAGAGAGAGAGAGAGAGAGAGAGAGAGAGAGAGAGAGAGAGGGGTCGGAGAGATTTATGAGTGACAGTGAATGTAACAAGGACTATGAGAGGAGAACAGAAAATAGACAGATGATTTTTCTGTGAGCAGAAAGTGTGACAGGTATTGAAAGCAGTAAATGTTCTGTATAACGTACAGTTTGCGGTCAAAGGTTGCAGCTTTGTGTGTTGCTTCCTAAAAGCTGGGGTGAGCCTCAAGCGACTATTCAAGGAACCATAAGATATTCCAGCTGGCCAAAGGCTGGTGAATGTACAGTAAATAATGTGTCAGCTGAATGAATAAATAAATACAGACTAATAAACTACTATTATGGAAATCTTGTGAAGTCATAAACATGAGTAATCATGAAAGCCCTAGAAGCCAACAGTTTTTACAGTGCTTGCATATTGTTCTGCGTTTCATTGAATATAATAATTCATACTCAGAAAGTAGACCTGAAGTGACATTTATTACAAGATGATCACTTAAAAGGTTTTCAGTCAAGCAAAAGGCTGTTTTTCTACTCATAAATACATCTTCAACCACCTATCTGGGATCAGGTTGTAGGGGCAACAGCTCAAGCAGGGGACCTCAAAGTTCCCTTTCCGGTCCACACTGACCACCTCTGTCTGGAGCATACCGAGGCGTTCCCAAGCCAGTGTGGACATATAATCTCTCCACCTAGTCCTGGGTCTTCCCCGGGGTCTCCTCCCAGATAGACGTGCCTGGAACACCTCACTAGGGAGGCACCCAGGAGGCATTCTTACCAGATGCCCAAACCACCTCAGCTGACTCCTCTCAAAACGAAGGAGCAGCGGCTCTACTCCGAGCTCCTCATGAATGCCCAGGCTTCTCACCTTATCTCTAAGGGAGACACCAGCCACCCACCTGAGGAAGCCCATTTCAGCTGCTTGTACCGGCTATCTAGTTCTTTCAGTCATGACCCAACCCTCATGACCACAGGTGAGAGTAGGAAGGAAGACTGACCAGTAGATCAAGAGGTTCGCCTTTTGGCTCAGCTCCCTTTTCGTCATAACAGTACAGTAGAGCAAACGTAATGCGCTGATTCTCCGGCCAATCTCACACTCCACTGTCCCCTCACTCATCAACAAAGACCCTGGGGTACTTGAACTCCTTCACTTGGAGCAAGACCTCATGTCCTAATTCCCTAACTAGAGTAGGCAATCAATCGGTTTCCTGCTGAGAACCATGTCCTCATGTTTAGAGGTGCTGATCCTCATCCCCGTTGCTTCACACTTGGCTGCGAACCAACCCAGTGAGTGCTGGAGGTCACAGGCCGATGAAGCCAACAGCACCATATCATCTGCAAAAAGCAGTGGTGAGACCTTGAGCCCACCAAACTGAAGACCCTCCTCCCTGACTACACCTCGACATCCGGTCTGTGAATATCACAATCAAGACTGGTGACAAGATGCAGCCCTGTCGGAAGCCAAACCCCACCAAAAACGAGTCCGACTTACTGTAGAGAACTCAAACACAGCTCTCACTTTGTGAGTACAGAGATTGGATGGCCCTGAGAAGGGACGCCCTCACTCCATACTCCCGCACATTTCCTGAATGTGAAAATGTTCTCCTTCTCATGAACCAGGTATTGTGTAAAGTCCCATCTTGTGAGCTCAATGTATCGTCACACCCAATGCCCAAAATCCACCTCTTCATGCTTTGGGTGTAAAACATGCTCGGGCATGGTACGGATCACCTAGTGTGAGTACACCAGGACCAAAGAATGCTTTAATTTTACAAGATAAAGCAATTTTGGCTTTAGCGAGATAATGCACTCCTGTGGGTGCCTGTTCTCACATCATATATTGCACTATTGATGCTCATTCACTTTCCGTTGTGCAAATAATCTATTTACCGCAGGGTGGGTGTTGCATGTTTTTTTAGGGTTTGTGAGAGAAAATCATTATGAGTTCAGTAACAGTCTCACAATGAATGAAAGGTTTGAGAGCAGCGATGGAGAAATGGAGTGAGTGGCAGGTGGAAACAGAGGTAGAGATAGAGAGAACAAATGCATTAAGGTAAAGAATAAAGAGCAGAGGCACAGAAAGTGAGAGAATTCAAAGGAAGGGGGGGAGGGAGGCAGGGAAGAATGGAGGGGGATTGAAATCCTCTCGGGACGCACAAAGAAAGGAAACACTTAAGATGACTCAATTCATCACAATCACTGCTACAAAAGCGAGGGAGGCAGAAAAATGAGAGAGATGCAAAAGAGTGCAAGAAGATGTACTGCAATATATTAGCAACACTCATGTAGGTGCATGGAAAGAGCAGGAGCAATAGTATGCACAGGGGATCGCACCAAATACCTGACTTCTGGTTTAAACTTTTCAGCACAAAACTTAATAAAATTTAACCACATCAACAGGCATGTAAACTGACAGGGAATGCGTAACACAGCATCAGCTTGGAGCATAGCAACAAGATGAGACAAAAAGAATAGCAGAAAATAAATAAAATAGCACAAATATATGTAGTGATGAACTTTTAAGAGTAGCCTCCTTTAGTCTACATCAACATATAACTTATTTTAACATTTTACTTTTACAGATCTGCCAATGTTGTCAACACATTTTGCACATCACTTATTTGGTAGGACAAAATGAAAGTGAGGATATGTGAGGCATGAATCCAAAATTAAAGGAATATCAAATTGTTCAAAATGTTCAACACCCCCCCTCCCATCCCAGCTTGTTTCAAGATGTTTTTGGAAAAATACTTTTTGAAAACCAAATCGTGTTTGGAAAGATAATTTTCATTGCACAATAATGCCAATAAAACAGAGAGAAATTTAGAAAAAACAAACAGACGCAAACAAATAAACAGGTGAGGCTGCACAAAGCAGTAGCTAAATAGACTAATAAACAGTGCAAACTGGCTGAACTTGGCTCCTCAGATCATCATGCAAGTCCTTAAACTTTCTGCGATACTCACCACTTGTGGAATGACGTATGATGGACAACATACTTTAAGGACTTTCCAAATAGTTAAATGCCCAACAAGTCCATCAGGGATTCATATGAATGGTTGAGGAAAGTGGCTGTGGAGATTTAATAAAAGAAGTTTTGAACTGATTCAATGGTCAGACACAATACTCCCTGTTAAGAGTTTACTGAAAAACTGCCTGGCTGCAGAATGAGGAGAAAATGCTGCTCTAGTTTTTCCTGGTCTGATGTAGAAGTGAATGTGTTATGACAAGATGTGATCTTTGATATGTGCTCCTGCTCTCTTTATAACTCTCTCCTGATGCAGTTTGAGCAGCAAAAATACGAGGTCTGTGATAAAACCAACGGACCTTATTATTTTTTTCAAAAACCATATAGATTTGAATCACGTGTGATTACATCAGCCATGCTTGAACCCTCGTGGGCATGCAAAAGTTTTTTCACGCCTGTCGGTTACGTCATTCGCCTGTGGGCAGTCTTTGAGTGAGGAGTGGCCCACTCTCTCATCGTTTTTTCATTGTTTAGGAATGGCTCAGAGACTGCTGCTTTGTTTGATAAAAACTTTTTCAAAAACTGTAAGGCACAACTGAGTGGACACCATTCGATAAATTCAGCTGGTTTTTGGTAAAAATTTTAATGGCTGATGGGAGATTTTGGTCTGGTAGTGTCGCTTTAAGGACGGCCCACGGCGCCTGACGGTGATCTGCGCTTCGAGGCGGCAGCGTCTCGCTGTTTCAAGTTGAAAACCTCCACATTTCAGGCTCTGTTGACCCAGTAAGTCGTCAGAGAACAGAGAACTTTCAGAAGAAGTCAGCATGAGGAGTTTATTCGGACATTCCATTGTTAACGGACATTTTGTAATGAAAGAACGTGCGGGCAGAGTCGCATTTCGGGCCGGACCCGACCGCGGGGGGTCGCGACAGGAAAAATACCACGGAGGTGTTTTTCCTGTCGCAGCGCACACAGATTCACCGAGTCGTCACGGAAACAACTCGGTGAATTTGCGCAAACGTCTTTCATTACAAAATGTCCTTAAACAGTGGAATGTCCGCATAAAGTCCTCATGCCGGCCTCTTCTGAATCTTCTCTGTTCTCTCACGACGTCCTGGGTGAATTAAGCCTTAAATTAGGATGTTTTCAGGTCGAAACAGGCTGACGACGGTGCCTGGAAGCGCTGCGCGACGTCCCGCTCCATGGGAAGTCCTTACACCGACAGAAACACCCCATAATCTCTCATCAGCCGTTAAACTTTTCACCGAAAACCAGCTTAATTTCTCGAATAGTGTCCACCCGGATATCCCTCACAGGTCCAGAAAAAATGTTGATAAAGCAACGCGCGCCGTCCGCAGTGGCTATTCAGACAAAGAGATTCCGACGGGCGGGGTGGAGCACTCCTCACTCAAGGCCTGCCCACAGGCGATTGACGTCACCGACGCATGAAAAAACTCACGCATGCGCACGAGGGTTCAAGCTTGTCTGACGTAAAAACATATGAATTTTTGAAAAAATAAAAAGGACCGCTTTTTTCATCACAGACCTCATAACATGGCTTCAGTGCTGATATAAAATGGTGCGTGTGTTTTTGTTGGGGGGGGATTGTAACAACAAAGTCTTTGCTCAAGTGTCCAAATACCCAGTGCAGTAGATATGAATGGATGCAGCTGCAAAAAATGTCTGGGAGAACTATCCATAATTGTAATATTGGTGATATGTTGCATTACTTGTGAATGTTAGATGCTGAATATTGGAGTGCTCTTGCTACATTTGTGTAGAAAAATAATTTATGTTAAAATGAAAACAAGTGCCATTAAGTGAAAATGTAACTAAGCTCATAATGTTTCTGTCAGGCTTTCAGAGCAGCTGAGCACAGCAGATGATAGGAGGCACAATGCAGACTCTCAAACAGGTAGTAGGATATCAAGGACTTTATGGTAAATGCAGGCAGTGATCTGGTACACAAAGAAGCAGTAAGCGAGGTGAAGGTACAGGCAGGCGAAAGGCAATGGCGATGTCAAAAATTAACAGGCTAAGGTCGAGAGCACGGCAAACAGTAGTAAGTGGGCAGAGACAAAAATGAGGTCCAGGAAACAAGCACGGTCAGGCACAGTGAGGAAATAAAGTACAAAACAAGGAACACAGATCTAGAGCAGAAGAGCTGGCACGAAGACATGAGAATCAACGAACTAGCAATTTCAAACAGAACTCCCAGGGCTTAAATGCATGGTGAACAATTAGGCAGTGATGGAAAACAGGTGTGGTGAGCTGGCAGGAAGTGGGTGTGGACAAACAAAGATAAGAGACAAGGCAAGAGAGTAAAGTGACAAATGGGAAAGCAGAAGACAAACAAATGGGGCGTGGCCAACAGGAATAAGGAGGTGCTGGTGAAGGGCAAGAGAGTAGTGATCTGAGGGTGTGACAGTAATACAGATGAAACTGGGTGTGAAGGATGAGGAACAAAGATGAGGCAGAACTGACAGGGGAGTGCAGTGACATAACCAGAATCCATAAACTAACAATACTAAAACATCCAGACCGAAACAAACAAGAAACTCTAGACAGAATGGAATCTTAACATGAACAGAATAACAGGTGACAAATGGCTAAAACTGAAAAGAAGTTAACAGGTAATTCAAAAACAAAAACTAGGACAGAGCTGATGAGTGGAAAAAGTACAAAACACAATTAAACCAACACAACACTGGTAAATGTGCTAAATAAAAACTGTGACCAAAGCAATCATGAACAAAATCAAAAACAGTAGATTAAAGACAAACAAAACTAGAATGGCACTAAATGTGTGGCTGATGTGTGAAGAACAGAAACAAGCTATGAAAAAAGCAAAATACACAGATGATCAAAAACCAAGTAAATATATAGAAAGGCTGATAGAAAATAAAAGGTCAAGACCTGAGCAGGAGCAAATCCTGACAGTTCCTCTAGTGATGAGAGAAGTGCAAGTAAGCATGTTTTTTTGGGGACTGCATATTGATCCAGATATATGACATGCAAAAGTTTTCACTACAGGTACAAGATGCCCCCATATATTTCTGATGCCCTTTTAAAAATATTGTCTTATATTTAGGTTAATGGGGTATGTCAATTATGGCCAATGTAATGAAGTCACATTTGTGTAGGCATTAAAGGTTACCATCAGGGCAACCCCACCCCCCCAAAAAAGAACAGAAAAACGGTTGATTTTCCTCAATAATAATTTTTAGTTGATGTTTAAAGATTACACACTCACACTTCACTTTTGGCTCATCAGATAATCAGTGTATCTGCCCGTGATTTAATGTGAGCTGAAAAGAAAGAAAACCCATGAATAACAGCAGCACAAATGTCCACTGATGAAACTTCCTCTCGATTTTCCGAACACCGCAGGAAGGGTACAACCTTATTGATTTGAGTCAAGACAGGGGAGAAATGTTCCATGGGAAAATGGAGTGAGGACAGAGGTGGCTTTGAGGATGCCTTGAGGCACTGCTATGATTTCCTGTAAAGTGGTGTAGAGGGTCTGTGAAGTTCTTGGCACAGCAGCATCTATATATTAATAGCCAAGTGGCTTCTGTGTGCGTGTGTGCGTGTGTGTATATGGCTTCAATCACAGAAACAATGGGAAGAGATAGGCCTACGCTCAGTTGCAAAGTCCTGGCCCTCGAGTGTGTTGCATTCGTCGTGTGCTGACTAAAGTGTAGTCCTTAGGAAGCCCATCCACAGCATTCCAGAATGAGGGGTAGTGATGCCCGATGAGCTGGCAGAAGGAAGTATTCCAGTCCTTGCATGCAGTGTTCATCTGATCTCCTCCCTCCAGGGTGACCTGAAGCACATTCCAGATGGAGATGTGGAATCTTGGTGGAATGTTGCAGACACGCAGTGGTGGTGAAGGGGCTACAGGCTGTACTGGACCTTCCTGAACAAGCCGGATGGTTCCACATACATACACTAAATCGAAGCAGTCGATTAATTCCTCAATCTAGTGTGGTGTGTGCTCCCTCAGATAAGACATCCTGCACCTTGTCTTCTGGATGGAAGGCCAGCTCATCAAGCATCCAACAGAAGTAATCTCATTGTTGTTGCACTTGTAATGACAATGACAATAAATCTCATCCATCCATCCATCCATCCATCCATCCATCCATCCATCCAAGTGCTTGACTTTGTCATCGGATCGGTAAAGTTCTGTCTTCCCCAGGGCCTGGATCATTCTCCACATACTCTGAGATAGGTGGTAGAAGCACCCCTGTCTTGTCACTTGAGGTCCAAAGACACTGACTGGATAGCAACTAACTCAAAATCAGTGACAACAACACAAGGGTCTCTTTGGATCTGCATGTTCTACATCTTGTCAAGAACTGCCTAATGTAGCTTTTGAACGATCTGCAAACTCTTCCCAGAAAGGAAGGCATATATATGAGACTGTAGACTCTCCGAGAGAGGCATG
Source organism: Thalassophryne amazonica (assembly GCF_902500255.1). Taxonomy (NCBI): domain Eukaryota; kingdom Metazoa; phylum Chordata; class Actinopteri; order Batrachoidiformes; family Batrachoididae; genus Thalassophryne; species Thalassophryne amazonica. The sequence continues at coordinate 70,413,724 of NC_047117.1, read as the reverse complement.
TATCACATAGAGCTGCTCAAAAACACTTGGAACCATGCAGTAGTTGTTGTCTGTGTACCAACTGTCAGACTGTCCCAGGTGACGTACATACACTACAACCCATTGTTGCTGCCCAGGGCCAGAGTCATGGATTAGAAATGGCCTTGTGCTTCACTGGTCAAGAATGACCAGCTCTTGGAGAGTTGCTGGATCCTTGGGTAGACATCTACACTCCAAATCATGTGTAGTTTAAAGTTATATTGGGAAAATTTAAACTGAGGTTTCTCTCAAAAACAGGGTTGTTTTGACGACCACATTCACCCAATGCTGTTATATTTCAACAACTACAAAACGAACTCTAGATAAAATGTAGGGCACATTCTCCACAATAACTACATATGTACATGTTCTACACACTGTAATAAACAATATATATATACAGTGGCTTGCGAAAGTATTCGGCCCCTTGGTATTTCACACATTTTAATTTGTTCATGACATTTCAAATACAAAAAGTAAATCAGGCTTCTCAATCTAAAAATTTCTAAAATTATCTTCCTTAAACTGAAACTGAAAGTAAATCTCTACAACTTGATATAAATGAATTAAAAATATAAAAGCCAAGATGATGGGTTGCATACGTAATCCGCCTCTTTGGTATAATTCCTGTAAATAATCAGCTTTATTGCCAGTTATCTTCTGACAAGTCAGGGGATGGATACATGAACATTTCCAAGTCACTGAATATGTCTTGAACTTTATTTACATCAGTTATGAAGAAATACAAACAGTATGGCACTCTATGATAAATCTGCATGGAGTAGTTCTCAAAAATTGAGTGACCGTGCAAGAAGAAGAGTGAGGAAAGTCACCAAGACACCCAGACAACCCAGAAGAAGTTATAGGCTTCTGTGGCTGTGATTAGAGAAATTGTGCATAGTGCATATTTTGCCTTTTGTAGCCTCAGTTATACAGCTTCTGTTATGTGACGGACGCAGCCCGGAGAACTGACCAGCGTTTGAAGGACCCAGTATGAAATAAGCAGAGCACGGTACAAAGGATAACAGAGTTTAATAAACATAACAGTGATGTGATAAATATAAAAGTGCGCGGTCTGGCGTGGTGGATTGCGGTGCGCTCCCAGCAGCGCTAACGGTCCGGAGCCAGAACCAGTTCGGACCCAAGGACACCACCGACACCCCCCAGGTGGCCGCGACAAACCGAGTCTGTGAATGAAGAAATCATCATGTGAGTCCACACTCAACACACAGAGAGACCGCTCAAAGGTGTACAAACAGCAAACACTTCCTGGCTTAATTACTAATCAGCTTCCCACCCTGCAGGCATGGAACATCCTGTTCACAAACTCACTGCAGTGGAAGCTGATTAAAACGACTAACATAACAGCTCAATATAATAAGGTGTGAGGGACACCACATTTACTGACTGTACAAATGTTAGTCACAAAACCTAACGTACCTCAGGAAGTGTGCTGACGAGCGTGAGACCTCACCCTCTCCTCTTTCACAGACCATGAATCAAACCTGGACGTTCTCTGCATCCACTGATGATGAGATGGCTCTCGAGACGACGATCTCACCTGTCTGGTCACAAGGTCGAGTCTCTGGCAAACACACATTGTGCACTCCAGACTTAAATGCCCCCATGTTCCAATCCGTGTAGATGCACCACAGCTGTGAGTCCTGACGAGCTGCACATGATCAGCCTCAGGTGATCAGGGTGAGGTCCTGATAAACTCAGCTACACAGCCACTCAGTCCCAAATGCGCACCACCTGGGAGGAAAACCAAAAGACAGAAACAGAAGACAAACAAAAGCCAGCCAGGCACGCCAGCCACAACAGCTTCATGATTAAGTGGTGCAGAGGAGGATTTTCTTTCACCAAAACATTAAATCTTGGCTTGCATCTCAGATGTATGTTCTGGCAGATTGTCGCAAATTGTCAGGGCCGCTGCTAAGGTTTTGGAGGCCCTAGGCATAACTGGTCAGGGAGGCCCCCCCACCCCCATACAAGAGAACCCCCCTCCCCCCACGCACACACACACAAACGTTCTACTCAACCGTTACTATTTATTAAAGGGTTTAAGTTTAGCGTTTAAAGCTACATCAAATCAGCAAAGCCAACGCAACCTAGCTTAAAGTAGACCTGCATTGAAATAAGTGTGGTCAGATTTCAGAAAGAAATAGCTGATATGTATTTATAAGACCCTTGTGAATGCAGTAAAGTAAATCTGTAAGCCCAAATTTGTAATTCATCTTCGTTTAAAAATGACAAATTTGCAGCTAAAATTTAGCCCTCTGTGAAAACAGTTTGTACATCCGTATCATTTCCATGACGTCAGGGACAAGACGACGCGCTCCCGCCTTCAGTCCGATCCCGCATTGAAATTGATTTTATCTGTTAGTAATGTTACTGTTATACACATCCTGGTTTCAACATCCAAAAGTAAGCTGCATTGAATGTTAGATACAGCTCTGCATGCCCGGTCTGCATGCTCAGAACAACAGCGAGCGACATCGACAGCGGGCGCCGTTCTTCCCCGACGCCTCGCTCTCACTGTCCCTGATGCGCTTACCGAGTGCATGCGCTCGTTAAATTCCGCCGTGGGCCACTTACACCCCCGTGTTTGCTGTGCAACTGCAGACACGTCCCTGTCTACTGAATGGAGGTGCAGCCAACTTGGCACAAGTCCAGAGACTACGCTCACCGTTTTAATGTGGAGCGGCCAGTGACACCTGTTGCTCACAAGGACAGACTTCTTGCGGCAAAATCCGCAGCGCCGCATGTCTCGGTAATCGGAGCTGCAGAGCTCCGTGGCCACTGAGAGAGGTTTATATCTTTTTAATGACTTGGATTCTTTGCAGGTCTCGCCTCCGTAGCCCGCGACGGTACACCGGAGGCGAAAGACAGTAGATTTTCAATGCGACACCACTCAATCAAACGGGCGTATGAAAAAGTCCCCAAAAATAATTTGCAAGCACAAATAAAAGAAATGTGTACTCACCAAGCGTACTGCAAGACAATATGAAGTTTTAAAAAAGTAGATCCTTCCGTATAAGACAAGAAAAAGGTGCAGATGCAACTGACGTAAATCTACAAATTACAGTTGGTGCACGCAATGCATGCTGGGAGAGGGTCTTCTCCCTGTCGTCTCGGCAGCATCCAGGATGAGATGACAGTTTTGCGGAGGGTTAAATGTTAGCTGTAAATTTCTCATTTTTAAATGAAGATTTCTCCGTTGAATGACAGATCTGGGCTTGCAGATTTACTTTACCACATTCAGAAGGATCTTATGTGTAAATATAAGTCATTTTTTGGTCCAAAGATCTGACTGCATTTATTTCAGTGCAGGTCTACTTTAAGCAGCACCATTGAACATTAAGTAATCAAAACAATTTAAACCTTTAACATGTACTTACCAGCAAGGGATGCACGGGCATCATCTTTTTGTTTCTTTTTCCTCCGTTTTTCAGCTCCAGACTCCTGCTGTCGCTTCATTGTTTAATTGTGGCATAGTGGCAACTTGTCGTCTCGTGTCAGAATCGAATGTGGGCTAGCAGTGCTGCTTCAGTTAGGCGCAGGGTTGCCAGATTGGGTGTTTTCCCATCCAATTGGTTTGTTTAGGGTAAAAATATGGCACTGGATGAGTTTTTTTTATAGAATTGCCACACACATTTTAAAAATCAGTTCAAATTGCACAGGATTTAGTGCCTCCATGCATTTTTGAGCATTTATTGGACTGGAAATCATCACATCTGGCAACCCTGGTTAGGTGACACAGCGAACAGAGAAAGACGCAAACAGGGCTGTACCATTACAGGGAATCGGGGCGGGGGTGGATGGGGGCTTTATATTAGGCAAAAAAAAACAACAAAAAAAAAACTGTTAATTTGCCCCAATTAAGTAATGGGGTAGGGGCCTACACAATGTTTAAAGAAAAAAACGATGGGCCTATTCATAAATAATTCATATTGATTTTGAAATGTAATAATCAGTGTTGCCACAGTTACTTTGATAAAGTAATCCAATTACTGATTACTGATTACTCCTTGAAAAAGTAACTTAGTTACTTTACTGATTACTCAATTGTAAAAATAACTAAGTTAGATTACTAGTTACTTTTTTAGTTACTTTCCCCAGCTGCCGACAGCCCTCTGCCACCTCAACATGACAATGATACATGTTTTGCCAAAACTCACTTTATAGTCACCCTTTCTTGACTTCAATGAAAATAAATACTTGTTGTATAAAAAGTAAAATAATCTTTCTTGACCTCATATTTAACTGTTGACAGCACTGTAACATTTTTCTAACATTTAAATTCTCTATAAACATTTTACTTGTCAAAATTATTATTATTTTAAGTAGTATTAGTAGCTGTAGTAAAAAAAGGCTTCAAAACTGGACCTTTAATCTAGGGGTGTTGTGGGGGGGCACGTCCCTGCCCCACGCCCCCATTCCATCTGGATTCGCCCCTGCTTTGGTGTTTGAGCACAAAGACTGGATAACATTTATTTATGCAGAAAACATGACCAGATTTACAGGTAAGAAAATTTTATTGTGTTTTCACATCATGTGGTCCTCAGAAAGAGAGTTTAGGTGCATTTGAGTGGAAAATAGTGTTAGTTGTTGACACGTTGCGGAGGATCAGCTGTTTTTAACAGGACGATACGGAGCGGCTCAGCTCAGAATTCTAAATAAAGGAGGAAAAAAAAACATAAAAATGTCTTTGTAAAGCTCAGTGCAGGTGTGCTGTTATCACCGTGCTTCAAGAGGTGAGGACGAGTTGTAGCTGATGAAAAGCTCACAGCTCGCTTAAAGTGGGCAGTTCACTCGAGCCCCGACCTCCTGCCCGCGGACCAAGTTTAATGCTGCTGTCGTCCCACAATGCAAAAATAACAGTAACGCACAGTGACTTGGAGAAGTAACTTTAATCTGATTACTCATTTGGAAAGATTAATGCGTTAGATTACTCGTTACAAAAAAAGTGGTTAGATTAGACCGGAATCACTGGTAATAATGTAATAATTTCAACACATTTTTCAGTCAGTTGGAGGCCCTGCAAACTATAGTGCAACATGGTTGGTGCCCCACGCAGGCTGCGTAGTCTGCTTATGCCGAATGGCGGCGCTGATTGTCACTGAACATTCAGGTCATCTTTTTGAGAAAACCCTCCTCCACACTAAAGGGGCTGATTGCTTATGCAACCCATCATCTTGGCTTTTATATTTTTAATTAATTTATATCAAGTTGTAGAGATTTACTTTCAGTTTGAGTATAAGGAAGATAATTTTAGAAATTTTTATAATGAAAAGCCTAATTTACTTTTTGAATTTGAAATGTCACAAATTAAAATGCGTGAAATACCAAGGGGATGAATACTTAAATCACTTCAATCAGATAAATCCAGTCAAGTAAATTGAAGGAATGATGCTCAGTCAAAAATCTGGAGGTTGTGTGAGTCCTTGACCTGAGGGCAGGCCTAGGACCCAATGAGTATGATAATGTGGTTGAACACACACACACACACACACATATATATATATATATATATATATATATATATATATATATATATATATATATAGGGATAACAACAATTGTAATTCTGCAATAGGGGGTCTTCCAGTGTTAAATGTTTACATTGAGAAAAAGTAGGTGTGAACTGAGGTGTGGAAGGTGAGAACAATTCTAGAAGATTAACTCATCAAATGTGTAAATTGGGGAGAAAAACTGTGTTAACACAATATTTGTTGTGTTTGTGATCTTTTGAATAATAACTTCTAACATTTTAAAAAATGTGAGCTTTCTCTTATTTTTCATCAAGGGTGTGAGATTTTGTCTTGTGAGCTTTTGTCATGGAATGGTTTCTGATATTTGTTGATTTGGGTCACATAATCACAACAAAAATGGAAATGTGGCTGCACCCATGAAATGTTGCAGTATTAAACGTAAAATTAAGAATAAAACTGTTAAAACGCATTGGAATACAGTGAAATCAGAGAAAACCTACTCACGTCACGTTGCTTTATTGATGCCACTTAATTTTCAAATGGGTTTCATTAGTACAGAATTAATTTAAATAGGAAGCTGGCAGGAAGGGACAAAATTATGTTGTGTCTTTGGACTGTGTGCCGTCCATTACAGATGTAAAAGTCACCACAAGGAACAGAGCACAAACAGCATATCCAGCATCCCCTAAAAAAAATTAAGAACCTGGCAGATTAGTCAATGCTGTAGTGTGAAGTATTTAGGGATGTTTATTAGCAGGAATGGAATATAGCATTCATAACCATGAGTTCATTAGTGTATAATTACCTGCAACAATGAACTGATTTGTTTTCATAAGCTTAGAATGAGCCCTTCGAATCCACGTGGGAGCAGGCCCCCCTTCATGGACGCCGCCATGTCGCACTGTATTTCACATTTTGCAGTGTGGCCAGAAGACTGCGGGAAAAAAAGAAAGAAGAAGAAGAATACTCCCCTATACACTGTCACTGTGACTGTTTGAGAACCCTATTTTTTGTGAAATGGAGGATCATACATGGTTTATCACCAAAGAAGGCAAAGGGGCATGAATACCTGACAGCAAAGAAGCAAAACATGAAGGGATACAAAACCATGACCAGCGACAAAATAATGCAGTCTGCAACTTCACCATTTAGTCTATGGCTCCAGTCATCAATTTTGACCTAATCAGTACCACATAAGGTGACGAAATGACGCTTAGAATCCAGCCTCAGTGTACCATGGCCATGATAACCATGATAACCATCCCAGGGTGGTAGCTGTAACCAGCTAGGGGTCAATGAAGAATTACACAGAGGTCAAAATGTAAAAATGCTCCAATCATGTTGAAAACTATACTATACTATTTGTCTGATCATAACGATTCCAAAAAGGTATGCAAGTTATTGGCTGAAATAAAAGGATTAATAAATTAGATCGTTTTGACTGTGCTGAATGTTTGGTCTCCAAAGTAAAGGTCAAACAAGGTTGACGTCCATTGGATACTATGACTTGTGACATTTTACCCCATAACATGATAACTAAGCATGACAGATGGTGCAAACTAGTCCTTTTTAGAACCCTATGAACCCAAACAACAATGTGCATCATTTTTTTTTACTATAATTGGAGCAACTTTAACTTTTGACCCCAGTACAAACTGAAACTGAACTTTGTCACCATTTGTGTTGTTTTTATCCCAGAATTCCAGAACATTCAGTCACAGATAGTCCAAACTATACCTTTTTGGAATCATTATGATTAGGCAAATAATGTAGAATAGTTTTCAACATGATTGGAGCATTTTTGCAGTTTGACCTCTGTGTAATTCTTTATTGATCCCAAACTGGTTACAGCCACCACCCTGGGATGGTTATATATTTTTGTGTAGGCCATGATACACTAAGGCTGGATTCTAAGTGTTGTTTCGTCACCTTAAGTGGTACCAAAAACCTGCTTGGCCCATGGACTAACTAGATGACACTAAATTTTACCCAATAGCTTTAAGCAGTCAGCAGAAATAAATACGCTTGTTCAAGCATTAAACACAATGAAAGCGAGAAACAGAAAATCGGATAGAAATTCAGTGTTTTTTAAGTTACTCTGCGACAGTCAGAAATGCTCCTGAAATCAGCTGTTTCCATGCCCCTCCCCCCTGCACATTATTATTTTAGAAGCATATATGGACTGTAAACCCAGCATCACCCCGTTCCCCTCCGCTGATGAGACCACTCTGCTAAAGGATAGGGAAAGCATCACTAAACGCTGGTAAACGCTGGCATGATCACTTCTCTGATCTTCTCAATAGACCCTCTGCAGTTGACCCAGTGGCTCTGGATACAATAGAACAGAAATCAATGCTCGACTACCTTGATCTCCCCCTCCACCCTGGGCGATGTCAGGAAAGCCACTGCCCAGACCACCTGCGGCAAGGCACCAGGCATGGATGGCATTCCCGTGGACCTTTTCAAAGCGGCAAGCCCAAGAGCCCTAGAAGTGTTCCATGGAATCTTGATTAGCCTCTGGCAAGAGGAAGCAAACCACAGGACTTTAGAGACGCCACTGTTGTATCCCTGTTCAAGAACAGGGGCAACAAAGCAGACTGTGGCAGCTACCATGGCATCTCCCTACTGTCCATTGAGAACGTGGGCCTCTATGCTGTCTTCGTTGACCTGACAAAGTCCTTTGATACAGTCACCAGCGAAGCACACTGGGCCATTCTTGCAAAGCTTGGTTTCCCCAAGAAATTTGCCCAGCTCATTTGTCTCTTCAATGATGGCATGGTGGGTCACGTGATCTCCAGCGGTGCAACGTCCAAGCCTTTGGAAGTTACCAGTGGTGTCATGCAGGGCTGTGTAATCACACCAGTCCTGTTCAACCTATTCTTCATGCACGTCCTGAATCACGCCATGCACGACCTGGTGAAAGGTGTGTACCTGAAATATAGACTAGACAGTTCTCTCTTTGACCTCTGTAGACTGAACACCAAGTCCAAGATGCTTGTTCGCCTTATATTAGAGGCCTTATTTGCTGATGATTGTGCACTCATGGCACACTCTGAGTCTGACTTTCAAACCATCACTAACGTTTGCGGAAGCTGCTCACCTCTTCGGATTCACCATCGGCCTCAACAAGACTGAAGTCCTTCATCAGCCAGCAGCTGGAGCCACCTCCCCAGCTCCTCCTACTATCTGCATACAGATAGCACACAGCTTAAAGTCGTTGACCAGTTCAAGTACCTGGGAAGCACCATCTCTGCATACGGGTCACTCCACAAGGAATTTGCAGCCCACAGCAGCAAGGCAAGCCAGTCTCTGGGATGCCTCTGTACTTGCGTGATGTCCCACAAGAACATCAAGCTGACCACCAAGATCAAGGTGTACAAGGCAGTTGTTCTCAACAGCCTCCTGTCTGGAGGTGAGACCTGGACACCCTACATGAGACATCTGAAGCATCTTGAACGTTTCCACATGAGCGCCTTACACTCCCTCTTGGGCATCACATGACAAGACAGGTCACAAACTTGGAGGTCCTTGACAGATCAGGCCTCAGCAGCATTGGGGCCTTGATTATGAAAGCACAACTGCAGTGGACAGGTCATGTCATCCACATAGAGAGCTCCAGCATTCCACCTCAGGTCTTCTATAGGGTTCTGGCAAAGGGTCACAGAAACACAGGACGTCCAAGGAAGCACTATAAGGAATGCATCAAGGACAGACTGAAGTACTGTGACATCTCTGCAAAAGAGCTGGAGTCTTGCGCTGAATACAGAGCTAAGTGGTGCAGCAGTATACACGCAGCCTGCATTGCCTTTGAAAGCAGCCATAAGAAGCTGATCAATGATGCCACAGAGCATACCGAAAGGCTTCAGTTGCAACTGCATCCCCCACACCATCATTCCAGTACCACTGCTGTCAACGGGTGTGCACCTCAAGAATTGGTCTTGTTAGCCACACTCGTTTCCACCAATGGAGTCAACACAACCATTTGACATCTTCGTAACCGATGGTCAACCAAAGAAGAAGAAGAAGAAGAATGTTTTGAGGTTGGGAGTGGGGAGAAATACACAATTGAAATGGATTTAACTTCAAACTGGGCAGTTTCTCCGTCATGCTTTTTGTGAAAGGAAAAACCAGGCGTACGCCATGTTTTCCTAATTGTGTTATGCATATGTGTGTGGAATACGACAATATTTGAAAGTTGGCAGCTACCAAGTACATTTCATTTCCAGTGAGTCTTTTCATTCCTTTGTAATGGTACACTAAGTAGGAAATGGTGATTTTTGCTGCTAAACCAATGGTTCAGATCATTTTGTGGCATATATGGAGTTTTTATGAAACAGGATTATAGGATGGTTTATCTCCTGTACAGCAAGCTAATACTTGGCTGAGGTCCCCCGCCTGTTATGGTAATATGGCATGATGACAAATTAAAGAAATAAACATGAACCAACGCACAGAGTACATTTAAATGGACCCCAATTTCAAGGCAGGGGACAGTGAATATTGAATGGAAAAATACCAAATAATATAGCAAAGAGTTATTTTCCATTAATTTTTATGTGTGACCTTGACCTTAAGGTCCAAGGTCAAATAAAGTTAGCTCAAAGGAGCTGGGATGAATGATTTGTGTTCAATGCAAATCTATGCTTTAGAAGAGAAATTTGCTGCTGAGAAGGCAAAATACACCCAAAACTTTCTATTTTATTTTATCCATTTGCATGTCTGACCTTCACCCAGAGGTTTAAGGCCAAATGTAGTGTGAAATTGATATTGATATTTTTGAGAGAAATAGTGGTATTTTTGGGGTGAATGCAGCCGATCTGCTCTGTGTCCGCCTGATCCCGTAAGATCTCAGAAGCTAAGCAGTGCAGGATCTGGTTAGTACTTGGATGGGAGACCTCTTTGGAACACCACACGTCTTTCATTAAAAAAATCTCCTTTAACAGTGGAATATCCGGATAAAATGCTGAAACCGACTTCTTCTGAAACGTCTCTGTTCTCTCACAACGTCCTGGATCAATAGAGCCTGAAATGTGGAGGTTTTCAGCTTGAAACAGGCTGACGATGGCACCTGGGACCGCTGCGCGACGTCTCGCTCCGTGGGAAGTCCTTAAAGCGACAGTATCACCTCAAAATCTCTCATCAGCCGTTAAAATTTTCACCGAAAACAAGCTTAATTTTTCGAACCGTGTCCACTTCGATGTGTCTCACAGGTTTAGAAAAAATTTTGATCAAACAAAGTGCCAGTCTCTCAGCAACTTCTCAGACAAAGGAATTCCGACGCGGGGCTGGATGACTCCTCCCACAAGGAGTGCTCACAGGCGAATGACGTCACCGACAGGTGTGGAAAAACTCACGCATGCGCACGAGGGTTCAAGCATGTGTGACGTAAAAACATATGAATGAAATCCATATAGTTTTTGAAAAAAATAAAAAGGACCTATACTTTATTGACAGCCCTCGTGTATATATATATATATATATATATATATAAAACACTGTGATCACAAAAGGCTTATCTTGCAATGAATTTTCAAGTCAGGATTTTGGTTTTTTTTTTTTTGGACTAGTGTGTGAGGAAACAACATCCTGTAGATACAGAACATGAATGTCTCGTTGGACTTTTCTTCCTGGCTACCTCTCAAATGCTAGCCCGGCATTTAGTAACCTTTATCTTTTTGTTTGCTTCCACAGCTCCAGAGGGAGAGAAAGGAACATGTGTCTTTTGGCCTTGTTTGATTTCTTGCACCATGGAGGCTGCACAAAATCAGCTGGTGTAAATTTAATTTCCAAAAGTATGAGTTCACAAACTCAAGGTGACTGAAAGCTGCATAGAAAAGCAACAGCATGTGTAGTAATATCAACATGAAAGCTAGCAGTGAGACAATTAACCAACACTAATCAAAAAATAACAGATACGACTACATCAATACACTGACCCTAAACTGCACAATGACTCCATTTTTATGTTATAAACAGATTGAATTCCATTCCGACTTTCACATCTTCAAACTCTCGCAACATTTCAGAGGTCAGCGTGAGGCTCTTATGAGACTGGTCACATGAACATTAGCTTTGTCAGGTAATGTTTCTGTGAAGGCTCTCAGTTGTCCAGGTGGTTTCCATAGTAGAGAAGCTTGAATCTTCGACTGGACTGGGTTATTTGACGTGAGGACGTTTCGCAAGAATTTTAGCTGAGGAAGCTTCTGCGATTTGAAGCGAAACATCCTCGCGTCAAGCAACCCAGTCCAGTCGAAGATTCAAGCTTCTCTACTTTGTCAGGTAAAAACAATATCAACATGTGCGATATTCATTAATGGTATAATGGAGAAATGTGCCCGTTTGAACTTTGGTTCAGAATGTGTTAATACTGTCACTGTGGTTCAGAATGGGAAAGTTGAGCTATGCTATTTGTGCTATGCTAACGACAGCTTCCTTATTCTTCTGGGGTTTTTCTATGCCGTGCTTCTCACTTTTGTATGTGGTGCTGCCCCCAGTGGTCAACAAAAGGCCAACAGAGGCAACATGCTGCAGCATACAAGTAACACCGTGAAGAAGGTCTCTGGATTTTCATGAAATATGAATATGAATGCAAGCAATGCCACTTTTGGTTTATTCTTATTTATCAAGGAAAAACTTTCTACATTAGTCAATGTATCAGACTGCATCATATCACACCAAATCAAATTGCAGCAAATCTTGTAAGTAAGTTTATAGCCCATGTATCTAGATCACTGGATTTCAAACCATTTTTCTGTCAGGACTTGATTGGCAGCAAACCTGAATGAGCTAATCTGCTTGTGGTAGCATAGTGACATATGGAAAATGTGTTGATTAGGTAGTACTTGAGGACTGGGCTGAGAAGCCCTGATCTAGACACATGCATCATATCATTTTATAATGGCACACCCAAATGGTGCCATTTTCATATACAGCACCTACACTGTGCCTTGCACTCATTTCTGCACCTATGGGTGCACTTGTTTAAAAATGAGGTGTGATCAGACACCCTGCTGGTGCATTGCTGTTGTGAGACAGAATAAAGTGAATACAACATCAACCAACAAAACGCTGGTGTGAAGCTGAGCGTAGAACTGTTCATGATATTTTGTATTGTGCAATACTGAACTATGCATTAATATTGTGCCATATAAACTTTAGAAACACTGCACTTCAGGAAACAACACAGTGGTGCAATCAATTGGTACTCTTGTCTCCCTTTGGGAAGGTCCCAGATTCAAGGTCACCCATACCCATTCCCATCAGGGAGGGCATCCAGCTTCAGACTTGTGCCAAATCAACATAAAACAGTAGCTTTGCATTCAGAATTAGGCAGGGTCACAATGCATGTACACTCTGCTTGCACTCATCATCACTTCTCAAACGATGATGAAATGGAACTAAAGACAAATCCGAAAAATGAAATAGAAACATCAAAACGGTAGTTTCTCCATGAAAAGGCTCAACACTTCAGGGGCTCTCAAGGACCATTCCTCCCTCTGTGGACAAAAAAACCAGAGGAGGGACAAACTCTGAAGTCTTCTAATCTACATGTTTATTGATAGAAGTCTTGTGGGCCCACAGCACACCTGGTTCTGACCTTAGTGGCACCCAAATCAAATCTCTGCGAAGAGGCCCTCCTACCTGACCCATGAGCCGTGTAAACAATTTGCCATTGACACACAGCCACATGCAACACACCAGTGCTCCCACTACCAGTGCTTCTTTAAAACAGTTTATGCCATCTGTCAGCCTAAGAATAAACAGACGGACGCAGAACAGAAGGAGATATAAACAACCAAGCAGAGCGGAAATGATGGAAAGAGTAGAAAGTTATGTCGAGTGAGGGAACAGCACAGGAAAACAACCACACTTATGTCATTGGCTTGTGAATAAGTGAATGTGAGGCATCATTGTAAAGCGCTTTGAGCATCTGTTTGGAAAAGAGCTATAGAAATGCAGCCCATTTACAATAGAACTGTGTTTTACTGCATACAAAACAAGTCCTACCTGCTACTATCCATGACTGTGTTGTTTCCATAGAGATGCAAGACTTGCAAGTGCAATTAAAAGTGAGCCTACAGTGAGTAAATATGTGATGGGAGGGGAAAAAAGAAAAAAATAGAAAGTGCAGGGGGTTTATAATAATAATAATAATAATAATAATAATAATAATAATAATAATAATAATTTGATAAACATCTGAGTGTTGGTGCTTTGGTCAAGTTCCACTAACAAGATGCCCTAAAAGGGTCTGGCAAAGGTCAGTCATTGGGTAAAAAACAAAAACAAGCTATGTCCTTTGACCAACTTCTAAAAAGCTTGATATGCAGTCAATCTTGGACTTGCCTTTAAAGAGTCTGTTTTGGAAAATGTTAAAGTCAAAGGTGAAAATTGTAATTTTTTCCCCACTCCAGTGTCCACTAAACATGGTACACATGTGGAGGTGGGTGCAAGAAATGTCCAGGTGACTTCAGCTTTACTAAAGGTTAACCACTGGAGTTGAGGTCATTGGGAGCAATGGTCAAAATTTCCATTTTTCACTCCAATTTGCACTGAACTTGGCACACACATGAAGTGGATTCTGGGATTGCCCAGCAGAATCAAATTTACCAAAAGTCAATCATTGAGGTCAAGTTCATGTTTATGTGATGGTGATGGTGTCCTCCCAGATCCTTTTGCTGATTTCAACTATATTGATACGTCACTGAAGGCTGGCCTCAATATTGCTATTAAATAAATGAACAAATAAACACGGGTATTCAATGTTGGTTTTCGGCCTTGCTGCTTACGTGTAGAAAATTCTCCAGATTCTCTGAATCGTCTGATTATTTTATGGACTGTAGATGATGGAATCCCTAAATTCTTTGCAATTGGACGTTGAGAAACATTGTTCTTAAACTGTTGGACTGTTTTTTTCACACAGATGTTAACAAAGTGGTGATCCTCACCCCATCTTTGCTTGTGAACGGCTGAGCCTTTTGGGGATCCTCCTCTTATACCCGATCATGACACTCACCTGTTTCCAATTAACCTGTTCACCTGTGGAATGTTCCAAACAGGTATTCTTTGAGCATTCATCAACTTTCGCAGTCTTTTGTTGCCCCTGTCCCAGCTGTTTTGAAACATGTTGCAGGCATCCATTTCAAAATGAGCAAATATTTGCACAAAAACAAAAAAGTCTATCAGTTTGAACATTAAATATCTTGTCTTTGTGGTGTATTCAATTGAATATAGGTTGAAGATGATTTGCAAATCATTGTATTCTGTTTTCATTTACATTTTACACAATGTCCTAACTTCATTGGAATTGGGGTTGTATGTACACTCAACAAAAATATAAACGCAACACTTTTGGTTTTACTCCCATTTTGTATGAGATGAACTCAAAGATCTAAAACTTTTTCCACATACACAATATCACCATTTCCCTCAAATATTGTTCACAAACCAGTCTAAATCTGTGATAGTGAGCACTTCTCCTTTGCTGAGATAATCCATCCCACCTCACAGGTGTGCCATACCAAGATGCTGATTAGACACCATGATTAGTGCACAGGTGTGCCTTAGACTGTCCACAATAAAAGGCCACTCTGAAAGGTGCAGTTTTGTTTTATTGGGGGGATACCAGTCAGTATCTGGTGTGACCACCATTTGCCTCATGCAGTGCAACACATCTCCTTCGCATAGAGTTGATCAGGTTGTCAATTGTGGCCTGTGGAATGTTGGTCCACTCCTCTTCAATGGCTGTGCGAAGTTGCTGGATATTGGCAGGAACTGGTACATGCTGTCGTATACGCCGGTCCAGAGCATCCCAAACATGCTCAATGGCTGACATGTCCAGTGAGTATGCCGGCCATGCAAGAACTGGGACATTTTCAGCTTCCAAGAATTGTGTACAGATCCTTGCAAAATGGGGCTCTGCATTATCCTGCTGCAACATGAGGTGATGTTCTTGGATGTATGGCACAACAATGGGCCTCAGGATCTCGTCACGGTATCTCTGTGTATTCAAAATGCCATCAATAAAAATGCACCTGTGTTCTTCGTCCATAACAGACACCTGCCCATACCATAACCCCACCGCCACCATGGGCCACTCGATCCACACATTGACATCAGAAAACCGCTCACCCACATGACGCCACACACGCTGTCTGCCATCTGCCCTGAACAGTGTGAACCGGTGATTCATCCGTGAAGAGAACACCTCTCCAACGTGCCAAACGCCAGCAATGTGAGCATTTGCCCACTCAAGTCGGTTACGACGACGAACTGGAGTCAGGTCGAGACCCCGATGAGGATGACGAGCATGCAGATGAGCTTCCTGAGACGGTTCTGACAGTTTGTGCAGAAAGTCTTTGGTTATGCAAACCGATTGTTTCAGCAGCTGTCCGAGTGGCTGATCTCAGACGATCTTGGAGGTGAACATGCTGGATGTGGAGGTCCTGGGCTGGTGTGGTTACACGTGGTCTGCGGTTGTGAGGCTGGTTGGATGTACTGCCAAATTCTCTGATACGCCTTTGGAGACGGTTTATGGTAGAGAAATGAACATTCAATACACGAGCAACAGCTCTGGTTGACATTCCTGCTGTCAGCATGCCAATTGCACGCTCCCTCAAATCTTGCGACATCTGTGGCATTGTGCTGTGTGATAAAACTGCACCTTTCAGAGTGGCCTTTATTGTGGGCAGTCTAAGGCACACCTGTGCACTAATCATGGTGTCTAATCAGCATCTTGATATGGAACACCTGTGAGGTGGGATGGATTATCTCAGCAAAGGAGAAGTGCTCACTATCACAGATTTAGACTGGTTTGTGAACAATATTTGAGGAAAATGGTGATATTGTGTATGTGGAAAAAGTTTTAGATCTTTGAGTTCATCTCATACAAAATGGGAGCAAAACCAAAAGTGTTGCGTTTATATTTTTGTTGAGTGTATATTCATTGCACTGGGACACCAATTAAGCAACTGCAAACTATAAAGAAGACGATGCTCATGTGGCCGAGGGTATTTTAGCATTGTGTTATAGTTTTAAGGTAAATGACTTATTTTTAAAGAATTCAGCTTTTTCACAGCACTCTACATCACACAAAAACATTCAGAACCAAGGTGAACACCTCTGCTCGTCGGTGCACCTTTCAGCTGTGTCAGGAAAACATGATGGGAGCTTTTGTGTCTTAAGCGATAGGTCAAGATCAAGTGAAAAGTTTAATATGGTCTGTGAGACCATGGGGTGGATTTCTTTGTTTTGTTTTTTGTTTTTAAGGAAGAAATGCTAGGTTCTTCTAGGGCCCTTCAACTGCTTATCACTTTATGACGGGCAAACAGACACGTTACAAGTGGAGTGTTGACTGTGTTACCTGCCTGCAAAGTGTGTTCCTTGTGTGTGTCAGGCACGTCGCACAAACGTGGACTTGACTTTCAGAAGACACACAACTGAGGAGGAAGTGTGTAACTCCACAAGACCTAAAAAAAAGAAAAAGCTCCATGTCGAACTCCAGAGAGAACTCTCTCTCTCTCTCTCTCTCTCTCTCTCTCTCTCTCTCTCTCTCTCTCCTTCTCTTATCCTCTGATAGACAGAAAGAATATTGTGGAGCGAATGAGGAGTGAAAGCGTGGCAGGCAGGTGACGACGTTCATCAACCAATCCCCGATTAGCTTTATTAAAAATGTACCAAGGACGAATGGCGGACAGGGCCTTGGATCTCTTGGGAGACCGGATGAACTTTTGAAAAGCGGCAGCTGTCTTTCAGGTTTGGACAGCGCACAACCTGTGGGTGTGCGCGCCAGCAACACACACAGAGACCCAAACACACCGCGGAAGGGGGAAAACTGTCTCGGCGTACTTTCTTTGAGAGGCAAAAATGTGCCACAGAGAGTTAGAGATGAAAAAGAGGTTACAGGAGGTGAAGGCAGAGAGTCCCAGAGAGAGAGTGTGGAGGAGAAGAGAAAAAAAAAACAAATCAGCGGAGGAGAAGAAGACGCAGAAAGTCAGAGCGGGATGAGGTTGCGGAGGAACGACACACTCCTGGAGAGGTTAATTGGAGGTTGCGGCGTGATGAGATGATTCAGAGAGATCATTAGCATTCCGTGGCTAAATATTAATGACGCCGGCGCTGAAGTTCAGCTGTGGGAATGCAACGCGGTTGCAGGTGAAGCCCAGAAGACGCAAGTCAGAGGAATGAAAATGCAGATTTTGCAGCAGTAAGAAGGATCGGCTATAAATGTTTTACACCGCCTTTAGCATAATTTGATTGCAGCTTTTTGTGCGCGTGTGACGGGAGTCGTAAAACTCTTGCCAGGATTAATTAGAGGAAAAAACTTGTTTAATCACTACACATTTCACAATAATGCCACAAATGGCAGCACAAGAGGAAGAAAAAGCAGAGGCAATGAGATGGAGGAGACGCTTTGAAGAGGCCAGTGTCGTACACGACGGATATTGAGCCAAATGACCCGAGAGCCTCCGATACTGTCGTGAAGTAATTAATCGGAAGCACTAAGATCAAAAGCCCTCCCTTAGAACCGGTACAGATGGGACTGTTTAGTGTTTCACATCACGACCACGTGCTCACCTGCGCGCACAGCGGCTTCCACAAATCCCCGCCCCACCTGTTCCGGATGCGGCAACTTGCGGGATATTTATGGCAGCGGACTGAGGGCCTTTGAATGTGTTTGGAGACGCGCAAACTCCAGTAAGTGGCTCTGAAATCCACAGTGGCACGGTATTAAAGAATTTCTCCTATTAGTAAGCTGGCAAACGCTCACTGGAATGAAGACAGCTTACATGAATCACAGCAGATAGTCATTGTGCGTGCGTGCGTTTCCGTGTACATGTGTGGACGCGCACACGTGTCCCAATTTAAGAAAAAAAAAATGCTTTAAAAGAGAATCTAGGAGGATGGAAGAAAGGATTGGAGTGGGGGGAAAAGCCATTACTCTGGAGGTAGCAACACAGGAACTGATCTACAAAACTATTAATCTCTTCCAGTCTCAGCCAGTCTCCTCCTATCGCTCTCGTCTTCCTCCTCCTGCCTTTCTTCTCCTCCGATCTCTTCCTTTTCTCTTTAAACCTCTTCTCTGTATTTGTTTCATTAATCCAACCCTGCTATTCTTCCCCCCCGCTCACAACCACTCCATCCATTTTTTTTCCACTTAACATCTAACGCTGCTCTTCCTCTCTGTTGTGCACTCCTTCCTCCCCCACCCCATCACTCTTTGTCTCCTCTCCATCATGACTGCCGTCACTCCCTCCCTCCACCACATGTCCATCTTGCTCACTTTCCCTGCCTCCCTCCGTCTCATTGACCTCATCTTTTCTTTGTTTTTCTCAATCTTTCTTGTCTCTTTGCAGCTCTTTCAATCTAGTTCTCCTCACCGTGCTCCATCTCTCTCTCACTCACACACACATTCTCTCTCTCTCTCTCTATAACCCACTTCGGCTGCCTCTCTGCAGTGTGTTGCGGTGTTCAGATTTCGGTTTTACATGTGGTAGGGGGTTCAAAGCCGCAGCTCCCACCGTGGGTTCGAATAACCCACGCTGACACTCTCAGCTGGTTGAGAGTCGCGTGCCTTACATGCCGTGTGTGCGGTCAGTGCAGTCGCAGCTTCAGTGGTTCTGCCTCGGTGGCTGCGGCTGCACGAGGTTTTGAGCGAGGAGATCTACTGCAGTGACTCACTCTTCATGTTTTCGCCACCCTTTCACAAACCCCTCCTCTGCTTCTCGTTGCCTCACTTGCCCCCACCTCCATCCTAACCCCCTTTCCTACTATCGCCCCCCCCCCCCACCCACACATACACACACTTTTTCCTGTTATTGTCCTCTTCCACCATCCCCACCATTTGTTCAGTTTCACTGTACATTCAGCTGTCCTCGCTCACACCTACCAAAGCCCAGTGCATCCTGTTTGCTCTGAAGGGGTGGAACCTAGCAAACCAAGCTGCAGTTGATCCGACTGGTTACCAACTAATGCACATCAATTGACGAAATATAAATAAAAGATTATTTTTACATGATGAAAATCACTGTTGCCAATGTACCATAGCATGTGTGCACAAAAAGGCAACTAGGTTGGTTCCATCAACTGATGCAATGCCTTAAATTAACAGCCCAGCTGTGGGTTTACATCTTTTTTCTCATATTTCTTTTCTTTGGTAATACTTTTGTCAATAGTTTTATTTTTGGTTTATCAGTTATTTCTTGTTCGTCATACTTTAGTCATGTCTAGTTCAGTCCTGCCATTGTATTATCACTAGTTTTATCTTGTTTGCTTTTCTTTTGTCTTATGTTGAATTTTCTGTTTATTACTTTTGTCACATGTGAGTGCTGTTCAAGTTTTGACTTAGCATTTATTTTCTTGTTGTCCCCCTTTTCAGTTATTGTATTTGTTTCCTGGTTTAAGTCTTTGGTGTTAGGTCTTTATTTTGTTTCTTAATTATTAGGTCTTGGATTTTGTTTACTTTTGGTTTTTGCATTTTATGTAGATCATTGTGGCTTCAGGTTCATCTTTTAGTTGGGTCCTGTTCACTTTGCTTTTTGTCTCTCTGCACTCTCTTGTCTGGTATTCAGGGTTTAGTATGGGTGTGTCTTCTCCCTTTTGTTTACTACACCCCCTTCCATTTTGTTCCTCCACACCTGTGTCTTGTTCCCCTAATCACCCCCCTGCCTATTTAAGCTTTTTGAATTCATCACTTCCCTGCCAGTTGTTGTGATTTCTTGGCCACTTTCCAGCCTTTGTTTTATGCTCTGTTCTTGACTTGTTGTTTTTGACCGTGCTTCATTTTTTGACTTTGCTCCTGCCTCAGCCCATTTATTGTGTCTCCTGGTATTTTGGAATTGTATTTGTTGTTGACTACGCCTCTGCTTGACCCCTGCCTGTACCGCCACTTCTCAGACTGCCTTCCTGTGTACCTAACCCCAGCCTGATTTCTGAGATAATTTTGAGTATTTTGAGTCTGCATTTGTGTTTGACCTCCTTCTGTGCCACGCCTACCCAGTTCCTGACACTTTTTCTCTCCATTTGTACATTAAAGATGTAGTCCCTTCTGACTTTTTTTTTTACCACATCGATAAGATCTACTTTGTGTTGAAATTTAGTTCCTATGAAGTACCTTTTTAGTATATCATATAATTACAGCTAATTTTATTGCTGGTAAATGGTTTATTTCCCCCTCACTTTTCCGTCAACTTCATGGACGATGCTGTGATCATTACAAAAATCAATGGATACTCTAATTGTAGCACTTGAGAAGCTGAGTGATTAATCTGTGTCTGGGTTTGAGATTGTCCCGGATCAAGATTTAGACTTCCTGGAGTCAGCAATCAGAAGTGCATCTGTAAGTGTTGAAAGTGTTGAACTTGTAAAGACATTCATTTGTCTTAGTAGCCACATATGAGTCTCTAGGTTTTGGCATTTGAGACTGAGAAGAGCCTGGGAAGACCATATGGAGTCATGAGGCCAATGGACAGAGGTGTTTGGTGACGCTGATGTATTTGAAAGTGAACAAAGGGTCTTGGTGTTACTTCTCTTGTTGTATGGTTATGAGACTTGGGCACTATCCTATAGCAGATACGAGGTCTGTCCATAAAGTATAGGTCCTTTTTATTTTTTTCAAAAACTATATGGATTTCATTCATATGTTTTTACGTCAGACATGCTTGAACCCTCGTGCGCATGCGTGAGTTTTTCCACGCCTGTCGGTGACGTCATTCACCTGTGAGCACTCCTTGTGGGAGGAGTCGTCCAGCCCCTCGTCGGAATTCCTTTGTCTGAGAAGTTGCTGAGAGACTGGCGCTTTGTTTGATCAAAATTTTTTCTAAACCTGTGAGACACATCGAAGTGGACACGGTTCGAAAAAATTAAGCTGGTTTTCGGTAAACATTTTAACAGCTGATGAGAGATTTTGAGGTGATACTGTCGCTTTAAGGACTTCCCACGGTGTGAGACATCGCGCAGCGCTCTCAGGCACCGACGTCAGCCTGTTTCAAGCTGAAAACCTCCACATTTCAGGCTCTATTGATCCAGGACGTCGTGAGAGAACAGAGAAATTTCAGAAGAAGTTGGTTTCAGCATTTTATCCGGATATTCCACTGTTAAAGGAGATTTTTTTAATGAAAGACGTGCGGACGGGTCCGCGCGTCGGGACGCAGCCGGCGCGGTGCGGCGGCACAGGAAAAACACCTCCGTGTTGATAACCATTTGTAAAATCCAGGCGGCTTTTGATGGCTTTTAGTGGAGTGAGTATATGAGAAATTGTTTAACAGCTGGACATGTTCCAACTTGTCCTTAAGGCTTCCAACGGAGGTGTTTTTCCTGTGGCGGAGCGTCGCGGCGGCTGCGAGCGATGCTGCAACTATTAAATTATGTAAGTCATGAATTAAAAGAAATTTAACAACCGATGTAGGCTCCTTCAAATACAATAAGATGCAGGGATAAGTTTCAAAATCGTTCTCAGCTTGTAAAGGAATATATTGTATCAACATACATTATGTGACATGAGTGGTGTGACTAGCATATCATCAACTAGAAAAGCTAAACAAATAAGAATCTGGTGAAAATCTCTGTTACACTGGTACATGTATGGCAATAATTATGAGAGAAGAACATTTTGTCCCTTCCCTTTTGTCTGCATCCACAATAGGGTTAATGTCCACCCTGTGCATGACCACCTTCAATGCACAGAAGCCCTAATGCTGAGAGCCTATCCTGGCCCATAGTTTACCACTTGATTTGACGTTTTCAATTCCACACTTTCCAGATTGTGAAAAATGGCAGTTTCAACCATTAGGATGTTTGATCCACACCATAGAAGTCAGACATTACCTTGAAACAGAGCTCTGTGACCTTTCCTACTAGCCCCCTCTGTACCCCCCTGCCTCCTACATCTGTGGGCTTCATGCAGGACCCTTTTCTCAGGTCACTATGTACAATGTCTTGCCACTGATGCAGTCATGTGCTTCTGTATTTCTCTACTACCCAATTTTTTATCTCACAAAAAACACTTTTTTCTGCTTTTATGCTTTCTTCCTCTGTTCTCCCCAACCTCATCCTGTCACATACCTCCATTCTTCGTGCAACCCCAAACAAAAATTTGAGTTTCCCCTGGAGTGACACACACTCTGTCTCATTTCCCTGTGGTTCAAATCAGACACTGTCATTGCAAATCTCCATGGCTCATTTTGCCTGTCCCTTGTTTACTTGTCTTTTTCCAATCACCCTCTTTGAAAAAAAAAAAAAAATCCAATAATAACACATCTCTGATGGCAAATTATCCACCTTCATTTATTTCCACAGTGAATTAATCATTTACTTGAAGCACGGTCATCACTTTAACGAACCACACGCAGCTCTTGTTTCCAATTATTAACGTGTTTGTTTTCTTTGGGTGGGAATTTGATGTATCATGGACATTTGATTAAAAGACTGTCATTTTTGCAGCGAAAAAAAAATTATGGCTCATATGAGGAGATCAAATATATGATTGTACATATAAATCATTGTGTTGTCTGCCAGGGCATAAATACCAGTATGATCAGATAACACTGTCACTGGATGCATGTCATTCATCATAGTGATGCTGAAAAAAGTCTTGGAATGATCTTTGATCCCATTTTGTCCTTTGGGCCACACAAAGAATGCATATTTTCATTTATAGAAAATTGTTTAAGATTTGAGATATTTTATCTTTGGGTGATGGTTTGTACTTTTCTTTTTGGATTCTTGTAAAGTTTTATTTTCTGGTTTACCACTAACTAACAGTCAGGGTCTTCAGTTGGTCCAAAGGAAATCTGACCATATCAACCAAAATTTTGTCCCATTTCATCAGGTTCCTGTTTATATGACATTAGATTTTCAAATTCTGTTGTAATCTTAGGAAATTTAAAATGGTTCAACACCCACTTTGTTGAACCCTCTGTGTCATCCTCTGCTCTGCGCTCTTTGAATGACTGATTACTTTGTGTTCCGGGGTAAAGAAGTACAGAAGTGTGTTGCATTCACTGGATAAAATAAAATTAGATCGCTGATCTCGTGATAACGAGAAAAGATCTCATAATTACGAGATTCTGATCTCAAATCAAGACACATCTATGGTCTTTAACTCAAAATTAGGATTAACGTATTTAGTATTGTGTTTCAACTCTTTCATGGCCTGATATTTTTCAATAGAGTGTAATAGATATCAATATTCTCTACCAAGTGGTTGGGCTGAACAGTAAAGGGTTAAGGGGTGAGCTA
Source organism: Thalassophryne amazonica (assembly GCF_902500255.1). Taxonomy (NCBI): domain Eukaryota; kingdom Metazoa; phylum Chordata; class Actinopteri; order Batrachoidiformes; family Batrachoididae; genus Thalassophryne; species Thalassophryne amazonica. The sequence goes on along the minus strand of NC_047117.1, from coordinate 70,389,974 downwards.
GAGTCAGTCTGTTATTGTTTTTTTTTTTTTTATTATTGTAATGTTTTGTAGAACGTATGAAGTGCAGTTGTTGAAAAGCACTTTAAATTTTATCTCTTGAACAGAAAGTGCTATAACATTGTTATTATTAAAGGGAGGAAAAATACAACAAATAAATCAAAGCCAAAAGGTTAAAGGATCAACACCACAACAGCTGTTTGGACACCCCTGGGGAAATTTGTACATATTATAGTTGTAGTTTTTTATGATATCAAATCAAATTCAGTTAAAATAATTCTTCTCCAAAGAAATAAATTAAGCTCTTTGAGAAATCTGCAGAACATTATGTACATTAAATAAAAAATATGATTCACAGATTTAACTGAACTCCAGGTGACATTTTGTGACTCAAATGTTCTTGTGCCTTTTCAAAAGCTAGCCAGTTGTAAATGTCTTGATTTTGTTGTTTTGTATGAAATGGAGTGTTTTCTGCAATCCCATATGTTGTGTATTTTTATTTTTCATAAATAATGCAGACAGTTGTTGTCACTTGAGAGTAAAGAAAATCCTTTTTACAAAAAAATGTTATTTTCATGATTTGTCCATCTATATATTAAAAGCCAAGTGGCCTCTGTGTATGTGTATGTGTGTATGGCTTTGATCATGGATAAGGTCCCCTTCACACATAGTGTGAATTTGGTCAAATTGCACATGAAGTGCGGATGAAGCAGGAATCGTATGCAATACGTATAAAATCGTAGCTGCCTCTAACGTCTCGTACACCTGTTGCTACAACTGTTTGTGCACACCAGCAGCTGAAAGACAGAATGTGCGCTGTGAGAGCCCATCAAACCATCTCACAGGAGGTGTCAGCCAAATTCCAGGTGACTGCTCGCATGGAACTTAGAAAATGTGTGGCCATTCGCCCATTCGTGCTATTAGCACGACAACAGTCAGCAATCACTGTCGAGCTGGATATGAAATTTATCTCAGTGCACCACAACTGTGGCTTTGCAAACAGACACAGTGAAATGTTGGTGTGTGCGCTGAACTGACAGGGGGTGTTTCCGCCCACAGGAGTGGCTGCGGAGATCTGTGGTTCTGGACGTCACAGCTGGGGAACACGTACCGTGTTTGGACGGACATGAACTAACAACTGCCCACTGTGATGTGCATATGTCTGCTCGCTGTCCTCACGTGGGAATACATAAAAATATATACCGCTGTTGCAATGGGCTGCAGCGCACACGCGCGTCCCGCACACATTGACAGGCTACCCGGGGTAATCTGGACCGTCAGATCATAACACGCAGCAGGGGATCTGAATGTCACGTCACCCACGTGAGCTCTGTTCCACATGACACATGTTAGTCCTGCGGCGTGCCGCCCACAAGACACGCGTGTTGGGTAGGACACATACGCGGGGCCAGCTAGACATGCCACCAGTAGATGTGGACATGATAAGAGCGCCCTGCTTCTCATTCATGTCATTTCATGACTGTACGTCTGTGACCATGGGTCATCTACAGAGAAACAGACGGATCATACTTGAATTGCCCGCTTGATAAGAGGGATTCAATAAAATGTGTTTTTATATGATGCGTGGTTGTATTTTTTTAAATACATCCATGTCCTTCTTGATATCAGGCATTTTCCTGCACCTTTTACAGGAAAATGATGGTAGCTCAGTGGTAAAGTTTCTGACTGGCAATCAGAGCTTTTGGAAAGTGCAGGTTTTTTTTATTTTTTATTTATTTACCTTCACAGCAGCTGTGTGATGTGTAACCACATTGCACAGTTGCTCACACTGTGTTCCCGCATGCAAGAACCATTGCAGTGGCATCGTGCATGCCTGCCTGTCAGCCCGATGTTTTCCTGGTTTGTTCATACAAGCTGTTCCGCCGTGAGTCGCCCTGAGTTGTACTTATTCGTACTATGTGTGAAGGGGCCCTAAACTGGGGGAAGTTGACATTCGCCATTTGGTATGCTTATGTATTTTATTTATGTATTTTGGGGAAAACAGATAGCTGATAGGGCTAATATTTTGGAGAAATTAGGGATATTAGCTAACAACAGTGAACAATGGACATTGATAATTAAATTCTAGACTCACACGCCATTCAGGCAGGGGCGGTAAAACATCTATATATTAAAAGCCAAGTAGCCTCCGTGTACGTGTATGTGTGCGTGCATGTTCAGTTTTGATCACGGACAAACTGGGGAGAGCTGACATGTGCTGTTTGGTATGCTTATGCATTTTGGATCAAGGATGAATGCCGCCAAAATGGAACCTTGATAGGACTAATATTTTTTGAGAAACTACAGATATTACGTAACAGCAGTGAACAATGGACATTGATAATTACATTGTGGACTTGCACGTCATTCCAAATCATTGATGAAACTTAGCATAATTTATTACAACTCTTGAAAAATGTCGGCTACCTATTTTATAAATACTATCTAATCTTGTGGATAATAATGCTCTTAATCTTACTGACGTGCACTTGGGCATGATGCTCTGATGCTGACATTATTGCAGAACTTTAAATTTACATATCAGGGCCCCATTCGGCAAAAACAACTTAAAGTTAAAATAATTTTGCCCAAAAATTTACAGCTAAGCTTTGAATGTGTCTAACAGTTTCATCTATTCATTCTAATGATAATGACTTTGCCACTTGCTTTATGTCATCACTCAAACTTGCGCATCTCCTCACTCTCTTTTGTCTCCAACTGGCTCTTCCTCCCCCTCTCCTCTTCCACCAGACACAAGCGTCCTTTACCTCTGCAAATGTTGCATTATTAATTGATCTGCATTGGCCATACAGCGTTGAAAACACAAGCAGAGACACACAGACGCTCGAAGCGATGCACAAGAAAGCTGTGTACGCACATATTCATGAATGTACACTCACATGCATTCCTGTTTGTGCATTTTTATAAACATGTTGTTGTGTTTGTTGTGTTCAGAGCATACATATATTCTATTTGATCCTATGATACATGTTAAGGTAAGCCTGAGGCAACTCCCCTCTGAGGCGTCGCTATTACCCTAGTCGTGATCACAGCATTGTTCTCCTGCGTGCATCACTTGCATGTCAGCATCTCTGTTTGAAGTCTATGCAAACTATGTGGATGCACTTATGTTCATGTTTCTCTGCGTGTGCCTGTTGCATCTTGGCTGAAACACATAAACCATTGGGAAAATATTTTTGGTTATACAGTAGTGTTCAGAATAATAGTAGTGCTATGTGACTAAAAAGATTAATCCAGGTTTTGAGTATAGTTCTTATTGTTACATGGGAAACAAGGTACCAGTAGATTCAGTCGATTCTCATAAATCCAACAAGACCAAGCATTCATGATATGCACACTCTTAAGGCTATGAAATTGGGCTATTAGTAAAAAAGTAGAAAAGGGGTGTTCACAATAATAAAACCCCTAGCAATAATTATGGAATCACCGGCCTCGGAGGATGTTCATTCAGTTGTTTAATTTTGTAGAAAAAAAGCAGATCACAGACATGACACAAAACTAAAGTCATTTCAAATGGCAACTTTCTGGCTTTAAGATACACTATAAGAAATCAGGAAAAAAAATTGTGGCAGTCAGTAACGGTTACTTTTTTAGACCAAGCAGAGGGAAAAAAAATATGGACTCACTCAATTCTGAGGAATAAATTATGGAATCACCCTGTAAATTTTCATCCCCAAAACTAACACCTGCATCAAATCAGATCTGCTCGTTAGTCTGCATCTAAAAAGGAGTGATCACACCTTGGAGAGCTATTGCACCAAGTGGACTGACATGAATCATGGCTTCAACACGAGAGATGTCAGTTGAAACAAAGGAGAGGATTATCAAACTCTTAAAAGAGGGTAAATCATCACGCAATGTTGCAAAAGATGTTGGTTGTTCACAGTCAGCTGTGTCTAAACTCTGGACCAAATACAAACAACATGGGAAGGTTGTTAAAGGCAAACATACTGGTAGACCAAGGAAGATATCAAAGCGTCAAGACAGAAAACTTAAAGCAGTATGTCTCAAAAATTGAAAATGCACAACAAAACAAATGAGAAATGAATGGGAGAAAACTGGAGTCAACGTCTGTGACCGAACTGTAAGAAACCGCCTAAAGGAAATGGGATTTACATACAGAAAAGCTAAACGAAAGCCATCATTAACACCTAAACAGAAAAAAATAAGGTTACAATGGGCTAAGTAAAAGCAATCGTGGACTGTGGATGACTGGATGAAAGTCATATTCAGTGATGAATCTCGAATCTGCATTGGGCAAGGTGATGATGCTGGAACTTTTGTTTGGTGCCGTTCCAATGAGATTTATAAAGATGACTGCCTGAAGAGAACATGTAAATTTCCACAGTCCTTGATGATATGGGGCTGCATGTCAGGTAAAGGCACTGGGGAGATGGCTGTCATTAAATCATCAATAAATGCACAAGTTTACGTTGATATTTTGGACACTTTTCTTATCCCATCAATTGAAAGGATGTTTGTGGATGATGAAATCATTTTTCAAGATGATAATGCTGTTATGTGTCGGACGCAGCTCGGAGAACCGACCAGCGTTTGAAGGACCCAGTATGAAATAAGCAGAGCACGGTACAAAGGCTAACTGAATTTAATACATAACAGTGATGTGATACAAAACAACAAAAGAGTGTGCGGTCTGGCGTGGTGGTGATACGGTGCGCTCCCAGCAGCGCTAACGGTCCGGAGCCGGAAGCCGTTCGGACCCAAGGACCCCGCCGACACCCCCCAGGTGGCCGCAACAAACCGAGTCTGTGAAAGAAGGAACCATTATGTGAGTCCACACTCTACACACAGAGAGACCACTCAAAGGTGTACATAAACAGCAAACACTTCCTGGCTTAATTACTAATCAGCTTCCCAACCTGCAGGCATGGAACATCCAGTTCACAAAACTCCACTGCAGTGGAAGCCGATACATGACTAACGTACAGCTCAATATAATAAGGTGTGAGGGACACCACATTTACTGACTGTATAAACGTTAGTCACAAAATCTAACGTACCTCAGGAAGTGTGCTGACGAGCGTGAGACCTCACCCCCTCCTCTTTCACAGACCGTGCATCAAACCCTGGACGTTCTCTGCATCCACTGATGATGAGATGGCTCCCGAGACGACGATCTCACCCGTCTGGTCACAAGGTCGAGTCTCTGGCAAATACACACTGTACACTCCAGTCTTAAATGCCACCATGTTCCAATCCATATAGATGCACCACAGCTGTGAGTCCTGACGAGCCGCAGGTGATCAGGGTGAGGTCCTGATAACCTCAGCAACACAGCCACTCAGTCCCAAATGCAAGTCACCTGGAAGGAAAACCAAAAGACAGAAACAAAAAGGCAGCCAGGCCCCCCCAGCCATACAACAAATGCATCTTGCCATAGAGCAAAAACTGTGAAAACATTCCTTGCAAAAAGACACATAGGGTCAATGTCATGGCCTGCAAATAGTCCGGATCTTAATCCAATTGAAAATCTTTGGTGGAAGTTGAAGAAAATGGTCCATGACAAGGCTCCAACCTGCAAAGCTGATCTGGCAACAGCAATCAGAGAAAGTTGGAGCCAGATTGATGAAGAGTACTGTTTGTCACTCATTAAGTCCATGCCTCAGAGACTGCAAGCTGTTATAAAAGCTAGAGGTGGTGCAACAAAATACTAGTGATGTGTTGGAGCTTTTTTTGTTTTTCATGATTCCATAATTTTTTCCTCAGAATTGAGTGAGTCCATATTTTTTTCCCCTCTGCTTGGTCTAAAAAAGTAACCGTTACTGACTGCCATAATTTTTTTTTTCCTGATTTCTTATAGTGTTTCTTAAAGCCAGAAAGTTGCCATTTGAAATGACTTTAGTTTTGTGTCATGTCTGTGATCTGCTTTTTTTCTACAAAATTAAACAACTGAATGAACATCCTCCGAGGCCGGTGATTCCATAATTTTTGCCAGGGGTTGTAGTAGCATCATCTGCTGTTAACGTTACAAACTCAAAACTGTTATGTTCAAACTGCTTTTTTAGCAATCCTGTGAATCACTAAACTAGTATTTAGTTGTATAACCACAGTTTTTCATGATTTCTTCACATCTGCGAGGCATTAATTTTGTTGATGTGGAACCAAGATTTTGCTCGTTTACTAGTGTGCTTGGGGTCATTGTCTTGTTGAAACGCATTTCAAGGGCATGTCCTCTTCAGTGTAAGGCAACATGACCTCTTCAAGTATTTTGACATATCCAAACTGATCCATGATACCTGGTATGCAATATATAGGCCCAACACCATAGTAGGAGAAACATGCCCATATCATGATGCTTGGACCACCATGCTTCACTGTCTTCACTGTGAACTGTGGCTTGAATTCAGAGTTTGGGGGTCGTCTCACAAACTGTCTGTGGCCCTTGGACCCAAAAAGAACAATTTTACTCTCATCAGTCCACAAAATATTCCTCCATTTCTCTTTAGGCCAGTTGATGTGTTCTTTGGCAAATTGTAACCTCTTCTGCACGTCTTTTATTTAACAGAGGGACTTTGCGGGGGATTCTTGCAAATAAATTAGCTTCACACAGGCGTCTTCTAACTGTCACAGCACTTACAGGTAACTCCAGACTGTCTCTGATCATCCTGGAGCTGATCAATGGGTGAGCCTTTGCCATTATGGTTATTCTTCTATCCATTTTGATGGTTGTTTTCCGTCTTCTTCCACGCATCTCTGTTTTTTTTTTTTTTGTCCATTTTAAGGCATTGGAGATCATTGTAGATGAACAGCCTATAATTTTTTTGGACCTGGGTATATGTTTTCCCCTCTCCAATCAACTTTTTAATCAAACTATGCTGTTCTTCTGAACAATGTCTTGAACGTCCCATTTTCCTCAGGCTTTCAAAGAGAAAAGGATGTTCAACAGGTGCTGGCTTCATCCTTAAATAGGGGACACCTGATTCCACAAAGCTGACAAACTCACTGACTGAATGCCACACTACTATTATTGTGAACACCCCCTTTTCTACTTTTTTTTACCAATAGCCCAATTTCATAGCCTTAAGAGTGTGCATATCATGAATGCGTGGTCTTGTTGGATTTGTGAGAATCTACTGAATCTACTGGTACCTTGTTTCCCATGTAACAATAAGAAATATACTCAAAACCTGGATTAATCTTTTTAGTTACATAGCACTACTATTATTCTGAACACTACTGTATACTGTCCAAGGCAGGTTAGGTGCTAATTAGGCTCTTCTGAGTGTCCTCTCATGGATCACATATATTTGTGTGTGTGTGTTGGGGGAAGGGAGGTGATCTATTTTTGATTTCATCATATGAAAATGTTTGTGTTGTTGTAGATCTGCAATAACAAAGCTTTTTGTTAAATTTAATAATTGTAAAAAATTTGTTAATTTACTTCCGAACATAATTCATGTACAGAAGTAAATTTTTATTTACTTCTGAACCAAAAGTAAGCAATTGAAAGATACCTGGGAAGAGCTTGTGGCACCATGAGGTCTCTGGACAGAGGTGTTGTTTGGTAATGCCAATATCTTTTGCACATCCAACTCTTTAGGATCCTGGTGCTCTCTGTCTTACTCTACGGTTGTGGGACTTGGCAGCTAACCAGTGACCTAAGGTGATGGCTCGATGTCTTCTGCACTAATTTTCTTTAGAGGACCCTTGGGTACCGCTGGAATGACTTTGTATCAAACCAAAGGTTACTTTTTGGAACTTTGATTAGGCATATGTTAGATAATATCTGTGCTAATTCCTTATTTTATATGAGTTATCAAGTATTTGCCTTTGTTATCTGTTTGGAAGTGTCTGGAAACTGGTTCATCATAAGAGTTAAGTTTCACTTCCATCACGCATATGCAAGTTTCAGATAAAGGGAGGACTCCCCCTGTGTGTGGAGAACCAGATTGTGAGACCAAAACACACCCACTGTAACACCCGTATTGTATGTATAAAAGTGTTGTGCCATGTTCGAGGTCTTTCACAAGCTGGACTCCATCTGTGAAGACCCGGGCCTGGTTTTCAATGTGAATTTCAATAAATTCAAACTGAGGAATATATTGATTTGGTTCTTGGTAAGGGGCAATATATTACATAAAGAACCAGGTCAAATTACACATATCACTTGCATTGTGAGGGGGTGCCAGTTATAACATTTTGGCCATGTGGAACATTTCTCTGTGCATGACCCAGCACATAGTTGCCTGAGTGCTGACTGGAGAAGGCCATGGGGATGCCCACACTTCGCCAGATCAAGATTACCTTCAACAGGTGGAGATGGACCATTTGTTTGCCTGGGTGGTTGCCATCTAGGACTCAAAATAGTTAGATGGTGTTGTGGAAGAGGTGATATGCAACACCAGCCCATGCTACCAGACTTGACTTGATACTTTATATTCTGTACTTCAAATTCATTGGTGCCAATAACTCGGCCCAGGAGACTACATGTAAATACAGTACATAGTCCTTGACCTGACCTGTCCTTGTTAAAGCACCACTATATGCCTTTGACATTGACAGAGCAAAGCTTGTGAAATTAGGCTTTTAATGGTAAGTCAAAATTCTTGTTGAATGTTTACAAAAAGCAATTTCACCCAAGTCAAGTATCATTTTCAAGAAAAAAAACATTCAACATTCAAACTTAAAGTCATTGAGAAATTTTAATCCAAAATCTGCTGTCTTCCTTCAGTGGCTGCAAAAATATAGCGAGGGGCCATTTCATTGGGACGGAAGGTTAAAACAGGCATTTCCAGTCATTAGAAAAAAAATGTTCCATTGGATCAAAGAGAAGCTTGGGGTCTCTGAGTAATGTCTAACATCTGCTGTCTTGCTTCAGTGGTTACCGAGAGCCCTCGGTAGGTGATTTTATTGGTGTCAAAAGTCAAAACTAGTACTTACTGTCACTTTCAGGGGAAAAAGGTTTCTCTGAGCAAAAAGAAAATTGGTTTCACCGAAACCAAAATGTGACCTCAGTGGTAACTGAGATTCAAGCTGTGGGTGAGTTTGAATGTTGTTGACTGTTACCATGGAAACCCTTCAGTTTTAGTAAAAGCATTCCATTAGAGCATGGAGAAAAATCACAAAATCTTCAACAGCAAGATTCAGCCAGTAGTTTCTGAGAGACGCCACAGCATCCACAGAGATGCACATATACATCTCAGGCCAAACTTATCCAAGTACTTTAAACGGTATTACAGTTGCAATTGTAAACTGTTGAAACGTGTAAATTGATAAGGACCTCCGCTGCACCGCGTCCACTTGTTAAACTGTTGTGACAGCCGCTAATAACACAATTTGATGTTTCCATGACAATTCTGGCGACGAGCCGACAAAAAGTTAATTATTATCAGTGATCCTGATGAATGATACTTGAAAACAACTTCACTCAACGCAGCGATTCAGTGCAACAAAAACAGCTTCAACCGCGCTGAAGGATGTTTGAGCCCATCCACAGGTCGATCCCATTTGTGCACTAATTAGCTACTTTTGATGTTTTTACTTTATTGCTTTCATGAAAGTCATCTTTTATCTCTGCGGTTGGTCATCGTCAAGTCTGCGTCATTACTCATTTAAGCCTCGCCTGATTTGATTATTTATCCCAAACCTGGATTCAGAAATGAATTATAGCAATATGAACATTATATAATCACACTTTTTTTGTACCTGAATGGTTTGGGATTGGTTATGGAGCTTTACGATTACCATGCCCTGTTAGTTGAGCAGAAGTGTTTGAATATGTGACAGATGCACAGAGTTGAAGCGTTTTATCCTCATTGGTCACAGGCGTAATCTCAAGTCTTGTGTTTGGATATGGAGATATTGCTGAAGTGCTTTAATTGCTTGAAGGCTGCAGCAAATTGTTCTTTTTTTCCGCTACAAATTAGTGACGAGTCTGGCTGTGTGCGCATGGAGATGCAGATATAAAATACCTTGAAAAGTTGAGACTGGAGTCGTGTACTTTTGCACTCAGTTCTGTTTTCATCCCAACACTTGCACACACACACACAAATAACAGCGGAAAAAGAAGAAAATCCACAAGCACGGAAGATCATCAGCGATTATTTACAGTGATTTATTTACTGTTGTGCAGATGAGGAAGCACACGGGCGCAATACATGCCAGCCCACACACACACACACACACACACACGAGCATGCAAACAGAAGCAGCTCATAAAAATACAAATAAAACCCCATAAATGTGCAAACACGAGGTACAGAACAGCCCACATGACCTGCTGCAGGTTTGGCAGAGCCAGCTAATGTCCTCGCTCTCACTGCACTCCTCCCTCTCCTCTCACCTTCACCCCTCTGAGAGTGATCGAGCACTCCCTTAAATATAAATCAGTGGAATCACACCATGTCAGGACTCCATCTCCCCCCTGTAGTGTCATCAATTACACACCATTCCCTGTCCACCACTTTGTCTCTGTCCGTCTTTTTCCACCCGTCTCCTTCCTGACTCTCCAGCAGACATATCCAAATGTTTTGTAACATGTAAGGGGAACCTGGGAGTGTTGCATATCTAGAACCTGTGCAGGGCAACGGTGTGGACGCAGTGAGGAGAGGTGCTGCCATCAGCTGGCTGAGCTTTAATCGTCTGCACTTGTGAGAAATAATAACTATGAAAGGACGATTGCAGATTAAATAACATTGTTTATAATGACTACAGTGTGCAGCTTATTTTGTGTGTGTTTAAACTTGTGTTGTAAAACAGGCTACACGTGCATTTACTGATTTTCAAATTAGCGTTGTGCATTGTACAGGGAATACAAGGTCTGTGAATAAGTATAGGTCCTTTTTATTTTTTTCAAAAACTATATGGATTTCATTCATATGTTTTTACGTCAGACATGCTTGAACCCTTGTGCGCATGCATGAGTTTTTCCACGCCTGTCGGTGACGTCATTCGCCTGTGAGCACTCCTTGTGGGAGGAGTCGTCCAGCCCCTCGTCGGCATTCCTTTGTCTGAGAAGTTGCTGAGAGACTGGCGCTTTGTTTGATCAAAATTTTTTCTAAACCTGTGAGACACATGAAAGTGGACACGGTTCGAAAAATTAAGCTGGTTTTCTGTGAAAATTTTAACGGCTGATGAGAGATTTTGAGGTGATACTGTCGCTTTAAGGACTTCCCACAGTGCGAGACGTCGTGCAGCGGTCCCAGGCGCCGTCGTCAGCCTGTTTCAAGCTGAAACCTCCACATTTCAGGCTCTATTGATCCAGGATGTCATGAGAGAACAGAGAAGTTTCAGAAGAAGTCGGTTTCAGCATTTTATCCGGATATTCCACTGTTAAAGGAGATTTTTTTAATGAAAGACGTGCGGACGGATTGCAGCGTCGGCTCGCAGCCGCCGCGACGATCCGCCACAGGAAAAACACCTCCGTTGGAAGCCTTAAGGACAAGTTGGAACATGTCCAGCTGTTAAACAATTTCTCATATACTCACTCCACTGAAAGCCATCAAAAGCCGCCTGGATTTTACAAATGGTTATCAACACGGAGGTGTTTTTCCTGTGCCGCCGCACCGCGCCGGCTGCGTCCCGACACGCAGACCCGTCCGCACGTCTTTCATTAAAAAAAATCTCCTTTAACAGTGGAATATCCGGATAAAATGCTGAAACCGACTTCTTCTGAAATTTCTCTGTTCTCTCACGACGTCCTGGATCAATAGAGCCTGAAATGTGGAGGTTTTCAGCTTGAAACAGGCTGACGACGGCGCCTGGGACCGCTGCGTGACGTCTCGCACCGTGGGAAGTCCTTAAAGCGACAGTATCACCTCAAAATCTCTCATCAGCCGTTAAAATTTTCAACCGAAAACCAGCTTAATTTTTCGAACCGTGTCCACTTCGATGTGCCTCACAGGTTTAGAAAAAATTTTGATCAAACAACGCACCAGTCTCTCAGCAACTTCTCAGACAAAGGAATGCCGACGAGGGGCTGGACGACTCCTCCCACAAGGAGTGCTCACAGGCGAATGACGTCACCGACAGGTGTGGAAAAACTCACGCATGCGCACGAGGGTTCAAGCATGTCTGACGTAAAAACATATGAATGAAATCCATATAGTTTTTTGAAAAAAATAAAAAGGACCTATACTTTATTGACAGCCCTCGTATGCCTGGGCTTTTCCAAAAGCTGTAAGTGCAATGAGCAACTCGATAAATTAAACGGATAGATCGACAGATTCGATCAGATTTGCACCACTTAGAAGATAGAACCCTTAAAATCACATTTGATCATTATGATAAGTGTGAATATGTCAAACCTGTGTGTGTCTCCTAGCAATGTGAAGACAAGTCATTTCATTCTGTCCGGGCACTCTGGCTTTACCCCACAGTTCAAAGAACATGCAGATGAGTCAAACTGGTGTCTCTAAATGATCAAAATTGTGTTGTGTAAACTGTGTGACATCAGGTTGAAACCAGTGGTTTTAGAGTTTTGTTTGAGTTTTTTTGAGGCAAACAGCACACACAGATAAACAAATGGAATATAGTATTATTTATACAAGGATTTTATATCATTTTATTCTATTCACAATGTGAGTGAATAATAATCTGAATGTATATGTATATATAAAACAGGAATGTGTCCACGGTGTCACCCAAATCTCACCCAGTGTATTATGGGATATGATCCTGTCATCCACCACCCTAAAGAGAAGTGGGGGGAAAAGATGGATGGATGGGCTTTTATGTCAGTGTTTCATATCATGAAATTTAACATCTTTGTGTTTTTTACTGCTGTTCCAAAAAGGTAAACAACATGGATATGCTGCTTTGAGAGCAATGTCTCCCTGATATTTAACAACTAAATTGATTGAATGGAAAAAGAATTCAAAAATATATGGATGTATCTATGGTGTTGCTCTTGATTTTTTTTTTGTACTGCACAAAGAGAGGATTCATCATGATGAAGGACCATTGCACTGTATTTTATTTTTTTTATTAGTTAGAGAGACAGCAATAAGAGAGACAAACAGAATTGAAAAAGAAGAATGAAATAAAAGTAAACATAAATAGAAAAATGCTAAATTTCACTGCTTGACATCAGGGATTTATGGTGGTTGCTCTCCACTTGCACCCTTGATGCTTTCTGTGCTTTGATTTTTGTATACAGAACCATTAACTTGACAGAAAACCGTTCACCGTCAGGCACTGCACTGAGTTCCAGTGCACCCAGCGCTTAAAGTTACAGTGTGTGGGATTCAGGGGTGGAATATCACATTAATAACCATCTGTTCCTTTGTGTATAAATTAGGGATGCACCGATCCCAATACCAGTATCGTGTATCATCCCGATCCCATATTCATTTACTCGTACTTGTAATCATAAAACTTCTCTGATACTACAACACTCGATAGCCCTTTACAGGAGCGTGATGTCAACCTCTCAGTGGGAGATTTTAACGTGTGCACTCCATAATTTCCGGACTATAAACCATTACTTTTTTCATATGTTTTGAACACTGCTGTTAAACAATGATCCAGCTAATTTATGGATTTTAACAGGCTTTCATGTAATTTACTCAGAAGCTGAAATACATCCATCAATGCTGTTCATTGATTGGCTGAAAGCTGTAGTCCATCATGTGGAGTAAATTCACACAGAGAGTAAACAAAAAGTCTTACCTGTATGTGGAATTCATCATCACATGACCCTGAAGAAATATTATCCACATACAGTCTTCTGAGTTTGGAAAACAACATCTGAAAATACTTTAATTCCTTTTCATGGCTGAAAAAGTTCCTCTGAGACTTAAGCACTTTGTGCAACAGATCCTCTATCAGAATTCAGATCACTGTTTCAGCGGCGGATATTGTCCAACAGGTTGGTGGGTTTCAGCCACTGGTGTGGCTGTTGAGGCCAATGGGGAGACCGGCTCAGTCTGCTACAGGTGTAATTCGTTTGTTGTCTGTGGCACAGTCAGCGGAACCTTCCCACAGGCTGTACTTTTGCACCACAAGTTGAAAGAGTCACTGCGCCTCATTCATTAACGTCTCAGTTACCACAGATATCAGGAGATTCTGTGTGTACATGATGAAATTATTCCATAATCCACAAAGAAACAAAACAAAAAACAAAATAATGTTAAAATTGCTCCATTTTGCTTCCATATGGTGCGGAGATGCAACACAACACCATGTGTGTGTGACGCTGTGCTCATCAATATCACATGTTTCCACCTTCGGGGAAAAAACCCAAAACATTTACAGTATGTACTTGTGTATGTTACGTATTTAATTAAACGTTTTAAAAAAATAGTGTGGAGAGTAAAAGGCTGTTTAGCTCAGTGTCACACATTGTAGATAGAAACAGACTCACAGCTGATAACACAGAGAAGCTTCTTTTCATCAAAAAGAATCTGCCCCTCACATTTTCAAAAAAGGGTTTAAGTCCTCACAGACATAAGTAAAGTCAGTGATGGACAATTTCAGTTCTGTTACTGGCGTTTTATATTTTGTAGTGCTGAAGTCCACAGGTTACATTTCAGTGAGGTGTCTGGCAGTGTCATGTTTGTTAAGAAACACAATTAATGTTAAAGGACAATTTATTGTAGCCAAAAAGTGAAGTTACCTGATTTACATGTAATGTTTGTAAATGAAAACAAAGCTTGTGATGTTGGTAGCAGTTATAGTCAAAGAGTAAGGAACAACTGACGGATAAAACATGTTTTCAAAGTCATCATAAATCTGTAATGGTATCATTAAGTATTTGTATTGGTTCTCTGTATCGTTGAGTACTCAAATGTATGTACTCGTACTTGTACTTAGTCTGGAAAAAGTGTTATTGGTGCATCTGTAGTATAAATTTTGTCTAGCTGTAATTAGGATGGGCAGCATGGTGGATTAGTGGTTAGCATTGATGCCTCACAGCAACAAGGTCATGGGATCAATTCCCACCTGTGGCCTTTCTGTGTGGAGTTTGCATGTTCTCCCCGTGTTTCCGTGGGTTACCTCTGGGTGCTCCAGTTTCCTCCCACATCCAAGCATGTAGGTTCGGTGGACTGGAAATTGTCTGTAGGTGTGTGTGTGGGTGTGAATGTGTTTGTCTGTCTATATGTGGCCCTGCGACAGACTGGCGTCCTGTCCAGGGTGTACTCCGCCTCACACCCTATGACTGCTGAGATAGGCTCCAGCCCCCCGTGACCCTTAATTAAGGAAGCGGTTAAAGATGAGCGAGTTGAGTGAGTGAGTGTAATTACGATGGGTAAAATGCAGAGGACAAATTTAATTGTATGTACAATATCAATAAAGGCTATATTATTATTATAATTATTTATTTTCTTTTCTTTTTTTAATTACCTGCAAAATTAAATCGCTGTGTTTTCATAAGCTTAGAATGAGCCCTTGACATGGGAATGAGCCCCCTCATGGAGGCCACCATGTTGATGCAGTAGCCCAAAAGTAGGGTTGGGACAACTAATGAAAATCAGTCAACTAGTCGGGTACCATTAGTCGTTAGTCATTGACTAGTCGACTAGTTGGCGACTAAATTTGACATGGAATGAATTAAGCCAATTTCGAATTTTCATGGTGAAACTCAAATGTGACATTTATTTTAACAAATATAAAGACAAAATCATTAGCATGAAGATAATACCTGCTTTCATTTACTAGGCACAGATGACCCGTTTGAACTGACTAATTCACCTGCCAATGTTCACACACTTTCTTCACTGAGTGAAGGGACGGGTGGCAGCTCCAACAGGTCTATTCTTCTAAGGGTTAAATGAACTTAATGAATGGCTTTCGACTTGTCCAACAAAAAATAGTCGACTCGGATGTTAGCTAATTGTAGTTGACTATTACAACTAGTCGTCCTGTCCCTACCCATAAGCAATGCATCGAGTCTGCGTTTCACATTTTGCAGTGCAGCCAGAAGACTAAAGAAAAAAGAAGGGGAATCAGTGGTTGCTAGTGTAGGCTAACAACTCTCAGAACCCTCATTTTTTGTGAAATGGAGGATCACACATATTGCTTATCATAAGAGAAATCAAGGGAACATGAGTCCCCGTCACGAAAAAAATGAAAATGTGAAGAGAAACAAAATTTTGAGATGCAATCTGCAACCTCACCACTAGATGTCTGTAAATTCTACACACTGTAGCTTTAATTCCCAATCTGATTGGTTATTTTTTGCTACAGCTGAGACATGCATGACTAACATAATGACTATATAATTGTACAGCAAGAAATCTTGTACTGTAAAAGGAGAGCGACTTAGAGGTGGTTGTCCATGAATAAGTGTTGCCACCGTGCTGAACAAGAACTTTGACTTATGTTTGTTTTTGTTGATCAAATCAGAGTAATTGATCCGCTTTGTAGCCAGTAGTGCATACTTATAGCCTAAGATAGTGTCACGCCACTTGAGGCGGAATACTTCTAATTTTGAACTACGCCATTTTTGTTCTAGACCTCAGGGATTATGCTTGAGGTCACGCAAATAATCGTTGGATCAAGGTGTCTGTGTTTTTTGTGGGGGAGGGGGGAGCTATATACAGTGACAAAGTAATACGGCTGATTTTTATTCTTCTGACCTTGGCAATATGTAGCATCATGGGCAGAGCAAAGAATGAGATGTTCAAATTAATTATATTTGTGACCCCCAGCAGCTAATAAACTAAACCTAGATTTATAAATAAGAGCAACACTATCACCTTGCTTACAATTATTTACTGCAATGAAATAATTTATACTCTCCATGAGTTGTGCTGCTTCCAGTTCAGTTTATCTGAATGAAAGCTCCATCTTATCCAATCAGATTTCATCCAGTCAGATTTCCCCCAACTGTCTCTGAGAGAAAAATCTTCTCTGAGGCCTTCAGAATTCCAAGTGAGTCCCTCTCCAAATGTGGGATGATGCTGAGGATTGTCACATTCTGTAAGCAGAGTTTGCTGTTTTGGGTGTGTTCTTTGACAATCTGTAGTTGGCTGACAGTGACATCATCAGTGTGTTTATGCATTAGAGAGCCATTTTTTTTTTAAAATAAAGTTAACTTAAAAAACATAATATAGCCTTCAAGTTCATGTTAAATGGACTGCAAATGGACTGCATTTATATAGCGCTTTTCCATCTGCATCAGACGCTCAAAGCGCTTCACAATTATGCCTCCAGTCAGGCGGGGATTTGAACTCATGATCTTCTGGACTCAAACCCAACACCTTAACCACTAGACCATCACCTCCCCCGTGTTTTAATGTTCATGTTCTAATGTTCTAATTCATTTGAACTGTAGATGTAGGTGTAGATTTTACGTGTAATGGGTCCCCACCACAAGGATTAACTTAGTTTTGTTTTTGTTTTAATGGATGATGGCTGTTGGAAGAGAAGAAATGGATTTGTTGGTGGGTTTACTGGGCAGCTGTGGCCTGAACAACTGTGTTACTGATGTGTTTATCAAGAAAGAAAGGCTGATAGACTTTGTCTTCAAGTGATCAGCAGGTTTTAATTGATCACTGATTGCTTTAGATAAATGGTAAATTGACTGCATGTGTCACACTTTCCCATCTGAAGCAGATCCTCAAAGTGTCTTGCAATGATGCTACACATTCACCCATTCATAGACATGGATGTCATTGTGTGACTTGGGGATTAAGGACCTTGCCTAAGGGGCCTTGGGAATTTTCTGGTTTGAACAGGATTTGAAGTGAGAAGCCTGTCATCTCAAGCCTGCTGCTTTAACCTCTACACCATCCCTCCTAAAGTGTTAATACTGGTGTGAATGACATCTGTGGTCTGTCTGGGTCACTGTCCATTTGTCAGGTACACACACTATGTCCAGCAGCTTGGCTGGAATCTATTTAATTCTAATCGTGACATTTATGGTATTTTTGCTTGTTTGGTGGTTGTATGAGAAAATATGACTGTTGCCAGTTTTCTTACGTTGCTCTGTGTTAATGTTTCTGCTTCAGCTCACCAACTATAATGAGAAAGCTTTTCTCAGTTTCTCATATGCGTCATTGTGGAAGAATAGCTCTGACGGCCCAGGTGTAAAATGCACATCCCACCAGAGTTCAGGTAAATCAGAGATTCTTGTCCACTTGCAGCAGGATACAACACATATCAGGTGAGAAGACAAACCATATTCAAACCTTTTTTGGAAAGCATTTAAAGAAAGAACAATATCTAATCATAAGCAATATGGTTAGACAACAGATATTCATCTTGTGCTCTAACCAAAGGGATGTACCAGCTCTTAGAAATTGCTGCATACTGCTGATTTAAAATGCTGTTTCAACTATTTTTAGACTGGCTTTTTTTTTCTAAATCATGATTATTGCAAGCAGAACAGGGTTTTCAGCAGTACAACCTGATAAGTGTGGCACATTATGTTCCCAAACATTTTACTTTGCTGACCACAAACTACTAACAGTGCCTGAATATTCCTAGAACTCAGATTTTAGAAGCACTTCCCACGACAGGGAAGAAAAACATCAAAGAACAAAGCAAACATGAGTTCACTTGCTGGCATGTGTCAGTACTTTTAAACAAGTGAAATGCTCAGTCTTCAAGGAACCCCCACCCACGCCCATATCAAGTGCTTTGTGCATGATTTCCTATTTTTATTCCATTTTCTCCATACGCTTTGATTGCCATCTCATGTCTATCTTCCCTTCCCAGTGCCTCTACTCTTTTTTACATCGTTTCCTCCTCATGTGGCATGCCAGTGACGGTGTTTCATGTGCTCAGACACTTCAGACATACACATGTATTTATGTTGGTGCAGACAAGGACGCAAAACAAGCAGGAATGAGGAGATTGCTCCAGGCACCAGTTGTTAACGACATTACCTTGCCTGCACTCAAGGAGTCATCTTCCAGTAACATATTTACATCCATCTCTCACAAATCTCAAATCCATCACTAAAAACATTAAATAAATTCTGTTATCTAGAATAGAACTTAAAAAAAAACATTAATAAAACATGGGGTTCCTCATCCAGTAATCTTAAAAATCATTCTCAAGGGAGGAAAATGTATTATTTAATTTAAGCAATACACTCTTGGAATGCAAATATGTTGTGCAGGGGCAATGTGTAATGTTTGACAGAACAAAACAATGATGAAGTACCAGTAGGCATATAGAGTAGGGTAAGATACACGGCTGCTGTATCACAGCAGCCTGCAATTTTTGCAAACCAAGCAGTAACACGTGAATGTAGAGGATGGTGCCCACCATCAGCAGTTGAAACTTTTCTTGTTCACATTTTGTTTTTGCATAGTTGTGATATGTTTACAAACATATTTTAAAAGGCTTATGGTCTTGATGTTTATATAACTTGAAGGCACTATTTATCTTAACTAAAAAAAAAATAAATAAAAAATAGTGTGACAGCCAAATGACACGTGGGAGTTCTCGGTCTTTTTCAGTTGCAGAGGTCCTCAACATCAAGGCACCTGGGCACTACATCATGCTCAGGGAAGTCCAGAGCACAATCCAGCTCAAACCAGCTAAAACTGGTTAGTGAAAAACTGTGATTTTAGTTAAGCAGTAAACAATGGACATTGTGCTGCAATGCACCATGGGACTTCGAGGCTTTGAAGTTTTAAATGTTATTGTGGTTCATGTTTTTGTGTGTGTGTGTGTGTGTTTTTGTAGTTCAATTGGTTTAGTCAGTTTAGTTAAGTGTTATGTTGCTGAGTGACTTAAGTGTCATATTGGTACCATAAGTGAAAAGTATAGTGCGTTTAATGTCTTCCGCCACAGTCTCTCTTTGTCAAATTAAAAGCACCTGCTTGCAGCAGAATTCAGAAAATACAAAAAGCTCTGCGTGCGTGTGTATCATGCACAAACTGGGAAGAGCTGACATTTGCCATTTGCCATTTGGCATGTTTATGTATTTTGGGTCAAGGATGAATGGCGCCAACGTTGTATTTTTATAGAACCTACATGTATTAGCTAACAACACTGAACAATGGACATTGATATTTACATTCTGGACTCACATGACAATCCAGCAGGGGGTGTTAAATCATCTATATATTAACCTCTTAAACCCTAGAGTCCCCAAATTTGGGGACTTGCCCTGTTTTGGAATGTTTGAAGTCATCTTTCCTGACAACACTCATAACTAACTAATGCTGAAACCAACATACACTTATTATACATCAAAATGTCAAGCGAGGTCTCCTCAATTTCAATTTCAATTCAATTTCAATTTATTTCCTTTATATAGCGCCAAATCACAACAGAGTTGCCTCAAGGCACTTCACACAGGTAAGGTCTAACCTTACCAACCCCCAGAGCAACAGTGGTAAGGAAAAAACTCCCTCTGAGGAAGAAACCTCAAGCAGACCAGACCCAAAGGGGTGACCCTCTGCTTGGGCATGCTACAAACATAAATTACAGAAATAATTTACAGAACAATTCACGGATGAATATACAAGAATTGCTGTTGGTGCACAGGACAGGAGGATCGCCAACACAAACACAACTCCCATCTCTGGTTGAGCGCACCTTAGAGAAAAAACAGAATCAGGTATAGAAAGACAAAAAATACTGTATAATTTGCCAGCATTAATCAACAAGAAAAACAGAAGAATACTAAGGTGATCGCCGGCCGCTAGCCCTAAGCATCACTAAGAGACCCAGAATTTAGGTGAGGTTGAGGGCCGTGGCCCACTTTAATTACTAATAACATGAATTAAAAGAGTAAAAAGCGTAAAACAAAACTGCACCAGTATGCTAGCCATATGAAGGGAAAATAAGTGCGTCTTAAGTCTGGACTTGAAGTCTCCACAGAATCTGATTGTTTTATTGACGCAGGGAGATCATTCCACAGAACAGGGCACGATAAGAGAAAGCTCTGTGACCCGCAGACTTCTTATTCACCTTAGGGACACAAAGTAGTCCTGCACCCTGAGAACGTAAGCCCGGGCCGGTACGTAAGGTTTAATTAGGTCAGCTAGGTAGGGAGGGTGCCAGTCCATGAATAATTTTATAGACTAGTAGCAGAACCTTAAAATCTGATCTCACTGGGACAGGAAGCCAGTGAAGAGACGCCAAAATGGGTGTAATGTGGTCAAACTTTCTGCTTCATGTCAAAAATCTGGCAGCAGCATTTTGAACCAATTGGAGACCCCTAATGCTGGACTGCGGTAAACCAGGAAATAGAACATTGCAGTAGTCCAATCTAGAAGAGATGAACGCATGGATCAGGGTCTCAGCATCAGCCATGGACAGGATGGGACGAATCTTCGCTATAGTTCGCAGTGGAAGAAAGCAGTCCTAGTATATTTCTAATAGGAGACCAAAGGACAACGAAGGATCAAAATTACCCAAGGTTCCTCACTTTGTCAGTGTGATGTATGGACACACGAGCCTAGGCTGAGTGTTACCTGGTCAAATTGATGCCGATGTCTCACTGGACCTCGTCTACAAAAGTATCCACTTCAATCACATATCAACTAACCACAGTTGAAACGCCAAGCAAATAAAGACATAAATCGGAATTCATTTTTTTGGGAGAAAAAAAACCTCATTTACTCCTACCAAGTATTATTTACTTTCATTTTTTTTGCATCCACAACATCCCCTAGGACCTGTCTTTAGCTGATCCAAACTTTTGCATTTTGACCTTGTACAAGCTGAGAATAAATTCATAATGTATGGGTATGTATTTTGGTGAATAGGCTCTAGGGCTTAAAGGGTTTTAAAGGCATGAGTGTGTGCATGCTTGCTTGCGTGAGAGCCTGCTTTAATTTAGTAAGTTCAATGTAAGTACATAATATAATTGCAAATATGCTAAAAACACAAGAACCTAAACAATTTATAAATACAGTAGAGTAATTTACATTAAAAAATTATGTACTTAACTAAAAACTATTGAGGTCTAAGGTCTACATTTCCGCCATTCCAAAATGTCAGCAACCTATTTTATAAACACTACCCAATCTAGAGCCCCGTGCTAGTGTGTGTGTGTGTGTGTGTGTGTGTTGTGTATATATATATATTATATATATAATATATATATATAGTATATATATATATATATATATATATATATATAAAATGGGCAGACACTCTGTGACAACACCCATAAGTTTTCTTAAGTGCTGTATTGAAGCTAAAATAGCACCCGCTCTGGATGTCCCATCTTGGCAGTGCTCACTCTGCATAAGTGCCGGCCAAGTCATAAATGGGTAAGTGGTGGAGTGTGGGCAAGACTGTGTGTGACCTGAGGGATGAGGTAAGACCAAACACGCTGCCAGCTCAGAGTCACTGAACAAGCTACACCTAACAGGCTGACCTTGGTTCACTTGTTTTATGAATGCAATTTTTCAGATGGGTGGGGGTTCTCATAATGGGTGGCTTGGGTGCAGACATTAAAAGTTATGACCAGCTTATTGCCACAGTAAAAGTGGAGTAAGAGTGGAGCTAGCGCTACGGTGCTAACATGCAAATTAAATAACATGAAAATTTCACTCAAAGGAAATACTGGAGCACAGACGTCTTGGATCAATGGTATCTACAGTCATTCCAGAAAGGGCCAAGAGGGTGCATGTTTTCTTTGCAACCACTGACTCCAGCAGATTATTTCACTGATGAACTCATTCCATCTGCTCAAAATGATGTTAATCAGTGAAATCACCACTGTCTCAAATGGTGCCTTAGTACAAAAAACAAAAAAACAAAAAACTGCACAGCAAACCATATGATCTTAAATATTTGTAATAAAATGCATAGAAAGGACAGGCAGTCCTGAACACCTAGTAGCTACTTGTTATATGGCTGGGGGGGGCCTGGCTGCCGGTTTGTTTCTGTTTTTTGGTTTTCCTCCCAGGTGGCGTGCATTTGGGACTGAGTGGCTGTGTTGCTGAGGCTGTCAGGACCTCACCCTGATCACCTGCGACTCGTCAGGACTCACAGCTGTGGTGCATCTGGATGGAGTGGAACATGTTGGCATTTAAGACTGGAGTGCACAGTGTGTATTTGCCAGAGACTCGACCTTGTGACCAGACGGGTGAGATCGTCGTCTTGGGAGCCATCTCATCAACAGCGGATGCTGAGAACGTCCAGGTTTGATGCACAGTCTGTGAAAGAGGAGGGGGTGAGGTCTCACGCTCGTCAGCACACTTCCTGAGACTCGGTTGTTGCGGCCACCTGGGGGGTGTCGGCGGGGTCCTTGGGTCCGAAACAGCTTCTGGCTCCGGACCGTTAGCGCTGCTGGGAGCGCACCACGCCAGGCCGCACATTTTTGTTATTATATTATCACTGTTATGTATTAAAATTCAGTTAGCCATTTGTACCGTGCTCTGCTTATTTCATACTGGGTCCTTCAAACGCTGGTCGGTTCTCCGAGCTGCGTCCGACACATAACAGCTACTGCTAAGTTTTTTGATACTGGAGAGTTGAATTTAGCTCAGCAGCACACAGAGGTGTCAGCCAAAACAGCCCTGACATTTTAATTCCATTTTTACATATAATAATTATAATAATAATGATAATTTTTTTATTATCCAAGGCCAAAATATGGCCTTCGGGTTTTGCGAAGACTTTGCATCTGTGTGTCCGCCATCCCTGTGATTTGGACGGACGGATATTGGAGGGGTCTTGGGAGTATGACCAACCAGTGTACATATGTTTTGGGACTTGGAAAGGAGTATGACCAGGCCCCCCAGGGTACGTGTGACGGTGCTGCAGAGTACGGAGTACCAGATTTGCTGCAACATACAATCCAGTCTCTATATGAACAAAGTAAGAGCTATGTCTGCATTCATGGCATTACTTTAGACTGGTTTCCGGTGGGTGTTGGACTTGCCAGGGCTGCCCACCATTCCTGTTTGTGATATTCATGGTGGGTGTTGGACTTGCCAGGGCTGCCCACCATTCCTGTTTGTGATATTCATGGACAGGATTTCAAGGTGCAGTCAGGGACTGGAGGGTCTCCAGTTTAGTGACCTCAGAGTTGCAGCACTGCTTTTTGCAGATGATGTAGTTTAGTTGGTTTCATCAGGCAGCGAACTCCGATGCACACTGAGCAGGTTTGAAGCCGAGTGTGAAGCAACTGGGATGAGAATCAGCACCTCCAAATCTGAGACTGTGGTCCTCTGTCAGTAAACATTGGATTGTCCCCTCTGGGTCAGGGGAAAGTTACTACCCCAAGTGGACGAGTTTAAGTATCTCGGGGTCTTGTTCACAAGTGGGGCAAGTTGGAACATGAGATTGATAGACAGATTGAGGCAGTGTCTGAAATCTGGTGGACATTGCACCGGACCGTTGTGGTGAAGAAGGAGCTGAGCCGGAGTTTTGTATAAGGATTGAAAAAGTAAGATCATGGATACAAGCACTAGAAATGAAGTTCCTCCACTGGATAACTGGGCTTACACTCCTGGACAGGGTGAGAAGTACAATTATCTGGGAGGGACTCAGACTAGAGCCGCTAGTTTTTGCATCGAAAGAAGCCACTTGAGGTGGTTTGGGCACCTGGTGATGATGCACCCTGGTCATCTCCCTAGGGAGGTCTTCCAGCCACATCAAACTGGGAGGAGGTCCCGGAGAAGACCACACTGGAAAGATTGTATTTCCCAGCTGGCTTGGAAATGCCTTGGGATCCACTGGGAATTGTTACAGGACTTGCCTGAGGATAGGGAAGGTGGGAGGGGCTGCTTGCTTTGCTGCCACTGCACCATGCACCCAGATAAGTAGTTGAGTTTAAGGAGGAATATTTTAGAAATTTTTTATATTGAGAAGCCTGAATTACGTTTTGTTTTTGAAATGGCAGAAACAAATTAAAACATGTGAAATACCAAGGGGCTGAATACTTTTGCAAGGCACTGCATCTCTCTCTCTCTCTCTCTCTCTCAAAGACCAAGGACCCAGAGACATGAATATTACTGCTGCAACAGGTGCTTTGCTCCACATGTTCAACAATTTCACTGCACACACTTACACATTTCAAGGGATGGAGCTTTTTGACATGCATTCAATTGTAAGACCATATGTAAATGAGGTAAGGCAGACTCAGAGGTGTTCTTACATCAAGTATGAACAATAAAAGACACACTTTTAGCAAGTTACATTTCCTCCAGCGTGTTTATTTCACAGGCAGGAAGCTGTTTGAGTCCTGGGTACTTCATGACAACTGTCTGTTGTAGGTAAAAGCACATTTTGGGTGCTTGATTTTGCATAAACCTCATAAAATTAAATAAATTCCCATCCTCTTCATTGCTTTCCACAGTTGCTATAAAAAGCATTTCTTTTTGGTTTTAATTTTTGATGTTGGTTTTGCTCTAGCAAAAGAAAATCAAACATTATTAATGAATGCTCCTCCATCCTGTTGCGTACCAAACATTCAACCATCTCAGGGAACATAGTCCAATGTGTGAAACAAAACAACACAAGAATGGGCTCAAGGTCAATGGGTCATAAATGGCAACCAGCCAACAATCAATGTGGACCATTCATTTGAAAAGACACTCACAAACCTAGTTTCTTTGGCCATGTTATCTCATCTCCCAGACACACTGATGAGACAAAAACAGTTATTCATATTTTTAGTTCTTGGAATCTTTCTCATGTATCAACTGTATCAAATACCCTACACTGTGAGAACAAAGAATTTCTTTAAATATCTGGTAGCAGAATTTGTCCTCTTAGTTTTACAGCTTCTTTTTTTATTTAACACTGGGACATTTTTCACAACAACACTTTGTTCTAAGCTGGCTTTTGAGACTGACCTCAGATGCAAATTCCTGAATGAATGGAAGTGCCAGGAACTGCTGCCTGCAGTATTTTTAAGGTAAGTTACAAACTGTTCAGTCTGTCTAACTGGACTTTTGCTGTTGTGCACTTTGGTGCATAATGAGCTTTCTCCTTTTTTTGAGGTTAGAGTGTGTGACTAGTGTTTGTAATGTGTTTTCGTATCAAAGCATGGATTGTTACGGATATTAGAGATGTAACAGGTATTCCGCAGGGCGCCATTCTACTACGATCACCAACAACCCCCCCCCTCAAAAAAATAAAAAAATAAAAAACATTGCATCAACGGGAGAAGCAGCTTAATCTGACTTGCTTCATAACAGGCTGGCTTATAAAGTGCAGACCTGGCAGCCTGCCCGAAAATGAAAGAAGGACGCTCAAGCTGTTCAACTTTGAAGAAAAACCACAGCAAACACTGCTTCACCTTCAAAATTTTACCATGATAGCGCATTATGAAACAGGTTTCAAACCAACAGTCCTGTGAAATCCGGTTTAATGAAGTTTGAACAAGATTGAAGTTGTTAAGACTGTGACTACCCGGAAGGTACCACACACGGTCAGAATTTAGAGAATCAGACGAACTTTTTAAAAGCTCAAAAATTGTATCCCGAAATGAAATCTGGTGCCGATGATGGCTGGCAACTACTACAAAGTATCAATTTGTTCAAGATACCAGTGGCCCTGAGGCCCACTGGTGTCGGTCTATCTCCAGATTCTGCGTGTCAGATGGATAGAAAGTTCACACTCCCCCCTGGACAGGACAACCAATCCGATGGCAGGTTACTATCCCAGCCAAGGCCGGTGCTCGTTACAGCTAGAAAGACTAGGTGGTTGTGAAAGTGTAGTGACACGGACCCACAACAGGGGGCGCAAATGAACGGCCAATAGATGAGCCAAAAAGGTAACAATGTAATGTTGTGAAATGGTGCACAACGATATACAGACAATCTCAGAATATAATTACAGTCAATCCACAAAGGTGACGTGTGGGCAGGCTCGAGGATAGAAGACGTCCGTCCTGAGAAGAGCCGGAACCACACGATTTCCGCCGCCACAGAACCTGGTGAATACTGGAGCCGCCAAGTCCCGAATTCCCAGGTGATCACCGTCCCCGACTGTCGGATCTGGTACTGCTGGCGAGAACAAAGACAGTCAAGTGTGGGTGTGTGCACACCCAGTAACAACAGCGGTGGGAATGCCACCTCCACCTCTCACTCAATAACTGCAGAGTACTGTAGATTCCTCAGGGGAAAAGAGTGCCTTCAACGCTCTCTCAGCTTTCACCGACGGAGGTACCAGTACTCCTGCAAACACTCACAATATACAAATATTGCAATCACAAATGGCTGAGGATATTACTTCCAATGAAGTATGATATCTCGGCAACGAGGTGGAGATGATGTCTGGTCTTTATGGAGTGAGACGATGTTGAGAAGATGGGTGACAGCTGTCAAGAGGTAATGAGTGACAGCTGTCACCCCCGGCTGTGTCCATGGCGGCAGCGCCCTCTTGTGCCTGAAGCCCGCACTTCAGGCAGGGCGCCCTCTGATGGTGGGCCAGCAGTACCTCCTCTTCTGGCGGCCCACACACAACACTAGGACCATGTAGATCAGGTGTCTCATCCAAGGACACAGACAGTACCATGGGTGGGATATGAACTCATGTCTACATATTGGCCGACCAGCTCCTTATCCAATCAGCTATCTGCTCTGCAGCATTATTTTATTTTGACATTGATTTTCAGTCTCATGGTTTCTAAGATGTGCTGTTGTGTGCATCGTGTGTGTACACATGTTGTGACCCACCATGTGAGACTTGTGAAGAGTGATCTCTTTAAATACCAGCAATATCCTGTGCTGGATTTAAACCTTTAAACCACGTGTTTGCTGGTCTGCGGCACAAATTCTTTCTTGCATCCTCACAATCACATTCGGCCTGCAGTGTGCCTTCCACACCACATATTGTATGCCCATGGGGGGCACTGATGGCACAAGTGTGTTTGGTATGTAAAGAACATATGGGCCAGGTGTGAAAACCATCAGCTACGTTAGGTGCAATCTTGGTATGGTGCTTTTAATTGTGCTCATCTCTGTTTGCACCAGGTGGACATCCGGTCCAATAATACTGTACCTGTTCAAAGCAGAGAATGCAAACGTGTGTCCTCAGACAAACTTGTCTCCCTCTAATACAATTACGAATAGTCGTAAATGAAAAGCAACATAATGAATATGATACAGTTACACATTAGCATTGCAGCAGCCCTTTAGCACACTCAACAACTTAACATCCCAGAGCGTGGACACCATAACAGCGTCTCTCTAAGCTCAGAGGGTCACATGTCTAATAAGGAGATGATTACTGAGCAAGACGCCAACCGTTAGGAACGACAGCAGATTGCAGTGAGTTCCTTATACCGCTTTCTGTCAGCAGAAGAGATTCATGAAGAACACGTCTTCATGTCGAATTTCGGCGTTAATGGAAAAACATATATTTTTTAATAACAAATAATTGTTATTGCAGTATGACACTATCACTTCTGTCGGCACTGTAGGATATTTCTATTTTAATGTTTGATCTATGCTAGAAACAAACAGCATGCTGAAGGATTAGGGATGTTCTCAACATTACCAACATAGAACTAGGTACAGTAAGACATTATTAATTCTAATCCAATTACATTTTTTTTTCCGCAAATCTGACTGGCTAATCGTTTCAGATTTCAGACCGTATAAAGTTGGGGTAACGGTGGTAAAATATTCAACCAGTTCACATTAGATGTATTACTCCGCACCTGAATGATGTTTCCATCAGTATTGCTGGGAACGCGGAACTGTCAATTTATGTGACGAGATGCACAATTCGACAGAACACCGTCACGCGCGCTGCTGACTGTTACCTGCGAGCGAGAGAAAGTCAACATACCTACGCGTGACTGCCAAAATGGGTGAATTTAAGGCTACCATACAAAAGTATCGATGTGGATCTGATACAGAATTACTGTTTCACATTTGATGGATTTGATGGATTTTCACATTTGATGGATTACTCCGCCCCCTGACCGCTGTTGGAGCGACGCTGCCTCACGGAAAGACTCTCTGACAGAATGACCTATAGAAAAATAAACTGTGCAAACAATGGAATTGGATTAGAATGGGAGTAACCCCCTTGTGTCTGATTTGCAGATGTTCATGCTGTTATATGGTCACAAATATACATTTTGTAAATCTCAGTTTGCAACCTATAACCAGCATCACCCTCCAAGTTGAAGAGGTAGGTCCTAATATTAAACAACCCATAGACAATTCTCACTGGAAGATGGCAAATGTTTACTTTGATATAGGGCTGCAGCTATTGATTATTTTTGTAATCGAGTATTCTATCGATTATTCTGGCAATTAATCGAGAAATCGGATAAAAATTACTTTTGTGTTATTAAACATTAATAGTCCAGGGCTCTCCCTAAGCAATGGCACAATGTCCCTGTGCCAAAGTCTTGACATTTTGCTGAAATGGCGATGGAATGTGGTTTTCTGTTCTGTTTTTTTTCCCCAACTTGTAAAATGGAACTATTTTGAGTTTTGAATTTTTAACGTTAGTGGACTGGATCCCTACGTGATTTTTTTATTTTTTTATTTTATCCCTGTTTCTCTGCGATTCATCAAATGCATTTCATCAGGAGGTTGAACATGAAAGTCACTGTTTTGTTTTGCTTTTTTTTTTTTAAGTTAGCGTGTTTGTGAAGCATTGTGTGTTACCCAGAAAAAGCGAAACACTTAGTGCAAGTCTGAACAGCAGCCAGCTTCAACTGTGGGTACCCAGGAACACCTAACATAGATGTCTCACAGTGCATAATCTGCTTCTATACGCAAAAAAACTGAATTAAAATAGTCAGCTGATATACGTACAGTAGTGTTCAGAATAATAGTAGTGCTATGTGACTAAAAAGATTAATCCAGGTTTTTGAGCATATTTCTTATTGTTACATGGGAAACAAGGTACCAGTAGATTTAGTAGATTCTCACAAATCCAACAAGACCAAGCATTCATGATATACACACTCGTAAGGCTATGAAATTGGGCTATTAGTAAAAAAAAAAAAGTAGAAAAGGGGGTGTTCACAATAATAGTAGAGTTCATCAATTTTGTGGAACAAACAGGTGTGACTCAGGTGTCCCCTATTTAAGGATGAAGCCAGCACCTGTTGAACATACTTTTGCCTTTGAAAGCCTGAGGAAAATGGGACGTTCAAGACATTGTTCAGAAGAACAGCGTAGTTTGATTAAAAAGTTGATTGGAGAGGGGAAAACTTATACGCAGGTGCAAAACAGTATAGGCTGTTCATCTACAATGATCTCCAATGCTTTAAAATGGTCAAAAAAACCAGAGACGTGTGGAAGAAAACGTAAAACAACCATCAAAATGGATAGAAGAATAACCAGAATGGCAAAGGCTCACCCATTGATCAGCTCCAGGATGATCAGAGACAGTCTGGAGTTACCTGTAACGCCTGTGTGAAGCTAATTTATTTGCAAGAATCCCCCGCAAAGTCCCTCTGTTAAATAAAAGATATGTGCAGAAGAGGTTACAATTTGCCAAAGAACACATCAACTGGCCTAAAGAGAAATGGAGGAATATTTTGTGGACTGATGAGAGTAAAATTGTTCTTTTTGGGTCCAAGGGCCGCAGACAGTTTGTGAGATGACCCCCAAACTCTGAATTCAAGCCACAGTTCACAGTGAAGACAGTGAAGCATGGTGGTGCAAGCATCATGATATGAGCATGTTTCTCCTACTATGGTGTTGGGCCTATATATCGCATACCAGGTATCACGGATCAGTTTGTATACGGGTATGTCAAAATACTTGAAGAGGTCATGTTGCCTTATGCTGAAGAGGACATGCCCTTGAAATGGGTGTATCAACAAGACAATGACCCCAAGCACACTAGTAAACGAGCAAAATCTTGGTTCCAAACCAACAAAATTAATGCCTTTCAGATGTGAAGAAATCATGAAAAACTGTGGTTATACAACTAAATACTAGTTTAGTGATTCACAGGATTGCTGAAAAAGCAGTTTGAACATAATAGTTTTGAGTTTGTAGTGTCAACAGCAGATGCTACTATTATTGTGAACACCCCCTTTTCTACTTTTTTTTATGAATAGCCCAGTTTCATAGCCTTAAGAGTGTGCATATCATGAATGCTTGGTCTTGTTCGATTTGTGAGAATCTACTGATTCTACTGGTACCTTGTTTCCCATGTAACAATAAGAAATATACTCAAAACCTGGATTAATCTTTTTAGTCACATAGCACTACTGTTATTCTGAACACTACTGTACATACATACATACATCTTCAACCGCTTATCTGGGATTGAGTCACGGGGGCAACAGCTCCAGCAGGGGAAACCAAACTTCCCTTTCCTAGGCCACATTAACCACCTGTGATTGGGAGATACTGAGGCGTTCCAAGGCCAATGCGGAGATGTAATCTCTCCATCTATCCTGTGTCTTCCCCGAGGTCTCCTCCCAGCTGGACGTCCAGCTGGACGTGCATAGAACACCTCCCTAGGGAGGCGCCCAGTGGGCATCCTTACCAGATGCTCAAACCACTTCAACTGGCTTCTCTCAACGTGAAGGAGCAGTGGCTCTACTCCGAGCTCCTCATGAATGACCGAGCTTCTCACCTTATCTCTAAGGGAGACACCAGCCATCCTCCTGAGGAAGCCCATTTCAGTCACGTGTACCTGCAATATAGTTCTTTTGGGTCATGACCAAACCCTCATGACCATAGGTGGGAGCAGGAATGAAGATTGACCAGAAGATCGAGAGCTTCGCATTTTTTCTCAGCTCCCTTTTCGTCACAACAGTACGGTAGAGCGAATGCAATACCGCCCCTGCTGCACTGATTCACCGGCCACTCTCACGCTCCATTGTTCCCTCACTCTTGAACAACACCCCAAGATATTTGAAGTCCTTCACTTGGGGCTGAATGAATACAAACTGAAATACAAGTAAACGCAAATGTCACTATAACATAGTGATATTTTTTAATGTCACTACTTTTACAGGGTTTTTATGTCATAGAGTATAGGTGTCAAGCTGATTCCAGAAACAGCCAAGAGGTTTTTTTTGTAACCACCAACTCCATCAGGTGATGTCACTGATGAACGCATCCCATCTGCTCAAAATTATGTTAATCAGTGAAATGAAAAAAATAAAATTCAAATCCTGCACCCTCTTTGCCCTTTCTGGAATCAGTTTGACACCTGTGTAGGGGATAGAAATAAGGTTTTTAAAGTGATTTTTTTTTTTTAATCAACCTCATAGGCTGTTTTAAGGCAGGCTTTTAAATCTTGGTTTAATTTATTTTATCTGTGATTTTTATCTTTTTTGCGTCTGTATTTTTGTGCTGTCTGTCACTTTTCTGCTCTGCAGTGGTTGTAGCACTTGAACAAGCAAAATTTCCCTGTGCTGACAGTAAAGTATATTTGATTAAAAATACAAACTTCACATTGTTGCTTCACCTCAGGGAGCTTTGGTGACCACTCTCCCCTCATGAACTGTGCTGAAATATGAACAATCTTTTTGTAACCAGAAAATATCTCACTTGAGTCTGCCCTCTGAGTAGCAACTCACCTTTTAAATGGAATGACAGATGAAAATATGATTGATCTCATGTTCTACCAAAAACACACCAATCATTAATTGTCTAAATACAACCATTTAGCTCTCTAAGCCTTACTTTGTGCTCAGATTACACACTGTGCAAATAGTAAAGTGCAGTTGGACACCCCAAATGTACTTGCTATACACTTTTGAAACATAGATTATCAAGATAGACACTGAAATTCTCAGTAATTTAAGGGCAATATCGCTTCTCTAGCTTCACTGGTTAATGATAGAGTTACGCGTGAATTCTGTTGTGGACATTTAGCAATGCTTTGCTGGCAAAATGTTCCGGTTTAACCTTTTAGAAAGTTGTAAAAAAAAACTGAAGCTCAAATTAAGATGGAATGAGCAGCGGTTCCGTAGATAAGACAAAAAAAAAAGAACATGAAAGCACATACAGACAAATGTGACAGATGGATGGATGAATGGAGAGGCGGAATGTAACGAGAACAGTCGTCGTCATTACTGTGAATAAGTCAGGTTGGCACGTGGGTTGCTCGAGGAGTGGCAAGGGCTTGTGTTAGAGCAGAAGAGCGTGGATTCATCAAGACACTGACACTGTATTAGGCCCAAACTCACAGGTGCTGGGAAACAATGTCTGACTTTTATTATCTGTTTTCACAGTTAAAGAGAAACTAAGCTTTCCTTCTGGGATTTTGGATGAAACTGCAGTGAACTTTACTGGTTGGCATTTAATGTGAGATCTGTCTGCTCTTCACACCCAGGCCCACTCCCACATAATGATGTCATCAATTACAATGGAATGAGTGTTTGCACCCATGGTGACCCAGAGCTGAGTCAATGAGATCTTCAATTAGGTCTGTGGACTTTTAATCACATGGTCGTGACAAAGACACACACACACACACTTTCCCCATTTAGTCATTCAATATGCTTTTCTAAGTGCTTCTAACTAGCATTAACGCAACGGCCCTCATTATGCTGCGTCCATTGCAGCCAAACCTACCATTTGCATTTACACTGCGAAAAATTTTGTGGTCAGACACGCACGCCCGCACACTACAGATGAAACATATCGATTTCAGGGTTTTTCCCCAAGCTGTGTGTCAGTGTGTATCGAACGTTTGTAATCATTTTGGCGAGGAGGACTGCATTCCAAAGCAGGTGGTGTTACACTCCGCTTCTAATGCTGATGTAAATTAGCGCTGACTTGCAGATCCCCATCTCCAAATCGATGCGCGTGTCAATGCGAAGCAGTGATGTCAAGTCATTTGATGTAATGAATCTCTCTGATCAGATGAATTAGCAAGTTTACATCACCACTTTGTTGTTGGAGCTTCGTGATTATTGGGTCACGAAAAGACAATCCATCATGAATCAAAACCACAGGGTTCAATTAACCAACTGATCAAGTGATTCTTTTAACCGCATTCCGCTGAGATTAAAAAGTTTGTGTCATCTGATATTCACAGTTTAGATAACTTTGCCAATTGAGGAAAAGATATGATAAAAGTGCAGCAAGAAAAGGAACAAAGAGACAAAAGGATAAATTAACAGAAATATTTCACAGGTTTGTTTTACTGCTGATTGAGTCCCAAAGTCCAGTGGTTATAAATAAAATCAACACAGATTGAAAAAACATAACTTGCAGTTCATTGAATGTCCGCTTCAGACTGGCTCCATAGCAAAGTCACTCTCCACAGATCCCCATGTTAAAATGTCTACCTTTTTTATTTTTATAAATCATCAATATAACTCATCAATATTTTAAGCCAGAAAGTTATGAATAATTAGTGGCATGGTCATTGACTGACTGTTGTGTCCCAGCAAAAGAAGTCCGGTCTCCAGAGCCCAGCTAACAGAGGCTGCTAGCTGCTGTGAACCAACCATATTGGTCCTTTTTGAGTATTTTTTATTTAAAAAAAATGAGATAATATGGCTTGCTGTGCTGTTAATTTCACCAGTGGACCATCTAAGAAGTCGGTGCTTTGGTTTTTCTTGAGTGAAATTTGAGTGTTATTTGTACATTAGAACTGTTAGCAATAATTAGCAGGCATCAATAGCTTGGTAATGTTAGGTTCACTATGTTAATGAGGCAATAAGCTGGTCATACATTATTAAATTCATCCAAAACCACCCAAATATCCACTGATCAGTCCACAAAAACATGTATTAATCAAAGGCCTGAACCAAAGTTAGCCTTTTAGCCTCACATTGTTTGGGAAATCCAAGATGGAGAGACATGTTCAGGATTCATTCATTCCATCCATGCCATGCCGGTCTTGTCCACACTCCACTTCGTTACCCCTTGTTATGCTGGCCATGACTTAAGCAGTATCTTGGCAGCACCTGACTAAAAACAGCACTTCAGAAAACCTATGGGTGATGTCACAGAAACTTTGTCCTATATATATATATATATATATATATATATATATATATATATATATATATATATATATATATATATATATATATATATATATATATATACATACTCGTACATACACACACCACACACAACCCCAATTCCAATGAAATTGGGACGTTGTGTAAAATGTAAATACAAACAGAATACAATGATTTGAAAATTCTCTTCAACCTATATTCAACTGAATACACCACAAAGACAAGTTATTTAATGTTCAAGCTAATAAACTTTATTGTTTTTGTGCAAATATTTGCTCATTCTGAAATGGATACCTGCAACACGTTTCAAAAAAGTTGGGATGGGCCAACAAAAGACTGGGAAAGTTGATGAATGCTCAAAGAACACCTAATTGGAAACAGATGAGTGTCATGATTGGGTATAAAAGGAGCATCTGCAAAAGGCTTAGCCATTCACAAGCAAAGATGGGGTGAGGATCACCACTTTGTGAACAACTGTGTGAAAAAAATAGTCCAACAGTTTAAGAACAATGTTTTTCAACATTCAATTGCAAGGAATTTAGGGATTCCATCATCTACAGTCCATAATATAATCAGAAGATTCAGAGAATCTGGAGAACTTTCTACACGTAAGCGGCAAGGCCAAAAACCAACAATGGATGCCCGTGACTAGGGATGGGTATTGATAAGATTTTATCGATAACGATGCCATTGTCAATTCCTTATTGATTTCCTTATCGATACCTCTTGTGAATTTTATACTAAAAGTAGGCTTTACAGGTTTTCTATGTATTTCCTTGAGTCTTAAAGTAAATAAATATGAAATTGGTCACTGTATCCTTGATCTCTGGACATAAATAAAAATAAACAAAACGGTGTTTCGCTTTGAAGTTATTAATTCCGACTGGACTCGTTCTAACTTGACTTGGCAGATAGCCGCGCAGCGTTTGGAGCTGTGTGAACAGAACGGAGGATGACTCTCGTTTCTTTCTCGCAACAAGACAGGAGTCCCAGTTAGTAACTTTAATCCGCACAAAAGTGACTCACGATTTCACATATTCAGGGATGAAAGTGGTGAAAAACAAAAAAAGCTGAAACCCAAAATTACCCCCCAACACCACCTGCACAAAAATGTTTCAGTTCTAGAAGCTCTGAAATGCAA
Source organism: Thalassophryne amazonica (assembly GCF_902500255.1). Lineage (NCBI taxonomy): Eukaryota > Metazoa > Chordata > Actinopteri > Batrachoidiformes > Batrachoididae > Thalassophryne > Thalassophryne amazonica. The sequence goes on along the minus strand of NC_047117.1, from coordinate 70,354,071 downwards.
TCTGGGACTATTCCAGACAATAAACTGCAGTGAGTGCAGCATCCATTTTGGTGAGAAAAAAAAACAACTTTCCTTATTCATATTCATTCCAGTAGTATTCTGCTCTTACTAGGATGCAGCAGTTTTCTAGTTTGGCAGATAGTTCTGGAGAAAATCACTGAAGAAATTAACACATTGAAAATATGGTTTGACCGAAACAAACTGTCATTAAACTTAAATAAGACAGGGATGAAGTGGAGGTGTAAGAGTCACTAGGTGTTCACAGGAAATACTTATTTATTTCTGTATGTATGTATGTATGTATTTATTTATTTATATATGTTCATTGTTAGTTGGTTTTAGATTTTTTCTGTTGTGTTTTATTCAGGTTCTTTTTGTCTCTTTCTCTAAAATTGTATATAATCATTAGATTAGTTATTATTACTATTATTGTTGTGCTTGCTATTATTATTAACATATAAACAAAAATAAATTTAAAAAATGTTACAATTTGTAATACATTTGACTCTTTTACGAGGTGTTCAAATACTTATTTGCAGCAGTAACATACAAATAATTGATTAAAAAATCATACATTTTTAAGATTATGTCTCTCACAGTGGACATGCACCTTAGATGAAAATTTCAGACCCCTTCATGATTTCTAAGTGGGAGAACTTGCAAAATCGCAGGGTGTTCAAATACTTATTTTCCTCACTGTATATATATAGTTTTACTTTCCCAAGTTTTATTCTTATCCATGATGCAGCAGTGACCACATCAATCAATGCACAGATGAGACTGCTGAAGCCGAAAGTAATCAGCCAACAATTTTGAGTAACAGCACAATCAGGCCGCAGTCACTTCGTTTCACTTTAGCCCTTAAACACACATACCTCTTACTGCTAATGGTGTGTAACAGATTATGTACACACTGCTACACATGCATCATAAAACACTCTGCTTACACCTTATGCTAGATGCAGGCAAACACATTTGAACACAGATGGCATTGCTTTTCCCAGCCCCCACTAATATTGCTCTACCGCTCACATCTATCACACTTGACTGAAGTAATAAAAAAAAGACATGATGAAGAACCGATGACTTTGTAAAGGGGTATGTCAAAGAGAAAAACACTTAATTTGGTGTCAGTACAGCAAAGTAATATGTCAGCATCTTACTTTATTAAATATATGCAATTGTAAACTCTTTATTTTCAAACTGTATCAGTCTGCGTGGGCTCTTTGTGACAACCCAGCAAATTTATTACATGTTCCAAGCAATATTGAATTCAGATTGACACTGAAATATGAAAGAGAACAATAACTGAATCACAAAAGCGGCAATGTTTCTGTGGAGGCTCTCAGTTGTCCAGGTGGTTTCCATAGTAGAGAAGCTTGAATCTTCGACTGGACTGGGTTGCTTGACGTGAGGACATTTCGCTTCAAATCACAGAAGCTTCCTCAGCTAAAATTCTTGCTCTGGTAGTCTGACTTCTGTCTTGACTCTTGTAGAGAAGAATAAACCAGAAGCCAACAAAAGCTGTAGTTTTTAACCTAACCAGACCCCTCCTACCGAGAGGCTGACTGCTATAGGCTAGTGACTAAACAATAGCTCTAATTAGCACCTATTATGCTCTAGTTAGCACTCTCCTAATGATGAGATGGAAGCCTTCCCTGATGGCTCCCTTGACGACTCTCCCGATGACGTGAATGACTCATTACCATGAACAAAAGACTGAAACTGCTTTGACCTGAGTACCCCATTGTAAACAGGGGACAAAGCGTGTCTGAGACCCGCCCCCTGGTTAAGGCTGGGTTTCAACTGTTTTACAAAGAATGCTTCCTTGACACCTCTCTCAAACCATTTCTTCTCTCTGGCTAAGATTTTAACTTCCTTGTCCTCAAACGTGTGGTTAGTGTCTTTCAGGTGGAGATGAACTGGACTGGACTGGACTGGACTCGCGTCAAGCAACCCAGTCCAGTCGAAGATTCAAGCTTCTCTACTACAAAAGTGGCAATATACAAAATAAAACGTGGTTTAAACATCAAATGGATGGAGATTAAAGGCCAAGAAATGCAAGGTCATACACAGCTATATTTAAATAACTTGCAAATATAGACACAGTATACAGCTAGCACTGCACTCAAGTAAGTTCTGTCAAGGATAAAAAAAATCTTAGTTAACGTGTGCGTATTTACAGTGGCATTACTTACACAGTTAGTCTGTTTCTTTAAAGTATATTTCACTGTCACAGATCCGGAACAGTTTCTGGATTTGCACAAAAGTAAATTTAGTCTCCATAGAAGCAGAAGTCCTACAGTCCTACATCGGCCCTGAGGTTCATTGTTTCCTGTGCTTATCCCTGTATTTCAACGCATCAAGCGGATGAGAGTCTATAACTTCCCTTGGACAGGATACCAGTCAAATTTGGGTTACTTCCCCACATTTACAACTTGGTGGACAACGCTGGTGAAGTGTCTTGTTGAAAGACACAGACAGGGGGCATGACCAGGAATCAAATCCCAGTCTCCATATCGGTCATCCAACTCCTATTCCACTAAACCTCCTGAACTACCTACTCAGCCATGGGATAAACAGTGGCTTGCAAAAGTATTCAACCCATTGGTATTTCACACATTTTAAGTTGTTTATGGCATTTCAAATACAAAAAGTAAATCAGGCTTCTCAATATAAAAATTTCTTAAATGATCGTCCTGAGACTCAAACTGAAAGTAAATCTCTACAACTTGATATAAATTAATTAAAAATATAAAAGGCAAGAAGATGAGTTGCATAAGTAATCAGCTCCTTTGGTACAAAACCTGTAAATAATCAGTTTAATTGCTAGTTTTCTGCAGACAAGAAAGGGGATGGATACATGAACATTTCCAAGTCACTGAATATTTCTGAACTTTAATTAAATCAGTTATGAAGAAATACAAACAGTATGGCAACGCTATGGCAAATCTGTGTGGAATAGACAGTTCTCAAAAACTGAGTGACCGTGCAAGAAGGAGAAGAGTGAGGGAAGCCACCAAGACACCCAGACAACCCAGAAGAAGTTATAGGCTTCTGTGGCTGTGATTGGAGAAATTGTGCATAGTGCATGCTTTGAATTTTGTATCCCCAATTATACAGCTTCATGATGAAGTGGGATAGATGAGGGTTTTATTAAAAAGAAGCCCTGAAAGTTCAGCTACATTTTGCCAGAAGGTATATCTGAGATGCAAGCCTAGATTTAATGCTTTGGTGAAAGAAATCCCTCCTCTATACCACTTCATCATGAAGCTCTATAACTGGGGATACAAAATGCAAAACATGCACTATGCACAATTTCTCCAATCACAGCCACAGAAGCCTACAACCTCTTCTGGGTTGTGTGGGTGTCTTTGTGGCTTCCCTCACTCTTCTCATTCTTGCACAGTCACTCAGTTTTTGAGAACTGCCTACTCCACACAGATTTGCCATAGAGTGCCATACTGTTTGTATTTCTTCATAACTGATGTAATTAAAGTTCAAGAAATATTCAGTGACTTGGAAATGTTCATGTACCATCCCCTGACTCGTCGAAGAAAACTGGCAATTAAACTGATTATTTACAGATTTGCACCAAAGGAGCTGATTACTTATGCAACCCATCTTCTTGCCTTTATATTTTTATTTATTTATATCAAGTTGTAGAGATTTACTTTCAGTTCGAGTCTCAGGACGATCATTTAAGAAGTTTTTATATTGAGAGCCTTATTTACTTTTGTATTTGAAATGCCATAAACAAATTAAAATGCGTGAAATACCAAAGGGTTGAATACTTTTGCAAACCACTGTACTACCTATTTAAGACTAGGTAAAAGAAAGTATCAAAATGCATCCTGAACCCAGATCTGGTTTTGAACCAACAAAATTTAATGGGCTTTTTCTTTTGATACAGTTATCAGGTAAACCATATGTTATGAAGACTGGCTGACAAATGATGATAAATTAATCAAAATATGAAAAAATTCTGAATGTAATTACGTAAAAAAGAAAAATACTGAATCCACCTGAAGGATTCCGATCAGGACCAACATTCCTAAGTTCTTGGGTTTGATCACTGTGGCAACTTTAGACAGACAATAAATATCCAACGACCAGGGCCACATGAAGTCTCAAAGTAATAAAGGATGTTGCACATAAAGCATGCTAAATGAGTGCTTGTGGAGGGTCGGCGTTAAATCTTTAAATGTCTTGTGCCGACAGCGTCAAGCTGCGGAGGGACCGCTGTGACCAAGCCGCTCCCTTCACATCCTGATGTCTGTACAGCTGCGGATTTTGTCTTTCTGGGTCATTTCTGTTTCGCTCATAATCCCGGCGGACTTTGTAGAGACTTGGCCTGTATGACAGGCAGAGGCTACAGCCACGTCTTCTTCTGCTTCACCTCACGCACGCACGGAGCAGCTGACACACAGGGATGTTATTCATAAGTTTCTTGGACAGCGTCAGCCTCAGAAGAGTTTCGCAGTGCCGGTGCCGCTCTCATTCCATGCCGTCTTCTCTCTCTCTCCTCGCTCGGCATCCACTTCTCGTTTTGTGTCCTTTTCTTTTACCTCTTTCTACCCCCTGCCATCCCCGACAATCGAGAAGCATTTCAAAGAGGAACTATTGGGCTGGCATATCCATTTTTGAGACAGCAACTAAAATGGATAAGACACCATTCACACGCGGGCTTTTCAGGACTCCTAAGCCGTCTAAAGAACACAGACAAATGTGTTGAATTCAGCTTGAAAACGGTGTAAATATAGGCCTGTTTAGTGATGCTGTTCTTAGTGGCGGCGGTGCTGCGCCCTCGCTTCACCTCCTCCCGCTACTCTTCCTCCTCCTCCTGTGTTTCTCCTGAGCTTTCTTGGCCTAGAGGAGCAGGAGGTGACAGATGTGCACTCTACCTGCTGATCTCCCCTCTGACCTCCCCTCCTCCAACACTTTCTTGAAGAACAGACTCTCTCTCTCACTCTCTCTATGCCTCCTGCTGCTTTCTGTGCTTCTCTTTGCTTTTGCTTTCCGCCAGATATCTTTAGTTGCACCACCCTCCTTCCTTCTGCTGTCTTCAATCTTCCTCTTGCAGTGTTTTTCTGACACGTAATATTCCACCTTTGAACCTGTCTGTCCTACCACAACAAACGCACGCAGAGAAAGCAACACTGACCATTCTGCCTTATTCCTACTTCACTTTGTTCCTGCCTTTGTACCACCGGTTTAAAATCACAGTGACACACGTGATTATGCACAAACACACACACAAGCCCTCGCAGCTTGCACAGCTGTGCGCACACCCAAAAGAGATGACTCCTTGCCCTGCAGGGCTACAACATGACAGATGTACTTTCCCCTAAGCCTGCGTCTTCCTCTCCCGGCTCCCTCCTCCGCACATGCTTGTGCACGCTCAGTTCCCCGTTAAGAGGCTCAGCAGGTACTGTGGCATCTGTACACTCAACCTGACTCATGGATATTTCATGTTGTGGAGCAGCAGCAGACCGACCTGCACAGTTGTAGGTATGCAGACCAAAGTGGCACAGTTGGAGTAACACTCATGCTGAGATGATCCACAGTGTACAACATATAGCACAACTCGAGCAGAGAAGTCTGCTTCACGCCTCCTGTGCCGGCCGTGTTCGGGGATAGGCAACATAGGCAGTTACTACCTGCCACCGGCTCAAAGATCGAGGCCAAGGAGGAGGAAGAGATTCACTTCCACCAAGTTGGTTGTTTTCACCCGAGTCTATCTGTTTCTTTGATAGTGGGATTACGCTAAAAGTAAAAGCAGTTGTTTAGGCTATACAAATTCACTGATATATCTTAAATCAGTTTTAAAGTAAACAATATGAATCTATCAGCTTTCAGACCCCTGAATCGATTTAAGTGCACTCTGATCCAGCCAATGACCTGATTTTAACATCATGTGTTGGTTGGATGAAGCTGTTATGCTGCTACTTCCACATCATATTCAGAAGGTAAGCGTGAGACCTTCATGCCCTCATGTTCTCTCTCGCTCTCTCTTACACACACACAAACTATCAGTGCATTCGGTACACCTTGCTAGTGCCAAGTTGGACCATCTTTTGCCTTCAGAACTGCCTTAATTCTTCATTGCATAGATTCAACAAGGTGTTGGAAACATTCCTCAGAGATGTTGGTTCATACTGATATCATGGCATCACACAGTCACCCATCCAACCGGTCTGCCCATCCTCCTCTGACCTCTGACATCAACAAGACATTTTCGTTCACAAAACTGCTGCAACTGCTGCTCAGTGGATAGCTTCTTTTTCCCAAAACATTCTCTGTGAAAATCCAAGTAGATCATCAGTTTCTGAAATACTTGGACAAGTCTGTCCGGCACCAACAACCACAGTATGTTTAAAATCACTTAAATCCCCTTTCTTCTCCGTTCTGATGCTGTTGAACTTCTACAAGTTGTCTTCACCACATCTAGATGCCAAAATACGAGGTCTGTTAGAAAAGTATTGGACCTTTTATTTTTTCAAAAACCATATGGATTTGAATCACGTGTGATTGCATCAGCCAAGCTTGACCTTCGTGCGCATGCGTGATTTTTTTCACGCCTGTCGGTTGCGTCATTCGCCTGTGAGCAGGCTTTGAGTGAGGTGTGGTCCACCCCTCTCGTCGTTTTTTTATTGCGAATAAATGTCTGAACGATTTGGAGCTTTGCTGCATCAATTTTTTTCCAGAAACTGTGAGAGACCTCCAGGTGGACACCGTTTGGAAAATCAATATGGCTTTCAGGGACGATTTTATGGGGATTATACAGATTAAGGAGTGTTACTGCCGCTTTAAGGACGGCCCACAACTGCTGAGAGTGCGGCGCGCTCCCAGCCCCCATCGACAGGCTGACACCCCGCTGGAACAACCAGATAATTTACAACGTGAAAGCTTTGTTGATCCGGGACCTCGTCTGACTTTCCACAAAAAGGCAGAAGATGTGACATCAGCACTTTAACCGGCACATTCCTCCATTACAGGAGTTTTTTTATGGAAAAAGAAGCGGAGGGACGCCGCCACCGAGCCGTTCATTACGCAGGACAAACCACCTCAGTGTTGGTCTCACAGGACGGCTTAAAGGTGGATTTCAGACAGCTGTCGGTTGTTTTTCAGTCGTGTGATTATCCAATTGCATGAGCTGGACCTGCCCCAACATGCGACGCGTGGTGGAGCCGCTCCTCTTTCCATAAAAAAATCTCCTGTAACATGGAAGTGTGCCGTTCATCTTCTAAACTGGATGCTGTCTTGATCCGGTAATGTCATCTGACTAGCACAGGAATTGTGAAAAGAGTGGACATCAGCATTTTTTCGGCACATTGAGACAGACGTGCGGAGGAATTCTGCGCGTCGCGGTGGAGCTGCATGGCGCAAAGCAATGCCATGATGAAGCCTTCCAGGACATGTTGGGGCAGGTCCAGCCCATGCACAATCACAATCGGATAATCACACGACTGAAAAGCAACCGACAGCCGTCTGAAATCCACCTTTAAGCCGTCCTGTGAGACCCAACAAACGAGGTGGTTTTGTCCCGCATAATGAACGGCACGGTGGCGCGTCCCTCCGCTTCTTTTTCCATGAAAAAACTCCTGTAACGGTGGAATGTGCCGATAAAGTACTGATGTCCACATCTTCTGCCTTTTTGTGAAAGTCAGACGAGGTCTCGGATCAACAAAGCTTTCACGTTGTAAATGATCTGGTTGTTCCAGTGGGGTGTCAGCCTGTCGATGGGGGCTGGGAGCGCACCGCGCTCTCAGCAGTTGTGGGCCGTCCTTAAAGCGGCAGTAACACTCCTTAATCTGTATAATCCCCATAAAATCGTCCCTGAAAGCCATATTAATTTTCCGAACGGTGTCCACCTGGAGGTCTCTCACAGTTTCTGGAAAAAAATTGATGCAGCAAAGCTCCAAATCGTTCAGACATTTATTCGCAATAAAAAACGACGAGAGGGGTGGACCAGTGCTCACACAAAGCCTGCTCACAGGCGAATGACGCAACCGACAGGCGTGAAAAAACTCACGCATGCGCACGAAGGTGCAAGCTTGGCTGATGCAATCACACGTGATTCAAATCCATATGGTTTTTGAAAAAAATAAAAAGGTCCCATACTTTTCTAACAGACCTCGTACATTGAGTTGCTGCCATGCGATTGGCTGATTATCTATCCGTGTTACCAAGCAATTGAACAGCGGTACCTAATAAAGTGGCACACAGACATATACAAAACCAAGACAATGAATAACTGTGGCAGATTCTGGTTCTCCAGTGTTCTTAAGCCTCTACCAGTCATCAGGGGTTATTCGTTAAGCTAACATTTTAACGGCTGTGTTAATTGGATGTCTTAAATTACAGTGGAAGACTAGCTTACTAATTTTAGTTAATTAGCTTCTAAACATTTGCCTCTGCAGACAAAGTGAGATGAACTTGTAATAACTTTACTGTCAAGGCACCGATGGGAAATTATTTCTTTACCCCAAGGAAGAGCCATTCATCAAACGCTAATTTAACCATCTCACAATTAAACATATTAAGAAAGAAGAATGTTGACTTTATGCCCATAGTGACAAGTGCTGCTCCTAAAGGTACTGAAATAATACTTTTTTCCCACATGTCCGTGTGTGTGTGTGTGTGTGTGTGTGTCTGTACAGGATGCAGGAGTCTGCCAGGGAGAGATTCTGATGACAGACAGGACTTGGACTGACAGGTTTAGCGTGATTTTTAAAAGAAAAATCATACAACAGTAAATAGAAATTAAAACTTGTCTCATCCATGTCACACCTCTCACTCCCCCTCCTCTTCTGCAAGACCCCAGGAAAGAGAGAAGCCAAGAGAATGACAAGTCTTCTGTCTGCCACTTCACATTAAATGGGAGCAGACATGGCCAGTCAAACCCAGATTGCCCCAGAGAGAGAGATTGCTGCAGCGTTCAGGAGACTTTTTATTAAATATAGCCACACTGCTCTAAAGCTATCTGGCGGCACTTAAAATAGACCCTGCACTCGCTACTGCAGTGCTCTCACTGGAAGTGGCATATTAAAACAAAAAGTGTAGACCACAAAGTACTGCTGATATTTAAATACTGCAGCTCTGTAGCACAGAGACACTGTGTGTGGGCAGTTTGGAACAAAATGTGAAACATGACTGGGTTTGATCATGATGCATGATGATAACACAGTCAATTCTGTGGTGTTACAGCAATGAGTGCATATGGTCCCATTTCAAACAGTGTTAAATCAGTTCTCCTGGGCGGTGCAGTCTCGTTTGAGGGCGGGCGCTAAAGGGGTGAAATATGATGCATATGATGTAATTTGCTCTACTTCCGGGGACAGAAACACAGCACTTACTCTGAGTTTTTGGGCAAATTACATGCAAACAAAAGAGAATGCAAAGAAAAGTGACAATTCGCCCTATTGAGGATTCAAATCCTGCAAAACTTCTTAGAGGTCGCCACTCTGCAAGATGTTAGTAACATTGAGAATGCATTGAGATGCTCTGATAAGGCTGCACTTTAACCACTGCACACGGGCAAACAGCAGATACTGTTTGTATATTGTGCCTAAGAACTCTCTAGGTATTTTAACACTATCACACTCAACTGAATATTATTCTGATGGGACAATACACACTTGCCACAGAAAGGAATAATATACACAATTCCTTTTGAAGTGATTTGAAACATCTTCATGCACATATGATTTTTATTGTGTTAATTAACACTGCAGGGAGTACATACTGCCCCATTCAAAATCATTTTCATGAACGGTCATGGTGTGAAATCAAGTTGATCAACAATATAATTTACAAATGAGGGAAATAATATTCAGTTAAATAAATAATATAGTTATTTGAGGACAAAGAGAGAGCTGATTTCACACCATGGTAGTTCATTTAATAATTGTTTTGAATCATGCAGCATGCACTCACTGCAGTTGTTAAATTAAAACCATCGAATTTTACTGTGCAAGAAAGACACTCAAGATCCTTCCTAAGAATTGTATATCAATTTTCTTCAAACATGATCTTATACAAGATACAACTAGATAACGCATACTTAGTGATAGTTCATTAGTTGTCAACCCTGTCCTTTTGGTTGTGTTTGCATGTTATTGCCAAAAGAAATACTAAATTTCCCCGGCTGTTTGGAAGTCGTCGAAGTGGATAGCAGTGGGATTTGGCACAAGGTTTGCTGTCGATGCCTAGCCTGATGCAACCAGTTTTAAATGAAAAACATGGTCCTGGTGTTTCCCAAACCATCTCATAGCCAGCTCAGGACCTACTCAACCTTGTGAGGTCTGATGGAATCATGTGTGCACAGGGCTGCCACACGCAGTCATTTCTAATCACTGTAAGTACATGCAATTAAATTAACTATTTTTGATGCATGCAACATATGCATCTGTTTGATTTCCATGATAGCTCTTCAAAATATATTCTCGCTTTTTTTGAGTTACTTTTGAGGTCTTTCTTTTGACAGCACATAAGCACCAAAGGTATTTCAGCATCAGAATCAAACCAAACACTGTTGACCAACCTAACATACGAGTGCACAGGTATTTCTCAGTATTACAAAAATCTTTTCTCAAGCTTTCAAAAATCACCTCAGAATACAGGGAATCAGAAAAAAATATGTTTTACATGTTATTGTTCTCCAGTATTGATTTTAGATGCACCATGAAAAATTCATGTCCCAGTGAAAAAGAATTTATTCAATCATACAAACCAAGAAGATAAATAATTCACCATATTTTTTTTATTTTATTTTATTTTATTTCAGTAAAATGTTGCAATTCTTTTGTCCTGGAAAAACATCCATACAACAGAAGACAACAGTTGAAATATTTAAATGTGCAATTTTAATGTTGAATGTAGAAGATGATGGGCCACAAAGGATGAGTGAATGCAAATAGAACACAGAAAAAAGCATTCTGAACACTCTTATTTATTCCCAGCTGTGCCCTTGCTCTGAATTCAAGATGCCAACATTCAATATACAGTTCACAGGTTCACTAATATTTCTTATATAAATACAGCTGAGAGAGAAAATGTGACAAATACTCTGGTCCCTGCAAATAAACATAACAAGAATGGGAAATGCAGTGCATCTGCAAAGTATTAACAGCGCTTCACAATATTTATCCTGAGATATGATGGCTGATAGATGCAATTCAGTATTCTCTCAATTCTGTATGCGTAAAATAAATAAATAAAATGTCGTGGGCATAAATCGTCTCTCTACACTCTGTACTGACAGGAACAGCGGCACACGTTGCGCAGTGTGGGATCTAAGTGTCTCTTTTCCAAACTAGCCGACAAAGACTAACAGATTAGCTCACAGACTGAAGGCAGTGATGTAGCTCCTCATTATTGATGCATATGTGATATGCCATTCGATGCATAGCGAGTGTGTTTGGAGCGGCATTTCGATATGGTCGTCTGTCTTTGAGCATCACTTTGGTCGAGCCATATGTCAGCTGAGAGAAAGAAAAGCAGGCAATAACAAGTGCAATACAAGTCACCTCTTCAGTCACGGGATTGATGACTGTAGCATCACTTTGTGTGGAGGTGGGAGATAAGTGTGTGTTTGGGGGGGTGGTTTGTGGTGGGGGGTAACTGAACCATGTGACAGAGATACTGGGTAAAAGTCATAGTGCTAACATAGATTTGACACAAACAGCAATAAGCAAATGTATAGGTACCTCTGGAATTTTTAGCCAAGGCCATAAGGTATTGTGAAGGCTTTGCATCCATCCAGCTGTGCTCAGCATAAATCCAATCCTATTAATGCAAGGGTCTTTACATTTTCAAGGAACATTCTTGGGACACAGACCTTGTAGAAGTTCAAATATGGCTAACCTTGACCTATTTTAAGAGGTTAAAAAGTCACATTCTGTTTCAATCTGTTCCATTTTGTTTTGAGGCAGGCGTGACAGCCAATCAGAGTAGAGCTGCACTGTGATGTCAGTGGCTGGTCTCTCCAAAATGGCTTTGTTTTGTGTTTATATATACATGTTTCTCATATATTACGAGCAAAGCACTGCGCAGTGGCGCAAAGCTCGCTCATGGTACAGGGAGTCCCAAACAGGAAGTGCCAAATTTTGAGTCCACTGAGAAAGAGGAAAAATCAAACATTTCCTGGATTGACAGATGAGATTTCATGGAATCTCATGGAAACTCAGTGGCAAGTTCACAATGAAACAAGAAGTGCCAAATTTTGAGTCCACGGTAAAACAGGGAATGTTGAAAACTTCCTGGCATGAGTGTAGCTAGAGTGGAAGCCAGGGTTGGACTGGACTTCCCTGAAATCTGATTGGACTCAGATAAATGACATGTCACGGCACCGCACGTCTGGTTGAAAAGAGCTGCATTTTGAAATCAGTGAGTCATATTGACTGCTAGCTTTCTCCTGTCCAGTAGTTAGTGCTGTGTACCACAAAAAGATCTAATCCATCTTAGTAGAAGAAGAAAATGCTTGCCTCAGATTTGAACCAAACACGTCACTTGAACCATGGACTAATAATGACACCAAAGCTATATTGGTGAGTAAACGACCGTAATTTATGCCAGAAATTAGGTCAAGGTTGTTAAAAGTGGCATTTCTCCTTTAATTTGGGTTGCCTTATATATGTGTGTTTTTCCAGTGATTTTTAAAACGAGCAGGCAGCTGTTGATCAAATAACCTCTTAATTTTGCTGTCTGAGTGACACACCTGCAGTGACACAACTTAAGATAAATCAATCTAAAGTTATCTTCCTTAAACTCAAACTGAAAGCAAACCTCTACAACTTCATATAAATTAATTAAAAATATAAAATACAGCTTCCTGATGAAGTGGTGTAGAGGAGGATTGTCTTAAAAAGAAGACCCAATAGTTCAACTACAATTTGCCATAACGTATATCTGAGATGAAAGCCTACCTTTGATGTTTTGGTGAAAGAAGCTTTTGTATTTCTTCATAATTGATGTCCAAGACATATTCAGTGACTTGGAAATGTTCATGTTTCCATCCCCTGATAGTGCAGCAGATAAGAGAACATTTAGAGCGGAATCCTGCAAATGGTGATAAAAGCATCAAATTCGACAGAAATAGTCCTCAGACAATCCTCTTTTGAAAAAAACAATTGGCCACTTGAATTTTCAGTTGGCGTTCAGGTAGAGGTCAATTCAAGAATTACACAGGAGTCAAAATTAAAAAATGCTCCAATCATAATAAAACCTATGCCACATTATTTGCCTGATCATAAAGATTCCAAAAAGTTATGGTTTGGACAGTCTGTAACTGAATTCTATGGAGTTACGAGATAAAAACAGCAAGAAGGGTGACAAAGGTCAGTGTCGGTTTGTACAGGGGTCAAAAGTTAAAGTTGCTCCAATTTGGGTAAAAACACGGTTTTAAAAAGGAATAGTTTGGACCATGTATCATCATTACTTATCACGTTACAGGTAACATATGTCACATATCATAGAATCCAATAGACGTACACCTTGTTTGACCTTTACTATGGAGACCAAGCATTCAACACTGTCAAAACTATTCCATTTATTAATCCTATTAGCTCAACCAACCCTGAAGAATTTGCTCAAAAAAAGAGTCTGAAGGACCTCAATGACATGGTGAGATGCTGAAGAGCTTTGCTCGTTCATGTCTACAACATATACATATTATGTAAAAGCTAGTGAGAAATAAACACTTCTAAAAGTAAAAATGCTGTTTATGGAACCTAATAACACCTCTAGGGATGGGTATTGATAAGATTTTATCGATATCGATGCCATTATCGATTCCGCTTATCGATCCGATTCCTTATCAATTCCCTTATCGATACCTCTTGTGAATTTTCTGTGTACTAAAAGTAGGCTTTACAGGTTTTCTATGTCAACAACATTTTAAATTGGTCACTGGATCCTTGATGTCTGGACATAAATAAAAACTAATAAAATCTGTAGTTTTTGTCAAAAGCATTTCCTTTCAGACATTTTGGCATGAATGTCTCTCCGTACCTCTGAGCTGAGCCCAGTCAGCTGCTGCACGTCAGCGCAGTACGTCTGGTATTGGGAGGAAAAAATGTTTTTGATTGATTGCAGTTTGTTTGTATTATAACATTTGGAAAGAGGTGTCAATTGATTTAAACTGCGTTTTGCTTTGAAGTTATTAATTCCGACTGGACTCTATCGTTCTAACTTGACTCGGCAGAGAGCCGCGCAGCGTTTGGAGCTGTGTGAACAGAATGGAGGATGATTCTTGTTTCTTTCTTGCAACAAGACAGGAGTCCCAGTTAGTGACTGTAATCCGCACAAAGTGACTCACAATTGACATATTCAAGGATGAAAGTGGTGAAAAACAAAAAAAGCTGTAACCCAAAATTACCCCCAACACCACCCGCATGAAAATGTTTGAATTCTAGAAGCTCTGAAATGCAATCTGGAACTATTCCAGACAATAAACTGCAGTGAGTGCAGCATCCAATTTGGTGAGAAATAACCCCAACTTTCCTTATTCAAATTCATTCCGGTAGTATTCTGTTCTTACTAGGATGCAGCAGTTTTCTAGTTTGGCAGATCGTTCTGGAGGAAATCACTTAAGAAATTAACACATTGAAAATATAGTTTGACCAAAACAAATCGTCATTAAACTTAAATATGAAGTGGAGGTGTAAGAGTCACTAGGTGTTCACAGGAAACACTTATTTATTTCTATGTGTATTTATTTATTTTCATTGTTAGTTGGTTTTATCTTTTCTGTTGAGTTTTGTTTCATCAGGTTCTTTTTGTCTGCTTCTCTAAAATTGTATTGTAGCATTATTAGTTATTATGAGTTATTATTACTATTATTGTTGTTGTTATTATTAATATATGAATAAAACAAAAAAAATACTTTTACGACAACGAACGTTGAGCCATTAATTATTATACAGAAAACATGCACACAAACATGCGAACAGCTTAATGCTAACTTTAACACTGAAAATGCCAAAGATATGCTAACGCGTTAGCATCAGTCCCGTTTTTAAGTTATAAAATACATTGTTTCTGTGAAGGCTCTCAGTTGTCCAGGTGGTTTCCATAGTAGAGAAGCTTGAATCTTCGACTGGACTGGGTTGCTTGACGTGAGGACGTTTCGCTTCAAATCACAGAAGCTTCCTCAGCTAAAATTCTTGCTCTGGTAGTCTGACTTCTGTCTTGACTCTTGTAGAGAAGAATAAACCAGAAGCCAACAAAGCTGTAGTTTTTAACCTAACCAGACCCCTCCTACCGAGAGGCCGACTGCTATAGGCTAGTGACTAAACAATAGCTCTAATTAGCACCTATTATGCTCTAGTTAGCACTCTCCTAATGATGGGATGGAAGCCTCCCCTGATGGCTCCCTTGACGACTCTCCTGATGATGTGAATGACTCATTACCATGAACAAAAGACTGAAACTGCTTTGACCTGAGTACCCCATTGTAAACAGGGGACAAAGCGTGTCTGAGACCCGCCCTCCGGTTAAGGCTGGGTTTCAACTGTTTTACAAAGAATGCTTCCTTGACACCTCTCTCAAACCATTTCTTCTCTCTGGCTAAGATTTTAACTTCCTTGTCCTCAAACGTGTGGTTAGTGTCTTTCAGGTGGAGATGAACTGCAGACTGAGGTCCACTGGTGACCTCTCTGCGGTGCTGGTATAGCCTCTTGTTTAAAGGTTGCTTAGTCTCACCTATGTAGTGTTCATTACAGTTTTCCTGACATCTGATCTAATACACTACATTGCTCTGTTTGTAACTAGGGATCCTGTCCTTAGGGTGAACTAATTTCTGTATCAAGGTGTTAACTGGTTTAAAGTAAACTGGGATTTTGTGCTGTCTGAAGATCCTCTGTAGTTTTTTCCCCTACTCCTGCTAAATAAGGGAGAGACACTCCTCTTCTTCTTGTCTCCGTCTCCTGTCTATCTGGTTTCTTTGTTTTCTGGGACTTCTGCACTTTGTCCAGGGACCATCGTGGGTACCCACATACTGTGAGGGCTTTCCGTACAAGTTGTTGTTCTTTAGCCCTTCCCTCTGCAGTTGTAGGCACCTGTAGGGCTCTGTGTTGAAGAGTCCTGATCACCCCGAGCTTGTGTTCAAGGGGGTGGTTTGAGCCAAAGAGCAGATATTGGTCAGTGTGAGTGGGTTTTCTGTAAACCTCTGTCTGGAGCTGCCTGTTCTCTCCAATCGTAACATCACAGTCCAAGAAGGCTAAATGGTTGTTTCTGGCATCCTCACGTGTGAACTTGATATTGGAATCCACCGAATTGATGTGTTCTGTAAAGTCCTCGACCTCCTGTTGCTTGATTTTAACCCATGTGTCATCGACATATCTGAACCAGTGACTGGGAGAGATGCCTGTGAACGACGTCAAGGCTGTCTTCTCCACCTTGGGTGAAGATCAAGGTCATTAAGGTCACATGTCAGATTGCTGAAGTCCTTCCTGTCTTCATGTCTCCAGATACTACTACCTAGTGGTTGTAAAGGTGTTGGAAGATTTTTGGCCTATTTCTTTTTAAGGTGTGCTCAATTGAAAAAAGATGTTTGGATTCATAAACAAAAATTATTGAATTATTTGAAGGTGTCTTATTGTTACCCAGCTAACCAAATAAAGTTCCTAAAACATTATAAGAACATTTGTTAAATGTTATCAGAATGTTTCAGAGGGATGGTGTTTTTTTTTTTTTGGTTTCCAGAGCGTTTGATAGTAACGTTTAGAGAATGTTAGGCCTAACATTCTGGGAACATTTTTAAGAACAGTTTCTTTTTGGTTTCCATAACATTCTGGTAACGTTGCCTAAAGTTATATTCTCATCAATGAAAGACATTTGGAGTAAGAATGATGGTGAGACTAGAATTAATATATTTGTCAAACGTCCCTCAACTATAAACATGATTTTTCAATATATAAAAGGAAGTAATAACATTACGAAAATGTTCTAGAAACATTTCTGATAACCATAACCTAAATATAACCAATATATAATGTTACCAAAATGTTATGTGTTTGCTGGGTACTGTCTCTAACCAGTTCAATGTAAAAAAAAAAAAACGGAGTCAGATGATTAATAAGTCTGAAACTTATAATTAGTTGCAGGCTTACGCCAGCTCATGGCAACCATCCACATTTCTTGGAATATTCTCAGATTCAGACTCATCAGTGGCTCAGCTTTTAAAAACATATACAGCTTAAATGCTCATTTTATGAAAACATTGGCTTTCCATCTGTTGTTGGAGTGCGTCCAGAAAGCCTTTCATATTGGCATAACAAATTGTCACTATGGCTCTTCTGATTCCAGTGCGGACAGCCGGAAATATTTGATGTCAAAGAAGAAACATATGTCAATTGTGATAGCAACGCAATTTGTACAACCAGGTTTCAGTATTTCGGCATCATAATCCCGGCATTAAAACGCTTGAAAATCCACGGCGACAGCAGGCGTGACGCTGAAACCCTTTGAAATTTTTAGGTAAGCCACAATGAGCTACAGTTTTTTCACATGGGGAACATAATGGATGACTCGTTGGCTAAATGCTGATGCACGGAAAAAAGTAATAAGATACACACAGGAAAATGGTGCAATCTGTTAATCAGACACATAAATGCACACACAGATGCTGCAGAGCTGTCCATTTTTATTTTCTCTCCAGGACCGGTTCACTCTCTTTTCCTCTTTACTTTTCTAACCTCCTCCTACTACTAAAATCCCCTCTGTCGGCTCATCTCTTTTCCCATCTTTCAACTCGTCTTCTAAATCCCTCATACCCTTTCTGTCACCTCGGCTCATCTCCTTCCTCTGTTGCTGCACTGCTGTGAATTTGCATTTAAACACTGCGCCTATTCACCGGGTTATAAAAACACCACTGCTCCCCCTGATCCACTTTGAGCACAACAGCAAACATCCACCCAAAACAGGAATTAAAAAAAAAAAACTGATACTACGACGTGCACCGAGCGCCCGCGCCAAGTTTGTCTTTGATTAAATGTGTAAACAGTGAAAGTGAAACAATAACGGAGCGGAAGTGGCGGCGACAGATATCATACGTGTAGCAATTTGCTCAGCCTACTTAGTAAACATTGATGCGTGTCTAAAAGAGATCGGGTTTTGTCGAGGTGTCAGCACAACACGCCCGACATGTTAGTCAAAGCAAACAGCGGCCCTGAGCGAACCCGCGCACACACGTGCGTAGCTGGTGTTTCAGTGTGTACGTTCATGTGTGTGTGCGCGAGTGCCTACAGGACATGTTGCCAGTCAGCATTTAGGATGATGAGCAGATTCATTGAATTATTGATCTCTGATCATACATGAAGTACTGAGTCGACAGAGCTGGTGTGTGTGTGTGTGTGTGTGTTGCTCTATTTAACCATGTAAGTCTAAATGACTAGCAGGTCGCGGGTAGTCAATGGCGTCAGATGAGATCTGGTCTGCGTTAGTGTCGCCCGTGCAGAGCGACTGAGGCTGAGTGCTTCATTAGACTGTTCATCAGCAAAACTGTCAAATTTGATTGCTCAGTACGACTTTACCAGTGGAGAAAAATGTAAAAAGCAAACCTTAGTCTTCATTATGGCAGGCACTTAACGAGTGCAGCAAATTAATTTGGGGCGTGTCCGAGCTCTATTTACTAACGACAGAGGGTTTAAAGTGAGTGCAGATGTATTAATGTATGCATTGCAAAAAAAAAAAAGAGGGTGTCTAAAAACAAGATAAAAATGCTAAATCTGGGGGAAATTATCTTGACAAGATGTCTTGAATTAAGATGGTTAAATGTAGAAATAAGCAAGACTTTTTTTTTTTATCTAGGTAAGATAAAACAAAAACTTTAGATTTAGAAATGTTAGATAATTACTTTTCCCCTCTAGTTTTCCCCTCCGTGACAACTGTAGGTTTTTTTTTTTGTTTGTTTTGTTTTTTTTTAGATTAAGACATTTTACAAAGCTAGGTATATTTGGGGGCTGGGCCACTTTGAGTGACAGCAGCTGAGCCCAGCCTTTCGATGGTGAACTGTCCTAACGGATTGTCCAAGACATCCCTGCTGCAATATTCATGCTGAATGAAACTCTCATGTAGCACTGGAGCTCATGGTAGTGCTCACAGCACTGTTGAGTCACTTGGGTTTTCAAAAGTCTGTGCCCGTTGGGTACCAAGGCAACTCACAGCTGAGCACAAGAGTGAAAGGGTTAACTGCTGCACTGAGCTCCTTGAATTCAGTCAAAGAGACAACACATTCTTTAGAAGGCTTATTACAGGTGATGAAACTTGGATTCATCACTATGAACCTGAATCAAAAAGGCACTCGATGGAATGGCATCACCCGACATCTCCAAAACCGAAAATGTTCAAGGCACAAAAGTCAGCCAGAAAAAATCATGGTGAGTGTCTTTTGGGATACTCGAGGAGTGATTCTTATTGATTTCTTGCCAAGAGGAGAAACAATTAACTCTGAAGCATATATTGAGACCCTAAAAAGACTAAAAGCAAGAATTTGATGAGTAAGACCTGACTTGAACATGAATAAAGTTCTTCTTCAACACAACAATGCCAGACCTCACACGAGCATCAGGATAAAGGAGGAAATCACATCATTTGGGTGGACAACTCTGCCCCATCCTCCATACTCACTCAATTTGGCACCATCAGACTACCACCTCTTTGGTCCCATGAAAGAAGCATTGAGAGGCCACCATTATGCAAATGATAAGGAAGTGAAAACTGCTGTCAAGAAATGGCTTCGTGAGCAGCCAGCAGAGTTTTACAAAGCTGGGGTACATGCCCTCATTCGAAGGTGGAATGTTGCTATTAAAAGAGGTGGTGACTATGTTGAGAAGTAGGGATGTGATCCTCTGATGTACAGCTTCATTTTTATGTATAAGACATTCTGTTTATTGCTTTTTGACTGACCTTCATAATTTAATGTTGTATACTAACCAGAGGTGGGATGAAGTCACCAGCAAGTCACTCTCAAGTCATGAATCGGCAAGTCACAAGTCTCAATTCAAGTCCCAAGTCAAGTCTGAAGTCATAATGACCACCAATTGTTTGAGACCTGTGACTTGAGACTTGCTGATTCATGACTTGAGAATGACTAGACAGTGACTTCGTCCCACCTCTGATACTAACAGTGTTAGCACTTTTAACAGCAACTGGTAGCCTGACCCATTTAATGCATGGTTACTGAGAAAATAAGCGGCTCATAACTTTTAATGTCCACACCAAAGCAAACTGTTAGGAGAACCACAGCGTAGTCTGCAAAAATATGACTTAATAACCAGTGAAACAGAAGTTAGCCTGTTAGCTTAGCTGGTTTTGCATATAACAGCGAGGGCGTATTCAGGCTTCTTTCGTCATGCACAGAGCCACCTACGCCCCGCCTCT
This sequence comes from Thalassophryne amazonica, assembly GCF_902500255.1. Lineage (NCBI taxonomy): Eukaryota > Metazoa > Chordata > Actinopteri > Batrachoidiformes > Batrachoididae > Thalassophryne > Thalassophryne amazonica. Next base: position 70,333,686 of record NC_047117.1, on the reverse strand, counting down.
TTATGCATTAATGAGTTCCTTGCGACACAGGCAGAATCAGCCCTGCCTCCGCTACCAACATGGTGATGCCCAGACACATGCTTCATATCTATTGTTTCGGGTTTCTATTTAAAAAAAAAAAAACTTATGGGTGATGTCCTGCAGGGTTTTCCAAGTGTGTATATGCAAGTGCTGGTCATATAATTAGAATATCATGAAAAAATTGATTTATTTCAGAAAATTCCATTCAAAAAATGAAACCTGTATAACATATACATTCATTAAACAAAGACTGATATATGTCCAACCTGGTCTCATGGCAAGTCGTGATTCAGCAGCACAAAATATACATTAATCTATTGGTTGGTGACGTGAAGAAAAGCGCCTCATTTTTGTCACAGCAGCACAAATTCATTCTAATTCATTCTGTGATGGCTGCATGAAATTAAAAGTGATGCGGGGGTCGAGGTGGTTATGGTTAGGGTTGGGGGTAGGAGTAGGGTTAGTAATATTGACTTTAAAAAAAGTCATAAAAATTTGACTCATTTCGTGACAGGAGCAGGAAAAAAGTGAGACTTTGCTGTATATTTCGATTGTTTATTTCTTTTAATTTTGATGAGAACTAATGAAAACCTCAAACTCAGTATCTCAGAAAATTAGAATATTGTGAAAAGGCTGAATATTGAAGACACCTGGTGTCACACTCTAATCAGCTAATTAACTCAAAATCCCTGCAAAGGCCTTTAACTGGTCTCTCAGTCTAGTTCTGTAGGCTACACAATCATGGGGAAGACTGCTGACTTGACATCTTGTCTGGGTTAAAGACAAAAAGGGCTGGACTGCTGCTGAGTGGTCCAAAGTTATGTTCTCTGATGAAACTAAATTTTGCATTTCCTTTGGAAATGAATGTCCCAGAGTCACAGAATCCATGTTTCTTGAGGTTCAGTGTAAAGTTTCCACACTCAGTGATGGTTTGGGGTGCCATGTCATCTGCTGGTGTTGGTCCACTGTGTTTTCTGAGGTTCAAGGTCAATGCAGCCGTCTACCAGGAAGTTGCAGAGCACTTCATGCTTCCTGCTGCTGACCAACTTTATGGAGATGCAGATTTCATTTTTCAACAGGACTTGGCACCTGTACACAGTGCCAAAGCTACCAGTACCTGGTTTAAGGACCATGGTATACCTGTTCTTAATTGGCCAGCAAACTCGCCTGACTTTAACCCCATAGAAAATCTATGGGGTATTGTGAAGAGGAAGATGCGTCACGCCAGACCAAACAATGCAGAAGAGGTGAAGGCCACTATCAGAGCAACCTGGGCTCTCAAACCACCTGAGCAGTGCCACAGACTGACTGACTCCATGCCACACCGCATTACTGCAGTAATTCAGGCAAAAGGAGCCCCAACTACGTATTGAGTGCTATACATGCTCATACTTTTCATGTATACCAACATTTCTAAAAATCCTTTTTTTGTATTGGTCTAAAGTAATGTTCTAATTTTCTGAGATACTGAATTTGGGATTTCATTAGTTGTCAGTTAACAAAAATATAAACGCAACACTTTTGGTTTTTCTCCCATTTTGTATGAGATGAACTCAAAGATCTAAAACTTTTTCCACATACACAATATCACCATTTCCCTCAAATATTGTTCACAAACCAGTCTAAATCTGTGATAGTGAGCACTTCTCCTTTGCTGAGATAATCCATCCCACCTCACAGGTGTGCCATACCAAGATGCTGATTAGACACCATGATTAGTGCACAGGTGTGCCTTAGACTGCCCACAATAAAAGGCCACTCTGAAAGGTGCAGTTTTATCACACAGCACAATGCCACAGATGTCGCAAGATTTGAGGGAGCATGCAGTTGGCATGCTGACAGCAGGAATGTCAACCAGAGCTGTTGCTCGTGTATTGAACGTTCATGTCTCTACCATAAGCCGTCTCCAAAGTCGTTTCAGAGAATTTGGCAGTACATCCAACCAGCCTCACAACCGCAGACCACGTGTAACCACACCAGCCCAGGACCTCCACATCCAGCATGTTCACCTCCAAGATTGTCTGAGACCAGCCACTCGGACAGCTGCCGAAACAATCGGTTTGCATAACCAAAGAATTTCTGCACAAACTGTCAGAAACCGTCTCAGGGAAGCTCATCTGCATGCTCGGCGTCCTCATCGGTGTCTCGACCTGACTCCAGTTCGTCGTCGTAACCGACTTGAGTGGGCAAATGCTCACATTCCCTAGCATTTGGCACGTTGGAGAGGTGTTCTCTTCACGGATGATGCGAAGGAGATGTGTTGCACTGCATGAGGCAAATGGTGGTCACACCAGATACTGACTGGTATCCCCCCCCCAATAAAACAAAACTGCACCTTTCAGAGTGGCCTTTTATTGTGGGCAGTCTAAGGCACACCTGTGCACTAATCATGGTGTCTAATCAGCATCTTGGTATGGCACACCTGTGAGGTGGGATGGATTATCTCAGCAAAGGAGAAGTGCTCACTATCACAGATTTCAACTGGTTTGTGAACAATATTTGAGGGAAATGGTGATATTGTGTATGTGGAAAAAGTTTTAGATCTTTGAGTTCATCTCATACAAAATGGGAGCAAAACCAAAAGTGTTGCGTTTATATTTTTGTTGAGTATATATATATATACACACACACAGTAGGGCTGTTCATGTTATATAGTGAAAAAATAAAAGTTGTGAGAGACTTTGAGCCACATGTTGTTTTTGTTCCTTTGGGTTTTATAGGTGCAGAGTGACACATTTTCCTCTCCCTCCGCTGACAAGCCAACGTCACCCTAACGGAAGAAGACTCTGATGCCATTATTTTCTTTTACAGGTACATGTGATGGCTTCTAATCGCAAAAAGTGGTGAATGATTGGTCACCCAGAGCAGAACATTACTGAAATTGTTGGATTACTACATTGCTTGTTTGGTGAAAATTGTTGCTTTGTGGGGGACCCCTAAACAATGTCCAATTACAATAAAAATCAGCACACATCTTTGTACTAAAAAGATAACTCAAAAACATTTTGACCAATTTGGACAAAACCTGATGGTATGACTGAGGGTCAGTCAAGGACAAAGTGAGTTTGAGGAAAATCTGTTGAAAGTCCAGGTCACAGGCAAAATGTGGGCTCAATACGTACACCTCGGAGATATTCATCAGGAACTGATTAAAGATACACCTTGTGGTACTGTTAAATACTAATACGAAGTTATACATCAGCTTTCTAATGGTTTAATGACTGTTGACATTCTGTGACCTTAAAAGGTCAAACTCCAAACTGTTTATCTTAAATAGTTTGGAGCTCTTATGGATTAAATATGTTGGAAGGGTTGTGTGTTCATCCAAGATAAAGTGGTTTAATTTTGGACAGAAATAATCAAATGTCAGGGCCACACAAGACCACAGATTATGCTATCACTGAATCACAAAGAATTAATCCGCATGACTCTGTGTCAAACGTGAGCGCATGGGTGTGTCACTTGCTTAATGCCCGTTCTTATGCATAAAACCACTGGAGGACTCTGCATTTATCAGTAAAATGCCTCACATTAACAACATCTTAAATATGCAGCAGTTGGCAAAAATGTTGGCGGTGACTGAACTCTGGTTGCTATGGGAGGATTTGTGGAATCTGTAGCTACGTAGAAGTCATCAAAATATTAACCACCTCTTTTACATCAAGAAGCTATGAACATTTAAAAGGAAACAAGCTGTTTGAAATAATTTATTTTGTACTGAAATTAAAAGTAAAGGCAAAAACAACATAATCTCAAAGTTATAAATACAGTAAAAAAAATAAATAAATAATGAAATAATGAAATGGCACCCCCCAAAAGATTTCACTCTTATATCTTGAGATGAAGAAAACTGTTCAAGAAAAAAGAGAAAAAAATCGAAGTTGTGAAAAAAGTCTTAAATGATTGATACTGGAAAGATCTGTTGCCAGCTTTGAGAATCTGAAATCTTTTCTTGGAAGAAGAAATCTTTTCCAGGTGTGCACAGACGTGATCAGCAGTTCAACACAGAATAACCAAATCTTACATTTATTGCGGTTCTAAAGTATTTCTACAGGGCAGAATCAAACGTAGATGAGTTCATCTTCAGTCAGTGTTTCATAATCACATGAATGTAACCTGTCTAATCCATTTCATGAATGCAAACCTTTAATCAAATATATGAATGACAGTCCATATCTAAGGCTGTATTTTAATAATACAGACATTATGAAGCTTGCAGCCTTCAAAGTATCTCAATGCTGGCAATACATTTTATGTCACTATCGCTTAATCGTTTGAAAAAAATATCTCGTTTTACTACAATAAATAGCAGGTTATTTCTATTTTTTTTTAACAATCAACCTGTTCTTAATGTTTTAACAATCAATTCTTTTTCTTAATGTTTCTATGTTTTCCTTTTATTCCCAGGAAGGTTGCTTTAATTACAACTTGTTTTTATCTCCTTCATCACTTTACTCTCAGTGGTCTAATAAATAAAGAGCAGCATCTTTGTTCTCCCAGACCTCCCTTTCTCAATCCCTTACTATAAGCATTCCTTTTGGTTAAATGCAGTGTATTACAAAATAACACAGTTCAGGGAGGAAAGCAATTAACATCATCATTTTAAAAATGTATTGGTTCAGATAACGTGCTTGTCTTGTACTCGTAAAATAATGGGAAAATACATGATAATTATCACATTCAATCCAATCTCCTCTATTATTTTACATTTAAAACACCAATGTATCATACTAAAAGTATGTTTCCCGTCCTGTCTTGACTTTTCAAATATGAAGATACTTTTTCCCAAAGCCTAGTTTTAATTACAATGATTTCCAAAATCTAGGGAGAAGAAAAAAATTCCAGTTTGTTACTGTAGAAACTGCAAAAAAAAAGAGGCTATCATCTCTTCCATCTCCAAATTAAAATGGAATAAAGAAAAATGGATTCAAGTTTGTTGAGCTCTGATCCACCAGATCAATCCAAAAAGCAAGTTTGTTTGCTTATGCAACATAAAGATATACATGTCTGCCACTTGCTAGACATGTCTAGGACTGTTGCAGCGAGCATTGTCCATACATGCATGATGGAAATATGGACCATGTTTGGTTGAAATTTAACATACCTTGAAATGAGTTTGGTTGTCAATGCATTTCATTTACAAAGTCTAAATCTAGTGATTGACACGGCCAGTGCTGATTGTTTTTATTCCAGAAAGTGAAATTACTGAATTTTCTGGTTTATAAATTGCACGCCAATACAAAAATAAATGAGTCAAAAAAATTAACAAAAATAAATAATGAAAAAAAAAAAAATCTTATTCAAATCATGTTTTCATTGGGCTTGACCTTTGACACAACTACTCCAAAGTATAAATACAATGCATCCAGAAAGTATTCAGTGCACTACACTTTTTCCACATATTTTTTATGTTACAGTCTTATTCCAAAATGAATTAAATAAATTTGTTTCCTCAGAATTGTACAGACAATACTCCACAATGACAATGTGAAAAAAGTTTTGAGGTTTTTGCAAGTCGCATGTACATAAGTATTCACAGCCTTTGCCATGAAGCTCAAAATTGATCTGAGGTGCATCCTGTTTTCACTGATCATCCTTGAGATGTTTCTTCAGCTTCAGTGGAGTCCACGTGGGGTAAATGCAGTTGATTGGACATGATTTGGAAAGGCACACTCCTGTCTGCATCTGGAGAAGGGGACAGAAACATTTCTGCTGCTTTGAAGGTCCCAATGAGCACAGTGGACTCCATCATCTGTAAATGGAAGAAGTTTGGATCCACCAGTACTCTTCCTAGATCCAGTGGTACGTACAGTTCCGTTAATCCGCTAATTATCGAAGCTGACTTTTTTGTTAGCGGGTTAGCTTTCAGCTAACTTCAGAACCCATCAGAAGACCAACTAGCTTCCGATAAATTTAATTCTGATAACTTTTCGACCGCTAATTTTACATAGTTAGCAACGGTGAAAAACATTTATAAACCCTGTTGGCTCCTGTCTCTATGTATTTTGCAGCAGTGAGGCAGCAAAGAGCAGCTGAGCTAAACTCTACCCCAACAGAAGGGGCCTGGCCACCAGGTTGCCACAAAAAACAAACAAACAAAAGTCATTACCCTTTACAGCATATGGTCCAGCCGTGAGGCTGAAGTCCTCAAAAGGAAAGCAGGTTTGATTTACGGTTTGCATTTATAAACCAAATTAATCTGGACAGCTTAATGACATTAATGTCAGTGCTGTCATTTGTACAAAGTGAAAATATAACATGTATCTTTTCATTTTAAAATAATGCACTAATTCTGAAGTTTTGAACATATTAACACACACACAGATGCCAAACTATATTATGGGTAATCTGAGCCTGCGATCCCTGATTGGTTGATTCATTTAACCAACACAAAACTTAACGTGTGTTGGTTTTTACAAATAAATGTGTATTTGTAAAATATGCCTTTTTTTCATTTGATTAAAAAAGGCATTTGCAAAACTGAAAATTCTGTTTGTTAATTAAGTTGTGATTCAGCCAGGCAGCAACAACCATGTGATATAACAGGCATCATTTACACTGCCATCCAGTTGATGGCAGTGTTCTGTGCATTTTGACCCATGTACTGGATGGCATATTACATACTGGCATATTATGTTACTATGCTTTTTTACTTTTTAGTCTTTTACTATGCTTTGTAATCTTTTAATTCATTTTATTTAGTTTTCTGAATTGTTTTGTGTGAAGTGCCTTGAGGCGACTCTGTTGTGATTTGGCACTATATAAAGTGGATTAACTGAATTGAAATTGAGGCTCAATTTACCCATAATGCAGTTTGGCATCTGTGTGTGTTAATATGTTCAAAACTTCAGAATTGTTCAAACATAATGATGCTCATAAGTGTACATGGTACCAGAGCACCCTAGGCTGAAGATCGATGATCAATTTTGTGATCGTATCATCTGATCGAAGTCCACATGTTCTGGACACTTGGGTGAAGAGAGGGGCAGTGTTGGGTATTTTCTCCTCCAAACATTTTTAAAACCTTTAACAAGACAAACAGAGTCAAGAAACACCAGTGAGACAGAAAGTCAAATTTTACGCGCGGAGTGCGGCCAGGCTGTACACCAAGGCTACACTAAAGTCTGGCCTGCTTTTCCGCTCTTTTTATTAAGAGACGCCCTCATCACATAAACAAAAAACTTGTCCTAAGGGTGGGGGTGATGACGCAAGACAAGTTTCTTCCCGTAACATAAACGCATACGTCAATAAGTGCAGCTGTAAGGAAGAACACTTTCTTTTACACAGGTCAGCACATCTCGTTCGTCTGTTGCAGTTATCAGCTGTTCTGCATCTGCCTGAAGTGTCCTGTCCTTCACACTCCTTCACACTAAGCACCACATCACAACAGTCAAAACGTTCTCTTACTCCCAGTCGTTAGAGGCTGCGAAAACAAAGTTATATTATAATAATAAGTACATCCAGCCCTTCATTCCCAGCTCAGATTGACCCCAGAGTGCTAAAACAAAATTGAATTCTCAGGCTTGGTTAAGACAGGTGCAAAACAGCACAACACCGTTCTCATGAGAAAGAAGACAAAGCTAAAACAAGGTTGAATAACACGCACATTCTCAGGGTGAAGTGCAAAACAGCACAACACCGTTCTCATGAGAAAGAAGACAAATGTACAAATGTTTAACAGTGATAACATATATACAAAATCTTTAACAGGCAGAGCTGTCAACTGATCACCATCTGGTGGTGAGCTGGATCAGAGGGTGGTGAGGAGTTTTGACAGACCTCGTAAGCCCAAACAGATAGTGCGAGTGAACAGAGAATGTCTAGAGGACCCCACTGTCCAACAGATCTTCAACTCACACCTCCAGTGGAGCTTACCTAACATCCCTGTGGAGGTTGTGGGCATTGAACCAGAATGTGCAATGTTCAAAGATTCCATTGCTGAAGCTGCAGCGGGAAGCTGTGGCCTGAAGGTCTTAGGTGCCTCAAGGGGCGGCAACCCTCAATCACCATGGTGGACACCGGTGGTTAGGGAAGCTGTCCGACTGAAGGAGGAGTCCTCCCAGGATATGTTGTCTCGGAGGACTCCGTAGGCAGTTGCAATGTACATGTACAGGCATGAAGGGCAGCAGCCTCAGCTGTGGGGGAGGCAAAGCAGCAGGTGTGGGAGATGTTCGAAGCAACCATGGAGAAGGACTTTTGGTCGGATTTCCACCGCTTGATATTATGAATGTAACAAGAGCTGGGTAACATGAATTGGTGCAAGTCTTATGTTTGTTAGCTTCTTGCTATGTTGCATACACATACATTGCTTATACATCAGACAACATTTTTCATTCCACCAAAAATGGCAAACATTAGATCTTAAAGCTTCAGACATGAGATATAAAACAAAAGCTAAAAAAAAATTACAGTTTGTGCAGAATGGTGCCCCCCCCGTCTTTGGGGCGGTCGTTGTCGCAATGACAATGAATTTTCGCCCGGGGGCATCATACAAGCTAGAACTGCCTCTGAAGTACACAGTATAATTACAAATCATTCATTTACCTTTGTTTCATTTAGGTAAGATCAGAACACATCTAGCTTGGTTACACGGAGAGTACCACACCCACACCTGACATATATGACACTAACTGATACAAATAAGTAAAAACGAACCACTTTATGTTGTGTGGGCCGCCAGAAGAGGTACTGCTGGCCCACCACCAGAGGGCGCCCTGCCTGAAGTGCGGGCTTCAGGCACGAGAGGGCGCTGCCGCCACGGACTCAGCCGGGAGTGACAGCTGTTACTCATTACTTCCTGACAGCTGTCACTCATTCTTCATCATCTCACTCCATAAAACCCAGACGTCATCTCCACCTCATCGCCGAGATATCATACTTCATTGGAGGTAATACCCTCAGCCTTTTTGTGGTATTTTGTGAATCTGTTTATTGTGAGTGTTTGCAGGAGTACCGGTCCTTTTTGTGGAGGCTGTGCAAGACGGCACTCTTTTTCGTCTGAGGGATCACTGCAACATATTGAGTGAGAGGTGGAGGTGGCATTCCCACCGCTGTTGTTACTGGGTGTACACACACCCACACTTGACTGTCTTTGTTCTTCGCCAGCAGTACCACATCCGACAGTCGGGGATCAATCAATCAATCAATCAATTTTTTTATATAGCGCCAAATCACAACAAACAGTTGCCCCAAGGCGCTTTATATTGTAAGGCAAGGCCATACAATAATTATGTAAAACCCCAACGGTCAAAACGACCCCCTGTGAGCAAGCACTTGGCTACAGTGGGAAGGAAAAACTCCCTTTTAACAGGAAGAAACCTCCAGCAGAACCAGGCTCAGGGAGGGGCAGTCTTCTGCTGGGACTGGTTGGGGCTGAGGGAGAGAACCAGGAAAAAGACATGCTGTGGAGGGGAGCAGAGATCGATCACTAATGATTAAATGCAGAGTGGTGCATACAGAGCAAAAAGAGAAAGAAACAGTGCATCATGGGAACCCCCCAGCAGTCTACGTCTATAGCAGCATAACTAAGGGATGATTTAGGGTCACCTGATCCAGCCCTAACTATAAGCTTTAGCAAAAAGGAAAGTTTTAAGCCTAATCTTAAAAGTAGAGAGGGTGTCTGTCTCCCTGATCTGAATTGGGAGCTGGTTCCACAGGAGAGGAGCCTGAAAGCTGAAGGCTCTGCCTCCCATTCTACTCTTACAAACCCTAGGAACTACAAGTAAGCCTGCAGTCTGAGAGCGAAGCGCTCTATTGGGGTGATATGGTACTACGAGGTCCCTAAGATAAGATGGGACCTGATTATTCAAAACCTTATAAGTAAGAAGAAGAATTTTAAATTCTATTCTAGAATTAACAGGAAGCCAATGAAGAGAGGCCAATATGGGTGAGATATGCTCTCTCCTTCTAGTCCCCGTCAGTACTCTAGCTTCAGCATTTTGAATTAACTGAAGGCTTTTTAGGGAACTTTTAGGACAACCTGATAAAAATGAATTACAATAGTCCAGCCTAGAGGAAATAAATGCATGAATTAGTTTTTCAGCATCACTCTGAGACAAGACCTTTCTGATTTTAGAGATATTGCGTAAATGCAAAAAAGCAGTCCTACATATTTGTTTAATATGCGCTTTGAATGACATATCCTGATCAAAAATGACTCCAAGATTTCTCACAGTATTACTAGAGGTCAGGGTAATGCCATCCAGAGTAAGGATCTGGTTAGACACCATGTTTCTAAGATTTGTGGGGCCAAGTACAATAACTTCAGATTTATCTGAGTTTAAAAGCAGGAAATTAGAGGTCATGGTGATCACCTGGGAATTCGGGACTTGGCGGCTCCAGTATTCACCGGGTTCTGTGGCGGCGGAAATCGTGTGGTTCCGGCTCTTCTCAGGACAGACGTCTTCTATCCTCGAGCCTGCCCACACGTCACCTTTGTGGATTGACTGTAATGATATTCTGAGATTGTCTGTATGTTCGTTGTGCACAATTCACAACATTAAATTGTTACCTTTTGGCTCATCTATTGGCCGTTCATTTGCGCCCCCTGTTGTGGGTCCGTGTCACTACACTTTCCCAACAGGATATCTCGGCCAGCGTCATGGACTCCGAGGGGCGTCACCCGTCTGCAGGAGGCGTGATTGGTGAGCTGCAGCACATTCTCACCGCCTTTACGGCTCGGTTAGATCAGATGACCGAGCAAAACATCCTCCTGAACCGCAGGGTGGAGGCTCTCTCCGCACAGATGGCGGCGAGCGCTCAGGGCGCTGCTGCAGCTCGTCCTCCTGCCAACCCTGTGCAGGATATGAACGTTCCAGTGGTGGTTCAACAACCCCTCCCACCATCCCCTGAAGCATACATAAGCCCTCCTGAGCCGTACGGAGGTTGTGTGGAGACGTGCTCAGGACTTTCTCATGCAGTGTTCGCTCGTCTTCGCACAACGTCCCGCGATGTAAGTGTCAGATGCTAGTAAACATAGCTTATGTGATTGCTCTGCTTCTGGGTAAAGCACGCGCCGTGGCTACGGCGCTCTGGGAACAGAATTCACGGTGTTATCAGCATACACTGGGTTTGTGGGGGATTCAGAACAATGTTTGATCACCCTAACAGAGGAGAGACCGCTTCAACTGTGCTGCTGTCATGAGACAGGGACGCGAGAGCGCAGCCGCTTATGCAGTCAACTTCCGCATCGCGGCTGCGAGGTCCGGCTGGATACGTTGCGCTCCGCGCCGCTTCATAAACGGACTGTCGTTAGTCCTGAAGGAGCAGCTGTAGCTAGAGGAGGAAGCGCAGAGATTTAGATGGGCTTATCGATCTCGTTATATGGTTAGACAATCGGTTGGAGGAACGCCGTCGGGAGCGAGGCGAAGGACATGACCGGATACGCGCCGCCCCTCTCCCTTCCGGGTTCGAAAAGGGGCCGCCCTCCCCACGCTCCACAGTCGCAGCGCTCTGTGGGCAACAGCTCCCCTGCTGACGTTGTTAGGGAAATGCACAGGGCAAAATGAGGAGGCTGATCCGCGGGGAGTGTTTTCTCTGCAGCTCAAGGAGCACATACAGAAAAACTGCCCCAAACGGCCAAAACGCAACACCCGCCCTTAGAGACTGGGCTAAGGGGGGGTCAAAACATTCAGTGAGACACACACAGATTGCCACACGACTCCCAGTCACAATCCTGAGCGGGGATTTAACCCTTCAAGCCCCAGCACTGGTGGACACGGGGTCAGAAGGGAATCTGCTAGACAGCAGATGGGCAAGGGAGGTAGGGCTCCCTCTTGGGGCGCTTCCTTCGCCATTGCAGGTTCGGGCACTAGATGGCACCCTCCTCCCTTTAATCACACACACCAGTAACTCTGGTGGTGTCTGGAAACCATCGGGAGGAGATTGAGTTTTTTGTGACTCCTTCTACCTCCCGCGTGATTTGGGCTTCCCATGGATGTTGAAGCACAATCCCCGGAGTGATTGGCCGTCTGGGGTGGTGGTTCAGTGGAGCGAAACCATGCCATCGGGTGTGTTTAGGATCCTCGGTTCCTCCCGGTTACAGGCTAAGGAGGAGGTCAAACTGCACTGTCGGATCCACCGGAGCCCATCCTGCCGGAGTCCACTATCGTAGCCCACCCTCACCTGGGACGTGGATAGAGATCGTCCGGGAGGCCCTGGCACAGAGCCCGGACCCGGTACAGTCCGAAGAACCGTTTATACGTCCCACCAGAGGCCAGAGCTGCAGTCTTGGACTTCCTGTCACGGTTCCAAGCTCTCCTGTCATCCATGGGGTGCGAAGGACCATGGCAGTTGTCCGGCAGCGCTTCTGGTGGGCGTCTATGGAGGCCGACGTCCGGGAGTATATCCAGGCCTGCACCACCTGTGCCAGGGCAAGGCAGACCATAAAAGGTCCCAAGGACTTCTTCAGCCGTTACCGGTGCCGTCATCGCCCCTGGTCCCACATCGGCCTGGAATTTCGTCACGGGCCTCCCGCCGTCCCAGGGCAACACCACCATCTTCCCGATAGTGGACCGATTCTCCAAGGCGGCCCACTTCGTGGCCCTCCCGAAGCTCCCAACAGCCCAGGAGACAGCAGACCTCCTGGTCCACCACGTCGTCCGTCTGCATGGGATACCCACTGAACATCGTCTCAGATCGTGGTCCCCAGTTCTCCTCACACGTCTGGAGGAGCTTCTGCAGGGAACTGGGGGCCACCGTGAGCTTCTCGTCCGGTACCATCCACAGACGAACGGACAGGCAGAGCGGGCCAACCAGGAACTGGAACAGACCCTCCGCTGCGTAACATCCATGCACCCGACGGCCTGGAGTAACCATCTGGCCTGGATCGAGTATGCGCATAACAGCCAGGTGTCTTCTGCCACCGGCCTCTCCCCATTTGAGGTGTGTTTGGGGTACCAGCCCCCATTATTTCCCGTGGTGGAGGGAGAGGTCGGTGTGCCCTCGGTCCGGGCCCATCTTCGGAGGTGCCGTCGGGTGTGGCGCACCGCCTGTTCTGCCTTGTTGAAAGCCCGGACGAGGGCCAAGACCCATGCAGACCGCCGGCGGTCCCCGGCCCCTGCATACCAGCCCGGGCAGGAGGTGTGGTTGTCAACGAAGGACATCCCCCTGCAAGTACAGTCTCCTAAATTGATGGACAGGTTCATTGGCCCCTTTCGTATCCTCAAAGTCCTCAGCCCTGCCGCAGTGAAGCTCCAGCTCCCAGCTTCACTGCGGATCCACCCGGTCTTCCATGTTTCCAGGATCAAGCCTCACCACACCTCACCCCTCTGTGCTCCCGGTCCGGTGCCACCTCCTGCCCGGATCATTGACGGGGAGCCGGCTTGGACTGTGCGCCGGCTCCTGGACATCCGTCGAATGGGCCGGGGGTTCCAATATCTGGTGGACTGGGAAGGGTATGGACCTGAAGAACGCTCCTGGGTGAAGAGGAGCTTCATCCTGGATCCGGCCCTCCTGGCCGACTTCTACCGCCGACACCCCGACAAACCTGGTCAGGCGCCAGGAGGCGCCCGTTGAGGGGGGGGTCCTGTTGTGTGGGCCGCCAGAAGAGGTACTGCTGGCCCACCACCAGAGGGCGCCCTGCCTGAAGTGCGGGCTTCAGGCACGAGAGGGCGCTGCCGCCACGGACTCAGCCGGGAGTGACAGCTGTTACTCATTACTTCCTGACAGCTGTCACTCATTCTTCATCATCTCACTCCATAAAACCCAGACGTCATCTCCACCTCATCGCTGAGATATCATACTTCATTGGAGGTAATACCCTCAGCCTTTTGTGGTATTTTGTAAATCTGTTTATTGTGAGTGTTTGCAGGAGTACCGGTCCTTTTTGTGGAGGCTGTGCAAGACGGCACTCTTTTTCCTCTGAGGGATCGCTGCAACATATTAAGTGAGAGGTGGAGGTGGCATTCCCACCGCTGTTGTTACTGGGTGTACACACACCCACACTTGACTGTCTTTGTTCTTCGCCAGCAGTACCAGATCCGACAGTCGGGGACGGTGATCACCTGGGAATTCGGGACTTGGCGGCTCCAGTATTCACCGGGTTCTGTGGCGGCGGAAATCGTGTGGTTCCGGCTCTTCTCAGGACAGACGTCTTCTATCCTCAAGCCTGCCCACACGTCACCTTTGTGGATTGACTGTAATGATATTCTGAGATTGTCTGTATGTTCGTTGTGCACAATTCACAACATTAAATTATTACCTTTTGGCTCATCTATTGGCCGTTCATTTGCACCCCCTGTTGTGGGTCCGTGTCACTACACTTTCCCAACACTTTATCCTTGATGAACACACAATCCTTCCATCATTTTTAATCTGTACTGACACAAAACCTTGTCAGTTCATGAGTTATGACACTGACTTTAATCTCTAAAGGGTTTCCAAAGACAAAGGTCGCGTGAACAATAGATTGATGAATTAAAAATCGTGAACTCCTAACTGTTGACGTTAGCCTGTGACTTTGTTTTTAGCCACTTTTTCTCCAAACCACATCAATCTTGAATAACCCTCAATCCTTCCAGCATGCTGTATCCAAGCTGGATCAAAACTCTTTGAGGTATTTGGTCCGACACATGCGGCCGAAAACAACACCTGCGTCCGCTACTGCTCAATGTGAACGTAAAAAAGTCGATGCTGCAAGCACTTAAAGTCTGAGGAAAGGTGAATGCATGCCACCACGAGCACAACTACACTCACACAGCATAAACACACCACAAATACACACAGATTCATGCAGGTGTGCACATTATACTTATACAAGTTTTAAAATAAAGTGATTTTGCACCTTAAAAATAGCCTGCAGAAGCAGTACAGAGTGTTAGATCGATCTTGCTGGTCTCAACTATAACTTCCAGATGTTAAAGATTATATCTGGGGACGGATGCACGTGGCGCTTGCTCATGCTCTCTGTCACTCAGCTCATCAGCACTTTCAAAGGTGACAAAGGCATTCTGCGTGTGTTTGTGCTTGAGACTTGGCTCCGCTCTGTATTCCACCCTCATGCTGATTGTGTCATGAATGAAGCTACCGGGCAGAGAAAGAGAAAAAGAGAGAGGAAGAAATAGAAAAAAATAGAAGGGATGAAAGGAAAAAGGAAAGGGAGGATTGGAATAGTAAGCATGCTGGATTCCCACCTGCCCCCCACCAATCCTTCATCTTGTACAGGTGCGAGTTGTGGAACGAGTTAAGATCTGCTGAATCTGCTCAGCCATAAGCCTCGGCGGGTCGCTGACAGGACCAGCAAGAGCAGTTACTGAGCGTGAAGGCAAAAGACAGAAAAAAAGAAGATTGCCTGAATTCTTTTAAACCTGTTCATCAGATAGAAAACCTAAAGATGTTTGAGGTGACAGCAATTAACAGCTTATGAAGCTGTGAGTTCTGCAGACAGTACAAAAATAAATCCCTGTCACTGACGCAGATTAAATTAGCAGCAATGATCACAAATGTTTCTCTGAACTCGTGTATCACTTTACAATTTATATATTACATAGTTTTCAAAGTTTTTCTTGATAACTTTTAAAACCTCAACTAACCTTTAAACATGAAGAGCAACATGAAAACATTGCTTTTTTTAAGGTAAGGGGTCACAGGAAATATTAACACACCAATGACTTTTGGGAATATTTAGAATGTTTCACCCTTAAATAGTTTAAGAAAACAGAGTCAACACCAAGTTGATTCCATACAAATTCCAAAGCATGACAGCTTTCAAATCTACTTCCATTTGACAATGCAAGATGTTTTTGGAATAGCTCACTTGAACTTATTGGTTGTTGGGAGGCATTTTTTGAGATCATCTGTCGGGAAGACAAGAACGGAAAGAAAGGACAGGAAACACTAAGGAAGCTTCCTGTTGGTTTGGAAGCTAACCAGTGGCAATGACTGGATGTCTATGGTACTTGGTCTCTTTGGAGGATCCTTGGGTCCTACTGGAATGACTGTGTCAAATAAACAGTATCTTTTGGAGACACAAGTGAGGCACACAAGTTGCCTTGTGTGGCAATATTGGCATTAGCTTTTTGGCCATGTGTTTTATTCCTCTGGGTATGATCCAGCATGCAGGTGTGTCAGTGTTGGTAAAAGCCAAGGCTACCACCCATGTTTCACCTGACTGCAGAAGATAGATGGCGACTGGGAATGGACCAGATGTCTGCTTCAATGGTTGGCATCAAGGACCTAAAATGGTTATGTAGTGTGACGCATGGGGCAATGCACCACACCAGCACATTCTCCCAGGGGACCACACCAGGCATGTCAGTGAGGAAAGGTTCACTGCCCTTAACTTTGCAGATGATGTGATTTTTGTGGAAATTATGTACTGGAGGGTCTGGCTTTAAATTCCAGAAGCTCTGATGGGACTTGGACAGCAGAGGCTTCTGAGTGTCCACAATCAAAGCAAGGATCCACGTCTTCAACAGCTTATTGACAGCACTTTGTTTGTACGTAGGATAAAATTCATGAAGTTGTTGGTCAGAGCTATACGATAATGCAGATAAATAAGGAAGATGAAGAACTCTCCTGGTACTTCCAGTATTACAACATGGTTGACACACGTAGTGGCTAATAAGTGAGCTAAAATGACTTCAACATGTCACTGGTACTCGGTGTCTTTAGAGAATTCTTGAGTACCACCGGAATGACTTTGTCGAATGGATACTTACAGAGGCCCAGCTGAGGCCAACTGCATGCATTGTCAAAGTGCACCATCTGCGACACCACAGCCATCTGTGACACCACGGCCACACGCGGCGGCTTCCACAGCGTGAGCCATCAATGTTGAGGAGCGCAACAGATGAACCCAACCAAGAGGAACACCTGGCTATGACAGATAGGTGATTACTGTAGGGAGATAATGCTGCGCTCCACTTTCCTCAGACATCATAAGTTGCAAATGGGAATGACGTCACAACCGAGGTAAATGTGCTCCATTTTCTACACAGCACCGCAAGTTGGAAAGCTGGATGCCTCCAAGATTTTGAAATATAGACTCCTACCAATAAATATTCAGTCCACCAAAGATAGATTACATATTTTGGCCATATGACGCGTTTCTCTACGCATGACTGAGCACACAGGTGTCTGACCAACAAACTGCCCACACTGCACCCGTTTGCGGCAGATTGATGGTTATTTTAGAGATGTGGGGAAGGACCGACTGTTTGCCTTTGCTGTTGACATCCAGGAACCAAGGCCGTCCCGTGGTGTTGTGGATGCGGTGAGCTGTGGGACCAGCACATGCTCCCAGACTCCATGACCAAATATACTTTATGGAAGACAACATATTTTGCAGATATTCCATTAGTGTTTTAATTAACTGTTCAGTTTGTAATCCGGTGTGTAACTCATCATTGTCAGCAATATCTACCGGTGTCGCACGGTCCGCCCTGCCTTCACTGCTCATGCGTCATTAGTCGTGATTTACAGATTATCACGTCATTTCTGCTTCAAGCTGCACTCCAGTCATCGTCTATCTCAGCGACAAATATCTGAAGCTTTTGTACAACAATCATTTCCACATAAATTCAGCATGATTTCATCATAAAAGATGAAGGAAGCGATCACAGCACCCCGGCTAGACGAGCAGCTAGCTGATGTGTTTACTGCGCGTCGGCATTTCAAAGCGTCATTGAGTTTGGCCTCGTTTCTGCTTAAAACTGACTTTAAAATGATTTAAGAGGTTTTACTTTGTAATCTGATGGTTAATAATCACATTAACCCATCTGATCACTTTTGGTGAAGGGACTCCATCTCAGACGAGCTGCTGAGCTCTGAGATGACGCATGCATGGTGGAGGAAGGGCAGACCAATTTTTAGGGGGGACCGTTTGGTCTGTGACACCGGATTACCCAATATTAGTGACACCATTACATAAACAACACATTACACAGTAATATTGCAGCAACATCCCCACAGACAGCAATAGGACAGGACTGTGTGCACGAGTTATTAAACTGGACACAAAAAAGACAGAAGTATAAAAAACTTAAGAACTATAGCTTTCACTACTGATGCCATTAGGAGCAGTCATTTTGGATTGTGAACTCTGGGTAAATAGGGTTTGAATGAATTGACAAGTTGGAATTTCGATTTCAGGATGTGTAACTGGGAAATTCTGTTCTCAGAGTACAAACGGAATGCACTATAAGGATGGGCCTTGGGAGGTTGCCAGTCAGAACCCAAAGTAGGTCTGTAAGGTGGTGGATGTGGCAACTATCAGCAGCATCTCATGTTTTCAAAGATGAGCTGAGGTGATTTTCATCACAGAGTTCAACTTACAGCTGACGATACCTTCAACATGAACCCCTTGGATGCAGAATCTTTGACTAGAATCAACAACTGCCCTCAGAAGTCAATTCAGATTTTATGTCCCATCCATCGTTCTGTCTATTTAAATAAACTCTCCCCTAACAAGAATCGCCGCTGCCATACATCAGTTAACTCAGCAGCCAGACTGGCACACACGGTGGAGTTCATTTCTCGAGCAGCTGTAGCTCACTGGTTCATTCATCAAAACCCACTTCCTGTCCTCTGTCTCCCACCGGAACCAATTTGTTCATAACCTCATGAATTCTAGCGCTCGGGATCTAAGCAGCTTCCCACATAATTAGTCTGTACCAGACATTATCGTCATGGTGACAAACACACAACCTTATCTGAGATGGACTACAGCTTTGGTGTTCACTGAAGGACGCATGGCGTCAGAGGGACAGCACACGGCAGGTGGCAAAAAAAAAAAAAAAAACAGACAAAAGTGAGTGAAAGCTTAAAGAAACTGTTATAATTAGGTTGTGTGGTTAAAGGACAAAGGAGAATAAGAGAAAAGCAGAAAAAAATTACTGGATCCTGGAAGGATTTCATAGTAAAGCACAACAAACAGACAGCCTGAGAATTAAAATGTTATTTGGAGAAGAAAATGGAACAGCAGGTGAAAGGTACACACTAATAAAAGCTGGTGAAACACAGAGTAAGCCAACACAGTTGTATAAGAATAAATCTGTCAATAGATGAGTGTGATTTCCTGAAAGTTTGTGAAGCATAAACTGTGAGGAAAAGCATTTTTTCCCCCGACAAAGAGATAATGTGGGGAAGCCACAGCGAGAAAGAGACAGATTGGCAGGAATGCCCTAACTCTGAGGTATTTAATCTACTTAGAGGCCAGAGATCTGAGGACTTACCAGTAATCACTACCTAAATAATTGATGTAAAGCGTTATATGGATCGAGGAAGGGAATTTCACTTTCAAAACGGAATGAAGGATGAGATTTTGCCTGGAGCAGCAGTGAGCAGTGTGCACTCTTCAGCGCACAGTGAAAAGCATTTGTACCTGACATGTTGCGAGTTATGACATTCTCGAAATGAAATTTCAATTAGGAAATGCTCCCATACGCAAATCTCACTAAGTCTTAGATGAAGCTGAATGGTGTCATTTCCTCTGCCATTACTCATGATTATTTGTGTTTCTGACAACCATGGGCCCTATCTTGATAATCTACAGTGCACAGTCTAAGGTGTATTGCACAGGCGCATTTTAGGCGTGTCTAACTCATTTTAATGAATTTATCCAAGATGAAATTTGAGTGCAAAGAAGGGCACAAGGTGCAAATGGGTTGTATCAGTTTTTGTAATTCATAGTGGCCATTTTTTTTTTTTTTTTTTTTTTTTTTTGCACATAACATACTATAAACCTGTTATCTGTCATCCCCTTTTAGAAAGTGGACTAAATTGCAGCTGTGGCTGCCCACTGCTCCTAGTGGATGGATTGTGTCAAAGTGTAATTAGGATAGGTTAAATGCAAAGGACAAATTTTGTAGTATCAATGTACACTTGCAGGGCCAAGTGGCCAAGTGGTTAATGCGCTTGGTTTCAGTGCAGAAGGTTCCGGGTTCAAATCCCACCCCTGCCACATTTCTCCATGTTATGTGGAGTTGCGTCAGGAAGGGCATCCGGCGTAAAACCTGTGCCAATTCAACATGCAAATCCACCTTGGATTTGCTGTGGCGACCCCGAGTGCAAACAAGGGAGCAGCCGAAGGGACTTACTTTTTATCATTGTACAATTACAATAAAAGCTGCTTCTTGTAGCAGCTTTTATTGCACCTTCTAATGAACCTGCTTGTGTAAGGTGCATCTGTATGTTGCGTCCTGTAAACTATCAGAAGACAGTGATGCCGGTAACGCGATACTCTAATCTGACCACTTTTTTTTAGTAATGAGTAATCTAACGTGTTAATCTTTCCAAATCAGTAATCAGATTGAAGTTACTTCTCCAAGTCACTGTGCGTTACTATTATTTTTTCATTGTGGGTCGACAGCAGCATTAAACTTGGTCCGTGGGCAGGAGGTCGGGGTTCGACTGAACTGCCCACTTTAAGCGAGCTGTGAGCTTTTCATCCGCGTTTTTTTGCAGCAGCTACGACTCGTGCTTTTTTCTCCTTTATTTAGAATTCTGAGCTGAGCCGCTCAGTATCTGCTACTAAAAACAGCTGATCCTCTGCGACGCGTCAACAACTGACACAATTTTCCACTCAAATGCACCTAAACTCTCTTTCTGAGGACCACATGATGTGAAAACACAATAAAACTTTCTTACCTGTAAATCTGGTCATGTTTTCTGCATAAATAAATGTTATCCATTCTTTGTGCTCAAACGCCAAAGCAGGGGCAAATCCAGATGGAATGGGGGCATGGGGCAAGGATGTGCCCCCCCCACAACACCCCTAGATTAAAGGTCCAGTTTTGAAGCCGTTTTTTACTACAACTACTAATACTACTTAAAATAATAATAATTTCGACAAGTAAATGTTTAGAGATAATTTAAATGTTAGAATGAATTTTATAGTTACATTTATAAACAATGTAGGTTAGAAACTGCAAGTTTTACTGTTACAGTGCTGTCAACAGTTAAATATGAGGTCAAGAAAGAGGTCTTTATTTTACTTTTTATAAAACAAATATTTATTTTCATTGAAGTCAAGAAAGGGTGACTATAAAGTGAGTTTTGGCAAAACAGGTATCATTGTCATGTTGACGTGGCAGAGGGTTGTTGTCGGCAGCTGGGGAAAAGTAACTAAAAAGTAACTAGTAATCTAACTTAGTTACTTTTCCAATTGAGTAATCAGTAAAGTAACTAAGTTACTTTTTCAAGGAGTAATCAGTAATTGGATTACTTTTTCAAAGTAACTGTGACAAACACTGTCAGAAGAACACTGTGTTTCAGTTCAGACCAGGTTCTGTATTCCACCTTATGACTTGCACAACGTGGGTGCTGAACACAAAAATGGCATCAGGTGAAAACTATAGGAAGGAATAATGTTTGCGCATATGCTGTGTGCTTTGTTTGCCAGGTGGGCGATAGTAAATCCCTTTGGCTGCTCCCCTGTTTTCACACAGGATCGTCACAGCAAATCCGAGGTGGATCTGCATGTTGATTTGGCACACGTTTTATGCCAGATGCCCTCCCTGACGCAACTCCACATTACACAGAGAACTAGGCTGGGGTGGGGTTTGAACTGGGAACCTTCCGCAGTGAACCAAGTGCACCAGGTGAGCAATACTTTCACATAAGAAAAAGGAAACAGGTGCCCCACGACCAAACAGTACCCTAAAAATTGGTCCACCCTGCTGTCACTGCACATGCGTCATTAACTGCGGTTCACGGATTATCGCCTCATTTCTGCTTCCAACTGCACTCCATCATCATCTGTCTCAGAGACAGATTTCTGAAGCTTTTGTACAACAATCATTTCCGCATAAATTCAGCATTATTTCATCATAAAAGATGGAGGAAGCAATCAGAGCGCTACAGCTACTCAAGCTGCATTCAGTGCACCTCCGTTATTTCAAAGCGTCACTGATTATCACCTCGTTTCAGCTTTAAACAGCCTATTTTCTGCTTAAAACTGACTTTAGAGGTTTTATCTGATGCTTAATAATCACATTAATCATTTGATTGCTTTGGGTGAAGAGACTGTCTCAGACGAGCTGCTGAGCTTCGAAATGACACATGCACAGTCGAGGCAGGACGGACCAATTTTTAGGTCAGACCGTTTGGTCTGCGACACCAGAAGTACAGATCATATTAAGTCTTTTGAGTCCAGCTATGAAGTATGCAGAAATTGACAATAACTGCATTCATGGTGGAAATAATATGAAAAGGAACTCAACAGGAAAATGACCTAATCACAGTACACCGGGTCCATGACCACGCTGCTATCGAAAAACGGCCTCTGCTCACAGTCACTCTCACCGACTCCCACCGGGGTTGCAGGCTGGTCACAGTGGGGTCTCTAAGGTCACAAAAAAGATCGTCTTTCCATCGGTCTCCAAAAGGTATGCAAGTATACTGAACTCGTGAAAACACTCGCACAAGTTGTGCAACCAGTTAACAGATACATGGTTCTCATAATCAGTCTTGATAAACTCTCACATGTCTCAACTTACTCTCAACATGATCCTATGGGTTGTAATAGATTCTCAATTGACTCTGCATGGAACTGCATCAATGATCGCTGATATTAACATATTTTTCAGATCACAGATCACAACAAAGACCAGCCAAGACTTGTGATAGTTGACAACATGTCATGATCCTGTAGTCAGCTGTAAACGGGGCATAAATCATTCAACTGCAATTTGAAATCAACGCTTAAATCACAACTTTTCCATATGTCGAAAAATTAACTACCAATTGTAATAGTTTTGTTTGTATATGTTTGAAACCAGATATGTCACTTGCACACCAAACAAATGTCACGAAAATCTTTTATTTCATGCCAACAGAAGTGTCCACTTTCTTGTGAGGCTCCAAATCAGTTCAGACAGAAACTGATTTGTGGTGAAATCAGCAGATTATTCTCAAAACCATGAAATTAGTGAAGTAATTATTCCTTCCATACTGACTTATATAAGATGTTAGGTAAATATGCTAATATGAGCAGGCATGAAATATTTACTGCTACTTTTGCATGACAGAAAACTTTGTTGTAAAATCTGTTTACGTCTAACTAACTTCTTGACTGCTACCACCCCTGCCTATCACAAATCTGGTGTAACGGGCAAGAAATCCTTTCACTTGTGTCACCTTTCTTGTATCTACAGCACCACACGCCTGGTGCACACGGGGATATCTGTCTGATCTTAGAAGCATTCTGAAAGTGTGAAAAGAGAAGAGCAAATGATGAGCGAGAACATCGGAGGAGCAGATCCATATCCTGCAGTTAAACAAAGACGGACACAGGGAGAGCGATACAGAATAAATAAATGCATTGTCGCTGCATGAATTACTCAGGGTTTGAGCACAGAGTGTGAAGTTAAAATCAGCGGTGCCCCGTCGTGGGCGTTTGGAGGTCTGAGATAAGTTGTTGCCATTCACGATCGCCAGCTGCACACAAAGAAGCGCCGCTTCTGTCCACAATGACAGTATAATGATGGAGCAACACCTACTCAGTTATTAAATTCTGCACAGTCTCTCTGAGTTTAAGGTGACGCACATGCAAGCTCATACAGCCGCACGTGTGCGCACGTATATTCTGCAAGTGTGGGCGAAATCATGAAGGCTCATTACACTTCTCCAAACACCAGTGAAATAAAACTCTAATAAGGAGCGAGGGTGGAAAAGGTTAATAACCACCCTTATTAATTTTGGATTAAATATGCTATAATGAAATCACAGCTCAGTGCTCAATAAACTGCACTTCAGATGAATACACAATCAGCATCTGATCACTCCCTGCAGTTGTTGACTATGTGAGGCGGCGAGTTTTTCTTGATTTCTTTATTTAAAGAAAAAATGGAGAAATTGAAGACGCATAACCTCTGTGCCCTTCAGCTTCAGGTTGGTTAAGTTGTTGAATTGTTGCTTAAGTGAATTTACTTTTTGTTTTGTTGACCCATTTTGATTAAGAGACAGAAAATGTTCTTTCTTAAACTTGCAATAGCAATCTTTAGAGTTTCAGTTAACTTGGGTGACTCCCCTTGTCCCTTTGCATGACACCATCTGATATGAACATCTCCAAAACTAAAAACAGTTTTAAAAAGTTTGCAAAACTGTGAAAATGTCTTATATTTTAGGCTGTTTTAAAGGGTCCTGACTTTTTCTGACAAAAAATGATATGGGGGAACAAAAAGTTTATTACAGTGGTGCCCAAACTATTCCAGAAAGGGCTGAGAAGGTGCAGGTTTTCTTTGCAGCCACTGACTCCAGCAGGTGATTTCACTGATGAACTCATCCCACTTGCTCAAAGTGATGTTAATCTCATACTCGAACATACTCCATAATGCACCGTAAGGTGTATTGTGAAACATAAATATCTAAACAGCATCTGAAAAAACACACAGATTGAAAGATCACCAGCTCTACCTTGACCATCTGTTAGCAAGTTTCTAGTCTGCTCCGGTGTTCTGTCGGGACACCGGCCATCAGCTTGAAGATGAGCTGAGGTGAGGCTCTATATATTATAGCCATATTATATATATGGCAAACAAATTATTAACCACATTTGCTTGGTCTGTATGGGAATATCAGACCTTGGTGTTTTGGGGAGGGAAGGTGCTGGTCTAGTGGTTAAGGTGTTGGGCTTGAGTCCAGAAGATCATGGGTTCAAATCCCCGCCTGACTGGAAAATCACTAAGGCCCCTTGGGCAAGGCCTTTAATCCCCTATTGCTCCCGGTGTGTAGTGAGCGCCTTGTATGGCAGCACCCTGACATCGGGGTGAATGTGAGGCATCATTGTAAAGCGCTTTGAGCATCTGATGCGGATGGAAAAGCGCTATATAAATGCAGTCCATTTTCCATTTTTTCGTACGGACCTTGCTGGCTCTTGGTCCGTACTTACACCTCGGTCTGATATTTTCCCGTACAGACCTCATGTTCGGTTAATAATCCTTTATTATCCTATATATTATCAGTGCAGTATATATGTAATACATATGTAATACATTTTTATACACATTATACACATAGTTCAATCTTTGTCTCATCAGACCAGAGAATTTTGTTTCTCATGGTCTGAGGGTCCTTCAGGTGCCTTTTGACAAACTCCAGGCAGGTTGCCAAGTGCCTTTTACGAAGAAGCAGCTTCTGTCTGGTCACTCTACCATACAGGCCTGATTGGTGGATTGCTGCAGTGATGGTTGTCCTACTGGAAGGTTCTCCCATCTCCGCAGAAGAATACTGGAGCTCTGACAGAGTGACGTTCAGGTTCTTGGTCACCTCCATGACTAAGGCCCTTCTCCCCCTATCGCCCAGGTTAGATGGGCGGCCAGCTTTAGGAAGTGTCCTGGTGGAGCCGCACGTCTTCCATTTACAGATCATGAAGGCCACTGTGCTCATTGGGACCTTCAAAACAGCAGAAATGTTTCTGTACCCTTCCCCAGATTTGTTCCTCGAGACAATCCTGTTTCAGAGGTCTCCAGACAAATCCTTTAACTTCATGCTTGGTTTGTGCTCTGACATGCACTGTCAACTGTGGGACCTTATATGTAGACAGGTGTGTGCCTTTCCAAATCATGTTCAATCAACTGAATTCATCCAAGGTGGATCCGATTAAGCTGTAGAAACATCTCAAGAATAATGAGCAGAAACAGGATGTACCTGAGCTCAATTTTGAACTTCATGGCAAAGGTTGTGAATACTTATGTACATGTGATTTCAATTTTTTTTTTTTTAAAGAAAAGTGAAGCACTGTGAATACTTTCTGGATACAGAGTATGTGTGGTTTTGAAGTTGCATATTTGAAATGTTTGTTTCTCAGTTTCTTTCTTTTCCAAAGGCTAGGTCTGGCAGCGACCAAGGCCGCCAGTTTTTAATTTTAAACATCCTATTCTGTCAACAAGTTAAGGCCACAACTCATCTGGGATCAAGTTCCATTGTTGAGCTTTTCTGGAGCCATCAACCTTATGCATCTATTTGAAACCCGACTTAACATCCACTGAATAAACATGCTATGTTAAATATAAACAAATCATTATCTACATAACTGTGACTCGATGTGATTCAACTCCAGGTTTTAAATGAACTGGATTTTTATCTTGGGGTACATACTACATTGAATGTAGTATGTACCCAAGATAAAATTATAGTCTCGATAGCTTTTAGGCAATCAGTGAGCTTTGCATGCATTTACTCTTTTATTACAATAACATACAATAAATAGGACAAAAAAAAAGATATGCACTGTTACTGAAGCTTGTAACTCCATCGGTGTCACTGTGAATACTCTCACCCTGTTTGCTTCATGCACATGCATGCTGTTTTCTAAGGATATCTACTCTCAAACATACCACAGTGCTGTACCATATGCTTTCAATTTCTTAATTATTTGTATATTTGTAAATCCGTTTTTTCCAGATTACTGTATTATTATTATTATTATTATTTATTATTATGAGTCACAAAACAATAAAAATGTGAAAGTCCAAGGTGGGGAGCACTTTATTAATCTGTACTGCATGTTCCATATATTATTACTTATGCACCTTTGTAACCATGCCAGCGTGATCTCACCCATAACACAACACTATTAAGCCAAAGTAAATTGGATATGTCTGAAAATAAAAAAAAAAATAAATAAATAAGAGCTCATTCAGCAGTGTATCGCTTTCTTAATAATGGTAGCAGGAAATATGCTCATGTATTTGCAGACTGATTAAGGCAGCACACAGGAAACATAGCTGAGGTCATTTTGGAAGAAACTGCTGACAGCGGTCAGATGCAAGACAAGGAAGAGAGTTCTCAGGCTGTCAAATCTTTTCCTACTTTTTGAACTAAATTCCTCTTTCAATCCATGTGCTTTGCTGGGTTTGCTCAGTTTATTGTGTACTGATGTGTGTTTTCAAGACCCAAGTGCCTCCACAGTCATTTTGGGATTGCAGATTGGATTAACTATTATTTTTTTTCTTTTCTGTGGTTAATAAAAATAAGAAATTATGGGGGTTTGTTCTGTTTGTGTTTGCTGAATAATGCGTTTGGTGGCAAAGTTGTAGAAACTGTGCAACAAAGAAGAACTTTCTTCTGCTTCTAACATAAGAAAGTACCAGTCATAGAAGTAGAAGTAGTAGTTGTAGTTTTTGCAGTAGCAGCATGTATAGAAGGATGGTATTTCATTACATGTCTCATACAAAGTAAACGCAAAAAGGAACATGAAAGAACACCACAGCCACCCTGTACTGTGAATACTGTTCAGCATGGGGGCAGAAAATGGAAACGGGTGTTCATCAGGGATGTGTTCTGGGTCCTAACCTTTTCAGGTAGTGGACACTCAAAGATCAGATGCCTTTGTTGTTGAGGAAAGGCTCTCTGACCTTGACTTCACCAACGTTGCTGTGATCTTTGCTGAATCAATGGATGCCTAGCTTGCCGCACTTTAGAAGCGGGACTGTCAGCATTTGTGATTTTTATATTTTTATGTATGTTTTGCTAAAAGACAATTGCAGCACAACTTCATACATTTATGAAGATCCTTGTTCACAAAATTCCCTCCTAAATCTCAGCCCGAAGTTAAAGCTTGTGCCAGTTATCTGGGTGGCTGTTTCTTCTCACTGCTTGTGTTAGTTTTTCTCTGCAGTTGGGCATTTAAGGTCCAGAGCCTTTCAGAAGAAAGTTGCACAAAACAAAAAGGAAAAAAGAATATTTATTTTCCACTTTTCAAAATGTGAAATGACTTGAGCTAGGTAATCCATCGTAATAATCAGGGAGCGTTAATTTGGTTTTGTCGCTGTTGTTTCATTTGCAATTAAGTTTTTTCAGTTAACACCCACCACTCCGCTCACTGTCAATCACCTGACATCCACAGTAAGAAACAGAAGTCTCCACCAGAAAATAATCCCTCAAAAATGTCACTTTTTAAATTAGGTGTCAACTCTGTTCCTTCGCAATTGTGGCATTTTGGTTGCATTGCTAAAATTATCTTCTCTTTTTAAAGATGTCCTTACTTAGAACTGATTTGAAAACAAACTACAAAAGACAATGAAACCTGTGAACCAGGCAAATGTTTCAAATAATGACCACTACATAATCACAGGTCACATTCCACAGCTATGAAATAGATCTAATTCATCCTTTTTAAATTGGGTAGCGTGTTAAGCATTCAGGCTCCCACCAACTCTTCTAATACTCAGAGTTCCCGCTGCTGGTGTTTACTATGACATGCTGATTAGCAAAATCACATGTCAGCAGACGATTGTGTTCTTTCAGGATGAAGAAATAACCGTTTAAGTTGTTGCAGCTGACCTTCAGGAACACTTCAGCTCATCAAATTAAGCCTGCTGGACTTTTATGCAGTGGCAGCTCTGATCTGACTGTAAAATATGATAACTGTGCCTTATTTTGCAGGCTATTAATAATGAGTTACACCTAAAATTTTATGCATGGATCAGAATGCTGTCACTTTTTTCTTTAATAGCCCCTATTAAACCTTTATTCCATTCAGGAGGCGTGGAAATTTTTATTCATTGCTGCAATAATATTATGCATCTTTTTTAGTCATATCTCTCATCCATGTCATTTTAAAAGCGTAAAAATTACAATAACCATATTTCTTTTATGGACACCTTTATAGGAACTAAAAAGTATATAGCTATATGTTTGAAGGAATAGGTGTGGTTGCTTTAAAATATAGTATATTAGCTGAGCACTTCCTTTTATTAAATTTTCCATTTTAATAGCATTGTTAATATGTTTACAATTTATGGACACTGGCTTTACATTGATTAATTACTAGAAGGTAGCTTACAGTGATTTTTTTTTGTGGGAAGTTGTTCAGATCTTTAAATATTGGGTATTGAAGGAAAGTTTTCAGATTTAGTAGCGTTACAGAGCACACTGGTAGAAACCCATTACAGCTATGTAAATGTCTAAATATGCTTGATTGCTGAGTTACAAACTAAATCAGTTTCAAAAAAGTTGCAAGGTGCGCTGGCTGGAAAGAGGCTGGATTACTGTTTCATGTTATTCAGGGGTGTTTTCCACCTGTTTCCTGCGAGATCATTGTTCTCCATGCCTTTGCTTCCAGTCTTGTTTCTTGTGTCTTTCTCCTCCTGTTTACCTATCAGTGTTTACATGATCACCTGCTTGTTTTTGGACCACGTCTCTGCCTGATGAACTTGTTACTGTTGCTTTTTTGTGGACTGCATTTTGTGTACCGAACCCTGCATGTTTTACCAGTAAACCTTTTTGAACAATTCCATTCCAAGTCTGAGCTGAGCACTTGTGTACAGCCGTTTTGCATTACAAAGCCTGATACTTATGTATATGTGATTTCTTACATTTTTATTTTAAATAAATTTGCAAAAATTTCAAAATAACCTTTTTCATGTTGTCATTTTGGGTTGTTGCGAGTAGAATTTTGAGGGGGGAAAAATGAATTTCATCCATTTTGGAATAAGGCTGTAACATAAAATGTGAAAAAAAAAGTGAAGCACTGTGAATGCTTTCATGATGCACTGTATCATAATCATATTTCCACTGCAACTTTTCAAAATGCAACAAATTTTTAAGTCTTGAGAAAACTATTCCTCCACCAACACAGAAGGTTGACACCACAGCTGACTCAGCCAGGCAGCAGAAACTGCTCAAAAAGAACATCATGTCTAAGTATCATAAAGAAGCAAATATAATTTGATTTATATGGAATGTTCAATTTATAAGTGGGACTTATTGTATATTTGAATGTGTGGGTATGTATATGCGTATGTAGATATATAGATATGGGTAGGTGTATATGTATATGTATATAAGTGACTGTGTATATGTATGTATACATTTATGTTTGTAAAGTATATACGTATGTATATAGGTATATATGGCACAGCCCAAGCAGAGGGTCACCCCAAGAGCCTAGTCTGCTTGAGGTTTCTTCCTTATAGGGAGTTTTTCCTCACCACAGTTGCCTAGTGCTCGCTCTGGGGGTTGGTAAGGTTAGTCCTTACTGGCATAAAGTGCCTTTGTCCTGCCCTTGGCAGATAAGAACTATAAAACAACGTTTTACCACCATCTAGTGGTTATTTGCTAGAGCAGGAAATTGCATGTTAATACAGGAAGTTGTCATATGCAGCTGTCTTTTCATCCACATGCACAACTAGGAGCAGACGTGTGTTCCCTTCTGCAGCCATCCATTTGTTTAGGCTTGTGAAAGCATCATCTGTAAGTTTTTTCTTGTTTGTTGTCTCATATTTAAGCCATATTTGACAATATTTTGTTATAAGACGTGTTAGTTTGACACGTACGGTAAAATGGGAACAGACTACATTTAAAGCTGCATTTAAAGTGCACGTGCATTGTCATTTCATTCACATACAGCATAAATAAATAAGATATTTTAATTAGAAATTAATATGGCATGCAGTGAGCTAAAGCTACTTTGTCATTAAGCAATGTTTGCTATTTCTGTTTATGTTTTGTACAGTTTCACTCTGGTTTATGGATGCATCATCAACGGCATCTTATTAAAGGGCAAGACTAAGATGATTCCTGACTCTGCATTTCTTAAACAGAGTTTGGCTGGCTGTTAATTTTGTGTCGCCACACGAAGAGAACAGTACAGCCTTGATTCGACTTTCTTGTGATCTGGTACTATATAAATATAATTATAAGTGAATAGTATATTGATGTGTATGTCTGTGTGTCGACATGTAGTAGTGAATTTGTATTTATGTAAATATGACTGATTAGAATTGTTGGACTTGTACTAGCAGGGGTGGGCGCTAATACGCTTTACTTCAGCCCACACCCTTTCGGACTCACTAGTTTTGTCTGTGTTTGTTTGTGGAATTGTTCATTTTTTTTCTATTTGAATATTTTGTGTGCCGAATAAAAAACTTGTCACTTGTCACTTGAAAACTTCATTGTGCTAATTAGATCCCTGACTGTCAGTTCAAGACTTTTATCTCTGCCACATCTCTATGCCCATCTACTCTGGTTGGATCTGCAGGCTCTATCTCAAGGTGAATGCTGAGATCGTCTCTGCCAATGGAGTTAAAAGGAACGCAGCTGTCTGAGTGAGCAGAAATATTATCTCATTTCCCCTCAAACTTGTCCAAAGTCAGGGTTTTTGTTGCATGCGTGTGTGTGCACATATGGGTATTTCTGAGCATGTATGTGTGTGTGTGTTGTTACCCACAACCCTTGGGAAAACTCTGAATTGGTACAAAATGTAATTTTGTCACTGGAGGCAAACAAATCCAAGCACAAGCATGAAGACGTGCACAGTAAAACACAGCTGGCTTTTTCAAACGCCGCACAATGGGTTTTGTTGCAGAATAAACACTTTTATTCAAAACCACCACCAGCTGTGTTCAGGTCATTTTTGTGGTGTTTATGCACTTTGCTGTTCGCATTTGGTGTTGCATTTTACAGCACCTCGGGGAGTCAAACTGCTACTTTCTACTAAAACAAACATTTGGGTGGAAGCGGCTCCAGATGAGTTGGATGCGGCGGTTTCACTGTGTTGACACTGCAGCGAGCATCCATTTCAGACAGCTGAACACATGAGACAAGCTCAAAAGTGGTGGCCGTGCATTGCTTGTTTGTCGACGGGAACAATGCCTGCAGCTTTACTTTTGACCAAGAGCGTCTGGTAACAACTGCAAACATAAATCTTCTGTCTACTGCGACCAACTGCACTGGCACCGAAGGGAAATCCGAGTTCTAATCATTATATCCTCCTGACTACCAGGACATATATATAGTTACATATCACCAGAATAACATCCAACAACGTGGCTAGTAGGCATGTGAATGTTCTGTTTCTTTTCTGGGCACGGATAGGATTAATGGAGTCAGTCAGTCAATGGTTCTGCTCAATTTCTATCAAACTGCTCCATAGTCAGCTTTGAAATTTTGGGTTCTAAGTGTCAGTGTACCACTTAACTGATAATTAACTGAGACTTGCGGTTTAGGTGGATTGGAAACTTTAAAATTGACCATAGGTGTGTGTGTGAGTGTGAATGAGTTTGTTTGTCTACATGTGGCCCTGCAATAGAATGGCTTCCTGTCCAGGGTGCACCCTGCCTCACACTGCCAACACCGTGACCCTTAATTGGAGTAAACGGTTATAAAATTAACGTATGAATGGTCGTCAGTTAGTCATTGTTGGCAGCGTTCCACAGCAGCCTATACTCAAGGTCCTTGAAATGGAGCAATATTTCCACCTGGTGGACATTTACCATGAATGCTGGTTCTGCCAAGAGCTCTAATGACAGATAAATGTACTTGTTTGAACTTTATGTACCGTTCACAAATTGTTTTCTATATAAATACATTTAATTCAGTTCAATTCAATTTCAATTTATTTAATTTATATAGTGCCAAATCACAACAAAGCTGCCTCAAGGCACTTCACATGAGTGAGGTCTAACCTTACCAACCCCTAGAACAAGCACACAGGTGCCGGTGGTAAGGACAAACTTTCTCTGATGATACTGAGGAAGAAACCTCAAGCAGACCAGACTCAAAGGGGTGACCCACTGCATAGGCCACTCTAACAGTTACAAGGTTTTTACAAAGTTTTACAAGGCTGAAGAAATAGAAAACGAAATCAAAGCAACATCAAAAACAAAGTGCAGTTGTTGAGATAACAATGCAAGCATTTACGCAAGGGGTCATCCAGTGCCCTGGGGTGCAAAACCTGCGTTCCTCCATCACACCGTCAGAGGGTTAGTCACTGCAGCTAAGTTCATTCCAAACGCACACTGCAGTGTGCTGCATCAGCTTCTGGCATGGCATTGCGTGGTCAGTTTAGCGCCCTATGGTGTGCAGCTGTCAATCTTGCGTGACTTCATTAGTACCTCAGACAGACAAAAAAAGAGCAGAATCAGTCGGCTGGAAAAATTACAACTAAGGTATAAGTTCACCAGCAGTAAATTGACAGGAAAGCAGAGAGAATACTAAGGTGGTCTCCAGCTGCAAGCCCTAAGCTTCACTAACAGACCCAGAATTTAGTTGAAGTGAGACCAAGAACTGTTCCATTGCTAATAAGCAGAATTAACACGAGGACTCCCCGAACTCTAACACTACTAGAACTGCCAAGGCCGTCAATTTGATGGGTAGCATTCATACTCTTTTACTATCTTGAAAAAAAATGTGTCATCACCACCTCCTGCTGATGGGACAACTCGTCTCTTTTTAGCCGGGGGAGGCTCACTTTCCGACTTGCTGTCACTGGAGCTGACGATGGACCAAGAGTTGTCCGAATCCCCCTCATCTAAATTTGTAGCATTTCCAATGTTTCTTTTACAGAAAATTGTCATCTGGAAGCCATTTAGAATGAATTGCTAGCTGTCTCCTTTTCAAAACAGCACACCAGAGCGATGTTTGCTGGGCGACGCTCGCACCCATACTCAGCTGCAGGAAAAAAATACAATGCAAATAATAGGGCCGTCAAAATAGCGGCTGCGGTAGTTAGAGGCAGAAATACTTATATCTTCATGTTTCTGTTTTTTTTTTAAATAGAGACACAGGTACAAACAGGACAAAGGTTTAGACAAAGTCAGGATGCCAGGAAGAGAATGGTTTTAATTAACCAGAGTTATGACGGGTCAAACTTTCAAAATAGTCAAATTGACTACCCTGGTAGTTCTAAGGATAAGAGGCATAGTACCATACTGTGCCAACATGAGAACCATACTAAAGGGAGAATAAATGCATCTTAAGTTTGGACTTGAACGTCTCTAGAGAATCTGAATCATTCCACAGAGTCGGGGCACAAAAAGAGAAGGCTCTATGGCTGGCACACTTTTTATTCACCCTAGGGACACAAAGTAGTTCTGTACCCCGAGAATGCAGAGCCCAGGCCGGTACATCGGGTTACATTAGGTCAGCTAAGTAGAGAGGTGCTAGTCCATAATTTTACAGGTTAACAACAGAACCTTAAAATCCAACCTCACAAAGACAGGAAGCCAGTGAAGAGATGTCAAAATGGGTACAATGTGGTCAAACTTTCTGCTTCCTGTCAATTTTCTGGCAGCAGCATTTTTAACCAGCTGGAGACCCCTTAATGCTGAACTGCAGTACACCAGAAAATACAATATTGCAGTAGTCCAATCTAGAAGAGACAAACGCATGAATCAGGGTCTCTGCATCAGTCATAGCCTGGATGGGAGGAATCTTTGCTACATTTCGCATGTGGAAGAAAGCAGTCCTCGTAATATTGCTAATGTGCAGGTCAAAGGACAACATGGGATCAAAAATCATCCCAAGATTCCTCACTTTGTCCATGTGATGTAAGACACATGAGCCTAGGTTAAGCATTAGCTGGTCAATGAATTAGATTTAATCACATAGAACTTTACTGATCCCTTGGGAAGACTCCTTCAGGGAAATTGAGGTTCCAGCAGCACTGTATGGCAGCACACAGAGAAAGAAGCACATAGAGTATCAAAACTGGGAAAAAAAAAAACAAACAAACCCAGTTTGCAAATATAAATACCAGACACACTGATAAATACGGGTTTCCTAGCTACTACTGTACCTCTCCTTCCCGTCCTCTGTCTTCCCTGAGTGAGCATATTGTCATGGGAAGTGTGCAATATCAGAGCAAAGTAAGAGGACAAGAAGAATAAACCCTGAATGTCTAAAGGTCTCTGCCTTCTTTGTGTGTGTGTGTCTGTGTGTGTGGGGGGGGAGGGGGGGGGATGCGTGTGTTCTGCATTGTTTATTAAAGTTTGTAAATGTGCTTTGATAGAAATGTTTAAATGTGTGTGATAAACAGAGATGTACTTTTAATCCATCGCTTTCCCAGCAGACGTGAGTCCCTTTGAGTGCTCCAAGTAATGTGATGTTTGTGTAATGTGGTTCCTTTAATGTCTTTTCTTGTGTTCATCATGTTGTGTGGACTAAGATATGGTTACACAGTCGTACTGTGGGGACTCATGAATTTAGTTACAAAATGTTAGTCTGCAAAATGGTACTGGTTACATTTTAGGGTGAAGGTTACTAAAATTTAAGAATTAATTTGTTAATTTTTCATTGGGTTTTGAAAGGATTTGTCAGTTTTCATGAATTCGCTCTATTAGGTCGGGGACTTGGGGATGTTCCATTTTGACTTTAGATTTGGCAAAATTTAAAGCCGCGGTGTGTCGGATTTAGTGTCCTCTAGTGGTGAAGTTGCATAATTCTGTCACTGGTCATCCCATCATGTTTTTTGCTTGTTTGGTGACAGGGATTCATGCTCCCTGGCCTTCTAAAGTGAGCAACATGTCTGATCCTCCATTTCAAAATAAGGGTTCATAAACTTGTTAGCCTGGACTAGCAACCCATAAATGAAACACAGGGGAGCAAATACTGGTTCTTCTTTTTTTCTTCAGTATTCCTGCTACAAAATCCATATGTGGGCAACTGTATGAGCATAGAGCGGCAGCATGGCGGCATCCATGAGGAGGCGTTCACTCTCATATAGATATGAAGTGCTCATTCTCAGCTCATGAAAACACATTTGTTCATTATTGTAGGTAATTATACACTAATGAATATATGGTTATGAATGCTATATTCCATTTCTGACCACCACCCCTAAATTAGATTAGATTAGACAGAACTTTATTAATCCCTTGGGAAGACTCCCTCAAGGAAACTGAGGCTCGATTTGCAAACACTTTGCAAAAAATTTGTAAATATAACTAGTTTACTTGCTGCTACTGTTCTTCTCATTCCCATCCACTGTCTTCTTGTTACTCCTTTTGATGGCCTGAGGGACAAAGGAGTTTTTCAGTCTGCTGGTTCTGGACTTGTGAAAGAGCAGTCTGTGGCTGAAGAGGCTTCTCTGGTTGCTGATGACGGTGTGCAGAAGGTGACTGGCATTGTTGATAATGTCCACCAGTTTGTCCAGTGTTCTCTTCTCTGCCACAGTCACCAGAGAATTCAGCTTCATGCCAACCACAGAGCCAGCCCGCCTGATCAGTTTGTGCAGCCTGGATGTGTCCTCCTTGGATGTGCTGCCCCCTCCAGCACACCACGATGTAAAAGAGGACGCTGGCTACCACAGACTGGTAGAACATCCACAGGAGTTTCCTGCAGATGTTAAACAGCCGCAGCCTGCTCAGGAAGTACTGCTCTGTCCCTTCCTGTACAGGTGGTTAGTGTGGTTTGCTGTCCAGCTACAGCCTGAGGTACTTGTAGGAATCCACAGCCTCCACCTCAGCTCCCTCGATCAGAACAGAATTTAACTGAATAAATACATTCTGGAGTTAAAACCTGAACACAGACTGGCTCAGTGGGCGTGTCTCACAGAGCAAGCAGTAGCCTAGATAAACTTCTGTGATGTATGTCACAAGTTGCAAACAAGCTTTTCAGGCTTACATTTTGCTTATAGCAGGGGAGTTTCAACACAAATTGTGGTACTTTAACAATGTTTAAATGTAAACGAAGTAAACTTTAACAATATTACCTTTCAAAACGTGATGTTATGGAAGAGCAATTTTATTAATTGATTCATTTATTCATTTTCTGGTACTTATCTGGGTTTGGGTTGCAATTTTAACAATTTAGGAATATCGCTTTGTACTTTGTATGCTTTTGTTTTATTCATGTCAAAATCGTTTAAAAAAGATATAAAACAAACAAATAATGAACTAAAATAAATAAAAGTTATAAGTATTTAAAAACCTTCACACACTTGGCAACCTTTCATACAACTTCATTAAAATCTCTCACATTCAACAACCTGGCAGCCTAAAATATATATATATATACGAGGTCTGTCCATAAAGTATAGGTCCTTTTTATTTTTTCAAAAACTATATGGATTTCATTCATATGTTTTTACGTCAGACATGCTTGAACCCTCGTACGCATGCGTGAGTTTTTCCACGCCTGTCGGTGACGTCATTCGCCTGTGAGCACTCCTTGTGGGAGGAGTCGTCCAGCCCCTCGTCGGAATTCCTTTGTCTGAGAAGTTGCTGAGAGACTGGCGCTTTGTTTGATCAAAATTTTTTCTAAACCTGTGAGGCACATCGAAGTGGACACGGTTCAAAAAATTAAGCTGGTTTTCGGTGAAAATTTTAACGGCTGATGAGAGATTTTGAGGTGATACTGTCGCTTTAAGGACTTCCCACGGTGCGAGACGTCGCGCAGCGGTCCCAGGCGCCGTCGTCACCCTGTTTCAAGCTGAAAACCTCCACATTTCAGGATCTATTGATCCAGGACGTCGTGAGAGAACAGAGAAGTTTCAGAAGAAGTCGGTTTCAGCATTTTATCCGGATATTCCACTGTTAAAGGAGATTTTTTTTAATGAAAGACGTGCGGGCGGATTGCAGCGTCGGCTCGCAGCCGCCGCGACGCTCCGCCACAGGAAAAACACCTCCGTTGGAAGCCTTAAGGACAAGTTGGAACATGTCCAGCTGTTAAACAATTTCTCATATACTCACTCCACTGAAAGCCATCAAAAGCCGCCTGGATTTTACAAATGGTTATCAACACGGAGGTGTTTTTGCTGTGCCACCGCACCGCGCCGGCTGCGTCCCGACACGCGGACCCATCCACACGTCTTTCATTAAAAAAATCTCCTTTAACAGTGGAATATCCGGATAAAATGCTGAAACCGACTTCTTCTGAAACTTCTCTGTTCTCTCACGACGTCCTGGATCAATAGAGCCTGAAATGTGGAGGTTTTCAGCTTGAAACAGGCTGACGACGGCGCCTGGGACCATGACGTCTCGCACCGTGGGAAGTCCTTAAAGCGACAGTATCACCTCAAAATCTCTCATCAGCCGTTAAAATTTTCACCGATATCCATAGTGAATATTGTCTTTTCCTTCCATTTTTGCACAGATGAACCGCAGGAAGAAGCATGTGTGTTCAAGGGAGAGGTTTTCAGATCAACTTTGACCTGACCCACTTACGTGATGCGCGTGGCCGTTCATGCTAACATCCATAAGATGTCTTGTAAATCACTTCAGAGTCCTGGTTATAAAAATAGTGTTTTTAAATTTAGAAGTGTTTATTTCTCATGAACCTTCACAATATATGAGAAGCAGATTTATACCAAAATAAGCTGTTTTCCACCATCTTGGTTTATTTTGTTTGCATGATCAGCCAACTGATGTCACATTGCCTCTCTTTCCTTCGACTAGCAGTCACCATGTCCTTCCTAGCATCCCTCTCACAGATTGAGGGAAGCCGCCACATGATCTATGACATCGCTACAACATGTAGGTCATTGCATCTGATCACTTCGGTTTCAAAATTCTAAATTGTTTCCAGACAGAGCAAATCTTGATCATACTGACAATATAATATTATGAACCATTATGAAGGAATAAAATTATAGTGGTGCCAAAGATAATTCTTTTTATGACTTAAATCTTAAAAAACCCAAAGGCCATAGAGCTTTATTTTTTGGGGCCATCTCTTAACTGTCATCTGTCACCTTTGTTCTGCACAGCGATTTCGTCATGAAATACCAAACAGATGTCCTTGTATAAAGAAATAGAGGCATGGAAATACATAGACTGTAGCCCGCATGTGCACATCTGTCAGTTGAGAATAATTCTGATTCACAATCATACACATGGTGGTAAGAACAAAAATTATGGGTAAGCACGTATCATGAATCTGGTGGCGAGTTTGTTCATGCACTTTTTTATGCAAAGGGTAAGAACATTTGTGCACACAGTGAGTGAATGTGAATGTGTTCTGCAATGGCTTGTTGAATTGCTAAACTCAAGAAATGATTTAGAAGATTACACAGTCGTACACCAACCTTGACATTGGGCAGGTTATGTGTGATGTACTGCAAATTTCAATGTTGTTGCACAAAGTGAATCTGTACACAAAAGACATAATTACAAAAGGCAGTGATTCAAGTGGTCATAACCACAACGCTGTAAAATGAATTTTTTTTTTTTTTTTCCATTGTTCATTGTGTACAGTCGATATCAATCATTCACTTTATCGACCAGTTCTTGAAAATTGCTGCAATAATGTGCAAACGTAGAAAATACATTTCTGCAAACAATTAGCTTGAATGATTTTTTTCAACCCTTTGTTGTGATGGGGACATTACAGTTATTTTGAAAGGACAGGTTTTTTTCTTCCTACAGAGTTTTCAATCTCTCTCAGATTTTCCTTTTATAAATTTGAGAAAAATGATGGTCGAAATTACATTTGTGTGTGTGTGTGTGTGTTTTTTTTTGGGGGGGGGGGGGTTTCCAGATTTACTGATCGTGTGTTATCTTCATTCTTATCACAGGAACTGTAATTACATTATCATAACAATGTGCTGACACTATCCCTAAAGCTGAATATGTTAAGAAAGCACAGGATAAAAAATTTTATCCTTTGATTATGTGTATTGATGTTTTTTTGTGACTTGTAAGGCATATACTTGGCTCATATTGAAATAATAAACGTCTTGCGTAATAATAACATAACCATGTGAGTCTTGTTTTCCATTTATATTCAGTATAGCTTCTTCATAAGCTGTTGAATCTTCATGCTCCAAGGGCTCTTGCTTGAAGTGATCGTGTGTCATACACATCAGTAATAAGCTGTATAATGTTTTAATGGAGGAAATAAAAATGTGGCACACTTCCGTCTTTATGTATTTTGGCCATGTTGTATGGAACTGAACTATGGTGAAGGCCAACTGATAAAACTGGGTAGTAAGTTTGGAAATTATTTCAGTAAATCATACCATAATCCTCCATACCTGTCAAATGTGATGGCCTACATCCAAATAGATTTTTAGCTACAGATCATCGACACCAATCAACTGGTAGTATGATTCCTCATGTTTTTCCACCTGATATGAATGGCCCTTTGTTGTGATGATGTGGATTCACTGGACACTAGTTTCTGGTTGATTTGTACACATCAGTTTTCTCAAACACGAAGCGAGCAAGTGGTTAGTAGTCGGTGAAAAGCGGCATCAAGCTGAGCACAGCCAGTCCTCTCTGTTGGCCAAAACAAGCACAATGCAGGATACCTGCTTTGCTGCTCAGTTCTTTTTTCAGGTACATTTTAAATTCACAGTTTCCAGAGACAGCTACAGCTGGGAACAGACAAGCAACACGCAAGGTCCCTGAAAAACAGGGACGTCTAGTCACCCTAGTCCATGGTAGGAATGTTCAGTATCAAATGTACTACGTCAGTCACTACCATAGACATAATTAGCATGTAACATCAATGTATTTAAATCCATTCTTATCTTACAACAATATTTTCTCCTTTCTCTGCCCCTGATCAGGGCAGTATCTCTGCATCTGAAGTTGGCCCCCGGGCGCCTGACTGTGGCTGCCCACTGCTCCTAGTGGTTGGATTGTGTCTAACTGTGACTGGGATGGGTTAAATGCAGAGGACAAGTTTTGTTGTGTGTATGCGCAATGACAATAAAGTTTCTATTCTATAGCAATCATAACCATCACTCAATTGTTGTGTAATTACTTCCAATAATGAACAAATGTGTTTTCATAAGCTTAGAATGAGCCCCTCATATCTATATGGGAGTGAGCACCTCCTCACGGAGTCCGCCATGCTGCCGCTCTGTGCTCTTGCAGTTGCCCACAAATGGATTTTGTAGCAGGAATACTGAAGAAAAAAAAGAAGAGGAACCAGTATTTGCTCCCCTGTGTTTTATTTATGGGTTGCTGGTCCAGGCTAACAAGTTTGTGAACCCTTATTTTGAAATGGAGGATCAGACATGTTGCTCAGCACCTTAAAAGGCCAGGGAGCATGAATCCCTGTCGCCAAACAAACAAAACATGACGGGATGAGCTGTGACAGAATAATGGAATCTGAAACATCACCACTAGAGGACACTAAATCCCACACACTGCAGCTTTAAATTTTGCCAAAATGAAATGGAACATCCCCAAGTACCCGACCTAATAGAGTGAATTCACAAAAATTCACAAATCCTTTCAAAACCCACTGAAAAATCAACCAAAATTCATTCTTAAATTTCAGTGATCTTCACCCTAAAATGTGACCAGTAGCATTTAGCAGACTAACATTTTGTAACTAAATTCATGAGTCCCCACAGTATGACTGTGTAACCATATCTTAGTCCCCACAACATGATGAACACAAACACAGACATTAAAGGAACCACATTACACAAACATCACATTACATAGAGCACCCAAAGGGACTCACATCTGCTGTGAAAGCGATGGATTAAAAGTACATCTCTGTTTATCACACACATTTAAACATTTATATCAGAAGCACATTTTGCAAACTTTAATAAACAATGCAGAACACACACATCACCCCACCCCCCCGCACACACACGCACACACACACACACACAAAGAAGGCAGAACCTTTAAAACTTCTCCTCTCTTACTTTGCTCTGATATTGCACACTCCCATGACAATATGCTTGCAGGGTACGCATCTGCCTTGTTAAATTCAAAGAACTGTTTGTGTAAGACTGTGCACCGAAGTAAGATTTGCAACATGATCTGAAATTTTTAAATGTTTTTTTTTCCTTTTACAAAGGAAAGATAACGTTCAACTTCAAAAACTAACTTCTGATGAATGGCCATGAATAAAGACAATCATTCTGACTCTGCAGCTTCAGTATCAGCTCCATCTGTTGTCACTGTTCCTATAGCCTTAAATTCAAAGCATTTGGTAGCACTACACGGGACAAATTATCAAAGGTACAGTAGAGATAATGAAATATTAAAGAAAAGGGAAAGCGTTGCTGTTTGAGCACTCACTGTTGTTCAGTGTGTAGGTCTGAACACCAACATGAGATAAGATGTATGCTAGCTGGTCTTGCAGTATTCCAAAGACACACTTGCAGTTGCTGTGCTTCTTTACGTTGTAGACATGGGTGCACTGGTACTGCATCAAGCTGTCTGTGGTGCTGATCGTTTTTAATTTATACAAATATATAACTGCATCAGTACCACCTCTACGTAGCTTGCACTGAGATACCAATTAAGTAACTGCAAATTATAAAGAAGACAATGGCAGAGGGTATTTAGTATTGCATTATTTTTTAAAGACAGGAGATGTGATCAGACGTGAAGTCTGTGGTGATGAGTACCGGAGCGCTGCTCTATAATGCACAGCACAGACCCAGAGTGGGCATGTTCACTCTTTCAGCACCTTGGACAGGGCGCAGCCTCGAGGCTTATGCCCAAGAGATGCATCTCCATTCTGCTTCCTAAAAACTCTGCCGACTATGCTCATTTAGTACACTGACAATGTAAATAAGCATAGTCGGCAACAAATCAGACAGTTAAGTGCAAATAAATATCAGCATGATGAAGTTTGGCAAAGTGGCGTGGGTGTAGAAAAAGGGGCTGTTTTTGTGCACACTGATGTGGAACGATGGACTGGATGATGGCAGTGCAAACCTCTGTGATTTGATTTGTAATCTATTAAAATCTGATACACTAGGTTTTTGTTTTTAAAAAAAGAGGAGTGGTGATGGCATGGACTGATGGTGCAATATTCTCAATGCCTCATGCAAGACAGGAGCGCAGCCTGTATGTGTTAAGTACTACGACTGTGCTCTTTCACAAAATTTCCTCCAGATTTCTGCAGCACGGCTGTGACCTACCACTACCTGAGAAATGTCCAACAAATGTGCAGCGGGTTCTGAGAGATGCATAACATGTTTACGACACGGCACTATTTCGGCCCCAAAAGTGCCGTGTGGTAAGTGCAGTGGTAACTGCAGCCAAGTCAGCCGAGCGCTGTGATTGCATTCCAAAATCTGGCCCCACCCACAGACACACACACGCGCACGTACGCACTGCATGATACATTACAATATGACCGTATCGTAATGAGTCAATGTTCAGACAGGTCCAAAAGTAATTGTACAGTGACAGTTTTTGTAATTACAAACATTTTCACCTATTGGAATGGAACATGCCATGAAAATATTTTTAAAATATTCATTATCTGTATAATATTTTCATGAGTGGCCCTGTGATAGACTGGCATCATATCCAGTGTGTACCCCGCCTCTCCCCAATGCATACCATGACCTTTAATTTAATTAGTAGCCTTTAAACCTTAGCCATGTGAAGTGCCTTGGGGCAGCTTTGTTGTGATTTGGTGCTATATACAATTAATTGAACTAAGCAGGTATACAAAATTATTGAATAGTGACAAGTTATTCATTACTTGTATAGACAGCTTCCTTGTATCGTGATCACAAAAATAACATATATAGCTAAATGTATGAAAACAAACTGAATTTTAACGGGATACAAACTGCATGAAAAATTGTATAAATCATACAATAGATTATTTTTCAATACAATGGGTGAGGACATGTTAGGTGATATACAAAGGGTACTATCACAGTTCCAAGACATAGTACACAGCAAACAGTAGCTTTCTCGTTTTCACTCAGGGTCGCCACTTGTTGATTCGGCACAGGTTTTATACAGAGTGCCCGTCCTGATGCAATTCCACATTACATGGAGAAATGTGGCAGGCGTGGGGTTTGAACTGGGAACCTTCTGCACAGAAGCCAAACGCCACAACCACTGCTCCAATTTGTGCTGTTTGGTGCAGCTTAC
This sequence comes from Thalassophryne amazonica, assembly GCF_902500255.1. Classification (NCBI taxonomy): domain Eukaryota; kingdom Metazoa; phylum Chordata; class Actinopteri; order Batrachoidiformes; family Batrachoididae; genus Thalassophryne; species Thalassophryne amazonica. The sequence goes on along the minus strand of NC_047117.1, from coordinate 70,290,190 downwards.
GGTGGTGCAAATCACAGTACATGGCTGTCAGGATTCCTGTACAATTGGTTTGAGTATTTACAGTTTCTATTTCTTCTTCGACTGCATGAGAAAGTCACTTCTGGTTCATTTTCAGAACAGCTTTGTTCCACAGGGCAATGACAAGTTTTAGGAGAATGCACAGAAAATTTAAGCATATCCATGCATATGGTCTGCTACAACCCCAGCTCAGTCCCCCTCCCCCCACCCCAATAACACTTAGTTGGAATAATATTGGCATAGAAAATGAATGAATGAATTAATGAATGAATGCATGAATGAATGTGTGAAGGCAAAGTCTTTTTAATATCCATGTAATGGTCTTACACCTGTTCCATAAGTTTTTTAGAAGTGCATACTTTGGGAGGGTAAAAGCTCATGATTTACACTGCATGGCTGCCAACATGTCACTGTCTTGGACATTACTGATTTCCGTTGTCTCTTGCTGGTCAAACTGCCACACTTACAGGAATGCTTGTGTGGTGCACGTGCACTGGACTGTTGCTTGTGTGGTTGAGTACAAATCAGGAGTCCCATACAGTTACATTCACCTTCCTTAAGGCAATTCCAGATTTGGCCTCCATTTCCTTATCTGTGCCCGAACTCGACCCCTACACTTAGATTATTTGAGGGCCACCTGTCCTAGGTGGCACATTAAAGGCTCCCATGGCTGCTTCTGTGACATTGGGACAGCATCCAGTAATACCCTGGTAAGTTTAATACTCTCCCTCCAAGGCAACTTTTTGTCACTGTCAGACGATCATCCATCATGTATGCTTCTTGCCTGGGCACTTCTCCATTGCTCTGTTCCCACACCAACACAAACTTATTTCCATCCACTACAGAATATGTCAGTGGGAACAATTATACAAGTTAAACCAACAAACACTGACTCCTGCTACATTGTATATCAATTAGACATAAGTTCACTTAAAGGATTCAGAGATAGTCCTTTGGTGGATTATGCAGCAAGGGTGCTTTGACAAGTTTTTATACACATTTTGATTTGTTTTCCACTGTACAAAGTAAAACCTGCTTGAGTAAACGAAGCTGCTATGTTTCAAATTGAAAAGAGGTGAATACGTAATATACAAAAGTTAGTGTAGGATGCCATCCAACTACAAGACAAGTTATGTTGGTGAGAAACTCACAATAGATGACAAAGGTGCACTCAGTCTGTGCACTACATTGGATTCAACAATATACTGTGCATCAAGATAGTATTCACAGCAATTAAGGCCTTTCTCCTCTGATCACTCTTTGTTATCAAGCCAACAACATGAACACCTCAGCAAGCAAATAACAGCTGCATGCTGGTGTGATAAGCCACAATTTATGTATGATCCCATTAGTCGACTAATCACAAAAATAATCACCGACAACTCGATTATCAAAATAATCATTAGGTAGACATATTCAAAACGATTATAATATGTCAAGGTAAGCTGATTTTAAAAAACTTTTGGTCAACCTCATAAATTTGTGATTTCAGATAACTCGTGGTCTGATTTTGTAGACCCCAACTTGTGTGAGTTAAGAAGTTTACCTGTATTTTGTCATTTGATTTTTAAATGGACCGCAATGGAAATATGTTTTTCCTTTCTTGTGTCATCCATGCATTTTTAATGTATTTACATTAATATAATGGACTGACAATGAACTTACTAAATATAAAACCAAGCACGCATGCCTACACAGATCGCTTTTAATACACAGTAAAACTTGCATATAATGGATTCAGGTGGACCAGCGAATTTTGTCCGTTATAACCAAAATCCGCTATATGTATAAAACAGACAAAACACGTTATATGTATGTAATGGATTAGTTACAGTCAGGAGGTGCAGAACAATCTAGGGAAAATCCCCAGCACCATTAAGGCGTATGTATTTCCTCGATTAAAGGTGGGACCTGCCTCATTTAATGACCAGGTCAAAACTTCATCTGAAAAAAATAAACGCCCGAACCCTCCCTTAAATAAGCGCCAGATATTATGTGCATTAAAAAGAATACATTTAGTCGAGTCACTCTTTTTTTCCCAAGTTCACTGTGGAGTGGTATCTTAAAATCCTAAAGCCCAATTTAAGCTTCTACAACTCTGTAACTCCATGGCCATGCAATGACGTTGACATGCGCTTAACCCCTTTAAAGTTCTTCATCGCGTTGGTGGGCATCTTAGTGCAATTTGCTGCAGAAACAGTGGATTTTTTTCTGGATCAATTCGTCCCTCAATGAACTACACTTCTTTTTACAACTTCCCTCCATGAATTGTGGGTCATTTGAGTGTCTTTTTCTGACTCTGTGTTGTAAAGTTGGTCATATTTGTGGACTTTTCTGCCAAACGTTCCTCTATTTGATCCATGATTGAAATGTAATCAGCATGCGCACTGCAAAAACCTTTGAAATATGATGGGAGAGGAAAGCTTGAATCCAGAAAAATGACCAATCACAGCCCTTGCAGCCTCCCTCAATTAGCAGGTGCACATCAGGCTATGGAGAGGATTTTGCAGACACGTAGATGTCTCTGATCTAAAGTGGTCGTCTTTGGTTCGTCACACCCAGGGACGTGTAAAAATTAGTACCATATTACAGTACAGGCAACAAGCAGCATTTTGTTAAAAATCGCCGGTGTCGCCAACAGAACGGCCCCCTCTAGAAATTGGTCCACCCTGCCTTCACGGCACATGCATGTGAGACTGATTCTCTGAGTCTGACTCTCTACACCCAAAGTGATCAACCAAGTGATTATTAACCATCAGATGACAAAGTAAAACCTCTTAAATCATTCTAAAGTCAGTTTTAAGCACAAACAAGGCCATTTTAAGCAGAAACGAGGTGATAATTTATGAATTGCTACTGGCGCTCTGAAAGAACGTAGGCACAGCAGCATGTCAGACTCAGGCATGCTGCTGTGGCGCTGTGATCACTTCCCCCATCTTTTATTATGAAATAATGCTGAATTTATGTGGAAATGATTGTTGTACAAATGCTTCAGATATCTGTCTCTGAGATAGATGATGACTGGAGTGCAATTTTAAGAAGAACAAGGCAATAATCGGTGAATCGATGCTGACGCTGAGAAATGATGCTGCTGACGCTATGAAATGGCCCATGCACAGTGAAGACAGGGTGTGCCGATTTTTAAGGGGGACCGTTCGGTTGGCAACACTGGCCTTGAATTATGCCCTGCCTCATTTAGGCACTGGCTGTGAGCATGATTTGAAAAAAAATAACACTCTGGCTTTTAATCAAGGAAATGTGGTTGCATGTACTGTTGTCCAGTACATGCAAAGGGTTTTAATGGAAAAGCATTGTAATGGGGGGTGGGGAGGGGGAGACGATTTTGTCAAATGTGAGTGAAAATCTGTTATACAAAATCCAGTATATATGGTGTTTATTACATGGAAAACCATACAAAAGTATTGGGACTTTTGTGTTTGTCCGGTGAATGAGAGTATCTGGTTCATACGATGACTGTTTCGGTGAGTTTTACTGTATAAATGGTTTATCACCCCCTGCTGGAATGGTGTGTGAGTCCAGAATGTAATTATTAATGTCTATTGTTCACTGTTATTAGCTAATATCTGTAGTTTCTCCAAAGATATTAGCCCTATCAAAGTTCTGTTTTGGCAGCGTTCATCCTTGACCCAAAATACATAAGCATACCAAACGGCAAATGTCAGCTCTCCCCAGTTTGTCCATGACTGAAGTTATACAAACACATGCACATTCACGGAGGCCATTGGCTTTTAATATATAGATGAATCCTCCCTCCCCCCCCACCAACCAAACGAGAAACAGTTAACTGTGGCTCCCTGTTGTCAGCAACCAGAACAGTCCCTGTGTCACCAGTGACACAGCCACCCCTCAGCCACCCCGTCCCCCTCCAGCGAAGCCTCGACCAGCAGCAAGGGAGCATGAAGAGGAAAGGCTGAACAGCCACCAGAAAATCCAGCAGGCGTCGGTAGGGTGTAAGGTTTCAGTCTGTCATAATGGACAACCTGTTCCAGTCCATTAAGGTCCAAAGGACCGCCAATCCGATAAGTGAGTCCCGGCTCCCCCTGAGAGCCCAACACAGACAGGATCCTGTAGGGTCCCTTCCAGTGGGGAGCAAGTTTCATACGGTCCTCCGTCAGGTCACGCAGCCACACCAGATCCCCTTCTGTATATGGCTGGTGATGGACTCCTCCGTCATAATACAGCTTCTGCTTCTCATGAGCCTCAGTGCTCCCATGCCTGGCACCAGCAAAAGCAGTCTTCAGCCCCTCTGCCAAAGAAGCCACAAACTCAGCGTGAGAAAGATGTAAGTCCGAACACATCAACTGAGATGGCACCAACACATCCACAGGAACACGAGCTTCCCGTCCGTGAGTTAGATAATAGTGTAGCTGGCACAGGCATGAACAGATGTGTTAGAGGCAACGGCCACCTGTTTCAGATAATCGTCCCACTCTCCACCGCAGGAGAGCAATGATTTGGCCAGTTGGTCAATAAGGGTGCGATTAAAGCGTTCCACCATTCCGTCAGACTTGGGATTGTAAGGTGCTGTACACGTTTTCTTAATTCCCAGTAGCTGACAGTCTCTGAACAAGCTCAGCTTCAAACTGCTGGCCTTGATCACTGTGAACCACCTCAGGAATGCCATGCACCAGCACATAGTCTGCAAATAAACACTGAGTTACTGACTGGGCTGTCTGGTTAGGGAGGGCATACAGGTTCACAAACTTGGTAAAGTAATCTTCCACAACCAACACATATCTGTTTCCCTTAGAAGTCACTGGCAGTTCAAGAATGTCAGTTGCCACTCTCTGGAATGGCCGAGTTGCTTGGACACCTCCCATCGGCGCACGATGCTTAGGGACTGGAACCTTGCGGGTTTGATATGGGATGCACTGCTCACACCACTGTTGAATATCTTTGAACATGAAAGGCCTATAACAAGTTTTTCTTGCACGTTCCCACACTCGCTCTACCGAGAAATGCCTGGATGTCGAGCCCCCATGCAGCTGCTGCAGCACATCGGGAACAAGTGCCAAAGGCACGACCAACTGACACAGAGCATCTCCATTGAGGGGAGAGCTTATCAGCCTGCAGAGTAGTCCATCAACAACAGAAAGGCGAGGATATTCAGTCCATAATTTTCGAAGCCACCGGGAACTACCTCTCATCTGCCCGTTTGGTGGCCGAGTACCTCTCCTCTCAATCCAGTCCAATACCTGATTAATATCCAGATCAGCACGTTGTAGTTCCCTCATTTCTGTTCCATCATGTGAAAGTGCCTGCATGAAAGATAAGTCCTGCGCCTCACTGTCGATTTCCACACACTGCTCCCCAGTGGTGGAATCAAGGGTCTGGGAATCCACAATGGGTGGTAGAGACAGCAGAGAGTCTGTTAGGGGAACACTGGGCCCCCTATCCGAGTCAATAGCATTCACTCGTGGGGTTGCCTCATGTATGGTGACATTTACCACACCGGGCCCAGGGTCTTGTGGACGCCGTGAGAGTGCATCAGCATTCGTGTGATGTTGCCCGTCCTTATGTTGTATGATCCAGTTGTAAGGGTCCAGTTCCAATATCCATCTTGCTCTGCGTCCCGTTGGATCCTTGTCAATTGACATGCTGCGCAGGCCCAACAGAGGCTTGTGATCAGTTATGATGGTAAAGGTGGCTGCCCCAATGTAATGTCTAAATGGCGTATGGCCCAGACAATAGCCCACAGTTCTCTGTTAAATGTAGACCAACGCCTTTCTGGCGAAGTGAGTGATTGGCTATCATATACCACCACCCGCTCTAGTCCATCCCTGTCCTGAGCCAACACAGCCCCAATTGCATCCATGGATGCGTCTGTGTACACCTTAAAGGGGATGTTAAAGTCAGGCATGGTGACAATGGGGGCGGATGAGAGCACCCCTTTCAGATACTCAAAGGCTGCTTTACATTCAGGGGTCCAATTGAAAGGAGTGTCTTTGCAGGTGAGGCAGTGCAGAGGAGCGGCACGCCGAGCAAAGTCCTTAACAAAACATCTGTAGTAAGAACAAAGGCCCACAAATGCTCTCACTTCGGCTGGGTTCTGTGGTGTGGGACAGGTTTTGACTTTGTCTGTGTTTCGGGGGTTGGGCTGCAAGCCATGGCAAGAGACAACATGCCCCAGGAACACCACATGGTCTCGAGCCAGGTGACATTTTTTGGGGTTCAGTCTGAGGCCGGCCACCTGAATCCTGGAGAAAACTTTGCGCAGACTGGAGAGATGGTCCTCAAAGGTGGGGCTGTATATCAGGACATCATCAAGGTATACCATACACATCTGCCACGGAAGCCCTCTGAGCACCAACTCCATCAAGCGCTGGAATGTTGCAGGTGAGTTAGTGAGGCCCATTGGCATCGACCGCCACTGATAGAGGCCCCGACCAGTCATGAAGGCAATTTTCTCCCTGTCTTCCTCAGCAACCTCAACCTGCCAGTAGCCATTAGAGAAATCCAATGTGCTGAACCACAGGGAGCATGCCAGTGCATCCAAGGTCTCGTCCACCCTGGGGAGAGGATGAGAGTCTTTCACTGTGATACTGTTCAGACGACGATAATCGATGCAGAACCTCCACTCACCATTCTTCTTCTTTACAAGGACAACAGTCGAGGCCCAGGGGCTGCAGCTTTCCTCAATTACTCCATCAGCCAACAGGGTGGCCACCTGCCTGTTGATCTCCTCTCGCTTTTCAGGTGAGGTACGGTAGGCACGCTGTCGTGTAGGAGCATCATCACCTGTCTTTATATGATGTTGGATGAGGGTGCATTTGCCAGTTCCTCCTTTTGATGAGCTGAATATCTCCTGATGCTCTGTCAGCAGTGCAGACAGTTGTGCCTTCTGTTGCGGACTCACTGGAGACTCCTCCAGTGACACAACAGACACCTCCTTGGAAGAAATGGCGGCGACGATCTCAGTTGAAACCTGCAGTGGTGACACTATTTCGGACTCATTTACAGAGAAAAACTCCCCAAGGTGCATGCCTTCCCTCAGTATAATGTCCGTATTTGTGGGGTTCAACACTCGAGCTGTTGTAATCCCATCTTTAACAGATGTCACTGTGTGAGCTATAACACATTCACTGGTGCTTTTGGGATTGGGTAATAAGTACCCCACAATGTCAGGGAGCGGGTCAACAGGCCCAGGTGGGGACACTCTCACAGGCACCAGCATTTGACTGAGGGAGGGCAGTGTCATGACAGTAACGATGGAGACATTACAACACTCGGGAATCAAGTCTTTGCCACTCAAAAATAGAAGTACGGTGTCCCATAGGTGCGGGTTGCCACAAGTATAATCCAGGAGGGCGTGATTCGCGGTAAGAAAGTCCATGCCCAGCAGTGCTGTTTGTGTGGACCTCCTAAGGACATGGAAAACATGCTGCCGGGAGGTCTTCCCCAGACGCAGTGTGGCTGTTATGGTGCCCAGAGTGCCAGAGTGTCAAGCATCTTGTTGGGAAAGTGTAGGAACACGGACCCACAACAGGGGGCGCAAATGAACGGACAATGGAATAGGTCAAATAACCACACTTTACTGTTGCGAACGTGCACAACAAACACAACAAATGACAACAATGGACAAAGTTCAATTCACGAAGGTGTCGTGTGGGCAGGCTCGAAGATAGGAGACGCCTCTCCAAAGTAGAACCGGAACCACACGGTTTCCTCCGCCACAGGACCCCGGGAATACTGGAGCCGCCAAGTTCCGAACTCCCAGGTGGCCACTGCCTCCGCGTGTCGGACCTGGTACTGCTGGCGAGGAACAAGAACACAATTAACGTGGGTGCGTTTGCACCCAGCAACCTGTACGGCAGGGAAGCTACCTCCACCTCTCGTTGGGGAAAAAAGTCTGCAATCACTCACAAAAATCACAAAGGTTACTGTCAAGCAGTCAGCTGAGATTATTACCTTCCAGGTAGAACGATATCTCGGCGATGAGGTGGAGATGCCGTCCTGCTGATATACCCCAGTGATAATTGCCGTCAGCTGTCTCAGGTGATGGGTGACAGCTGTTACCGAGGCTGCTCCTGTGGGGCGGCGGCGCCCTCTGGTGGTGGTGGGCCAGCAGTACCTCCTCTTCAGCGGCCCACACAACACATCTGTCCAGTCACTGCTCGTGCAGCAATGAAGTCCACCATTAGGGGTCGCTTGTGCAGGGTTGGAACAGACATGCGAAAACTGTCACTGATAAATGACTCGGTTGCTCCTGAATCAACCAGTATGTTAATTTCAGTCCCTTCAATGCTTCCCCTCACGTATGAGGTCAGCTGCTCTGTTTTCTCTGGTGATGTTGCATTACTTGTGGAGGGAATAAACATTCTTCCCCCAGAGGGCCCATAGGCTCTGTAGCTGGTGTTTGGGCCTCAACCTCAGCTACATCTCTTTTCCCGACTGGTTTGAGGGGTCTTCCCTCTTGGGAGAGAGAAACCGCACCCCTCTCTGTCTCTGTGTGTCATCACGAGCGGAACTCCTGGCAGCTCTGGGGCCCCGCCAGTTTGGGGAGTTGGTCTGATCATTGTAGGGGGGCCGGTAGTCCTGTTTCTCACTGGGACCTCCTAATGCTCCCTGCTCATGCCAGCCACGGTCAGGTGAACATCCAGTCCAGCCAGAAATCTGCGGAATTTCTCCTCTTTCTGAGCTGTATCACCGTAGCCTGGGAATGCTTCTTGAATAAGTTTGCTTATTTCTGCTGCATATACTTCCAGATTCTCTCCAGGAGCACGGAGGCGAGCAGAGAGATTGGCTCTAAAACAATCTAGGAAATGCCTTTGTCTAAAAGCTTCCTGTAACTTCTCCTTTACTTTGTCATAATCTGCTTGGATGGCTGCTGGCAAACTGTCCCACAGAAGAAAAGCCGCTTTTGTCAGGCGTGTGGGTAAAATCCTCATCAGTTCGTAGTCAAGGTCACCACCCGTGCCTCCAACCAGTGCCTTTGCCGCCACTTCAGATTGTCTGGCCCAGCAGGGAAATCTTTGCTTTTCCTCACCGAAAAATGGGGGTGGCAGTTCAATTGACACGTTACTGGCAAACGGCTTTTCTCCATGTCTGTGACTATAGTTCAGCGGGTCCTCATCACCTCACATCTCCCACCTGAAGCAAGATGAGCAAAGTTTTGATGCGCTGCACTGCACCTCTGATGTGAAGCTCTGCTGGTGCAAGCTAAGGCTAACTGAGAAGCTAACTGAACTTTGCAACTTTCTTTTCTGGTCCAAAAGTCTTTCACCGAAGGTGGGCGCAGAAATCCCACCGCTGCCACCAATGTAGCCGAGGCTTTGGCCGGTATCATAAGAACCATAAAATCATAAAATAGGAGGCTTGAGGTCTCATGAAGTCATTTTATTCCTCGCTTCACTCTTTTCTTTTTTTTTTTACAGTCAAATCAAAAACACCACACTGCCTACCACCCTTCCGCTCGGCGCTTTCAAAATAAAAGCCAAAGACATGAGTTGTGGTGACAGCTTATCACAGGTATGACAGCTTACCACTATATGAGGTAAGTCTGGAAAAATAGGTTACATTAGTGTTAAAGAGTTGTTGTGTTTTTATCGTTCAAGTAGTGTAGTTAGATTGGTGAAGAGTTATTTGTAACAATGAGTGAAAAATGCCTTGAGTTTGATGTCTTCTGTCACCATCTGTGTTGGTGTGTGTGAAACGTAAATGGCAGTTCTTTGCAGCAGCTGCCCCGCCCCCTTCCACTGGGGGAGGGCTGAGCTCCTCACAGCGGCCTGACTGTTGCAAAACACACAACAGACACAAACTAACATGTATGATTTTAGGGTTTACAAACATTTTTGCCCTTTAAGCTTTACTCAGCGGAACTAAATTTGGCGGAAGCTAATTGGTCCACTGGTGGTTTTTAAAGTTAGCTGAAAAGCTAATCCACTTACGAAAAAGTTAGCGTTGCTAATTAGCGGTTAGCGGATTAGTGGAACTGTGCCCACCACTGGATATGTTTGTATATTTGACCACAACGTTTGGATAAATATTTCAAATTAGCTGAAAGAAGGCTATGAATGAGTGCAAAATACTTCAAACTATTAGTTTTGAGGCCTTAACAAAAAGTTGACTTGACTGAACTTGAAAAAATTTAACTGTTTTATAATGTGATTTAAGGGGACACTGCCAACTAACCAAAGGGTCAGTGGGTTTGATCCCAAACTTCCTGGGCAGGACCCCAAACTGCTCAATTGCTCAATGCTCTTCACCCTCTTGTTAAAGTGAGATGTTTAACAAGAAAGAAGAAAGCAAGCACTGATTTGAAATAGAAACTCTTACTGCAGATTGTTTTCAACCATCTATTGTTTTTCGTGAGGAAGTATTTAATGTGCAACCAGAACACCATTATTCAAACTACACCTATTATGAGAAGCTTAATCTTTGCATATGTGTAGAACCCAAGAGACGAGTAATTCACATAATTTATGGCCACAGAGGATGAAGCAATAAAACTTTAGCCATTAAATGGAGTTTTTCAGAGAAGAGATTAGTTTTCATGCAATTAGTAGCCTCTACTTATTCTAAACACGCACTGTGCAGGAAGAGAGGGAGATGCTGTGCACTACCACCAATGCGTGCACGCACGCACGCATGCACGCACACAAACTTTCTTCCTTGGGCACGAATGCATGTTGTTGGTCTTGTTAGTACCTTGTCATCACAGAAGAATGTAGTTAATTAAAAGTGCACATGATGCTTATTGAGATTGTTGAGACATTCGCCCACAATCCTGCGAACTGCAGTTCTCCAGCTTCATTAGCTCAATCCGACACTCCACAAACACACTTCAGATGTCTGTTTTTGCATGCTTACACAACCCCTCAACACTGTGCAATGCATGAAACTCATCCCATCTCCACCGCGTCACTTCTGAAAATTAGCACAAGTGGGGTGCAGACGTGTGGGCTTTGTGTTTTGGCACGCGTCAAGTGCAAAGGTCCTCTGATTGGGTGTCAAACGTGGCCTCCCACGCAACAATTAGAGCTGATAGAACACAGTGCGAGTGCACATGTATGTGATGTGATGGTGGCATCTCTGAAGGAGCTTCTAATAAAGGTGATGAGACAGACGGCATGCATTCATTACAGCATCTACACACACACCCCCGCCGCCATCAAGCTTCCTCCCTTGTTTTTCTCACCACGGCTTCCACAGACTCTATAACAACTCAATAACCAACTCACTCACCAATAACCGACCTCTTGTCATTGCATCGTTGGCTCTACAGGAAGGAAAGCACATAATCGGCTCCACTTTGACATCACACACTGCACACAAAGCGCTCAGTGCAGAAGTAGGTTTTGGTTCTAAATGTGTACATCAATTTGGAAAGGGAATTCACGTCCAAGGTGGGAAGCCGCGTAGAAGCACTGATGCACTCCTGCACCATAATACCTCAACTGGGGAGTTGAAATATTAAAACAACCATTGACTATTCTGCAAAAAGGCTTTAAAAAAAGTATGAAAATGCCACAAATATGAGATTTGTTGAATTCCAACAGCCACTCACCCTTCTGCTCCAGTTTCCTTTCAGAAGAGATTGAAAAGTCTCTTAGAGTCTTCCGTCTCATTTCTACGCCTGTCAATGCTCGACGTGGTTAGTAAAAAAAAGAGAGTGCTAAGAAAGGTTCATATAGATCAAATACTTCACAATTTAGTCCAATGAAGCTGGAAATATCAAATGCCATTACCCACAATGACATGCTGCCTAACCACCATCACAACCACCCCGTCAGAAGAAAACAGCTTTCAATAATTTCTTTTTTTCTTTTTATAAATAGGACTTTTGACAGTTAAAGGGTGAGACGGGAAAAACAGGAGACTATAAACTGACAGGGGAAAGGAGAAGAGAAGGTGCACAATAAGATGAGAAGATGTGAGGTAATTACCTCTATTAAAGAAAAAAAGGGGACTACGAAGAGGAGAGAGTGGGAGCGGGATAATAAAGTCATGCTGGCTTTAAAAGGTCAACCGTGCAGCTTTACTTGGCTCAATAGTTAATTTTTTTTTGTATATATATATATATATATATATATATATATATATATATATATATATATATATATATATATATATATATATATATATATATATATATATACAACCCCTGGCAAAAATTATGGAATCACCGGCCTCGGAGGATGTTCATTCAGTTGTTTAATTTTGTAGAAAAAAAGCAGATCACAGACATGACACAAAACTAAAGTCATTTCAAATGGCAACTTTCTGGCTTTAACAAACACTATAAGAAATCAGGAAAAATAATTGTGGCAGTCAGTAACGGTTACTTTTTTAGACCAAGCAGAGGGAAAAAAATATGGAATCACTCAATTCTGAGGAAAAAATTATGGAATCATGAAAACAAAAGAACGCTCCAACACATCACTAGTATTTTGTTGCACCACCTCTGGCTTTTATAACAGCTTGCAGTCTCTGAGGCATGGACTTAATGAGTGACAAACAGTACTCTTCATCAATCTGGCTCCAACTTTCTCTGATTGCTGTTGCCAGATCAGCTTTGCAGGTTGGAGCCTTGTCATGGACCATTTTCTTCAACTTCCACCAAAGATTTTCAATTGGATTAAGATCCGGACTATTTGCAGGCCATGACATTGACCCTATGTGTCTTTTGCAAGGAATGTTTTCACAGTTTTTGCTCTATGGCAAGATGCATTATCATCTTGAAAAATGATTTCATCATCCCCAAACATCCTTTCAATTGATGGGATAAGAAAAGTGTCCAAAATATCAACGTAAACTTGTGCATTTATTGATGATATAATGACAGCCATCTCCCCAGTGCCTTTACCTGACATGCAGCCCCATATCATCAATGACTGTGGAAATTTACATGTTCTCTTCAGGCAGTCATCTTTATAAATCTCATTGGAACGGCACCAAACAAAAGTTCCAGCATCATCACCTTGCCCAATGCAGATTTGAGATTCATCACTAAATATGACTTTCATCCAGTCATCCACAGTCCACGATTGCTTTTCCTTAGCCCATTGTAACCTTGTTTTTTTCTGTTTAGGTGTTAATGATGGCTTTCATTTAGCTTTTCTGTAGGTAAATCCCATTTCCTTTAGGCGGTTTCTTACAGTTCGGTCACAGACGTTGACTCCAGTTTCCTCCCATTTGTTCCTCATTTGTTTTGTTGTGTATTTTCGATTTTTGAGACATATTGCTTTAAGTTTTCTGTCTTGACGCTTTGATGTCTTCCTTGGTCTACCAGTATGTTTGCCTTTAACAGCCTTCCCATGTTGTTTGTATTTGGTCCAGAGTTTAGACACAGCTGACTGTGAACAACCAACATCTTTTGCAACATTGCGTGATGATTTACCCTCTTTTAAGAGTTTGATAATCCTCTACTTTGTTTCAATTGACATCTCTCGTGTTGGAGCCATGATTCATGTCAGACCACTTGGTGCAACAGCTCTGCAAGGTGTGATCACTCCTTTTTAGATGCAGACTAACGAGCAGATCTGATTTGATGCAGGTGTTAGTTTTGGGGATGAAAATTTACAGGGTGATTCCATAATTTTTTCCTCAGAATTGAGTGATTCCATATTTTTTTCCCTCTGCTTGGTCTAAAAAAGTAACCATTACTGACTGCCACAATTTTTTTTTCCTGATTTCTTATAGTGTTTCTTAAAGCCAGAAAGTTGCCATTTGAAATTACTTTAGTTTTGTGTCATATCTGTGATCTGCTTTTTTTCTACAAAATTAAACAACTGAATGAACATCCTCCGAGGCCGGTGATTCCATAATTATTGCCAGGGGTTGTATATATATATATATATAAGGGCTGGGCAAGTTAACGTGTTATTATTGTGTTAACACATTAATTAATTAACAACAATTTTTATATCACACGTTAACGCAGTTTTTTTTTTGTCTGTTGCTGACTGCTGCCTGCAGACATGGAGAAGGGCACAGAACTTTTACATGGCCATTTTAATTTTTAAAGTGCTTCCAGGTGGTGTAGTGGACAGAACTGATATATATATATATATATATATATACAACCCCTGGCAAAAATTATGGAATCACCGGCCTCGGAGGATGTTCATTCAGTTGTTTAATTTTGTAGAAAAAAGCAGATCACAGACATGACACAAAACTAAAGTCATTTCAAATGGCAACTTTCTGGCTTTAAGAAACACTATAAGAAATCAAGAAAAAAAGATTGTGGCAGTCAGTAACGGTTACTTTTTTAGACCAAGCAGAGGAAAAAAATATGGAATCACTCAATTCTGAGGAAAAAATTATGGAATCACCCTGTAAATTTTCATCCCCAAAACTAACACCTGCATCATATCAGATCTGCTCGTTAGTCTGCATCTAAAAAGGAGTGAACACACCTTGGAGAGCTGTTGCACCAAGTGGACTGACATGAATCATGGCTCCAACACGAGAGATGTCAATTGAAACAAAGGAGAGGATTATCAAACTCTTAAAAGAGAGTAAATCATCACGCAATGTTGCAAAAGATATTGGTTGTTCACAGTCAGCTGTGTCTAAACTCTGGACCAAATACAAACAACATGGGAAGGTTGTTAAAGGCAAACATACTGGTAGACCAAGGAAGACAAAGCGTCAAGACAGAAAACTTAAAGCAATATGTCTCAAAAATCAAAAAATGTACAACAAAACAAATGAGGAACAAATGGGAGAAAACTGGAGTCAACGTCTGTGACAGAACTGTAAGAAACCGCCTAAAGGAAATGGCATTTACATACAGAAAAGCTAAACTAAAGGCATCATTAACACCTAAACAGAAAAAAACAAGGTTACAATGGGCTAAGGAAAAGCAATCGTGGACTGTGGATGACAGGATGAAAGTCATATTCAGTGATGAATCTCGAATCTGCATTGGACAAGGTGATGATGCTGGAACTTTTGTTTGGTGGCTTTCCAATGAGATTTATAAAGATGACTGCCTGAAGAGAACATGTAAATTTCCACAGTCATTGATGATATGGGGCTGCATGTCAGGTAAAGGCACTGGGGAGATGGCTGTCATTACATCATCAATAAATGCACAAGTTTATGTTGATATTTTGGACAATTGAAAGGATGTTTGGGGATGATGAAATCATTTTTCAAGATGATAATGCATCTTGCCATAGAGCAAAAACTGTGAAAACATTCCTTGCAAAAAGACACATAGGGTCAATGTCATGGCATAGGGTCAATGTCAATGAGCAGATCTGATTTGATGCAGGGGTTAATTTGGGGGATGAAAATTTACAGGGTGATTCCATAATTTTTTCCTCAGAATTGAGTGATTCCATATTTTTTTCCTCTGCTTGGTCTAAAAAAGTAACCGTTACTGACTGCCACTATCTTTTTTTTCTTGATTTCTTATAGTGTATCTTAAAGCCAGAAAGTTGCCATTTGAAATGACTTTAGTTTTGTGTCATGTCTGTGATCTGCTTTTTTCTACAAAATTAAACAACTGAATGAACATCCTCTGAGGCCGGTGATTCCATAATTTCTGCCAGGGGTTGTATATATATATGCAAAAATGCAACTTTCTTTGGAAGTCAAGTGCAAAATTAGGAATTAGGAATAAATGACTAACCTGTATTTAGCTCTACTCGCGCCGTCTGTCTTTACCTACCCTCCCCCTCCACTCTCAAAACCCAAAGGATGTAATTGGAAAGTTGTCAATCTTTTGATCTTTCCTTCATGTCATCTTCTTGCTCAGAATTGTTTTTGGTCCACATCATCAACACTTTGCATCTCTTTTTTTGTGGTTTGCTAAGAGTTCACCTTTCATCTCATTTTTATGGAGTTATATCCCTCTTTCACTGAAGCGTTACCATGGTAGAAACTCAAATGTTGGCACGGTAATAGTTAAAGCACACTACTTGGATCTCATTAACCACTGAGGCCAAAAAAAGCACATCTTGGGTGTCAGGTACTCACAAATCCCAAGTTTCAGTTTGATCCAATTAAACATTGTTCCTGAAAATGATCACGTTTTGCCCTTTAACAACTGAAATTGTGCCTCACTGAATCTCAGTAACCACTCAAAACTAAAGAGAAGATTTTGAGCTTAAATTAAATCTGTACCCAAAGTTTATTAAGGGTTCTAATTTAATATTTTATTTATCTAATCCAATTACATTTTTTTCCGCGAATCTGATTGGTTCATCATGTGACGTATCAGGCGTATAATATCTGTGGATTGGTAGCCAAAGATGTATTACTCTGACAACGGCACATGTGCAGTATTGTTGAGATGTGGAACTGTCAAGATGCACAATTTGTCAGAACACTGGCTGTGCGTGCTGCTAGCTGTTAGTGCTGTTAGCTTAGAGTGAGAGAAAGTTGCATGCCGCCTCCACCGCCAAAATGGGTGAAATTAAGCAACCGTACGAAAGTATTGATGTGGATTCTGATACAGAATTACCGTTTCACGTTTGATGGAGTTTCACATTTGATGGATTACTCCACATCCTGACCGCTGTTGCAGAGACGCTTGCTGCTTCACGGTAAGCCTCGCTGACTGAATTACCTACAGAAAAATAAACCTTGCAAATGATGGAATTGGACTAGAATAGGAATAACCCACTTGTGTCATACTGTTATACGGTCGAACATATCCGCTATGCGTCACTGGTAAAGCTGTATGTTCGACCATATAACCCAGCATGAACGTCCACACATCATCAGACACAACAGGGTTATTCCCTAAAAAGACTGCAAATATATGTTTTGACCTTTGACTGTCTGGGGTGAAATATGTCTCAGAAATGCATTTATTTTCACTTGAATAAAGGAAAAGATGGCACACTAAGCACATTATTTTCCAATGGATCCACTGGAAAATAAGCCAGACTAACGAAATAAACCTGGTTTATTTGGTAATCCTGTTTTATGGAATGGGCCCCAGAACATCTGCGAAAAACAGGTATTTGATTTCTGTGGCCACCAGAGTGATGCCCGGTGCTCCAGACTGTCCCATTGATTTGGCCAATTCATTGATGTATATGTTAAAGAGGGTTGAACTCAAACTGCATCCCTGTCGAACCCCCCTGCTTTGGGGAAAGAAGTCTGTGTGGTTTTGCCAATCTTAACGGCGCACTTGTTGTTTGTGTACATTGAATTTATGATATTATATGTTTTTCTTCCAACCCCACTTTCCAACAGTTTGTACAGCAGAGCCTTGTCCCAAATTGAATCGAATGTTGTTTTTTTTAAATCTACAAAACAGGAGAATAGTTTGCCTTTGTTTTTGTTTGGTTGTCAATCAGGGTGCTGAGGGTGAAAATGTGATCTGTTGTATGGTAATTTGGTTAAAAAAAAAACATTTGGGATTTGCTCAGGCCATTGTTTTCAGTAAGGAAGTGTAGGAGTCTGTGGTTGATTGTCATGCAGGTTTCTGTTGACACAAACACCACCGTAGTTATTAGGGTCAGGTTTGTCGCTGCTTTAGTGGAGCAGCACTATCAGTCCTTGGTTCCAAATAATGGGGAAGAAATCAGAGCTAAAGACAATGTTAAAGAGCTTTAATGTGGCCAACTGGAATTTGGGATCTGTGAATTTGATCATTTCATTTAGGATATTGACAACACCACAGGCCTTCTTGGTTTCAATTGATTTTATTTTGTCCTACAGCTCTTTTAGGGTAATGGGGTAATCTAGTGGGTTCTGGTAATCTTTTATTGCTGACTCTATGCTTTGTAGTTTGGACAAAATAGCTTGGTGAAGTGATTTACTCATACATCTCCATTTTGTATGTGGGTAGATTTTCATGTTTTTGTTTATATAAGCTTTTCCAATTTTCCCAGAATGTATTTCTTTTTATGGACTCTTCAATAGTGTGTAGCTGGTTTCTAACATGTTATTTTTTTCCTTACTGTGTTTTTATGCTGTTTTAATGTTTTACTATAGTGAAGGCGTGTGTTCTGGTTGTCTGGATCTCTGTGTTTTTGGTTTGCTATATTTCTTAAATTCTTTCTGAGATTTTTACATTCGTTGTCAAACCATTTCTCATGGTTTGGGTTTTTTTTTGGCCTTTTTGTTTGTGGCATTTAGGTTTGCTAGTGATGCTGAAAGGTCAAGTATAATATTGAGGTTTTCTACTGCCCTGTTTTCACCTTCATTGTTATGTTCAAATGTTTTATCCAGAAACTGGTCTATAAGCAACTGGATGTGTTGCTGCTTTATAGCTTTTTTGGTATGTTTCTGTACTATTTTCTTAACAATTGTAGCGTGTTTTGATAGTGTGTAGTTTGGTTTGTTGTGAAACCTTCTGATCTGGTGTTGATGTGTTCAGGTAGAGCGTGGTTTTATGGTGATCTGATAGGGGTGTTACTGGGCTGACTATGAATGCTCTGAGAGCCACTAGGCTGAGGTCAGTGATGAAGGAATCTACTGTGCTGTCGCCCAGAGATGAGCTGTAGGTGTGTAGGAGTCTCCCCTGACTCTACCATTGACTATGAATAGACCCAGTGAACGACAGAGTTGTAGGAGTTGTAATCCATGTTTGTTTGTTGTTTTGTCATAGCTGTGTCTTGGGGGGCATACTGGGGAAATGATGTTTCTTCCTCCTGGTAGGTGTTTAACCCCTGGGTGATGACGGTGTCAGGTCCTTGTCCTGTTCTGGCGTTGAGATTTCCACAGACTACAATATTACCATGAGCCTGGAAATGGTTAATTTCCTCCTCGAGGATGGAGAACATGTCTTCAGTAAAATAAGGGAATTTAGCTGGAGGAATGTAGATGGTACACAGGAGGATATTTTTCTCAGTTTGTGTGAGTTTCTTATTTATTTCTAACCAAAGGTAAAAAGTTCCTTTTTTGATTAGCTTAATGGAGTGAGTCGGTTCTGATTTGTACCATAATAGCGTACCTCCTGAGTCTCTTCCATCTTTGATTCCTGTTAGCTTGGTGGATGGTATCACAAGTTCTCTATAGTTAACAGGGCAGCCAGATGGACCATCTCCTCTGTGCCATGTCTCCTGTAGGACAATAATGTCTGTGTTTGCAATTTCTTTGGTGAAGCCTGGGTTCCTGCTCTTGAGGCCAAAGCAGTCGACCTCAGACCTTGTATGTTCGATGATGAAAGAGTAAGTGACTTGTGTTCCATGTTTGTTTTTCCAGGGAATTTAGGCCTAGACAGACCTCGCTCAGCATCTGGTGTATGCTCAGGTCAAAGCATGGGTCAGGTAGAAGGTTGGGGCTGACTCTGCTTACAGCCTGCACATATGTATGGTGTTGGGTTGGCAGGAGGGGATGGTGGGCTGAGCCTCTCTCTCTCCTGCACCCCTCCCTCTCTGTCTGCAAGGAGATGCACAGAGTTGATGTCCTCACGCACGAACAGTGAGGAAATATGATGCAGTGCTTTTAGACCACGGGAATCTCTGCTCATCTCCAGCCTTATGTCTATAAATCACAGATCGCCAAGAAATTTGCTCTTTAGGAGGCTGAAACAACACACAAGGGACGTTGAAGCACCCTTGTGGGTTCTGGTGAGTTTTTCTGGACATACAACAAACTCTCAGAACTTTGTGATCTGATGAAAGATGTTATGAGCCCCAAATAAACAACAGTACATCCTGCCGTACCTCTGGAAAAGTAAGTAGCAAACGCTTTTACACATGTGCAAATGTAAAATAATAAAATACATCAGATTACTGAAGAAATCTGAGTTTAGGGGAGAAATCCATGTTAATTTCTCAATAAGATTATGGTTAATATTGGATAAAACATATCAGTTTTTACTGTTTATTACTTAATAATCAGATAATACCAGTAATCATATAACGATGTGGTTTTTAGTGTGCATGTAAACAGGGTCATTGAGAACAAATTGAAGACACTCTCTCTCTCTCTCTCTCGTATGTAATAGGGATGTCACAATACATGTATTTGTATTGAACTGTATGGTACACACATGACAATTTGGTGCACAGAACAGTACACAAAATACATGGTATGACTGCAGAGTATGATGATACACACGTGCATATTTGTTTCTATAAATAACTGACATTTCAGCGAGCTGGGCTGCTCATGTTCACAGATTACATCTCTCTAGTCTCAGGATCTGTGCAGGAGGTGTCGTCAACCCCCTCAGTGTTGAAGGCGTGGCCAACCCACAGCAACCCAGCTGCTTGACACGAGCACCTGCATTATTCCACCCAGAAACTTTGGAAGCATAAATTGATTACCTTTTTCTTCCAAAATATGAACCTAAAAGCGAACCCGTACAATTTGCATTTGTGTTGAATTACTGTCCCAGGATGAGATCAATCCGATAATGCAAGTTCAGGCAAACAGCGCCACCAATTTATAAGAAGAGCTGATGTTTTGAATTAGTGTAAAGTTTTGCGGATCGCATGGCTGCTGAATAGTGACACTGCGTACAGTGATTTCAAATGTGTACAGGGTGAGGTTTTATGAGATTCTGTCATTAGTGCAAAAAAGCAACCAACTTAAAATGGGCAAACTATTGAACACATCATGGGACATTAAAAAAAAAAGAAAGAAAAAACAGTGCGCTGCACAGTAAATTCATCCCGATGAATGACAAGAGATGTAACCCAAATCATAAACACTGAATGAAAAAAAGTTTAGATTTACACTTTGTCTCACAGTGCTAAGTGTCTGACTGCAGCTCTCTGCTGCTCATAGATTAAGGCTACTGTATAAAGGTTTGAAAATTTTTCAAAAACTGAATTCATACAAAACCGTGATGTCTAAACTGATGTATGAACTGATCCCTCACTTATATTTCACCCCTTTTATTTATACATATACAACCCCAATTCCAATGAAGTTGGGACGTTGTGTAAAATGTAAATAAAAAGAGAATACAATTATTTGCAAATACTCTTCAACCTATAGTCAATTGAATACACCACAAAGACAAGATATTTAATGTTCAAACTGATAAACTTTATTGTTTTTACAAATATTTGTTCATTTTGAAATGGATGCCTGCAACACATTTCAAAATAGCTGGGACAGTGGTATGTTTAGCACTGTGTTACATCACCTTTCCTTCTAACAACACTCAATAAGCATTTTAGAACTGAGGACACTAATTGTGAGTGTCATGACTGGGTACAAAAGGAGCATCCCCAAAAGGCTCAGCCGTTCACAAGCAAAGATGGGGCAAGGATCACCACTTTGTGAACAACTTTGTGAAAAAATAGTCCAACAGTTTAAGAACAATGTTTCTCAACGTTCAATTGCAAGGACTTTAGGGATTTCATCATCTACAGTCCATAATATAATCAGAAGATTCAGATAATCTGGAGAAGTTTCTTCACGTAAGAAGCAAGGCCAAAAACCAACACTGAATGCCCATGACCTTTGATACCTCAGGCGGCACTGCATTAAAAACCGACATAATTGTGTAAAGCATCTTACTGCATGGGCTCAGGAACACTTCAGAAAACCATTGTCAGTTAACACAGTTCGTCCCTACATCTGCAAGTGCAAGTTAAAACTCTATGACGCTATAAATATTTGCACAAAAACAATAAAGTTCATCAGTATTCAACTGAATATAAGTTGAAGAGGATCTGCAAATCATTCTATTCTGTTATTTATTTACGTTTTACACAACTTCATTCCAACTTCATTGGAATTGGGGTTTTATATATATATATATATTTCTTGTCTAACAGTCTGCTTTAGTGGTGGTTTGTGCAGCCCAGTCTCACGTGGTTTTTTTTTTTTTTTGTTTTGTTTTCCCGTCACAAAATGATTCAACTTTTCGTGACGGGATTTTTTTTAACTCACTATTACTAACCCTAGATAACCCCCCACCCCACCCTTAACCATAACCTAACTCTACTCCTCCCATAACCCTAACCATAACCACCCTGACCTCACCGTTGCACTTTTAATTACGTGCACCCATCACGGAATGAATTAGAATAAATTTGTGCTCCTATGATGAAAATTTTGCACTTACTGGGCCTCATGTATCAATGTTGCGCACTTGTGGCGTAAATTTATGGCATAAACTTGAAATACACCAAAGTCGCCATGACATGTATCAAGCAGTGCGCACCTGCCCATTTCTGGCATACGCCTGACGTGATCTTGATAAATGCGGCGGGTGGAAACAACCGTAATTATAATAAACACGCCCATAAATATTCAGACTCCGCTTCAGACACACCCTCATTTTACGACATGGAAGCCAGGAAGACGGCAATGAAAAAGAACTTCACCAATCACGACGCGTGCCAATAGAGCGTCAAAAGCGGCCGTCGTATCAATTGTTTTGTAGTATATAATCAATAAAGTGTTACAGTGGTCCCTCATTAATCGCTGGAGTTACGTTCTTAAAAAATAGCCCGAAATACGCGAAATTGCGACATTAGGCAGCGTTATTTTTTACAATTATTATAGACGTTTCAAAGCTGTAAAACCCCTCACTACACAGTTTATACACTTTCTCAATCAGGCATGAACATTTTCTCACTTTTCTCTCATGTGTAAACACTCTCAAAGTTCAAACCTTAGTAGGAAAATAATACCAAACTGTTTCAGGCCCAAACATTTGTTTGAGAAATAAAAATAGAACGTTTTCTTATAAATAATTATGATGGCATTTAGAACTAACGAATTAATTTTAATGATCAACGAACGAGGTCGGACACATAAATTATTAATAGTGACTGATCAGTATGTCACAGATCGCTCCTCTTCGTCCTGACGCCGCGCCTTTTTCCACTCACGCCTGGCTGTAGGTGTCTGTGTCCATGTGACAAACACAGTTATGAGTAGTTGTTGGCGCTCTTTTTTCTTCTGGGCGACAAGATTCTTATAAACAGATACGCAGAACACAGAACACTGTAAAAAAAAAAAAAGGCATGCAAAATTGGACTAAATACTCCGCGAGACTCCGAGGCCACGACAGGTGAACGGCGTTATAGCGAGGGACCACTGTATTCTCTTTTCACATGTCAATAATTCTTGACATGTGGATATTTGCTCGCTCAATTAATAAGACACGCCTAATCTGTCAGATTTCTTTATTTTTTAAATGTATTTCTGTATTTATTTTATTGTGACAACCGAATGGAGACGACAAAACCTGACTGCAGCACGGGCGAATTAAGGAAATGACGAAACTACAGTTGTTATTATCAATTTCATAGTCTAAAACGATCACACCACATGAAGTTAAGCTCAGCGCTGCTCTGGCTCCAGGCTCGAAGTCTGGAGAAAAGGGCGTGCAGCGCTGTCTTTGCAGTCAGCGCTGTAGCCACGGATCGTGCTCCATAACAATCCCGCAAAAGCGGGATTTGTATTGATTATTATGTAGTATAACCAGGAAAGTGTTATTTATGTAACATATGCATTGATTTGTATAATGGCACTGTTTATCATGTTGATCATCTTCATTTTTATGTGGATTCCAGCGCTGGTTCATTTTGGTGTATAATTTATGCCACCTCTCGACCTGGTGTATATTTTCAGCGCAGCGTATGCCAACGACCACATTGATAAATGCCAAGTAGCGCAGCCGTTTTGGCGTACACCCCATATACGCTCAAATATCACCGTACGCAACGTTGATACATGAGGCCCTTTGTGAAAATATGACGAATCAATAGATTAATGTATATTTTGTGCTGCTGAATCACAACATGCCGTGACACTGGGTTGCGTTTGTGACAGAGCTGGTTGCACATAGTTACTCATCAAGATGGTGGTTGATGGGATCAAAGGGACTCAACCAGCCATATAGCGTCATCTACAGGAGAAGAGGTCAGCAATAAAAGGAATTCAAGGGAAATTTAAGGATATTTTTTGGATCAGTTTACAGTGTTAATATGAGGAGCAAAAAATGACACTTTATCAAAAATATGATACTTTTTGCACATACTACATAATACATAACCCATTAAAAAAATTCAACGTCAATTTTTTTAAAAACACAGATCTGCCACACTGAAGTACGCATTCATACAGGATTAATAATGAAGTCTGGATTACAAGAAATGAGGCTGCAAACATGACGTATTGTTTATCCAAAGGCAACATTCCAGGGCTTTTGTTGTTGCTCAAAGAATTGCACTATCAGTTCTGAAATCTCTCCCTGTGCAGTACTGTCCTTCCCTCATCTTCCTTCCTCTTTTATCTTCAGTCACTCATTTCCCACTCCGGAGTTCTCTCATTGCTCGATCCAGTGCCCTCCATTCTCCACTCCACCTCCTCTCCCCTTCGCTCCTCCCGTTACTTCCACCTGCCTCAGTGCTGCCGGTCGAGGCTGTCTGTGAGATAAGGAGCCCCGGTGTCCAGCCATCAGGTTCCTGACAAGATACTGCCCCACGTGTTCAGGCATGACCCACAGCCAGGCAGCCATCGAACCTGTCAGAGAGAAAAACCGGTGGCTCAGGGCACAAAATGGCTGTAGCGGACGACACAGGACTCTTAAAGTATGAATTGTTGCTGAGACACACTAGAGAGGTTTGACCTTGTCCACCTCGAGCGTGCTGTCAAGACTTGTAGACTGGATAAGGACGAGCGGAGAGCAGGTAGAAAAATTCTTGAGCAGCAACAAAAGCACAAACGATCCACTCAGTTGCACTGACATGCCGAACACACGCAGTCACAAGAACAAAAACTCCGCAAAAGCGAGATAATAGGCATCCACGAGAAGCCTATACGCTCACGTACAAGATAGTTACGCATTCATTTCATGCTCGAAAAACTTATCATCGCTCATAAAGCAAACAATTCCACCCATACACATCAACTCCTGAATAGTTAATTACCCGCCCACCTACAAACACACACTGTCGCGTCCCTGCGGAGCCGATGCTGCTGCATTTGTCTTGTAGTCGGGCCTGCGGCTCTCACCAATTAGCAGAGCAGAAGAGAGAGATTTAAAACATGATGACATTGTGGTGCTTTTTGTTTCTTCTCCCACAGGCCACTGAGGCCCCAAAGGCAGTGATCACAAGTGATCAGATCACATCAAAGTGCTAACTGCCAAGACACGCACACACACACACACACACACACACACACACACACACACACACACACACACACACACACAGACTGTACATACTTCTGCAGACACCATCAACAATCCCACTGTGGAACACACATCAATGCAAATATACTGTTCAAAAGAAGTTAAACACAATGTCCAGATTGGTGGTGGTTATGTCAGCTAGCCGCGTCATGTGATCTAAAAGCATATAATAATAATAAACATTTCACTTGACTGCGACAGATCAATTGCTACTTTCGAGAGGTGGGGATGAACCTTTTGTCTGCCTGGGTGGGTGCCAGCTGGGAGCCAGGTCCGTTCCATAGTGTGATGGATGCAATAACACACGGCACCAGTACACCTGACCTGACTGAACTGGGTCATGCTACATGTTAGCTAGCTAGCCTGATCTGCAACGGCTGTCCATGATTGAATTAAACCGCCACAGGTCCTGCTTACCAACCGGCCCATAAAGTCAAACATCAATAAAATAAAAGACAGTAATAAAAGTGTTAATGACATTAACAAATTAAGAAAAAAAGTACAAAAAATGAACACATGACGATTACCAGAAATATCTTGTGTAATACAACAATCATGTCATAGAGAATAAACACATTTTCAGTTTGGATTTAAAGTCACTAGAATCAGATCACCCTACGTATCATGTCACGTCTGGCAACATGGGTTTGCAACAGGTGTTGCCACATCCACTGCACCACAGAACAGACCCGGCAGCCACCTCCACAGACAACCAACACTAGGGATGAGCAAGTACACCGCTATCTGGATCTGGATCTATTCAACCATCTAAATGATCTGTATCCGTATCTGTACTTGTAGTGGGCGAGGCCTAAAGTGGAAGTGGGCGTGGTTAAAGTTAAACAATATTGATTAAGGTGTGTGTGTGTGTGTGTGTGTGTGCGTGACTGAGTGACTGACCAATTTATTTTTATGAACTGCAGTGAGAAAGTGTCAGATACTGCATGCAGCCATATTCAATAAAAATATTATTATAGGCTACTTTGTGTGTTCAGCTGTATGTGTGTATGTGTGTAAGTGGTCTGTAAGACTGTTTATTTTTTAATGATCTGTGTGAACTTGATTCATGCAAACATCCAGTGATGGCAAACAGGGAAATAATATGTCAGCCTTGTTCACTGTATTCTTCTCAAAAGCACCACATTCAGTAGGAGCAACGTTTTCCAACTGACTTTATATCACCCAGCCAAATGGCTAAAAATAAATAAATAAATAAATTTTAAAAATCCAACCGGAGTGGAGGTAGTGACCGACGCGACACGAGCCGTTTTCAGCTCTGTCTTGTAAAATGCACCGCATATAATATGAAACAAGTTCACCAACTTTAAAAATCATACAAACTAAAATAGAGGCGAGCTGAAGAAAACTTATGGAGAGACAGCAACATGAGGTAGAATCAAGCCAAGCACAGAGGGAGAGATCTTGTCTGTTTGTGTGTGTGAGAGGAGCTGCAGAGAGACGTGTCTGTGTAGGGAGGGGCGGCGCTGTGTGTGACTGGCCAATCGCAGAGTGTGAAGACAGTCAGTCAGCCAATGAGAAATTTCCTTCAGCACGAGCACAGATATTGATGAGTTTTTTTCGTATCATTCTCGTACTCATCAAAAATGCTTTATCCATACCGGATACTCATCTGAAACGAGTATCCGGCTCAACCCTAACCAACACATATCCACCTCTCGAAAGGAGACCACTTTATGTCAGGCAAACTGTTCCATAAAACAGGACATAAGAAAATGCACTCACGCATACAGATGATTTGCCTTTGAGATACAGAGAAAACCTTCTTCGATACAGTTACCATATTACATATGTATGCTAGTTTTATTATGACCTATGAAACATTTCATGTATTAAAAAAATAAACACATAAAAACAGGCAAACATTTATTGTTTGAAGGTCAGTTGTAACAGCATTCCATTGACACTGCGCAAGTATTACTAGTACAAAAACTGCTGTAGTACCATTCTGTACTACTGCTTTGAATGTACTTTATGTACTGTATACTGTGGTGGGCACAGCTAACCAAAAAATTAGCTTTGATAACTGGTAATCAGCTAACTGAAAAGCTGTCTTTTTTAACGCTAAACTGATAAACTCTCTAAAAAGTTATCGGAAGCTACAGATAACAGATAACTTTCAATTTTGCCTCCCATACGCTCTCAGCTACTAAAAAGCTGATTTTGAGTTTAAACATCACCAAAGCGTCTAATAGAACCAACGGCAATCACAAACCCTATCAGCCAATGAGCCAGCGCTTCTGTCTTTGTGTGCTCTGCCTGCCCCCTGCTGTAGGAAAGCATCATTTACTCTGACGGGATACAGTGGTCTAGCAATGAGGCAGAGGTCTTGAAATGGAAAGCAGGTTTGAATTATGGTTTTGCTTTATAAATAAAATTATTCCGGATAAAATACCTACATTAATGTACAAAGTGATATATAACACATATCTGTTAATTTTAAAATAATGCACTAATTCTGAAGATTTGAACATTAACACACCAAAGGGATTATGGGTAAACTAAGCCTCTGCTAATACTGATTGGTTGATTCATTCATTCTATGAAAAAACCAACACAAGTGAATCAATGTAACATGTGTTGGTGTTTACAAATAAATGTGCTTTTGTAAAATATGTCATTTTTCTCATTTGTATAAAGAAAATAAATAAATTTTCAAGATCCCGCTAGACAGCGCCTAAGGGCACGCATGATGACATCACAACTCTATCCAATTAGGGAGACAAGGTTTCTTTCAATAACAAGAACTGTCAAAAAACTTTCTCGTGTGTGGTTGCTGGAGTTGTGTAGTGATAGGAATGGCCATTTGAATGCTTGAATAATAATGCCAGTCGCACAAAGAAATCAAATAATAGTGAAAACATGTTCGGTGCGGTGTCATAACGCATCAATCAGTCTCTCCGTGAGGCGTCATAACATCCGATCAGTCAGCGGCTCGGTGCGGTGTTATAACAGATCAATCAGTCGCTGCGTGAGGCGTCATAACATCAAGCCTGGTTCACATGGCAAGATAATTAGGCTGATATCAGACCCGATCTTCCCCTTCCGACAATCTTAAGGACACCCCGACAATCGTGATAATGCTAATTATAATCTTATTAGATATTCCTGCCGTATGTGGTGTGTTAAGAAGGACGTGAGGAGCTAAAGGTGACATGCAGCCAATCAGAAAGCGAGGTGTTTGACCTGGGAATGTTCGTGTGTGAAATCTGTTTGTGTATGTTGTTTTTACCGTGTGCCTGCACACCACACACTGTACAACTAAACCTGTCAGAGCAATGATTTTTTTTTTATCTCCACGTGTGTGGTCTCTCAGGGTTTGGAAACCTACAAACAATTTTAAAATCCTGCGCTCGACAATACTGTGATATAACAGGCCGCCAGTAGATGGCAGTGGCCTATGCATTTTGATGGTTATATCAAACGGCCTGAATTACAATTTAACAGACGTTTCGGCTTTTGGAGAAGCAGCCTGGGCTTCTTCTGGCATTTTTACATAAAACAAACACAATAACAACGTCTATAAACCCAGAGAATATAATCAAGAGAGTTTTAGGCACAATATACAAAGAGTTTAATGCTATTGTCTCTGTGGAGCATAATCAGAGCGTCTCAAATGCATTTCTTCTGTCGTGAATACCCATAATGCACTGGCCACAGCATGTCCACACTAAAACCTTCAAAATTAGTGCATTACTTTAAAACTAAAGCACCCGGTGGGAACCCACGCAAATACGGGGAGAATTCTACATAGAAAGGCCCCAAGTGGGAAGCAACCTCACGACCTTCTCACTGTGAGGCAACATTGCTAACCACCAAGGCACCATGCTGCTGTATATCAACATATATGTTTACTCCAAATTCATTGTTGGATATAGTAAACTTGTTATATTGACAGCATTTGCCTCACATTCACCCTCTCTCTCTCTCTCTCTCACACACACACACACACACACACACACACACACACACACACACACACACACACACACACACACACACACACACACACACACACAACAATGAATGCATCATCTGGTAACTCCAATTAAAAGGGCACCCTTTTTGCATATGGTGAACTCTGATATAGCAGATCAATCCAAACACTAACTTCACTTTGCTCATGCAATGGAAGCTTAGTGGATGCTGGACTGATGATGGATTCATTGCAGCTGTGCTCATCAGTCAGTGAGACAGTTTCGGCATGGAATGGATGACCTCAAATGAGAAAAGTTGGGATGGTACGTAAAATGCAAACTTGAAAAATAACATTAAAAACTGCAGTGAATCATTTAGCACTTTGTAATGGTGCCATTCCTTTTCACAACACTTACAAGATGTTTTCGCATTGAGGATGCAAGTGATGAAGCACTTCAGGTGTTATTTTGTCCTATTCTTCCTGTAAAGATGTTTTAATGTGTGCAACAGTGCAGGATCATAGTAGCATTCTTTGTTTCAAAATTCTCTACACATTCTCTATTGGAGACAGTTCAGGACAGCAGGAAGGCCAATCCAGTATCTGTTCTCTCTTCTTCTGCAGCCATGCCATTGTAATGTCTGCAGAATGTGGTTTTAAATTTTCTTGTTGAAAAATGCGTAGATATAGCTGGAAAAGATATCATCTTGAAGGCAGCATATTTCACACTAAAACCTCAATGAACTTTTCTGAATTAATGCTGCCATCATAACTGTGCAAATTACATTTGCCAAGGGCACTAACACAAACCCATAGCATGGCTTTTGGACATACTGACCGACCGATAGGTGGTTCCTGGATAGTCCCTTTAGCCCTTCTTCCCCCCCCCCCCCCCCCAAAAAAGACCTAGAATATTGATTTGTCTGACTACATTACACATTTCCACTATGTGACGGTCCAATCCATATGTATCTGAGCTCAGAAAAGTTGATACCGCTTCTGAACAAGGTAAACATATGGCTACTGTTTTTGCACAGTGAAGTTTTAAGTGGCATTTTTGACTGTAACTCTCTATAGTCGTGCTTGACAACAGTTTCTCGAAGTAATCCCTTGCCCGTGTGGTTATATCAGATAATTATGAATGGCAGTTCTCGATGCAGTCCCAGCTGAGGGATCAGAGATCATGGGTGTTCAGCTTAGGCTTGAGCCGCTGCACTTTTTTCCACTGAAATTTGTCCAAATTCCTTGAATTATTTAATGATATTGATAATATTGATGATAATACACAAAACCCTTTCAATCTTTCTTTAAAGACCATTGCTTTGAAAACATTTCAACAATTTTCTCATATTTGTTAACAAACAGAAGATCTTCTACCAATCTTTGCTCCTCAAAGGCTCAGTCCTTTGTGGATACTGTTTTTCATTACAATTATCTCTTGGCATTACCTATTTGAAATAAGTTGTTTTTTTTATGACCAGCACTAAATTGCCCTTGTCCCAAGTTTTTTTTTTGTTTTTTTTTTTTTGGTAATTTGTTGCATGTCTGAAATATAAGAATTAATGTATATTCACAAATGAAATAAAGCTTACCAAGCAAACAAACAAAACTGCTTGCTTCATTTTATTTTATTTTTGCTACAAGTGGCTCCTATTTCCAAAGAATAGATGCCTTCTTTGATAATGGAACTAATCAATTTTTTGTCACCATTAAGTGCATTTATTGATGCCTACTGTCAGGCTTTTGAAAACGGAAACTCAGCTCAATCACGAGGTCCCGATACTGAACACAATTACAGCAAACAGGAATAAATATATACAGTGAGGAAAATAAGTATTTGAACACCCTGCAGTTTTGCAAGTTCTCCCACTTAGAAATCATGAAGGGGTCTGAAATTTTCATCTTAGGTGCATGTCCACTGTGAGAGACATAATCTAAAAAAAAAAAAAAAAAAAAATCCGGAAATCACAATGTATGATTTTTTAATAATTTATTTGTATGTTACTACCGCAAATAAGTATTTGAACACCTGTGAAAATCAATGTTAATATTTGGTACAGTAGCCTTTGTTTGCAATTACAGAGGTCAAAAGTTTGCTGTAGTGTTTCACCAGGTTTGCACACACTGGAACAGGGATTTTGGTCCACTCCTCCATACAGATCTTCTCTAGATTTTTCAGGTTTGGAGTTTCAGCTCCCTCCAAAGATTTTCTATTGAGTTCAGGTCTGGAGACTGGCCAGGCCACTCCAGGACCTTGAAATGCTTCTTACGGAGCCCCTCCTTAGTTGCCCAGGCTGTGTGTTTGGGGTCATTGTCATGCTGGAAGACCCAGCCATGACCCATCTTCAATGCTCTTATTGAGGAAAGGAGGTTGTTTGCCTATATATATATATATATATATATATATATATATATATATATATATATATATATATATATATATATATATATATATATATATATATATATATATATATATATGAGGTCTGTCCATAAAGTAACGGTCCTTTTTATTTTTTTAAAAAACTATATGGATTTCATTCATATGTTTTTACGTCAGAAATGCTTGAACCCTCATGCGCATGCGTGAGTTTTTCCACGCCTGTCGGTGACGTCATTCGCCTGTGAGCATGCCTTGTGGAAGGAGTGGTCCCGCCCCCTCGTCGGATTTTCATTGTCTGGAAATAGAGGAATGAAAAGGACTTTTTTCCATCAGAATTTTTTCAGAAGCTGTTAGAGACTGGCACCTGGAAACCATCGAAAAATTTATCTGGCTTTCGGTGAAAATCTTACGGGCTTCACAGAGAATAAGCACTTTAACTACAGCTTTAAGGACCCCTTTAAGGACCCCTTTAAGGACGGTCGGTGCGCCGCGCTCCGAGCTGTGACGACGCGGCACAAACCACTGAATCATTTCTAAACTGATGGCTCTGTGGATACGAGACCGTCGTGTGCTCTTTCTCTGGTTATCACAAGAGCTGGACATCAGCCATTTTCTGGCAGATTTCACTTTTAACAAGAGATTTTGTCATGGAAAGCCGCGCGGAGGCTTCGTGCGTTACGACCGATTTGCTGATGAAGCGAGACAAAGGAACACCTCCATTTCGGAGTGTTAGAGGACAAGTTGGGACATGTCCAGCTCTCCACAAGTTCTCTTATACTCACTCGACTGGTAAGCACTGAAAGCCGAGATAGGCATGTCCCAACTAGACACACACACACACACACACACACATTTATTTAGAAAATAGAAATAACTATTTTGAGGGAGTTGATGATCACTCATGATTTCTTAAGTTTACTTTCTGGGGAAATTGTTTTCTGTTTGAAAGATGGCTGATTATAGGCTTGTGTTGAGTATGCAAATTTCTTCTGTGTCTTTGCCTGTTAGACACTATTTATCATAGTGTGCTGTGATTTGTTTGGAGCTGCAAAAAACAAAATACTCAAAAAAAAAAGCTTTTTTTCTTCTTCTTCTTGGCCACATTATTGTTCAGTCACTGCAGTGTCTTATAATTATTCATGAACCCATTCTGCCTGCACACCCCTTATTTATATGTTTAAATTACAGAAAACTAGAGGTGGCTATGGCGTCAGCGCCCATGATTCCCTTGTGCTAACCGTCCCAAAAGCTTTGTCAACAAATATGGGGTAGAAATCCATCTCGATGTCTGTCCTCACTGTGAGGGAGCAGCCTCCAGCGAGATTTCAGATTTAAAGAACGAGTTCCTCTCACCGACTTCAAAGCAGTTGGTACAACTATGAAAGATGATTCTACTGGGAGTTGTTAAAGCTTTAAATTAGTTTCTGTCTGTGTGGGAAATAGACTGTAATACACCACTGTATCTCTACCCGCTTCACTTGGGCTTCCACATGCTCATTCTTCATGTGCTTGTGTGTTTTCGGATGTGTTGCATGGCTTTGCAGGAGCTGCAGGTACTTGCACTAAGTTCTTCCCCATCTTAGTGGAAATATTGAGCTGAAACAAAGACCACAAGGTGATGCTGACCTTGCAAAGAGCACAGTATGGGATTGCTTCACATGTTAAAGAGGTCCAGTTGAACTCATGAACAAAGTGCATGTCTGTTTGTGCACCTGACTTCAGTCATAGTTGAACGTAAAATGCCCAGAGGGGATCACAATGAAACCACAGAGAAGAAGGCAGAAGAACCCCAAGCTGCAGGCATCACCCAGTTGTTGTTTTTTTTGCTGTCTCTATATCTCCATGATTATGGAAGAAAGGCTTTTCATTCATCTATTTTTCATGCATCTTGTGTACTCTTTGTCTCTGAAAGGGTGCATTCAAAATTCTCTGCATCCCTCGTAACCCTTAATACACCCTTAATATCCCCACACTACCTGCGACCCTCCATCAACTCATTTCTGCCTGAGGAGAGGTGTACATAAGTGGCTGTGCACTTACACTGCATGCATCTTTGTGCCCACGTGTTTCTGTGTTCAGAGAGTGTGTGTAGGGGAGAAAAAAAACCTCAGCTCCTTACTCATCTCCTCCCGGAACAAATGCTTCCTGAGTGAATTTTGCTTTCAGAGGAATAATAATAATGCTCCCTTTTAAAGAGACCAAGAGCTGTACACGAACATGTTGTGCACATTGACACACTCACACACAAGCTTCAGCCTTCTGCTTGCTCCAGTTGCACAGACACAGTGCTCACTGGTGCTCAACATGTAAGAGACAGGGAACGGCGGAAGACAAAAAAAAAAAACATCGGTGTCAAGTCAAGAATGACATTAGTGGAGGCAGTGAAGTAGAAGGAGGTCATGGAAGGCATTTGTGTGTGTGTGTGTGTGTGTGTGTGTGTGTGTGTGTGTGTGTGTGTGTGTGTGTGTGTGTGTGTGTGTGTGTGTGTGTGTGTGTGTGTGTGTCTCTGTCATGAGTGTTCCAGATGAGTGAGCTTACTGTGTTTCTCTGAACAGAGGTCACCATATGTGATCTGTACGGAATTCCCCCCCCAAAATGCCCCTTTTTAATCTGACTTATCTTCAAGACCTTTTATGTGGACTAGCAGAGGTATCCATCTTGACTCAGGTGAAAGGTTTCAGCATTTCTTTTACTAATAGCCCAATTTCATAGCCTTAAGAGTGTGCATATCATGAATGCTTGGTCTTGTTGGATTTGTGAGAATCTACTGAATCTACTGGTACCTTGTTTCCCATGTAACAATAAGAAATATACTCAAAACCTGGATTAATCTTTTTAGTCACATAGCACTACTATTATTTTGAACACTACTGTATGTCCTTGGCGAACGTAAAAATATGACTGGGACATCCCTAATAAATAGGTTCTGCCCCTCCCTCCATAAAAGCCCAATTACAAGAAATATGTGCAAGTCTGTGTTGATAAATGTCCACAAACACAATAAATATAAATTTCAGCAATGTATAAACTTTTCCACACAATTACATTAATATGAACAAAGATAAATCCTTATTACCTAATGCAACTATCATTAGTTTTCCATATATACATAGATTTATATCAATGCTTCCAGTCCACTGCTTCATTAAGTTTTGGCCAAGAGTTAGTAGCAGCCTTTCCTGCATCATGGTAATTTTGCCAGTGAGCTGGCCAAGTTGCCCTGTTGGTCACACTTTGTCTCTTCTTATCAGCGTGTGCAGGTAACATCATGTAACATATCCCTCTTCTCGCTATAACCACATTGCCTGGGGTTTTGGCACAACTTCTGACCGGTGCGTGTGTGGAGGTGCACGGGCCGTCCTCCATCCTAATTGAATTATCGGAGTGCAAAAACAGACATCAGACCGGATTCATGTCAGATTTGCCCCAGAGCATCCAGCTACCTATCCAGCCAGGAATTCAGAGAAAGACGTGCACAGCATGTGCGGGTGCATGTGCCAATGCTCAGACGTGTGTGTGTGTATTTGTGTATGTCCATGCCTTTCTGCATGAATACTGTATGCGTGCCGTGAGGCTCCAAAGAGAGCACTCTAATTTCCGTCTCAGAGGAATGTGTGATTGAACGCACTCTTTTGCCAGCGGGTCAAAACAGTCACACACGGCAACAACAAGCGGAAATCAAAAAGAAGTCTTATTTTGGCCATTACTATTCTGTCTTTATCCTCTCCTCATTTTCCCTTCTCTTTCATCTCTTACTTTTCCTCTTCTTTCTTCATGAATATATTGTTGCTGCATTCCTTCATTAAAACGCCACCAATTTGCTATTAAAAACTGATATAGCTTTCACAAATTTACTGTTTGAGAGTGCTTTCCTACGGGAATCTGGACGTCCTTGTGCACAAATGTGTGTTGTGAACCATCTGTCCAAATACGGATACAATCACAACAGATTAGGATAAGGTGGAGGAGAAAGCTCCTCTTCTCTCCTTCATTTAACTCATCCCCATTTGTCTCCTTCACTTCATTTAACCTGCTCCACTTCTTCACCATTGCATCGCGGCCCGCATTTGTCTGTGTGCGTGCATGCGTGTGAGCATCCGTGTGCACGAAATGTCACTAAGTGTTATTTTCTTGTATTGGTCAGTAATTGAGAACAAGCCACCTATGGGCTGCTAATGCGACGTGTTTAGCTTCTGGGTCCGCGGCTGACACTGCAGCTAACCTGCTCAATGGTAATCCCCGCCGGGTGTGCATTCGGCTAACCCCTGATGCTAACGAGCGTGAGTGATGATGAAAAAGATTAATAAGGCTAATGGGTGAAAAACTGCGTCAGTTTAGGCTGAGGCACTGAGACAAACAGGCACTGGGGGGTGGGGGGGGGGACAAAATTAAACACTGACTGGGAACGAATGCACTTGCATGTCCCTCGTCACCACTTCATCCGCTCCAGTCTCTTTGGCGTTCATTTGCCGTGAGAGGCTTTGGCCCCACTTTTTGCAGCAAGAGTAATAAGTGGATGCCCGCCTGCTTTACAATGGCATCACTCTGTGAGCTTTGTGTGCTGATACGTGTGTGCGTGTGTTGGGGGGGTATGTTTGTTCAAATTCAGCTCTGCGTGAAATAAGCTAAGTGGGAATCACCCAGAGCATAATTTTGGGCAATTTGTCTCATGCTTCTGAGCTCCAAAGTGATGTAGCTGCTGCAGAGCTGATCCGTCCTCCTTGCCAGACTGCCGAGTGTGGAAGCCAAGAAGGCTGAACGCTTCTTACTCATGACTGATGTCCTCTTGCTATTATGACTCCGCATGCCGTGCACTCGACACTTGATGACAAAGCGCCACAAATTAACCTTGGTGGGTTGTCATGAAGGGAACGGTTTTTCGCCCCTTTTTATTTGATGTTTTTCCCCTTTGGCATAGCTTCCTTCATTGATATGAATTGGTTTCTGTTGGTGGACTGTTAATCATGCTGTGTCAAGCGGGCCTGACAACATTTCCAGAAATGTTAGTACTTCAGAGCTAAAATTTAACTGACTGTTGGAGTGACAGTTAATTACTGGATCAAAATGCAGATAGTGCGTTCAAAATACATTAAGCAGCAGCAGGCAGCAGCTGTAAACACAGGACAATTAAAATACTATTCCTGATATAAAAAGAATAAAATAAAAATGTAATTCACAGCGTGGGCAATTTTTGTGGAGCTACAGCAGACGCAAAGTTGCTGCAGCTGCTGCAGAAGACTTTGGCCTGGTTTAGGAGGAACTGGGCACAACTTAATCAAATTATAACTTCACTGTGCTGGCTTATGTAAGACTACAAATGTTGCATTCAAGATATTTGTTTGATTTGACCTGAATCAGTCCAGTAGTACCAGTACGCACTTCACTGTCAGGCTGCATTGTTACCTTTGAACCTTGGTTCAGGGAAAAATGGAGAACAGACAGACATCTGATCTGCCTTAAAGTTCAATTCAAGTTATTTATGCAGCTCCAAATGACAGCATAATAAGAGTCTATATATGAGTTAGGTTTATCTTTACCCCACCCCATGGGCAAGCACACTGGTGACAGCAGTAAGGAAAAAGTCCCTCAGCAGACCAGACTCAGTGGGGTGACCATCCCTTTGGCTATATATTTTTTCTTTTAAATAAAAGTTAAATTAAAAATGAAATAAAATTTTGGATTTCTGGGGGAGTGTTGTTAGGCTAACCAAATTGATGTGATAATTAAGAATTCATTGTCATGCCTATTTCGAAATAAACGTTCGGATTCTTAATCAAAATGTGACAGAAACAACAAGCCGACGTGGCTAAAGAGCCAAATTCTGCCACGTATGTGCACACAGACTAGATGAAAGTCAGAATTGTGGCATCTCTCCTATAATGGCAAAATGACGCTTTCAGCAGCAGTGAGGCTGTACATCCAACAGGTTCATGATTTGAAGCTTCATTTAACAGCTCATTTTACTCATTTAATAACTTGATGCAGAGGTTTGGAATGATAGGAGGAATTTTTATTCATTACCATCAAGTAAAGTATGCAGTGATGTCAAAATTTCAGATGCATCAGTGCCCATTACAACCACCCACATTAGTGACAGACGTCAAGAACCTCCTCCCAATAAAGAAAACCTTGTCTAAGGTATATAAGTTAATATCATGCGTGGACACTGCTTTACATTTACCCTGCTTAAAATTGTGGATGAACTTCCTCCTCACCTCTGACCCTGACCACTGGACATAGATTTGTAAAAAAAACATTTTCAATGACAAAAAATTGGGCGACTATCATTCCTTTTCATGTTGGGTCTGTCCGCTCTGCAGTTGGTGGGCTGGGGTCCGGTGCCTGGGCAGTGGGTGGTGCCTCTCCCTGGGGCTTGGCTCATATGTGTCCCTCCGTGCCCCTGCCTCTCCCTCTGGGTTTGTGGGGTCCGCCTGTCTCCCTCTGGCTCTTCAACTGCCCCTGCTGCTCTTGGGTCTCATCTCACGCCATCCCTGGTTTGGGGACCGCGGGGCAGGGTGGCTCATCCATCTCTAGCTGCATGGCCCCCTATCCCCCCTGTTGGTTTGTTCTTCCCGTGGCCTTCCGGTGCTCCTCCAGGACTGCCCATCTCCCTCCCATCTCGTGGTTTCCCTGGCACCTCCGTTGGGTCTAGGAGTGGGTTGTGGTACCTGGTGGGCCCGGTGTGTGTGGCCCACTCCCTGCACCACGCCTCTCCTTTCTGCCGGCTGCTTGGGGTTGGGCCTCACATGTCACACCCTTTTAATGCATTTCACCAGCTCAGTACATGCAAGCACATCATATTGGGTTTTAAGTAGCACATTATAGGGTTCAAATAGATTTGCGGTCAGGTGTTGGGGATGGGTTTGCAGGGCAGTATGTGGCGCAGCTGTGCGCTGCAGCCTCCCACAGCGATCTCCATCCACCACTCCTGTCCTGCCATTTTAATGCACACATTATATTTCTACACATTTAGTAAACACATTCACTAATTTAGAGAGGTCACTAGGCGGTGGTGGGTTTGCAGGGCAGGCTGTGGTGCAGCGGTGTGCTATGGCCTCCCACGGCAGTCTGCCACCTGCCATCTCCTGCCTTGCTTTTAATGCAACACTTTATCTTTGCTAACTTAGGGGGTCGCACACAGCAAGGGAGATTAATTATAACAACTATGGTGGAGTTGGTAGGTAGGGTGAGTGTGGAATGAGTGTTGGCCGTGTGTAGCTGCGGGTGTCTGGGGCTCTGAAGTGGGGGGGGGGTCTGCCTCACTGGTTCTGCTGTGGTCTTGGAGGCCTACTCCTGGGCTTGTGGGGCCCAGGGTCCTGCAGCTCATTTGGGGGTTGGGCGTTTGCGGTGGGGCACATGTGTTGGCATTGGGGGGTGGACCGCTGCTGGGGGGTTGGGGGGCTGTGGTCTCCTTGGGGTGGGGTGTTGCCCCGCTCTCACTTTTGCGGTCTCCCGATCTTGGGCTTTGGTGTTTGGGGTGGGGCTGGGGTGAGTTTGGGGGGTCCTGCTGGCTACGCTGGGGGAATCTTGGGTGTTGGGGGAGCCGCGTATGCTTCCTGGCTCGGGAGATTGGGTCTTGCCTCTTGTCTGGGGGCCAGGCCACGCCCTCGTATGGCTTGGTGGTCCCTGCCCCTGCTTTGGGTTCAGTTGCGGTGGCTCCTTTGCACCCCATCCCCGCCGCCGCTCACTCCTCCCTTTGGGGGCCATGGTCCAGGTGGTGTTGTTCTGGGGCCTCCCCTTTTGTGGGCCCATGCCAGTGACCTGTGTACTTCCCAAGGGTATGAGGTTGCTTCCTGTGCCTCTGTGGGGGGAGCAACGTGCGTTCCGGCACCGCTGGGCCGTTCCCCTGGTGGTTCGTCGTGCTGCCCAGTGGCTCTGTTGGCTGCCCTTCCTGGCCCCTGTGCCCTTCCGCTGCCCTTCTTCTCCTGGTTTAACCTGGGGTCCTGCGTCCTGGACCCATTTCAGTCTGTTGTGTGCAGTCGGCCGTATGGCTTCTGATGTGCCGGAGTGGTCCATGTCATATGGTAAGGTTCTGTACTTTTGTCTTGGCCCAACACACCATTGGGTAGTGCATCATCAGTACACAGCAGAAGGCCAAAATCTTAATAAGCATGCTGATGCTGTGTGCTGCAAACAACTGGATTTGTGGGCGGCCACAAGTTGGCAGCTCCATCATGACAATGCTTCCGCAAATTCTATTCACCTGATTCAGACTTTCCTGGCCAAACACAAGACTCGAGTGATTTGCCAGGCTCCCTACTATCCTAACTTGGTTCTGTCTCGTTTGTGACTGTTCCCCAACATCAAAATGACTCTAAAAGGTGCTCTATTTGAGTCGAGAGACCACATCATGCGGAAGACGTTGGACCAGCTGGACACCATTCCAGAAGAGGTCTTCCAAAAAACTGAACTTCAACTGCACTCCTACTTAAAGTTGCACTGCACACATAGAGAATAGTAGTCATACAGACTTAAGGTGCGTACAAAATGATAATATGAAAAATGTCATATGAATCCAGAATTTCATCAGATATGGACTGATGATATCTATTTGATATCTAGAAACTCAACTGTTTGTGTTTATCTTTAAAAAGCAGGCCAATTCCTAACAGAGTAAGGCCTGGTGAATATAATCTATCAGAACTTTGTTTTGCTTTTCGAGCACTTAAAGTCACCCAGAGAACAACCGCTACAGAAAAGTATTTAACTCAATCATCAGTTGAGAGACTACACAGATACTGCAAGGACAAAGACTGCCCCTCCCCACCAACACCCTCCTTTAAAAAAAAACCCCTCAAACACAGTACAAATGTTCTGTTTTAGTTGCAATAGAAACACTGTAAGCACAACTTCACAGAACAAAATGTGAGTGTATATCAGTGGAATAATTTCTTTCTTTCGACCACATTGACACAAACAACCAAGATAAAAATAAAGTGTGATTGATCAACTTTGCCTGGCCAAACCATTTATAGGTGCAAACATTCTGGAAACCCAGATTTGATTAGAAATGGAAAAAATGCTTAAAG
The DNA here is from genome assembly GCF_902500255.1 of Thalassophryne amazonica. Lineage (NCBI taxonomy): Eukaryota > Metazoa > Chordata > Actinopteri > Batrachoidiformes > Batrachoididae > Thalassophryne > Thalassophryne amazonica. The sequence continues at coordinate 70,249,784 of NC_047117.1, read as the reverse complement.
TGTATTGCAAAGGATCAAGTGCAAATTTATAAAACAAAAAACTGCAGCATTTGTGCTGACCATGAGGTGTTCGGCTGAATACTGTTGTAGCTGCTGTTTTAAACAAATGTTGCTTCTTTAAAAAAAAAAAAAAATGAAATGTGTTGTTCAACAAATAAGAAGGGATGAATAATACTGAATGATAGACTGATTTATAATTGAAACCACTTCTCTTACTGCAGAATTGACAACATTTTAAATAGCTTAACAAGAAAATAATGAGATAATTCTGCAAAGGCAAAAAGATGAGAAGCAGCAGGACTTCTTTTTTACAGTTATTTGAAAAGATCAACAGAAAGTAACTCCTGTTCAGAAAAAATCTTTGCAGAAATTGCTTCCAGAACAAGAGGAGTGTCATCTGGCAGCCCACAACCCACCTCAGCATCTTTCTGGTTAAGTTTAAGGATTATCTAAAACCTCTCAAACATAGTCTCCAGCACCTTGTCTGGCTGGGACATGAACGTTAGCTCATGCAGCTAAAGTACAAAGCTGTTAAGTGGAACAGGGCTCATCTGGAAATGCATCAGTAATTTGTCAAGACATTCACAACATCCAAAATAAAACACCACTTTTAAATGTCACTTTTGAAAAGTCAATGTGACCGATATGAGCCAAATCAGTCAATTAAACAACAGAAAACAAGAAAAGACAAATTAAAAGCAGAGTTGTCTCTTAGACACATTTGTACTTGCATAATTTTGGCTGATTATTTTCTTGTCAAAACAAGTTGAATTTATGACATTATGCTGCAAATGTGTGTCAACACAGCAAAAAACAAAACAAAACAAACAAACCAAAAAAACCATAAAAAATACATTTTTAAAAAGATGCATTAACATTTTTTTTTAAAGTTGAAATTACTTTTTCTGAAAATTCTTCATAGAGATAACAATTGAAGTAGAAGGGTAGCATATTCCTTGACCAAGCACTTTTGTGAAGTCTCTGTTGGTGTTTACACATTTCCTTAATTTGTCATCTTCTATAATTTTTCATGTCATGAACCACATTCTATTTATCTCAAAGTTCATAAATCACAACTGGGAATAGCATCAAGCTCAATATAAATGTGTTCCAGGTTAAATACAAAGCAGCCCTCTTGGAAGAGGTCAGATGGCACATAAGTTACATTAGTGTTTTCATTTACTACTCAGGCATTGTTGTGAGCAAAATCTACCTGGTTAGCCAATACTAGCGACACTAGTTAATAAATAACACATTACAAGGTATTTCATGCATAAAAATACTGCAGCAACATGTCTGCAGAGAAAGTAAGGCACTGTTGTGTGCATGATTTGTTCATCTGTACAGCAAAAAAGGACAGAAGTGCTAAAAATAGTAAATATAACGCATTGCTAAAATACCCTCGGCCGTATGAGCACGTAATCAATAAAATAGTGTGTAGAAAGAATGTGACCTTTTGACTACTTAGAAAGATCTGTGAACTTGTCCAAGGTCTGTGGCTCAAGAATGGGCCAAAAACTCCACCAGAGATTGAAGCTGCAGAGGCGACCTTCATCTGGTTAAACGTCCTGAGAATCCAGCTCACCTGTCATCTCTGAAAACCAACACCTGCTACTACGCTTCTAAATAAAATAAAGACTCTTTCAAGAGCAACTAGTTTATTATTTGAAAAAGCTATTTACTTTTATAGTTTAACATTAAATGAATGAATCATTAAGCATGTCCATGAAGTCAAAGTTAAGTCTAAAAGACATTTGTACAGGTAGAAGAAGCTCCGCCCCTATTGTGCATAATTTTAAAACAATCACAATCATGAGAATAGTCAAATTCATATTTTAGTAATTACTCTGTCCTGATCCCAACATTAAAATCAATGAAATCATCAATTAAGACATAATTAAATGTTTAAATGACTAAATTAAAAAGTGATATCATGAGGTTTATGTCACACTGAGAAATCCTAATTAATCAACACACTGCAGTCATTGTTACATTTTGTCCTGCTGTCATTATAATAAATATTTGTATTTATTTAGTGTCTTCTTTTCTTGGTTGAAATGCTGATATGAATGAATGAATGAATCTACCAGACTTAAAAATGAACGTTACTTTTCATGTGATTTTGTCTAAAAATAAATCTCCAAGGTTCCTTATGTTAATCAAGAAATCATTTCATCTGAAACAATATACAAATAATGAATGTTTATGAGTTCAATGGTAGAAATATTTCATGAGGTGAAAGCTGGAGCATACCAATCAACAAAGCGAAGAAAGAGTGCGTGTGTATGCGTATGTGTGCAGAGTGCAATGGTACCAAATGTATGGAACCAAATTTGCGCTCTAAATGGAACCAAACTGCACTCTAAATGCAATGCAACACAAATGGGATGAATTAATCCATGTCATGTGACATACAAAGCACCAATCAAATGACAAGGATCCACTGAGCCGTTATATAACAACAGATAAGTTATGGCATTAATTTACAGATGAACAAAGATTTCTGAAGAATCTTTGTTTTTTTATATAATTTTATAATGTAAAGTTTTATAGTGTAAGAAACATTCTTAACTTCAAAATGTACAGTAATCAGAAAATCTTGAGGTAAAAAAAAAACATTTTCTTCAGAAAACTGCTGCTGTATGTAAATTTTCATTTCTGTGACACATTCTGCACTCTAGTCTTTTGTATTTTGGCTTGATAGCTACATCACAGTGTGCCATGCTGAAAGTTGGATTGGGTTGAACTTTGACCGCGGCGGCCTGACAACAACTGTCACACCAGCTCGGATTTTGACACTTCTCATTGAAAATGATGGCTTTTGGAGGGATTTGTGATGTGTTTAACTCCCTGAACGTGTGCATTGTGAAAGGCCCATTAAAAAAGTACATCCTCAGAGCAACGCAAGGCCCCTCCGTAAAGCCCATGCCTAACCCCTAATTGGCAGTAGTCTGATAATACTTATGTATGGATCAGTGTACCTCACCCTCAACAGGATAAATGAGCCAGAAAATCGATTGATGGTGCATTTAAGATAAGTGTGTGTTAGTGCTTGTAATAATGCTTTGTAAGTGCAGTGAAAAATGCCACTTTGAACCTGAATTCTCATCATTTGAAAGCAAGTGAAAGATAGAGACAGAGGAGTTCTCTGCGTCTTTGATTTGCCCTCATCCTCCGCACGGATAAGAAAGTTGATTACAGTCTGTGACTGCCTGCCTCGGTCAGCATTACATCTCCTGCCCCTGCAGTCATCTTTGCTTCCTTTGGAGAGATTCAACTCCTTGGGATAACATTCCTTTTACTAGACATCCAACAGGTTGACAAGCAAGACGAGAACTGGCATCATACTGGTGGGAATAATAATCATCAAAAACTGCAATACTTGACATGCCAGCTCACTAAATTTGCATTTAGTTGTGAGAAAATACTGTTTAATAACTGACACTCCTTTCATATAATTATTAATGTATCTTTTGTTAGCTGCTGTGCTAAGTCATATATCAATTAGGGCCAATATATCAGCAGTATTAGCCAGGCAGGCATATCATCTTATTTTCCCCAAGGCCATCAAATATGGGTAATGGGTAATGCAAAGGCTTTGCGTCTCTCCGTCCGTCCATCTGTTTATGCTCAGCATAAGTCCACTTCTATTACTGCCAGGGTCTTCAAATTCACAAGGAACATTGTTGGGACACAGACCTTGAACAAGTTCAAACATGGCGAATCTTGACCTATTTTAAGAGGCTAAAATACCAGGGTATATAGGGAGAAGGATGCTGAGGATGAAGCCACCAGGCAGGAGGAGAAGAGGTAGGCCAAAGAGGAGGTTTATGGATGTGCTGAGGGAGAACATGTAGGTGGTTGGTGTGACAGAGGAAGACAGGGCAAAATGGAAACGATTGATCTGCCATGGCGACCACTAACAGGAACACCCAAACGAAAAAGAAGATTTTAAAAGGTTAAAATGTCACTTTCTGTTTCATTCTGTCATTTTTTTCCCTTTTTTTTTTGAAGAGCGGGGCTGACAGCCAATCAGAGCAGAGCGCCATCATGACCTCAGTGGCAGATCCATTTTGTTTGTGTGTAAATATAACCTCTGTCATATATTAGGGCCCCGGCACACTTAGCACGAATGAAACCAAATCAGGCCGAATGGGAAAAAAAGCTAAACTTTGAGCTGCAGTCGGGCAGGACAGACATTCGGGCAATTTGTGTATGAATGCCGTATGACCACTTAGAATGTGGGCAGATTCCGCCTCGGCTGATTCGTGCGCAGTCCATGTGTATGCTTACGAATACTGTTCACATGTAGTTTGAACACAGTACGAATACCCTAACTGCTGTTAGAATGCAATAAGAATATGAAGAATCCACTCTGAATGCTGTAGGTGTGCGCGCCGACTGCCACCTGAAGTCTGAAAGTCTGAGAGGCAAACACGGGGAGAGGAGGGGAAGAGCAGCACTGTCCTCTGCCCTTCCTCCAAGACCTGCTGTGTCTCTCTACTGCACCCCGAATGTCATCCAACGTATCGACTATAATCATGCAATTTCGTGGACGTCACTGTGCGCGCTAACGTCCGCTAACTCAAAGCTAACTTCCGCTTTTGTCAAAGGTCATGTATGTGCACACACACACACACACACACACACACACACACACACACACAATTAAATTCATAAAACAAACTACAAATAAACATGTCGATATCTGCAGTCAGTTTTAAGGTGATAATGGACAGTAGAAATGCACCCAGTTTGTGTATTTTTTTTTATCTAGCTAGTGGCTGAGCTAACTTGGTAGTTAATTGCTAAAACATCACATCACGCAAGTTTATTTGCTATAATTTAGCTGCCTTATAAATGGGTCTGTTCAGCGTGATTTTGGGCATGCATTCTGCGACAGTGTGTTAACATCAGACTGCTACCCACTTAGTGATTTTATGAGTTGCAAAGAAAATTCACATTGTCAGTCCCAATTGTGACTGCAGAATTAACCAAATACTGAAATCACCACAGAAATAACACTGCAAAAGTGATTAAAAATTCATTGTTTTCAGATTTGGGTTCTTCCCAACAAGTACCAGTTAATCTAAATGGATGTAAATGCTCAAAGCAAAGTTGCCAGCTTTCATGAGACTTAACATCGTATTAAACTTAAACCATTTTGAGTTTAAAAAACAAAAACTGAATTCATTTTACAAACTTATTCAACTGTAAAGTATGCCTACATTGCGAATACAGGCATTAAACGTAATGCAAATTCTGATACGCTGGTTTCTTTGGCACATCAGAACTTTTAGACACACCATTCACATACAGAGTACACAGATCTGACAAATACGTAACTGAGATACACCAGTGTGTGTGTGTGTGTGTGTGTGTGTGTGTGTGTGTCTCACAGGCTACACTGTAGACTGTGAAGGTTTGCACACAGAAGCAAACTGCATGCATAGCTGCAATGCAGCTGGTGAAAATACACTCTGGAACTACAAAAAGTTTTTATTTCTGCCCCCGTTGTTGTGTGGGCCGCTGAAGAGGAGGTACTGCTGGCCCACCACCACCAGAGGGCGCCCTGCCTGGAGTGCGGGCTCCAGGCACCAGAGGGCGCTGCCGCCTTATGGGAGTAGCCTGGGTGACAGCTGTCACCATCACCAGACACAGCTGTTCCACTCAGCACAGAGGTATATCAGGAGGACGGCGTCTCCACCTCAGTGCCGAGATATCGCCTAAGACTGAGGTAATATTCTCTGCATTTATATTCTGAACAACCAGCTAAACTTGTTAAACCTTTTCAGGACTGTTGACTACTGATAGCTTCATTGCTTGGATAAGTACTCACCTTCCTGCTGTACTTTGACAAGAGGTGGAGGCGGCTTCTCCCCTCTCCGTTACTGGGTGCGGTCGCATCCACACCTGTGTGTTGTTGCTCTCTCCCGCCAGCAGTACCGGATCCGACGAGCGGAGGCAGTGGCCACCTGGGAATTCGGGACTTGGCGGTTCCAGTATTTCCAGGGTTCGGTGGCAGAGGAGATCTGGGTGGTTCCGGTTCGACTGAGACGGACGTCTCCTACCTTCGAGCCTGCCCACACGACACCAGCGGATTCGACCCCAAATTGTGATTGTTGTATTTATTGTGCTCGTTTCACAATAGTAAACCTTGTTATTTACCTTCTCCATTGTCCGTTCATTGCGCCCCTGTTGTGGGTCCGTGTTCCTACACTTTCACAACAGGATATCTCGGCCAGCGTCATGGACCCCGAGGGGCGTCAACCGGCTGTTGAACGGCCAATGGAAGACCAAGGCGCGGCAGAGGCTTCGGGAGGGGTAATCGGTGAGTTGCAGCGGATCCTCACCGCTTTCACCTCTCGGATCGATTTAATGACCGAGCAGCACGTTCTCCTAAACCGCAGGGTGGAGGCTCTCGCCGCACAAGTGGAGGCGCGCCGCTGCGGCTCTCCCTCCCGAGGACCCTGCGCGCGAAAGTGACGTTCCACTGGTTGTTCAACGGTCCCTTCCTCCGTCCCCAGAAGCATACATAAGCCCTCCAGAGCCGTACGGAGGCTGTGTGGAGACGTGCGCGGACTTCCTGATGCAGTGTTCGCTCGTCTTCGCACAGCGTCCCGTGATGTACGCGACTGATGCTAGCAAAGTAGCTTATGTGATAAATCTGCTTCGCGGGGAGGCACGTGCTTGGGCTACAGCGCTCTGGGAGCAGAACTCACGGCTCCTTCATACATACGATGGGTTTGTACGGGAGCTCAGAACGGTGTTCGATCATCCCAACAGAGGAGAGTCCGCTTCAACCGCACTACTGTCAATAAGACAGGGGCGTCGGAGCGCAGCTGCCTATGCAGTCGCCTTCCGCATCGCGGCGGCGAGATCCGGCTGGAATAGCACTGCCCTCCGCGCTGCCTTTGTAAACCGACTGTCACTGGTCCTAAAAGAGCACCTGGTGGCTAAGGACGAACCGCGGGATTTAGATGGGCTCATCGATCTAGTCATACGACTCGACAACCGGTTAGAAGAACGCCGTCGGGAACGAGGCGAAGGGCGTGGCCAGGCACGCGTCGTCCCTCTCCCTTCCGGGTCCGATCGAGCTCCGCCCTCCCCACGCTCCTCTGTTCCTGCGCTCCGTGCGCCTATGGCTCCCCCTGCTGACGAAGCTATGGACACGAGCAGGGCAACATTTAGGGCACCTGGAGCACAAAGGAGGCGGGCCCACGGAGCTTGTTATGTTTGTGGCTCGAGTGAGCATCTCGCAAACGACTGCCCCGAGCGGTTAAACTCCAACGCCCGCCCCTAGAGACTGGGCCAGGGGTGGGCCAAAATATTCACGTGGGACACACCCACATTGCTACACGACTCCCAGTCACGATCCTGTTTGAGGATTCAACCCTGAAGGCCCCAGCACTGGTGGACACGGGCTCTGAGGGGAATCTGCTTGACAGTAGATGGGCCAGGGAGATAGGGCTCCCTCTGGTGGCTCTTACCTCGCCTGTGCAGGTTCGGGCGCTAGATGGCTCCCTACTCCCACCAATCACACATAAGACACCTCCAGTAACTCTGGTGGTGTCAGGTAACCACCGGGAGGTGATCGAGTTCTTTGTGACTCAGGCCACCTCCCGTGTGGTTTTGGGGTTTCCATGGATGCTAAAGCACAATCCCCGGATCGACTGGCCGTCCGGGGTAGTGGTTCAGTGGAGCGAAACCTGCCATCGGGAGTGTCTAGGTTCCTCGGTTCCTCCCGGCTCCCAAGCTAAGGAGGAGGTCCGAGTCCCGCCCAATCTGAAGGCGGTGCCGGCGGAGTACCATGACCTCGCTGACGTGTTCAGCAAGGATCTGGCTCTCACGCTTCCTCCCCACCGCCCGTATGATTGTGCCATTGATTTGGTTCCAGGCAGTGAGTTGCCGTCCAGTAGGCTGTACAACCTCTCACGGCCGGAGCGTGAATCAATGGAGACCTACATCCGGGACTCATTAGCTGCCGGGTTGATCCGGAATTCCACCTCTCCGATGGGTGCTGGTTTCTTTTTTGTGGGTAAAAAGGATGGCGGGCTTCGTCCATGCATTGATTATAGGGGGTTGAACGAAATCACGGTTCGCAATCGATACCCGTTGCCCCTGTTGGATTCGGTGTTCACCCCCTTGCATGGAGCCAATATCTTCACCAAACTTGATCTTAGGAATGCGTATCATTTGGTTCGGATCCGGAAGGGAGACGAATGGAAGACGGCATTTAACACCCCGTTGGGCCATTTTGAGTACCTGGTCATGCCGTTCGGTCTCACTAATGCTCCCGCGACCTTCCAAGCGTTGGTAAACGATGTCCTGCGGGACTTCCTGCACCGGTTCGTCTTCATGTATCTGGACGATATACTCATCTTTTCCCCGGATCCTGAGACTCATGTCCGGCATGTCCGTCAGGTTCTGCAGCGGTTGTTGGAGAACCGCCTGTTTGTGAAGGGCGAGAAGTGTGAATTCCACCGCACTTCTTTGTCCTTCCTGGGGTTTATAATCTCCTCTAACTCCGTCGCCCCTGATCCGGCCAAGGTTGCGGCGGTGAGAGATTGGCCCCAACCTACAAGCCATAGGAAGCTGCAACAGTTCCTCGGTTTTGCTAATTTCTACAGGAGGTTCATTAAGGGCTATAGTCAGGTAGTTAGCCCCCTGACAGCCCTGACCTCACCAAAAGTCCCCTTCACCTGGTCGGATCGGTGCGAAGCCGCGTTCAAGGAGTTGAAACGGCGCTTCTCGTCTGCACCAGTTCTGGTGCAGCCCGATCCTAGCCGCCAGTTAGTGGTTGAAGTGGATGCCTCGGACTCAGGGATAGGAGCGGTGCTCTCCCAGAGCGGGAAGACCGATAAGGTCCTTCACCCGTGTGCCTATTTTTCTCGCAGGTTGACCCCCGCTGAACGGAACTATGACGTCGGCAATCGGGAACTCCTTGCTGTGAAAGAGGCCCTCGAAGAGTGGAGACATCTGTTGGAGGGAACAGCCGTGCCATTCACGGTTTTCACTGACCATCGGAACCTGGAGTATATCAGGACCGCCAAGCGGCTGAACCCCAGGCAAGCCCGCTGGTCACTGTTCTTTGGCCGTTTTGACTTCCGGATTACCTACCGTCCCGGGACCAAGAATCAGAGGTCGGATGCATTGTCCCGGGTGCACGAAGACGAAGTCAAAACGGAACCGTCGGATCCCCCGGATCCCATCATCCCGGAGTCCGCTATCGTGGCCGCCCTCACCTGGGACGTGGAGAAGACCGTCCGGGAGGCCCTGACCCGAGACCCGGACCCCGGAAACGGACCAAAGAACAGACTATACGTCCCACCAGAGGCTAGGGCTGCAGTCCTGGACTTCTGTCACAGTTCTAAGCTCTCCTGTCACCCAGGGGTGCGAAGGACCGTGACAGTCGTCCGGCAACGCTTCTGGTGGGCATCCCTGGAGGCCGACGTCCGGGACTACGTCCAGGCCTGTACCACCTGCGCCAGGGGCAAGGCCGACCACAGAAAGACCTCAGGGCAGCTACAGCCACTGCCCGTGCCTCATCGCCCCTGGTCCCACATCGGTCTGGACTTCGTCACGGGTCTCCCGCCGTCCCAGGGAAACACCGTCGTCTTCACGATAGTGGACCGTTTCTCCAAGGCGGCCCACTTCGTGGCCCTCCCGAAGCTCCCAACGGCCCAGGAGACAGCGGACCTCCTGGTCCACCACGTCGTCCGTCTGCATGGCATACCATCAGACATCGTCTCCGATCGCGGCCCCCAGTTCACCTCACACGTCTGGAGGAGCTTCTGCCGGGAACTGGGGGCCACGGTCAGCCTCTCGTCTGGGTACCACCCCCAGACCAACGGGCAGGCAGAGCGGGCGAATCAGGAACTGGAGCAGACACTTCGCTGTGTGACAGCCGCGCACCCGACGGCCTGGAGTACCCACCTGGCCTGGATCGAGTACGCCCACAACAGCCAAGTGTCATCAGCCACCGGCCTCTCCCCGTTTGAGGTGTGCTTGGGGTATCAGCCCCCCTTGTTTCCGGTGGTTGAGGGAGAGGTCGGTGTGCCCTCGGTCCAGGCCCACCTACGGAAGTGCCGTCGGGTGTGGCATGCCGCCCGCTCTGCCTTGTTGCAGGCCCGGACGAGGGCGAAGAAACATGCAGACCGGCGGCGAGCCCCGGCCCCCAAGTATCGTCCTGGGCAGGAGGTCTGGTTGTCCACCAAGGACATTCCTCTACAGGTTGACTCACCGAAACTCCAAGAACGGTACATCAGACCGTATAAGATCCTCAAGGTCATCAACCCCGCCGCAGTGAGGCTCCAGCTTCCGGCCTCACTGCGGATCCATCCAGTTTTTCATGTTTCCCGGATCAAGCCCCTTCACACCTCACCCCTCTGCACCCCGGGTCCGGCGCCGCCTCCTGCCCGGATCATCGACGGAGCACCGGCTTGGACTGTCCGCCGGCTCCTTGATGTCCGTCGGATGGGCCGGGGTTTTCAGTATCTGGTGGACTGGGAGGGGTACGGACCCGAGGAGCGCTCCTGGGTGAAGAAGGGTTTCATCCTGGACCCGACCCTCCTGGCCGACTTCTACCGTCGCCATCCGGACAAGCCCGGTCGTGCGCCAGGAGGCGCCCGTTGAAGGGGGGGTCCTGTTGTGTGGGCCGCTGAAGAGGAGGTACTGCTGGCCCACCACCACCAGAGGGCGCCCTGCCTGGAGTGCGGGCTCCAGGCACCAGAGGGCGCTGCCGCCTTATGGGAGTAGCCTGGGTGACAGCTGTCACCATCACCAGACACAGCTGTTCCACTCAGCACAGAGGTATATCAGGAGGACGGCGTCTCCACCTCAGTGCCGAGATATCGCCTAAGACTGAGGTAATATTCTCTGCATTTATATTCTGAACAACCAGCTAAACTTGTTAAACCTTTTCAGGACTGTTGACTACTGATAGCTTCATTGCTTGGATAAGTACTCACCTTCCTGCTGTACTTTGACAAGAGGTGGAGGCGGCTTCTCCCCTCTCCGTTACTGGGTGCGGTCGCATCCACACCTGTGTGTTGTTGCTCTCTCCCGCCAGCAGTACCGGATCCGACGAGCGGAGGCAGTGGCCACCTGGGAATTCGGGACTTGGCGGTTCCAGTATTTCCAGGGTTCAGTGGCAGAGGAGATCTGGGTGGTTCCGGTTCGACTGAGACGGACGTCTCCTACCTTCGAGCCTGCCCACACGACACCAGCGGATTCGACCCCAAATTGTGATTGTTGTATTTATTGTGCTCGTTTCACAATAGTAAACCTTGTTATTTACCTTCTCCATTGTCCGTTCATTGCGCCCCTGTTGTGGGTCCGTGTTCCTACACTTTCACAACACCCGTCCCCAAAAAATGAAGCCAAAAGTTGCATATCATCAGTGGTGGGCACAGTTCTGATAATCCGATAACCGATAATTATCGAAGATAATGTTTTCATTATCGGACTATCTTTTTAGATAACTTTAAAAACCATTATCGGACTAATTATCTTGCGATAAATTTTTGTCTGATAATTTTTAGACCAATAACGTGGTAAACAAAGCTGAACAGCTATAAACATTTATAAAATTTAAAATCAGGTGAGCACATACCTGTTAAATGTTTTGTAGCGATGTGTAGTGCTATTCTCTACAAACAGAGGACAGCTGCTTATAGAAGAAACCGCTCTATCCTCTGCAAGCAAAGAAGAACTGGTCACACAAAAAAGACTCATTTCTTTTAACCCCATACTGATATGTGGGCAGTCATCCTGAGGCATACATTTTTAACTTATGGTTCAAATTTTAACCAAACTAATTTCAGACAAGTTATTTAAATTAACGTCACGTCTGAAGTTTTATAAAGTGAAAATATCAGATATATGTTTTAGTTTTAAAGTAATTCGCTAATTTTTAAGGTTTTAGTGTGGACATGCTGTGTCCAGGTGCATTATGCGTATCTCGGTAAGTTCACGGCATGAGAAATGCATTTCAGACACTCTGATCAGGCTCCATGGACAACAGCATTAAACTCTATCAATCAATCAATCAATCAATTTTTTTATATAGCGCCAAATCACAACAAACAGTTGCCCCAAGGCGCTTTATATTGTAAGGCAAGGCCATACAATAATTATGTAAAACCCCAACGGTCAAAACGACCCCCTGTGAGCAAGCACTTGGCTACAGTGGGAAGGAAAAACTCCCTTTTAACAGGAAGAAACCTCCAGCAGAACCAGGCCCAGGGAGGGGCAGTCCTCTGCTGGGACTGGTTGGGGCTGAGGGAGAGAACCAGGAAAAAGACATGCTGTGGAGGGGAGCAGAGATCGATCACTAATGATTAAATGCAGAGTGGTGCATACAGAGCAAAAAGAGAAAGAAAGAGTGCATCATGGGAACCCCCCAGCAGTCTACGTCTATAACAGCATAACTAACTAAACTCTAGCACCTAAAACTCTTGTGAATATATTCTCTGGGTTTATAGATGTTATTGTGTGTGCGTTTATTAAATTCCATGCATCTTAAATGTAGCGGACAGGGATTATCTGGAATTTTGTTTTGGCAAGTTTTTACGGTCTCTACTGCCATCTACTGGCCAGTAGTGTTCATGGCAGTATTGGCCCTGAAGCTGGGCTGATATTTTCAGTCACTGTACTCGGTTCCAGCTCAAACTGTACGACAGAACCACACGGTGTAAAAGTTCAGAGCACACGATTTATGTTCTCACACACATTGTACATTCAAAAACCACACGTCGGACTCTTTTTGTTTGTTTGTTTTGCTTCTGTTTCCAGAGGCAAAACATAAACAGCTTTTTTTTTCAAATTTAATTTACATTTCTCATTTTTTACAAAAACTCTCGATGGGAGACATCAAAGTTTAAAAAAAAAAACATTACAAGACAGGTCTGTGGTGTTTGCACAGGCACAGTGCGAGAGGTTGGATGCTTGTAGTGCTTCAGCAGCGGGATACCCTCTCGACGGCCAACCAGAATATCAAACAGGTTTGATTTTCATATGACTGGATCGCCGATCAGGAGGTGGTTGTGAGATGTTAAACACAGCTCGTTACTCCATGTATACTAAACGATGCAGGACGCACGATTAACCTCAAACTCAGTGCGATGCACAAAATTCTCGCAAGAATGAAAAATCAGCTGAAAAAGGGCCAAAACTCGCACAGTGTAAACCCAGCTTAAGTACTGAACTTCTGGCACCAGTAGATCATGGCAGTGTTCTATTTATTTTTGACACCGGTTATATCAGACGGTTATCTAATTACAACTTGCCTTTTTTTTTTTTTTGAAAATGCCTGTTTTTACAAATAAAAAATGGAATATTTTACAAAAGCACATTTATCTGTAAACACCAACACACGTCACATTAACGTGTTGGTTTACATAATGAATGACTCAACCAGTCAGTGTTAGCGGAGGCACATTTTACCCAGAATGGTTTATTTTCCAAGACCTCCGCCTGACGGCAGCATTGTGATTGAGTAGAGAGTTGAGCTTCGTGGCTCCTCTCAGCTGCTTTTGCGCTGGAAGCCATGTAGTAAACAGGAGCTTCCACCAAGGGGCAAGATGTTCAAAGACATAAGTGCTGACTCATTGTTTGGGTCTGTTGTCTTTGATGCTTCCAGAAGCAATCGTGGTTTTTAAACTCAAAATCAGCTTGTTAGTAGTTTCAAGTGTACCAGAGACAATACTGGAATTTATTGGTAACTTCTGATACATTTTTGGGTGGTTTATCATTTTATCTTTATCAAAGATAACTTTTCAGTTATCTGGTTATCTGTTATCGAAGTTAGTTTTCTGTGCCCACCACTGCATATTATGAACAGACTTGGCAACAATGGCTGAAAGTGCTTTACACTGATGCCCCACATTCACCTATTCACACACACTCTCACACCAATGTCAACATGCTGCCATTCAACCCGCTCAACTGCACAACACGAGCAACTTGGTGATGAAGGACGTTGCCCAAGGAACCTTCCTGTCCAACAAGAATTGAACAGCGATCCAGTGGTGACAATCTTACTTCTCTAACCTCGAGACCAAACACCCTACAAAATGTGGAAAAGTTAGTTATTTCTTAGCAAACCTATGTGAAGCAGATATAATAACATATGCTCCCCATTCAACATTTTAATCACTTTCATATTTCAGAAAAAAAAATCTATTGAATAAGGTCAATTAAATGGCAAGTGTGACAGTTATTTGTAGCAGTGGAAGGAATTATAAACTGAAAGCATGAATCAAAACCTTTTTCACATTGTATTATGGGAATTATTTTGCCAAACAGGCCCATCAGTATAATCAAAAACAATTTGCTGCAGTAACAAATACACTTCACATCCAACATATGGCCCGAGTACTGCAAAACAAACTGCAGTCTGCAGTGAAGAGGAGTGCTGTGTGTGTGTGTGTGTGTGTGTGTGTGTGTGTGTGTGTGTGTGTGTGTGTGTGTGTGTGTGTGTGTGTGTGTGTGTGTGTGTGTGTGTGTGTGTGTGTGTGTGTGTGTTAGATGTGCTAAATATGCAATTTATCCATCCCCAATTCACAATACACAGACACATCGCCATCTAGTGACAGTGATATGGAATAACAGCTTGAAAGCTGTCAGTTGAGTTTACATTAGAAGCTGCTTCAGTGCAGGAGATTAGTGACCTTGTGTATGTCATTGGTGATATAAACATCCATTTAGGAGTTCTGTAATCAGACAGGACGTGCAAACACAAATGCACACATCACACGCAGACACACACAATTCCTGTAAAGGAGAGACAAAGTCAGCAGCAGGTCTTGTAACTGCAGAAATATCCTCATAAGTACTTTAAATAACTCAGCTTCAATTTTACAGTTCCTGGGTGCCCTCAACAATCTAGCAATTTAATTTTTCAATTTAAACTCCTGTAACATAACTGCCTGTTAGATTAAAAAAAAAAATGTTCATGATAATGTATCTAGCTGCAGGTCTAAAGTCTAAAACTGTATTTCTTCATTAAACAGATCCTTACGACAGCTCCCAGAATATCCCCAATTAGTTTATTAAGGGAGTTGACTTCTTGTGTTCTTTGGTTCACTTTGTTTGTGAGCTCAATTACTCAAAATTTAACAAAAGATGGTAAAAGGGTGAAATCTGGCCTTGACTATATATTGTTCAATTCTGGGGTGGGTGTGGAAAGGTGCACTCATGAAGGCACACATCTCCTGCAAAGTGTAATGTGGTTATGTTAAAAATAAATACAATAGTTTCCATTTGTCTGAATCAACATGTGATTTGGATGGTTTCTAATCCTATCCAGGCTCAACCCAAAGTATTTATGTGTTTCTGACTAACCCTGTAACCACTCAACAATCAACCATGCATGGTTCAAATTACAGGGAGTACTGGGGGGATCTGATCTGATCCCCCTAATTAAGACAGTGTGACTTTGCAATCATGAGACATCATGAAATTCAAAGCCAAAAGTCTGAAGCACTCTTTAGCATTTTATAGCATGCTTCATAGTTTTGACTTGAAACTTTTGCTGGCTAAATTCAAGACAAGAAGCTGACTGTGGACTAACTAAGCTATGACACCTAGCTATCGATTGGTAACGTTAGATACATAGATTGTATGTATACTGGACAAACCCTGCACGATGTCACCCATAAGTGTTCTGTAATGACCCAAAACAGGCCATATGAAGCCCATGTCTGGACGTCAATACGTTGCAACAGAGGCAGTGCTGATTCTGCCTGGTTCTCAGTGACGATGAACTTATTAATGCATTAAGTGGTAAAGCGTGGGTGGCTTACTGGGTGGCAAAAGACGTCACAACACATCCCTCGTTTCGAGTCTGAACCAACTAACGGACTCTACGGACTCTTCTTTGGTGTGGACATTAAAAATTATGAGCTGCTTATTTTCTGAGAAATCATACATTAAAGGGTCATTAAAGGGTCAAAGAGTCTGTTAGTGAACCTTAGGGCTAGCCGCCGGCGATCACTTTAGTAATCTCTCTGCTTTCCTGTCGATTTACTGATGGTGAACTCATATCTTAGGTGCAGTTATTTCTGGCCAACTGATTCTGTTCTTTTTCTCTCTGTCTGAGGCACTGATGGCATCGCGCAAGGCTGACGGTTGTGCACCACAGGGTGTTGGATTGACCATGAAATGCCCTGGATGAAGCTGATGCAGCACACTGCAGTCTGCGTTTGGAATAAACTTAGCCACAGTGACTTTTGGAATGTACTCCTAAATGATGACATGATGCAAGGACACTAGCCCCGCATCCCAGGGCACTGGATGATCCCGTGTCAATGACTGTGTGCTCATCTCAATAATGCACTTTGTTTTTGATGCTTTTCTGATTTTTCTGTTTCCTGTTTCTTCAGCTTTGTAAAAACCTTGTAACTGTTAGAATGGTCTAAGCAGTGGGTCACCCCTCTGAGTCTGGTCTGCTTGAGGTTTCTTCCTCAAATCATCAGAGGGAGTTCTTCCTTACCACTGTCACCTGTGCGCTTGCTCTCGGGGTTGATAATGTCAGACCTGAGTCGTGTGAAGCGCCTTGAGGCAGTTTTGTTGTGATTTAGTGCTGTATAAATGAAATAAACTGAACTGATGATGCGGTGTGAAGGGTAGCCTGAACACTTTATATAGGTCCTACTGTTAAATACATTAATTATTGGCATCCTATGACAGGTACACTGTGTGTGTATGTGTGTGTATGTGTGTGCTTGTTGGGGTGGAGGAGAGCGAGAGAGGAAGAGAGCAAGGTTACTGTATTTGGATACAAATACGCACTCAATTGGCAGTTTATTAAGAACACCTAGTGAAAAGCAATGTAGCCCTTTTGCAAATCCCCCGTCATAAAGAAGTGAAGGTGTCACCGCTTTAAAAAAATAAAACAAATCAATACCAAGAGCTGCCACTTGTTTTAGAAAGTAACCACTGTGAAACGATCAGAAAAGTTTACTTCTCCAGTTTAGTGCATTTTTTCAATTAATCTGATGCATCAACGATCACCAGATTTTAAATTAGTTTGTCCTCATTCTGTGTACATTTGGTTGAAGATAGTTCTTGAGTTTCCATGCTTAAAAACGGGAGGGAATGGACTCAATCATTATGTAGCCATTTGTCTATTCATTCACTCTGTATTTTAAAGGGTACATGGCTGGAAAAATTGCAATGTTTTAAAGCGGCAAATGTTTTAATTAATATTAAGTTGTGTTTGGATTTTAATAAGGACATTTTAACAACATTGCTTCCCATTAATTATTTGCTACTTCTGTGTGTTAATAATTATTACACTGTAATTGCTCTTACAATTTACCCAGAGCTCCCACGGGTCCACTGTGGTTAAAGGTCGAATTATGAAAACATAAATTTCACATTAACAGAGCTGACACGTCACACTGATCAGACAGTCATCCTGTTGATAAAGACTCGCATGTCTCAGGCGTACGTAGATGTTCCCATTGCCCTGCGGGTCCGACTAAACCGCTTCCTGCATACATGCACAAACACGGCGTTGCAGTGGTTGACCAATCCGCTGACAAGTGCATGGAAACATTTGTGGTTTTCTGCAGACTCTGTCCACTTCCTTGTTGCCACAGAGGGGCTCAAAGTGAGAAACAGAAGATGAAAGTCGTCTGATCTGCACAAACATACTCTGCAACAACAGCACAAAAATAAATTCTAAAAAACACATAGCCAGATACATGGAGGAAAAATATAAGTGCTTTTGAAAAGCTGCTTTTCTGGTCTGCTTTGTTTATCAGTTGTGTTAATTTTTCAGCCTAGTTTAGTTCATTTTCATCACCATCAACGAGTAAGTGTAAGTCTCCAGGCTGCGTTCTGTCATACACTGTTTGCAATTTCCATTCTCATTGAACTCAAGTTTAAACCTCTATAGTTATACAAAATAACTTCTAAGCCCTATTGTATGGCAAGAACCTGTAAAATTTCAGGTTCAATTTACAATTTAGTGTTAAAATTAGTACAACAACCAGCGTGATTACTGTGACTTCAGTTTAAGAACTGGAAAATGAAAAATCTCATGTTAAAAGTGAGATGCGATCGCATGATATACCCGCCGTGTAATCAAACATCAGACGTTTTGTACTTGGCAGCCGAGGTTTTCAGGCCAATTAAAAATGTTCACAGAACACTTTGCATAACTTTTGGTGAGTAGTTTTTGGGTGAAACTGTGAATTTATATTTCATGTTAACACACAACCTCATTGAAGATGTTTGCGTCTGGTACCTGGCCAAATGTTTCATCAATGAGCCCCAGTTTTGGGAGTTTTTGATGTTTCAGAAGAGGATGGATTTGAATCAAACCACTACTTAGTAAGTCAGAGAAAACTTGGAAGATGTGATATCGCACTCTTAATTGCTAACATATGAAGGATGTGTAATATCAGATTTTAGTCCAGTTTTGTTGATGTATATTTTACAAAACGGATCAGAAAAATAAATGATTTTGAAAATCCTGTATGGTTTCTATACTTGCAACATACAGTTGTATGCAAAAGTTTGGGCACCCCTGATAATTTTCATGATTTTCCTTAATAAAGCATACTTGTAGATTGTCTGGATCAGAAATTTTAGTTAAATATATCATATAGAAGACAAACACAGTGATATTTGAGAAGTGAAATGAAGTTTATAGGATTTACAGAAAGTGTGCAATAATTCTTTAAACAAAATAAGGGAGGTGTATACATTTGGGCACCCCAGCAGAAAAAATACATCAATATTTAGTAGATCCTCCTTTTGCAGAAATAACAGACTCTAAACACTTCCTATAGCTTCCAATGAGAGTCTGGATTCTGGTTGAAGGTATTTTGGACCATTCTTCTTTACAAAACATTTCAGGTTTCCATAGTAGAGAAGCCTGAGTCTTCAACTGGACTGGGTTGCTTGACGCAAGGACGTTTCGCTTCAAATCGCAGAAGCTTCCTCAGCTAAATTCTTGCTCTGGTGGTTTGACTTCTGTCTTGACTCTTGTAGAGAAGAATAATCAAGAAGTCACAAAAGCTGGAGTTTTAAACCTAACCAGACCCCTCCTACCGAGAGGCAGACTGCTATAGGCTAGTGACTAAACAATAGCTCTAATTAGCACCTATTGTGCTCTAGTTAGCACCCTGGGTTTCAAACATTTCACAAAGAATGCCTCCTTGACCGCTCTCTCAAACCGTTTCTTCTCTCTGGTTAATATTTTAACTTCCTTGTCCTCAAACGTGTGGATAGTGTCTTTAAGGTGGAGATGAACTGCAGATTGAGGTCCACTGGTGCCCTCTCTACGTAGCTGGTATAGCCTTTTGTGTAAAGGTTGCTTAGTCTCACCTATGTAGTGTTCGTTACAGTTTTCCTGACATCTGATAGAATACACTACATTGCTCTGTTTGTAACTAGGGATCCTGTCCTTAGGGTGAACTAATTTCTGTCTCAAGGTGTTAACCGGTTTAAAGTAAACTGGGATTTTGTGCTGTCTGAAGATCCTCTGACTCAAGCTTCTCTACTATGGAAACCACCTGGACAATTGAGAGCCTACACAGAAACATCTCAGGTTTGTTGGTTTCTGAGCATGGACAGCCCGCTTAAAATCACACCACAGATTTTCAATAATATTCAGGTCTGGGGACTGAGATGGCCATTCCAGAACATTGTACTTGTTCCTCTGCATGAATGCCTAAGTAAATTTTGAGCAGTGTTTAGAGTCGTTGACTTGTTGGCCATGTCTGTACTTCCTGGAATGAGGGAACATTTCTTTAATTGTGGAATATAATCATCATATAATATGGTATGTTAATATTTGTGTCTTCTATTAAAGATACTGATTAGAAGTGCCAGAAAACGTACATAATATAATACCATATAAACACATTCATAATTACACCTCAGAATTCACCACAGTGCTCCAATTTAAAGACTGCAAAAAGCACCAATCTCGGGGGGGGGGGGGCTGATCCTGAACCGAACCGTCCTTCCCAGCTCACGTTGCTCCCCTGTGTCAATTTCTGCCACATCTGTTTTTGAAAAATGTTTTACTATCACCAATGAAATTGTGGGCCATGCTGTTAGACTTGTATTCATTTTACAGTGAATAGCTCACAAAAAGATCTACTGTCATATTTAAGATAGGACAATATTTATGCAGTATATCATTCAGTCAGGAAGTATGCTTGCTTTTATGTGACAACCTTGTGACACCAATTTAACTGATTTTATCTCTTAATTTTAACTAAAGGATTGGATTTCGGACTGCTGGCTAATTCTTAAGGAACGTTCTTATTTAAAAAATACTTGGAAAACATTATGTCATGACACCGTGACAATACGGCCACACTTCCACAGCCTGTGACAGCACACACGGTGATGAGTTATGGGTTATCTGCCTCAGAAAGTCACATGGTCCAAACATCTCTGTCACAAATCAAAGATGATAACTTTAGTGACAGAAGTATGTATTTATATTCTTTTCAGTGGCTCAGAAATGGATTAAAATGTGGGATGTTCTGTGCTCATGTGGTGTGATCCGGTCAACAAAGATGAACTGTAGTGCAAGCGTCTTTCCTACTTTCCAATGGTCAGCTACACAGGGTCTTTGTCCACACCAAAGCACAAACCTTTAAAAACCCTGAAAATTGACATTATGTTGTTGAAATACAGTTGTACGAGGTCTATTAGAAAAGTAGCCGACCTTATTATTTTTTTCAAAAACCATATGGATTTGAATCACGTGTGATTGCGTCAGACAAGCTTGAACCCTCGTGCGCATGCGTGAGTTTTTCCACGCATGTCGGTTGCGTTATTTGCCTGTGAGCAGGCTTTGAGTGAGGAGTGGTCCACCCCCTCGGTGGATTTTCATTGTCAGGAAATGGCGGAATGATTTGGGCTTTTTTTCCATCAGAATTTTTTCAGAAACTGTTAGAGACTGGCAGCTGGAAACCATTCGAAAAATTTATCTGGCTTTCGGTGAAAATTTTTTACGGGCTTCACAGAGAATAAGGAGTGTTACTACAGCTTTAAGGATGGCTTTAAGGATGGCTTTAAGGGCGCTCTGCGCACCGCGCTCCGTGCCGCCATCGAGAGCCACAAACCACCGGATCATTTCTAAACGGATGGCTCTGTGGATCCGAGACCATCGTGTGCACTTTCTCTGGTTATCACAAGAGCTGGACATCAGCCATTTTCCGGCAGATTTCACTTTTAACAAGAGATTTTGTCATGGAAAGCCGAGCAGAGGCTTCGCGCGTCACGACCGATTTGCTGATGGAGCGAGACAAAGGAACACCTCCGTTTTGGTCTCACAGGACGGCTTTGAGATGGTGTTCAGACAGCTGTCGGTGGTTTTTCCATCGAGTGATTATCCGAGAAATTGTGGATGTACCTGGACATGCCAGAACATGTCCCGTGAGGCTTCATCACGGCGTTGCTGTGCGCCATGCGGCACCACCATGACGCGCGAAGCCTCCGCTCCTCTTTCCATGACAAAAACTCCTGTAACAGTGGAATGTGCCGTTCATTTCCAAACTGGACGCTGTGTTTTATCTGGGACGTCGTCTGACTAGCACAGGAATTGTGAAAAGACGTGGACATCAGCACTTTTTCGGCACATTGAGACAGACGTGTGGAGGAATTCCGCGCGTCGCGGCACTGCCGCATGGCGCAAAGCAACGCTGTGATGAAGCCTCATGGGACATGTTCTGGCATGTCCAGGCACATCCACAATTTCTCGGATAATCACTCGATGGAAAAAACACCAACAGCTGTCTGAACGCGATCTCAAAGCCGTCCTGTGAGACCAAAACGGAGGTGATTTTGTCTCGCTCCAGTAGCGAATCCATCGTGACACGCGAAGCCTCCGCTCAGCTTTCCATGACAAAATCTCTTGTTAAAAGTGAAATCTGCCGGAAAATGGCTGATGTCCAGCTCTTGTGATAACCAGAGAAAGTACACACGACAGTCTCAGATCCACAGAGCCATCCGTTTAGAAATGATCCGGTGGTTTGTGGTTCTCGATGGCGGCACGGAGTAACACTCCTTATTCTCTGTGAAGACCGTACAATTTTCACCGAAAGTCAGATAAATTTTTCGAATGGTTTCCAGCTGCCAGTCTCTAACAGTTTCTGAAAAAATTCTGATGGAAAAAAAGCCCAAATCATTCCGCCATTTCCTGACAATGAAAATCCGCCGAGGGGGTGGACCACTCCTCACTCAAAGCCTGCTCACAGGCGAATGACGCAACCGACAGGCGTGGAAAAACTCATGCATGCGCACGAGGGTTCAAGCTTGTCTGACGCAATCACACGTGATTCAAATCCATATGGTTTTTGAAAAAAATAATAAGGTCGGATACTTTTCTAATAGACCTCGTATGCAAATGTTTGGGCACCCCTGATAATTTTCACGATTTTCCTTTATAAATCATTGGTCTGGATCAGAAATTTCAGTTAAATATATCATATATCAGATGAAAACACTGATATTTGAGAAGTGAAATGAAATTTCTAGCATTTACAGAAAGTGTGCAATAATTATTTAAACAAAATTGGGCAGGTGCATAAATTTGGGCACCATTGTCATTTTATTGACTTGAACACATTTAGCACTAATTATTGGAACACAAAATTGGTTTGGTAAGCTGTTTGACCCTTGACCTCCTTACACAGGTGAATCCAGTCATGAGAAAGGGTATTTAATGTGGCCATTTGCAAATGTTTCCCCTCTTTGCATCTCTTCTAATGACAGGCAACATGGGAGCCTCTAAACAACTCTCAAATGACCTGAAAACAAAGATTGTTCAACATCATGGTTTAGGGGAAGGATACAAAAAGCTATCTCAGAGATTTCAGCTGTCAGTTTCCACTGTGAGGAACATAGTGAGGAAATGGAAGACCACAGGCACAGTACTAGTTAAGGCCCGAAGTGGCAGGCCAAGAAAAATCTCAGATAAGCTGAAGTGAATTATTGTGAGAACAGTCATAGTCAACCCACAGACCTGCTCCAAAGACCTACAACATGATCCTGCTGCAGATAGTGTCTCTGTGCATCGTTCAATTATAAAGCGCACTTTGCACAAGGAGAAGCTGTATGATGTTGTAATGCAGAGGAAGCCTTTTCTGCATACACGCCACAGACAGAGTTGCTTGAGGTATGCTAAAGCACATTTGGACAAGCCAGCTTCATTTTGGAATAAGGTGCTGTGGACTGATGAAACTAAAATTGAGTTATTTGGACATAACAAGGGGCGGTATGCATGACTGAAAAAGAACACAGCATTCCAAGAAAAAACACTTGCTACCTACAGTAAAATTTGGAGGTGGTTCCATCATGCTGTGGGTCTGTGTGACCAGTACAGGTACTGGGAATCTTGTTAAAGTTGAGGTTCACATGGATTCCAGTCAGTATCAGTAGATTCTTGAGAACAATGTTCATGAATCAGTGACAAAGTTGAAGTTGCACCGGAGCCGGATCTTTCAACAAGACAACGACCCTAAACACTGCTCAAAATCTACTAAGGCCATCTCAGTCCTCAGACCTGAATATTATTAAAAATCTGTGCTGTGATTTTAAGCTGGTTGTCCATTCTCGGAAGTCAACAAACCTGAGATGTTTTGTAAAGAAGAATGGACCAAAATACCTTCAACCAGAATCCAGACTCTTGGATTCAGGAAACACACAAACAGACCAGAGCAAGCCTGTTTGTGTGTTGTTCATCTGTTCTCCCTCCAGGTGGCACGCTGCAGGGCTGAGGAACACCTGCTTCTCATCATCTCGCACCTGATGCTCATGAGCTCCTGATCAAGAGCGGGTTACTTAGACCCTGGCTTTGAGCTTGGTCATTGCCAGAATCTACTGAAACCTTAACCTTGCCAGAATCCTGATTCCTGAATGACTGCAGAATATTACTTCATGACCTCGTCTACGTGGACACTTCAAGGCATTCTTATGTCTGAGCTTCCCACAGCTCTCAAGGTAACCTGGCCTCCTCTATTTTCCATAATAGAGCTTGCTGACCTTTTGGTGTTTCCAGACACCTTTCTGCTCAGCTTTCATGCTGCACTGCTCCTAGCTCTTCCAGCACGACATCACTTTGGAACTCACTTCTGCTCTCAGCCTCAGAGCGTGCTGCTCTGCCTCATTCAGCTAAGTTCCTGCATGAGTCTGAGTTTGTGAGATTCCGCTCTCACCCTGCTCCTGTTTGTGACTGTGCATGACCAAGAACTGTTTCCAAGAACTATATGAACTGATATGCAAAACTACTGAGAACTCTCAAGTCGTTTCTAAATCCAAGCCAAGTTTAACTGGAACTGCGTCATAGGACGTGCAGCATCGGACCTCTGAGGACAATTCATGAACTGTGAATAATTCCTCAACATCGAACCTTATTTCTTAAACAGTGAACTTTATTTCCTAAACTGTGCAAACTGTGAACATTCCTGCCTTAAGCTTACCGTGGACTGTCAGTTGTTAAAGGCTTCCAATGTTACAAGTGCATTCACTCACCTTCTGTTCTCCTTGTCCTTCGAGAACATTCCTCGTCCTCGGCTCTGTGCATCCGACCTGGCTCTGGTTCCAGTCTCAATATCCAGGATTCCAGCTTATTCTCAAATTCTGAAGCCTGGCTTGGTGTGCACTGCAGCTCCCGGATTTCCACCGCTACAAGCAGGCTCTGTCTCGGCTCTGCAGGCATCCCCAGCGCAGCACTTTCAGTTATTAATTTATTGTAAATAAACCTCTTCTCATTCACAACCCGTTCTCTTCTTTGCTCCCAGCATTTGAGTCCATTGCCTGTAATGGTTTGGTCCTATCCAGACCTCTAACCACAACAGAAATATCAATTTCAGTGCAGAGAGTTCTTTTTTTACAAAATACACAATGTGTCCAACACTGTCAATGTTACAAGATTATAATTTGAAACTATTGCCTCATCCATCCAGATCGCCTACCTTTGTTGGAAAACAGAAGTGCAACACTACAACCCCAATTCCAATGAAGTCGGGATGTTGTGTATAATGTAAATAAAAACAGAATACAATGATGTGAAAATCCTCTTCACCCTATATTCAACTGAATACACCACAAAGACAAGACATTTAATGTTCAAACTGATAGACGTTTTTGTGCAAATATTTGCATATTTTGAAATGGATGCCTGCAACACATTTCAAAAAAGTTGGGATGGGGCAACAAAAGACTGGGAAAGTTGATGAATGCTCAAAGAACACCTAACTGGAAACAGGTGAGTGTCATGATTGGGTATAAAAGGAGCATCCCCAAAAGACTCAGCCATTCACAAGCAAAGATGGGGCAAGGATCACCATTTTGTGAACAAATCCATGAAAAAATTGTCCAACAGTTTAAGAACAATGTTTCTCAATGTTCAGCTGCAAGGAATTTAGGGATTCCATCATCGACAGTCCATAATATAATCAGAAGATTCAGAGAATCTGGAGAACTTTCTACACGTAAGCGGCAAGGCCAAAAACCAATACTGAATGCTCGTGACCTTCAATCCCACAGGCGGCACTGCATTAAAAGCCAACATCATTGTGTAAGTAAGGATTAAACAATGAAAAGCCGTGCATTATACGGTTTAAATGCATGACGCGGAGTCTAAAGCACCACGACGCGAAGTGAGTTAACACACATACAGTTAACTTTTTTCACGTTCTCTTCTTCTTTCCCGTCTTCAATCTTGCCCAGTTCGTCCAATGTTACATCTTTATGCCGTTGTTTTGCTGTTGTTCTCGTTTGCTCTCCTCCTCTTCCCATTCCTCAAACATTTTATTTTAGCCAAAAATATTAAAATTCACTTGGAAA
This sequence comes from Thalassophryne amazonica, assembly GCF_902500255.1. Taxonomy (NCBI): domain Eukaryota; kingdom Metazoa; phylum Chordata; class Actinopteri; order Batrachoidiformes; family Batrachoididae; genus Thalassophryne; species Thalassophryne amazonica. The sequence goes on along the minus strand of NC_047117.1, from coordinate 70,223,960 downwards.
TCCATGTTTTATCGCATTTCTGTCATTCACCTGTCAAAACACAGCTGATTTACGTGTTGCTATGGTGACGACCAGAGCGGAGTGATATTACAGTGACTTAACTTGCCGAACTACGTGTGCATATACACGAAAATAATGCATGCCAGTTTGACATGGAATTCTCACTGACCATTCCAGAAAGGGCCAAGAGGGTGCAGGTTTTCTTTGTAACCACCAACTCCAGCAGGTGATTTCACTGATGAACATCACTTTGAGCAGATGGGAAGAGTTCATCAGTGAAATCACCTGCTGGAGTTGGTGGTTACAAAGAAAACCTGCACCCTCTTGGCCCTTTCTGGAATCAGTTTGACACCTATGGTATAAAGGATCTTACCACGTGTGCTCAGGAACACTTCAGAAAACCATTGTCAGTTAACACATTTCGTCATTGCATCTACAAGTGCAAGTTAAAACTCTACCATGCAAAGCGAAAGCCATACACCAACAACCTCCAGAAACACCGCGTCTTCTCTGGGCCTGAAATCGTTTGAAATGGACAGACGCAAAGTGGAAAAGTGTGCTGTGGTCTGATGAGTCCGCATTTCAAATTGTTTTTGGAAATCATGGACGTTGTGTCCTCCGGACAAAAGAGGAAAAAGACCGTCCAGATTGTTACCAGCGTAAAGTTCAAAAGCCAGCATCTGTGATGGTATGGGGGTGTGTTCGTGCCCATGGCATGGGCAACTTACACATCTGTGATGGCACCATCAATGCTGAAAGGTACATCCAGGTTTTGGATCAACACATGCCGCCATCCAAGCAATGTCTTTTTCAGGGACGTCCCTGCTTATTTCAGCAAGACAATGCACATGCATATTCTGCATGTGTTACAACAGCGTAGCTTCATCATAAAAGAGTGCGGGTACTAGACTGGCCTGCCTGCAGTCCAGACCTGTCGCCCATTGAAAATGTGTGACACATTATGAAGCACAAAATACGACAACTGAGACCCTGGACTGTTGAACAACTGAAGTCGTACATCAAGCAAGAATGGGAAAGAATTCCACCTACAAAGCTTCAACAATTAGTGTCCTCAGTTCCCAAATGCTTATTGAGTGTTGTTAGAAGGAAAGGTGATGTAACACGGTGGTAAACATACCACTGTCCCAGCTTTTTTAAAACGTGTTTGAATATTAAACATCTTATCTTCGTGGTGTATTCAACTGAATATAGGTTGAAGAGGATTTGCAAATCATTGTATTCTATTTTTATTTACATTTTACACATCGTCCCAACTTCACTGGAATTGGGGCTGTATGTGTTTGCTGATTGACTGAACATTTCCTTGTGATCATTTCTAGGAAATACGTCCAGCTCGTCAAAGAATGACATCAGGCTCTTCTGGTGATCAATGGAAGTGTGCGTCATGCTTTCGAAGCATTTTACAACAAAACATTGTTATGCTGCCTTGGTGTTTGCTCTGCCTCCCTTTCCTTCCTGTGTCTCCAGGCACTGTGTCACAGAGCTGATTGTCTCACCTGGCTTCAATCAGCGATGCTTGTATATAAACACGGTCCTGCCTCTCCACAGTCACCACAAACTCAGCTCTGCCTAGTGGTACCTGGCCTCAGTCCTGTGATTTGGATATTATTATTTTTTTTTTCCAACTTTATTTATAATTTTTCAGTAACACAAATACAGTTCTGAAACACAAGATATAAGAATTCAACAATCGAACATATACCCCAAACCCACCGTACGTGCCCACAGATTATACTGAACAGAACAATAAAGAAAGCAACAATCATAAGCCACACACAAAAAGAAAAGGGATGCTACAAAAATTTTTCAAACTATGACACTCTGAAACAAAAGATTACTTACATACGCCAGAAAGGGATTCCAAATATTGACAAATTTATGTTGCAAACCAGATACACTGAGCCTAATTTTCTCACACTTAAGGAAATACAATACATCTCTAATCCACTGAATGTGAGTAGGTGGACGAGCAGATTTCCAGTGCAACAATATTAGCCTTCTTGCTAATAAAGTTGTAAAGGCAATCATGTCCCTGTATACAGGGGAGAGCCCAGGCAGAGAGGGATAAACTCCAAAAAGTGCAGTAATCGTCACAGGGGCAAGTGTAATACCAGACACTTTAGATAATGTATGGAAGACCTCACACCAGAAATTTTTTAAAGCCGGGCAAAGCCAGAACGTGAAAATAATCCACAGGGTCCTGTTGACAACGGTCACAGGCTGAAGATGTCCCTTCAAATATTTTCGTAAGCCTGGCCTTAGTGTAATGGGTGCAATGCAAAATTCTACACTGTGTGAAACAATGTTTCACACAAATGGAAGATTTATGAACCCAGCGTAGGATTTCTTTCCAAGTTTCGTCTGGAATAACCTCTCCCAAGTCAGTTTCCCAACTGGCCTTGACCGCCACAGAACTGTCTGGACAAAGATTAAAAATATTTAAATAAAAATATGAAATTGCCCCTCTAATAGATGGAGTGGGTACTAAAAATTTGTCAAAGTCTTGACTGTCCGGGATAGAAGGGAAACATTGAAAAGTGCTTTGAATAAAGCTACGCACTTGGAGGTACCTAAAAAAATGCACTTGAGGCAGTGAAAACCTCTCTGCCAGTTGTTGAAAAGATGCAAAGACACCCCCCACATACAAATCTTTTACAGTTTTCAATCCCAATTTTGTCCAAACTGAGAAAGCATCATCAATTATAGAAGGAGGGAAAGCTGGATTGGCCATGATCGGAGCTGTAGTAGATAAAGTCTGAAATCCAAAATAACAGTGAAATTGGCACCATATTCTAAGACAAGAAACAACAATTACATTCTTAGAGTAAGCTCTGGGTGAGAATGAGAGAGGTAGATGTAATAGGGCCTTTAGTGTGACTGGTTTTGAGGAGTTGGCCTCAATATCCAACCAGAGTGGAACATGTTCAAGGGATTCATATTGAAGCCAACAGCCCAAATTTCTAATGTTAGCTGCCCAATAATAGAACAACAGGTTAGGAAGTGCCATTCCACCAATCACCTTGGGTTTCTGTAATGACTGCAGTTTCAGTCTAGGAGGCTTCTTACCCCAGATAAAGTCCAGAATGAGACTATCAATCTTGCGAAAAAAGGTGCGAGGGAGGAAACTTGGTATAGTTTGAAACAAATAAGAAAACCTGGGAAAAATATTCATCTTGATAAAATTTACATTGGCCGCTATGGACAGATTAAGAAGAGACCAGCGATCCAAATCATTTTTAACTTGCAATAACAGTGAAAAGAATTTTTTCTTTAAAAGGTTATTAAATGTATCTGTTATAAATATACCTAAGTAACGGAAGCCAGACTTAGCAACCTTGAATGGAAGAGTTTGTAGAGGGAATTCCTTGGCAGGTTTATTAATGGGAAAAACTTCACTCTTGCCTAGATTCAATTTGTATCCAGAAACCTTACCGAAGGACTCTAATATTGACAGGACAGCAGGGATTGAGCTAGGGAGATCTGATACAAATAGCAACAGGTCATCTGCATACAGGGAAACCTTCAGGTCCACACCGTTTCGAGAAATACGAGGTCTATTAGATAATAAACCAACCCTTTTATTATTTTTTTTAACTATATGGATTTGAATGACGTGCGATTACACCAATCATGCTTGAACCCTCGTGCGCATGCGTGAGTTTTTTCACGCATGTCGGTGACTACATTTCCCTGTGGGCAGACCTTGAGTGAGATGTGGTCCCGCCCTCTCGGCTGAATTCCTTTGTTTCACACGCTGCTCGAGACGGCGCGCGTTGCTTTATCAAAATTTTTTCTGGACCTGTGAGGAATATCCGAGTGGACACTATTCGAGAAATTAAGCTGGTTTTCGGTGAAAAGTTTAACGGCTGATGAGAGATTATGGGGTGTTTCTGTCGGTGTAAGGACTTCCCACGGAGCGGGACGTCGTGCAGCACTTCCAGGCGCCGTCGTTGGCCTGTTTCGACCTGAAAACATCCTAATTTAAGGCTTAATTCACCCAGGACGTCGTGAGAGAACAGAGAAGATTCAGAACAGGCCGGCATGAGGACTTTATGCGTACATTCCACTGTTTAAGGACATTTTTTAATGAAAAATGTGCGCGCAAAATCTGTGTGCGCCGCGACAGGAAAAACACCTCCGTGTTGAAAACCATTTGTAAAATTCAGGCGGCTTTTGATGGCTTTCAACAAGTGAGTAACTGAGAAATTGTTTAACAGCTTGGGCATGTTCCAACTTGCCCGTTAAGGTTTCCAATGGAGGTGTTTTTCCTGTTGCGACCCCCTGCGGTCGGGTCTGGCCCGACATACGACTCTGCCCGCACGTTCTTTCATTACAAAATGTCCGTTAACAATGGAATGTCCGACTAAACTCCTCATGCCGACTTCTTCTGAAAGTTCTCTGTTCTCTGACGACTTACTGGGTCAACAGAGCCTGAAATGTGGACGTTTTCAACTTGAAACGGCGAGACGCTGCTGCCTCGAAGCGCAGCTCGCCGTCAGGCGCCATGGGCTGTCCTTACGGCGACACTACCAGACCAAAATCTCTCATCAGCCGTTAAAATTTTTACCAAAAACCAGCTGAATTTATCGAATGGTGTCCACTCAGTTGTGCCTTACAGTTTTGAAAAAATTTTGATCAAACAAAGCAGCAGTCTCTGAGCCATTCCTAAACAATGAAAAAAATCGACGAGAGGGTAGGCCACTCCTCACTCAAAGACTGCCCACAGGCGAATGACGTAACCGACAGGCGTGAAAAAACTCTTGCATGCCCACGAGGGTTCAAGCATGTCTGATGTAATCACACGTGATTCAAATCCATATGGTTTTTGAAAAAAATAATAAGGTCGGATACTTTTCTAATAGACCTCATACCTGTAAATTTAGGGTGTGTCCTCAAAGCAATTGAAAGTGGTTCCATGACAATTGCGAACAATAAAGGACTAAGTGGACACCCTTGTCTGGTCGAGCGCGTCAGAGGAAAAAATTTAGAAGTATAACCATTGGTCTTAACCGCAGCCTGTGGCGACATATAAAGTAACCTAACCCAAGAAATAAATTTTTCCCCAAAGCCAAATTTACGTAGAGTGAAAAAAAGATAGTCCCATTCTACTCTATCGAAGGCTTTTTCCGCATCCAATGCAACCAAGACCTCCGAAAGTGTCGAAGATGAGTTATAAACCACATTAAGCACTCGTCTAATGTTAAAAAAAAGAGTGACGGCCCCAAATAAACCCTGTCTGGTCAAGGGAGATAACTGAAGGGAGAACTTTTTCCAATCTTTGGGCCAATAATTTGGACAATATATTAAAATGTGCATTTAATAAACTAATAGGCCGATAGGAGAAGCACTGTAAAGGATCCTTGCCCTTTTTCACCAATACAGTAATACAAGCTTGGGACAGAGTTTCAGGAAGGACCCCAGCTCTAAAGGACTCACAATACATATTCAACATTAAAGGTGCAAGCTGTTTCCAGAATGTCTTGTAGAACTCTGCTGGAAACCCGTCCGAACCCGGGGATTTGCCACTGGTCAATGACTTAACTGCCAGTTCGAGTTCTGCAAGTGTAATTGGTTGTTCCAAATCATCTACTAAATTTGGGCCAATGGTAGGGACATTAATTTGGTCGAAGAAAGGTTCAAAATCTGTTATTGACGTGTGTTCAGAGGAGTATATGGAACTATAAAAATCCATAAAAGGTTTATTAATTTCTAGTGGATCCGACGTGACACCAGCAGAGGATTTGATTTGTGGAATTACTTGAGAGGATGTAGTACGTAAATGGTGTGCCAATAGTTTACCAGTCCGATCGCCTTGCTCATAATATGTGGACCTGGAGCGAAGCAGAAGCTCCGAGGTGTATTGTGTCATCTCTAAGTCATATTCTGTCTGCACAGAGATCCTTTCCTTAAAAACATCTGATGAATTTGAGGCGGCATAAAGGGAGTCTAAATGTGAAAGACGCTGTGCAAGTTGAGCCAATTTCTCCTTTCTATGCCTTTTCCTGTGTGCTACATATGAAATTATCTCTCCCCTTATAAAAGCTTTTAGAGTATCCCACAACAGAGAGGCCTTAACATCAGGGTTTTCATTAACTTCCAAAAAAAAAACACAATTCGTTCAGAAACAAATTTGACAAAATCCTCTTCAAGGAGTAGGCTAGAATTAAGACGCCAGGGTGGGCGGAAATTTGAATGTTTGCAAAAACGAACCTTCATGGAAACAGCTGCATGATCTGATAGGACTATTGGGTTGTATTTACAATCTGAAATGGACATAAGAAGTCTACTATCCACCAGAAAATAATCAATTCGTGTAAATGTATGGTGTACATTCGAGAAAAAAGAATATTCTTTTCTAATAGGATTATGAAAACGCCATAATTCTAATGCCCATAAACAAAAGTTAAACATGTAGTCAGAACATACCCAGAATATGCACGCTGCCAAAGTCATCGTGACCGAGGGAAAAAAGAAAAAAAACAAAACAGCGTCCAGGTTATCCGCAGCTGCTATGTTAACATTAGTCCTCCTCCAGTGACTCCGGTCCAGCTGAAGTTTTCAGCCTCTCCACAAAGTCCATAGCCCGCTTCGGATCATCAAATCTCCGCGTCTGTCCGTCCGGCGTTGTAATGTGCAGTACAGCTGGGTAGCGTAATACAAACTTCACATTAGCGCACAAACCGAGCTCTTTCTTAACTTTGAAGAAGGCTGCTCGCTGTTTCGCCACAGTGGGCGTAAAGTCCAGAAAAAATGTGCACCCTCTTGCCATTAAACATCAGCGGGGAAATTTCACTCGCTCGGCGTAGTATTAAATTCCTGGTCTGAAACTGGGTCACTCGTACAATCACTGGCCGCGGAGCCTCACCGTCCTTTGGTTTAGCACGTAGCGTGCGGTGAGCCCGATCCAATGTAGGTAAATCTTCAAGCCGTAGCACGTCCCGTAAAAACTTAGCTATAAAGTCAGTGGGGCGAGGGCCCTCTGCACCCCCAGGAATACCCACAATTCGGATATTATTCCAACGGGAGTGAGCTTCCAAATCCTCACACTTTTTGTTTAGGGACTGCACCGTATATGATAGCTTTTCAACCACATCCAGAAGGCTAGCTAGTTTACCTTCATTGTCATTAGCTGACTGCTCCAATTCCCGTATCGCTCCGCCGTACGAGACGACCTTCTCCTCCAATGGTTTCAAAGCAGATGTTATCTCTTTCTTAACAGTCTCTGAGACCACAGATTCAAACTTAGAAATTATATCAGTATGCATATCCTCCATTTTATCCTCAAGTCTCCGCAGCAAGGCCTCATTACCATCGAGCTTCTCTTGTGTCTCAGGGTCAGGCGAGTGTCGTGGCTTCGAGCGGCCTGATTTGGTCGACTCCCCTTTGGGCCTCGTAGTAGCCATTGAAGGAAAAAATAAGTAGCAAAAGCACTGGTCACTTACGGAGGTAAAATTGATTGTTGGACAGCAATAAAGGAGTGTTCAGAGCACTAATATATACATTTATCAACACTTTCCCCAGGAGCTCGCCCAAACACGTGTTGAAGCTCCCTCTAGCCGATTTGGATATTATTTTTGATCATCTTTCGTAACTCCATGTATACCTGTTTTTTGGACAACACTGTCTCCTGTGCGTCCAGCATTCCTGTCTTCTGTCAGCTCCGTCGCGGTCGCCTGGTCCTGGTTCTCTGTCCACAACCAATTCTGGTCAAGTCGGTGTCTCCCTGCTCTGTTGTCTCCTCCTCCATCATTGTGCAATATTCTAATTATCTGTTTTGTCACATTAAATTGTTATTTGAGTTCAATCAGTCTCCCTGCATTTTGGGTCAACCGTGTACTGTTCCAACCATAACAAACATAGTGTTTGTATCAAAAAAATAACACAACTGTACAATATCTGCTTCATGGTGTATATAGTATGCTTCATCCCAGTGCCTCATCTCAGTGTTTTCTTTAAATAATGGAATTTGTATCGATGACAGTTAACAACTAGCTTATAATTTACTGCAATAAAAAGCACTCACCCTCCGTGGGGCCATAACAACTGTCCAATCTGCTATCACAGATGAGTTTTGTTTTGTAATAAAGATTTTGTTTGACAAATCAGCTGACTGTTGAGAGTTAATGGCAAAGATAAACATCTCCTTCTGTCAAGCTAACACGTTTCGAACTGCGCTGCAGTGATGTGATGGCACCTTTCAGCAAGGTTTGGGAATTTTCAATTTAAGAGAAATAAAAATTTAAAAAAAAAATGCTGGCATACATGGAAAAAAATACTGTATGGACTGAGGAATTTTTCCAAAATGGAAATCCATTTCAAAACTGAAAACTTTCACCCATGCAGTTCATATGCTATGCCAGTCGAAATGGCTCCTTTCAGCCATGAAAGATAAGCCTTGTGGTCTCACAAACTAGATAGAGGCAAGTCTATCTTCTCTCTAAATGGGTGGGCTTTCTTATCACTGACATTTTCACAAGTTCTGCCCACTGCACAAAAATCAATCACAAGCTGATGTAAATGTTTTCTCAATTAAAAAAATGTAATTAATCAAAAAAATTTACCCAAAAAAAGATGCACTAGCAAAGTAAGAAAACACTGGTAAACTAACTAGCTGGCCTTCTGTTGCCTATATAGTTGCAAGTAACATGACTATCTGTGATGAGGATATCGTTCACACTGTTGCAGATTTTGTGATTTTGTTGTGGTCACTGCTGTATAAAGACACCGCTCGGGTCATTATGCAGAATTACCAGCCAGTCTGTAAATTTACCAAATTAGCAATCATTTGGCACATTTGCCCTAATTCTGTAAAACTACCATGATGCCAAACTAATAATATTACTTATCTGTGTCAGTCATGTGTCTGAGCACAGCAATGACATTTCAGTTAATACAGACAACAGGAAACGTGCACTGAAATGTACAACAAATGTTTAGAACTGCTTCAAATGAAATGCCGCAGCAGTTTTGATTTCTGGTTGAACAGGATATCACTGCAACATGTTACTTTGAGAAGTAAAAAACTGTCCATACAAACAGTAAAATCATCCACTGGTGACAATGTACAGGTAAAGTACAAAATCACTCATGTTCATATGAAAATGGTGTATGTTTTGTTGCTAACAAGATACCAGCTCAATATGAAAAGGGTTACTCCATGAATATTAATCCAAATTTAATGAAGAATACATCAAACAACAGGTATATTTTTTCCAGGAATTTTAACTACAGTAAACACCACTGTGTTGTCAGCTGGGGCTGACAACACAGTGGTGGATAATATTATTACTGTATTTTCTGCAGTATAAGTTGCACCAGAGTACCTTTTTTTCTGTATTATCACCTCCTTAATTTGTGAGTTATGTGTTACAGTGTACCTTTTATTATTGCCACTTATTCATTTATTCTTAAAGTTTATTTTGTATTGTCCTTTGATTCCTGGGAAAGTACTACATAAATAGTCATTATAATGATTTTTATTAACAACAAATGAAGGATTTTTCAGTATTCAAGTCATACCAGAGTATAGGTCGAAAGACCTCCAAAATAGTAAAAAAAAAAAAAAAAAAAAAAAAAAAAAATTACATACTCCGGAAATTATGGTAGATGTAATTCTGGGACATGGTCAAATGTAGAGATGCATCAGAAGAAGCAACTTTGTTTTGCTTATGTGATATTTCATCGACCTAGTTACACTGCCACGTGTTGCATGGTTAGTGGATGGTTTACAGAAAGAGTATTAAACAAGTAAACAAAAGTAAACTCTTACATTGTTTCACAGAGGCTACATGCTAAAACTCAAGTAACAGTCACATGTTCACACAATCCTGCAGAAATGATTTTGTATGGATATAGCCGAAGCAGACACTTCTTCATCTCTCTCTCAGCAAGCATGGTTTTTATAGTAAATGAGCTTGTTAGCTATGGGGGGGGGGGGGGGGGGGTTCCAGCGTATCCAAAGGCCAAACCTGCTGCTTGTGACGATGAAAGTGAATAGTTTTGTTTAAGATATTTTGCACTTTTCCATTTTCAAAAATTTTGTTGAAATTAAACATGTTTAAAATACAGTATTTTACACACTGCTGTCTTATGGTCATCTTGTAGTTTCATTGTATTCAGAGGCAAGTAAAACACATTGCAGCCGACAAATACACAATGGCAGTTATTGTAAGGCTCCAGTCTGCGCTCTAACTGGAACATCTCAGTTGAAAACTGGGGTATAGTCATGTTGGTACTGTGTTGTTGCTGAACCTCTGCATTCTGGGCCAATCATCACTTCGAAAAAGAATAACCACAGACAAAAAGTGTCACACTTGATGGCCCAATCACAGCTTGCATTTCCTTCAATGGAAAAATCTACACAGGTTATAAAATCAGAATAAACTTGATGTTGCTGGGTTTTTTCCCCCACATCATCATCCTCACACATGGACGGACTGAGTATTGTCATAGCTCTCTTAGGTAAATTTTAAGAAAAGATTAGTTAATAACACTGACGTTGTTGGGTACCATGATGACTGGTGAATGGGTACTTGGGTACTATGAATTGGTTGAATATGCATTTGTTTAATGTGAAATAGTTTGTTGAGAATTTAACCTGTTTGTGTTCCAGAAGCTGTTTCCTGCAGTCAGAACTGGGTCTCCGGATCAGTGCTTGAGCTGACGGTCAATCCAGGAGACAATGTCACTCTCTATTGTGACTGCAAATCCTCAACTGGACAATACACAATGTGGTTCAGGAACTGTTCTCATGAGAACCAGCCTGTTCTTGTTCTCAGAACTAGATTCCAGAACCACTGGGAATGCAAAAGTGCAGATATTCTGAATCTATCCCATCACTTTCGTGTATCAAAGAATGAATCGTCTGAATGCTTTGACCTTCTAATCATGAATACGACCAAGTCTGACGAGGGTCTGTACTACTGTGGAACTGAATACTTCGAAGTGGGGGATAAAGAACACAACATGACTCCAAAATTTCTTTACAAATATGGCAATGCAACAACAAGGATCCTGCTGAGTAAGTACTTTGGTCTGCATTCTCTCTCTAGTCACTTGTGCAGTAAATTTAAATTTCTAAGAATCACATAACGAAAACATGACAAATGAAAACGTGATGCTAAAAGTCAATCATACAAAAACAAAATACCGTATTTTTTGGAGTGTAAGTCACATCCAAGTACAAGCTGCACCATTTTTCTGTATTATCACCCCTTTCATTTCAGATATTTGTACATTGTTGTAGTGTACTTTCTATTATTGCCATTTATACTTTCATTATTGGAGTTTATTTTATTTTATTTTATTTTACTCCCACCTCTGGGAGAGCTTCTCCCAGATCCCGGGGGAGGTTGGAGACATGGAGTCCGAGTGGACCATGTTCTCCACCTCCATTGTCGATGCGGCCGCTCGTAGCTGTGGTCACGAGGTCTCTGGTGCCTGTCGCGGCGGCAATCCCCGAACCCGGTGGTGGACACCGGAAGTAAGGGATGTCGTCAAGCTGAAGAAGGAGTCCTACTTATCTTTGTTGGTAGGTGGGACCCCAGAGGCAGCTGACAGGTACCGGCAGGCCAAGCGTGCCACAGCCCGTGCGGTCGCAGAGGCAAAAACTCGGGTCTGGGAGGAGTTCGGGGAGGCTATGGAGGAGGACTATTGGTCGGCCTCAAAGAGATTCTGGCAAACCGTCCGACGCCTCAGGAGGTGGAAGCAACTCTCCACCAGCACTGTTTACAGTGTGGGTGGGGAGCTGTTGACCCTGAGTGGGGATGTTGTCGGGCGGTGGAAGGAGTACTTTGAGGATCTCCTCAATCCCATCGTCACGTCTTCCAAAGAGGAAGCAGAGACTGGGGACTCAGAGGCGGACTCATCCATTACCCAGGCAGAAGTCACCGAGGTGGTTAGAAAGCTCCTCAGTGGCAAGGCTCCTGGGGTGGATGAAATCTGTCCTGAGTACCTTAAGTCTCTGGATGTTGTGGGACTGTCTTGGCTGACACGCCTCTGCAACATCGCGTGGTGATCGGGGACAGTGTCTCTGGATTGGCAGACCAGGGTTGTCCCTCTGTTTAAGAAGGGGGACCGGAGGGTGTGTTCCAACTATAGGGGGATCACACTACTCAGCCTCCCCGGTAAGGTCTATTCCAGAGTACTGGAGAGGAGAATTCGACCGATGGTCGAACCTCGGTGTGGTTTTCGTCCTGGTCGCGGCGCACTGGACCAGCTCTACACGTTCCATCGGGTGCTCGAGGGTTCATGGGAGTTCGTCAAATCAGTCCACATGTGTTTTGTGGATCTGGAGAAGACGTTCAACCATGTCCCTCGGGGCACCCTGTGGGGAGTGCTCCAGGGTCCGGGGTCCTTTGCTAAGGGCTATCCGGTCCCTGTACGACCGCAGCAGGAGCTTGGTTCGCATTGCCGGTAGTAAGTCAAACCTGTTTCCAGTGCACGTTTGCCTCCGCCTTGCAGCCGAGTGTGAAGCGTCCGGGATGAAAATCAGCACCTCCAAATCTGAGGCCATGGTTCTCGACCGGAAAAAGGTGCTTTGCCCTCTTCAGGTCGGTGGAGGGTCCTTGCCTCAAGTGGAGGAGTTTAAGTATCTCGGGGTCTTGTTCACGAGTGAGGGTCGGATGGAGCGTGAGATCGATAGACGGATCGGTGCAGCATCTGCAGTGATGCGGTCGCTGTATCGGACCGTCGTGGTGAAGAGAGAGCTGAGTAGGGGGGCAAAGCTCTCGATTTATCGATCGATCTGTGTTCCGATCCTCACCTATGGTCATGAGATTTGGCTCATGACTGAAAGAACGAGATCAAGAGTACAAGCGGCTGAGATGAGTTTCCTCCACAGGGTGGCTGGGCGCTCCCTCAGAGATAGGGTGAGAAGCTCGGTCACTCGGGAGGAGCTCGGAGTCGAGCCGCTGCTCCTCCACGTCGAAAGGAGTCAGTTGAGGTGGCTCGGGCATCTTTTCTGGATGCCCCCTGGACGCCTCGCTGGAGAGGTGTTCCGGGCATGTCCCATTGGGAAGAGGCTCCAGGGAAGACCCAGGACACGCTGGAGGGACTACATCTCTTGGCCCCCAGGAGCTGGGGGAGGTGTGTGTGGATCGGGAGGTCTGGGCGGCTTTGCTTGAGCTGCTGCCCCTGCGACCCGACTCCGGATAAAGCGGAAGAAAATGGATGGATGGATGGATGGATGGATGGATGGATGGATGGATGGATGGAGTTTATTTTGTTAAGTGCTTTGATTCCGGGGAAAGCCAGGTATAGTTACTATAAAAATTTTTATTAATAATGAAAGTGTGATTTATTTTTTGATTTTTCTTTTCAGTATATAAGTCGAACTGTATATAACTGCATAAAAGTTACAGAACCTCGTAAATTAGTCAAACTAAAACAAAAAAGGCACAGTCTCCGGAGAATACACGTGGTAATCCTTAAAAGTTGAATAGTCCTGGATCTGACAACTTATCAAGCATGAGATTTTTCTATGCTGTTCATAAGGTGACTGTTACTCTGTTTCTGTCTGGACTGGGGGTTTTGGAAGAACATGAGTGACATACCCCCATTGCTTACGTGAACTCAAATCCCTCCACAAAAATGCACTTCTTTCATCTTATTTTTGATGAACAACCACTTACTTTTAGCATCAATTGCATTCAACTGCTTCATTGTCGTAATCAACATTATGGCATGGAATTGTGGTATTTTCACCCTTGTTGCACCAATTGCTCCATTGCAGTGAAACCCTATGCAACTGTATCCACATGCATATTGCAATAATGAAACAAAATCTAAAGAGAATACTGAAAATATGGAAACAGTCAATCACTGAAGCAGCATACAGCGCTGTGAAAAAGTTCATGCCCCCCTGAACTTTTTTATGTTTGAAATTTTTTTAGGACATCAAAAAAAAAAAAAAAATTCAGACTTTTATATTAAAATTTCTAAAATTTCAGCCTTTAAACTCACAGTGAAAAGTAATTTCTACATCATTAAAATTAAAAGAATTAAAAGAAATAAAAATCTAAAAGCCAAAACCCTTACTCTCTATAGTAGACAAGTCAGGGGACGGATACATCAATATTTCCAAGACACCGAATACAGTTGTATGTAAACGTTTGGGGACACCTGATGATTTGCATGATTTTCCTTTATACATCATTGGTTGTTTGGATCAGCAATGCCAGTTAAATATATCATATAGCAGACAAACACAGTGATATTTCAGAAGTGAAATTAAGTTTATAGGATTTACAGAAAGTGCGCAATAATTCTTTTAACAAAAATAATAAAACAAAATTAAACAAAACAAAATTAGGCAGGTGCATACATTTAGGCACCCCAACAGAAAAAATACATCAATATGTTGTAGATCCTCCTTTTGCAGAAATAACAGCCTCTAAATGCTTCTTATAGGTTCCAAAGAGAGTCTGGATTCTGGTTGAAGGTATTTTGGACCATTCTTCTATACAAAACATTTCAGGTTTGTTGGTTTCTGAGCATGGACAACCCACTTAAAATGACACCACAGATTTTCAATAATATTCAGGTCTGGGGATTGAGATGGCCATTCCAGAATGATGTACTTGTTCCTCTGCATGAATGCCTTAGTAGAATTTGAGCAGTGTTTAGGGTTGTCTTGTTGAAAGATCCAGCCCCGGTGCAACTTTAACTTTGTCACTGATTCATGAACATTGTTCTCAAGAATCTGCTGATATTGACTGGAATCCATGTGACCCTCAACTTTAACAAGATTCCCAGTACCTGCACTGGCCACACAGCCCCACAGCATGATGGAACCACCTCCAAATTTTACTGTAGGTAGCAAGTGTATTTCTTGGAATGCTGTGTTCTTTTTCTGCCCCTTGTTATGTCCAAATAGCTCAGTTTTTGTTTCATTAGTCCACAGCACCTTATTCCGAAATGAAGCTGGCTTGTCCAAATGTGCTTTAGCATACCTCAAGCAACTCTGTTTGTGGCATGTATGCAGAAAAGGCTTCCTCTGCATTACTCTCCCATCCAGCATCTCCTTGTGCAAAGTGCACTGTATACAATGCACAGAGACACTACCTGCAGCAAGATCATGTTGTAGGTCTTTGGAGCAGGTCTGTGGGTTGACTATGACTGTTCTCACCATCCTTCACTTCAGCTTATGTGAGATTTTTCTTTACCTGCCACTTTGGGCCTTAACTAGTACTGTGCCTGTGGTCTTCCATTTCCTCACTATGTTCCTCACAGTGGAAACTGACAGCTGAAATCTCTGAGATAACTTTTTGTATCCTTCCCCTAAACCATGATGTTGAACAAACTTTGTTTTCAGATCATTTGAGAGTTGTTTAGAGGCTCCCATGTTGCCACTCATTAGAAGAGATGCAAAGAGGAGAAGCTTTTGCAAATGGCCACCTTAAATATCCTTTCTTATGATTGGATTCACCTGTGTAAGGAGGTCAAGGGTCAGCAAGCTTACCAAACCTATTTCGTGTTCCAATAATTAGTGCTAAATATATTCAAATGAATAAAATGACAAGGGTGCCCAGATTTATGCACCTGCCCAATTTTGTTTAAATAATTATTGCACACTTTCTGTAAATACTAGAAAATTAATTACTAGAAACTTCTCAAATATCAGTGTGTTCGTCTGCTATATGATATATTAACTGCAATTTCTCTGATCCAGAAAACCAATGATTTATGAAGGAAAATCATGAAAATTATGAGGGGTGCCAAAACGTTTGTATACAACTGTATGTCTTGGACTTTATTTATATCAATTATTAAGAAATACAAACAGTAAGGCCCTCTATGGTAAATCTGTGTGGAGTAGACATTTCTCAAAAACTGAGTGACTGTATAAGAAGATAAGAGAGGGAAGCCACCAAGACACCTATGAAGAAGATATAGGCTTATGTGGCTGTCATTGAAGAAATTGTGCAGAGTGCAAGTTTTGAATTTTGCATCACTACTCATACACAGTAAAATCACCAGTGTAAAACTAACACTCACAGTATTAAATTAACACCGACAGTGAATATATGTTCCCACTCTGACCAGAGTAAGATCATATGTGCACTGGTACACAGAGAAATATAGATTGATACGGTTGATATTATATGTGTAGGTATTTTGAGAAGGTCAAAAAGTGCAAAAAGTTGGCCCATGAACGGCACTCGCAAGTTGTTTTCAACCTTCAGGTGAATAATGCACCAAAAGGTACACCGGGAATGACTTATTTTCCTGTTACCACTCAAATTTCCATTTAAGTCTACTTTCAGGATTGTGTGGGTGTCTTGGTGGCTTTCCTCTCTAATCTCCTTCTTGCACAGTCAGTATTTTAGAACTGTCCACTCCACACAGATTTACCATAGAATGCCATTATTTTTATTTCTACATCATTGATGTAAATAAAGACCAAAAATGTCTTGGAAATGTTCATGTGTCCATCCCCTGACTTGTCAGAATAAGATTGGACATAAAAGTGATTATTTGATTTGTATGTGTGATACTAAATAGGGCGCTGACTTAGTCACACCATTTTGTTTTTATTTTGTTTTGTTTTTTTGTTTGTTTGTTGTTATAAACAAACAAAAAATTCTAACATGTAAAATCTCAAAGGGGCACTAACTTTTTCACAGCACTGTAGATACTACACAGTGGTACCACGTTCGACATAAAACTTCATGAATTAAATGAAAATACGTATTTTTGGTTGGCAGTATTTTCTATGGCGTTTGATGCGTAGCAGAACTATTGGACATGACTTTGTCTTTGATCCAGACTCCAGTGAGCCTCATCACCAGACTCCCTGTGACTGTGGTCTTTGTTGGACACTGCTGTTGGCTCTGTGTCCAGCTTCAGTTGTGCTTTCTTCTGTCCTCTTCTCGCTGCTGGTTTATCTCTTTTGTCAGAAAACAGGTAATGTAGCTTTTATCAGTCATTCTTTTCATTAGTTTTTCATGTTGCTTTGATGATCTGAGCCATGACGGCTTTGGAAAAGCAGTCTGGCATTCTGAATGAATACTGTGTTACTGTATGTTGATGACATTAATGTAATGAAGGTGTATTTATTTCTGCAGCTAAAGACAATCAGGTTGTTCAACAAAGTTATGATGCACATCAAACAAGAGAGACACAGGTAACCAACCAAAGACACTTTTTCCAAATGCTTACAGGTGGTTGTTGTATGTAATTGTGGTTCTGACGAATTTTAAATCATAGGATGAAGATGTGTGTTATGCTGCACTGGACGCCCGTCCAACATCACAGAGACCAAAGAAGAAGAAACCTCAGAGCTCTGACTTCAGTATCTACTCTGCCATCAAAACCCCCAACACATAAAGGAACCAAAGAAGTCAATTTAATTTTTGTAGCGTCGATCAGTGAACATTGTGTTAGAAGCTGTGTAACGCTGCTGTATACAATAGCAAGCAAGCAAAGATTTAAAACAGCACACTTATTTTTTGAGTTTTATTTTAGATGTTGGTATAATGAATATCATCAAAGTTTGAAAAGTCGGACCCATAATTAGTTAAGTAGTTGCCTCTGTACACAACAGTGATGGAGTTGAATTGAAAGAAAGACATACGTGTAGTGAATACTGCTAGCTTTAATTCAAGGGGCTTTGTAAAAAAAAAAAAAAAATTGCATTAACTATTTATGATTTACAGCCATTCATTGTTTTTCAGAGACAAACTAAATATAAAGATTGTTTTAAAAACAAATCATTACTTTTCCAGTCAAGTCACTGTGAATGTCTTGGACTTTATTTGCATCAGTCACTAAGAAATATAAACCGTCTCATTCTGCATAGTAAATTCTTAAAAAGTGAGAGATCATACAAGTAGAAGACAAGTAAAGTAAGCCACCAAGATGACTACAGCAACTCTGAAATGGCTTTGGGCTTCCATGGCTGTGATTGGATTAACGGTGTACGGTGAAACACCAGCTAGGCTCTTCTGGTCACATACCTTGGCCAACAGATCCCCAAGCTGTAGCAGTCTAAGCTAGTTTGCCTCTTAGAATAAATGACAAATTTCAATGAAAAAACTAGGTTTTGACAATAATAAATGCACTGCAATGCTAAAATACCCTCAGCCATATGAGCATTGTCTTGTTTAGAATAAAACACAAATAAAATTGTGAAATGATCACATGACAAAATAGAGGGGTTTAACTGAACATGTACAAACTGTACTTAAGCCAGTATGATCTGACTAATTAATGTAAATAACAATAAACATGTATGTGTGTGTGTGTGTGTGTGTGTGTGTGTGTGTGTGTGTGTGTGTGTGTGTGTGTGTGTGTGTGTGTGTGTGTGTGTGTGTGTGCGCGCGTCTGCAGGAGGATGTGCGTGTGCACATACATGAGCTGTTGACAAAAGCAGAGGTTAGCCTTGAGTTAGTGGAAGTTAGCATGTAAGCTGATGTCAGCGAAATGTCTTGTAAATCACTCAAGAGGTGTTATCAGGTTACAAAAACAGCATTTTCAGATTTAGAAGAGTTTATTTGTTGGTAGCTTTTACATAATATATGAGAAAGTTGTTATATTTACACACAAATGAAATGGAGTTAGCAGCTAGCCAGTGATGTCAACATGCTAACATCCACGAAATGTCTTGTAAATCACTCCAGAAGTGTTATCAGGTTCCAAAACCAGCATTTTCCGTTTTAGAAGTGTTTATTTCTGGCTAGAGAAACATGTTATTTTTACACATAAACAAAGCGGTTTTGGAGTTCCAGAGAGAGACCAGCCAATGTGACATGTGATGATAAGCTGAACCAGTTTTACTTGGTTTTTTATTGTTGTTTTTTCCCCTGTCTGCATATATAGTGATGTAAGTGCCAAACTGGTAGAACCATTTATATACATATATACACACAGTGCAAAACAGATAGCATGTAGTGCATGAGTGAACGTTGTGTGTGTGACCTTCACCTGCCCTTCCTGATCAGCCTATAACATTTTATTTAAAGCTAACATAATTTCTATCAAGAAGGGATGAACACCAAAACAAAATAAAGACAAGTGGTGACAGTAATAGTCTGTTGTCTATTTAGTGAGCATACATACCCTGTACTAGGACACTAGAGTCTTGATCCCCTGGGAACAACCAAAACTGAAATGTGGTGGCGGCCACAAACACCTGACCATCCACTCACAGAGACCAGATCACAGTTACAGTGGGGTAAAAAAGTATTTAGTCAGTCCCTGATTGTGCACGTTCTTCTACTTAGAAAGATGAGAGAGGTCTGTAATTTTCAACATAGGTACACTTTTTAAAGAATTTATTTGTAAATTATGGTGGAAAATAAGTATTTGGTCAATAACAAAAGTTCAATTCAATACTTTGCAACATAATCTTTCTTGGCAATGACAGAGGTCAAACGTTTCCTGTAAGTCTTCACCAGGTTTGCACACACTGTAGCTGGTATTTTGGCCCATTCCTCCAGATGCAGATCCCCTTTAGAGCAGTGATGTTTTGGAGCTGTCGCTGGGCAACACAGACTTTCAACTCCCTCCACAAATTTTCTATGGGGTTGAGGTCTGGAGACTGGCTTGGCCACTCCAGGACCTCAAAATGCTTTTTACAGAGCCACTCCTTAGTTGCCCGAGTGGTGTGTTTGGGATCATTGTCATGCTGGAAGACCCAGCCACGTTGCATCTTCAATGCTCTCACTGATGGAAGGAGGTTTCGGCTTAAAATCTCACAATACATGGCCCTGTTCATTCTTCCCTTAACATGGATCAGTCGTCCTGTCCCCTTTGCAGAAAAACAGCCCCAAAGCATGATGTTTCCACCCCCATGCTTCACAGTGGATATGGTGTTGTTGGGATGCAATTCAGCATTCTTCTTCCTCCAAACACAAAATGTTCTACTTTGGTTTCATCTGACCACATGGTATTCTCCCAATGCTCTTCTGGATCATTCATATGCTCTCTGGCAAACTTCAGACAGACCTGGACATGTACTGGCTTAAGCAGGGGGACATGCCTGGCACTGCAGGATTTGAGTCCCTCTCTGCGTAATGTGTAGCCTTTGTTACTTTGGTCCCAGCTCTCTGCAGGTCATTCATCAGGTCTCTCTGTTAAGTTCTGGGATTTTTGCTCACCGTTCTGATGATCATTTTAACCCCATGGGATGACATCTTGCGTGGATCCCCAGATCGAGGTAGATTATTAATGGTCTTGCATGTCTTCCATTTTTTACAATTGCTCCCACAGTTGATTTATTCACACCAACCTACTTGACTATTGTAGATTCACTCTTCCCAGCCTGGTGCACATCTACAATTTTCTTCCTGGTGTCCTTTGACAGCTCTTTGGTCTTGGCCATGGTTGAGTTTGGAGTCTGACTGATTGAGGCTGCGGATAGGTGTCTTTTATACAGATAACGAGTTCCAACAGGTGCCATTAATACAGGTAACAGGTGGAGGACAGAAGAGCTTCTTAAAGAAGAAGTTACAGGTCTGTGAGAGCCAGAAATCTTGCTTGTTTGTGGGTGACCAAATACTTATTTTCCACCATAATTTACAAATAAATTCTTTAAAAATCCTACAATGTGATTTCCTGGAATTTTTTTTTCTCATTTTTTCTCTCATTGTTGAAGTGTACCTATGATGAAAATTACAGACCTCTCTCATCTTTCTAAGTAGGAGAACTTGCACAATCAGGGGCTGACTAAATACTTTTTTACCCCACTGTAAATATCCGATCACTACTGTGGCTGGTGCGTTGG
Organism: Thalassophryne amazonica; assembly: GCF_902500255.1. Classification (NCBI taxonomy): domain Eukaryota; kingdom Metazoa; phylum Chordata; class Actinopteri; order Batrachoidiformes; family Batrachoididae; genus Thalassophryne; species Thalassophryne amazonica. The sequence goes on along the minus strand of NC_047117.1, from coordinate 70,203,214 downwards.
GCCAAGACAAAAGTACAGAACCTTACCATATGACGGCATGCCAGGAGCCACTTGGGTGATTGTATGCACCTCGATGGAAAGGGGTCCAGGATGCAGGGCCCCAGGAGATACAAGGAGAAAAAGGACAGTAGAAGCCCCCCCACACACACACACACACACAACGTAACCCCCACAGAGGCACAGGAAACAACCCAGCACTGAAGGGGAAGCACACAGGGCACCAGCACAGGCCCACAAGGGGGAGTTTTAATTGTTGATGTGTCATTTATGTAAGAAAAAGCAGGATGTTATTGAGTTATCGATGCAGGTTGCACCCCATCTAACAAACATCCATCAAACCATTTTCAAAGCCTGTATATTTCACTTCACCACATACGTTTCCTTTAGCGTAACTGCACAAGTATTTAGAGGGACAGATTTGTGATTGTGGTTTGCATTTGTAATAGTAGCTGGCCTGTTTATATACTGAGGAAGAGGATCCAGCATGTTTTCGTTGCCCACCACAATGACGGCTTCAGCATTGAAGGCCACGTGACTGCAAGGGTATCAACAGTAAAACCATTGCAACGTATTAACTTCATGCCACACATCACAAACAATGTGACGTGATGTGACTATGACACTGACATTGCAGAAATCACTTCCTTTCCGTCTCCCTCTCTGTCATCCCCTCGCCATAGGAGTGCCACAGTGGTGTTGATGTTTGAGTTCAATCCCTCTCTGCCCACTCACAGGATAGTGCTTACTCATGTCTGAGTTCCAACCAAGCCCATTTCTGACCTCTGTTTGTCTTCCCCAATCACTGCACCTCGCAATGATTTTTGCACGGCTGTTGGATTTGGTTGAGTAGACATTACGTAGCTGATATCTGACATGTATTTATGGCAACTATCAATCAAAATATGTCTATAATACGTCTATAAGAATCTAAATCTGTGTAAAATCTGCACAGGACCATCCTTAATATGATGTCTCTTAGAATGATATGTTTCCAGGAAAGTTCTAGTTTTGACAGCAAAGCTGTTATCTGGAATGTTTCGAACCAAATCTGTATTTTTTAACCCTCATCACCATTTCCTTGAAGTATTTAAAATGTAAACTGTTATTGTTGAAAACTGACATCTGGTGCCATTTGTGTGTCTTCTTTAGACTAATGTCTACATCGCACTTTACAGGAAGGTGTCCAAATATTCAGCAAGACTTAAAAATTCTTCTTGATTATTGGGCAATTGATCAATGTCACCATAGATGGAGTATAAGATTTTTCGTGGGAGGCTCAGTGAAAGATCTTTAAACATACACTGATGTTTGGCATCACACAGAAGGTAGACTACAACAATCCCACCAACTGCGCTCATAGTACCCACTTGCGTGGATACAAAAACACATACAACTAGACCTACCAGCAGGTACACACGGGGTCAAAGCCTCATACGTGGACCACCTCACGAGCCCCGGCAAGGACCATGTGACTCGTAATGATGCAGGTGCAAGATGTGGGCCTGACCAGCAGTGTCACATGGGCAATGGCGCCGTCATGCCAACTCTATCCTGCACCTCCCCTATATATACTTCTCTGCCACATCTGACTTCCTCATACAATACCACACTTTTTCTCTTGGCACTCTGTCAAAAGCTTTCTTTAAGTCCACAAACATACAACGCATCGTCTTCTGGCCTTCTCTACACATCTCCATCAGCACTCTCAGAGCAAATACTGCATCTGCACTGCTCAGTCTGTGTAATTTAAAGCTATTCATACTGAAAATTGAACATTGCTGGTCATTGATGGATAAGCTGATGAATTTCATGCTTTTCCCTTGTGATCTGGTTGTGGTGAGTGTTTATTTATAGCAAGTTGAGCTTTTCTTATATAAGCTTCTTTTGTTCTTGGTTTTGTTGGGGGGATTTTTTTCCACATCCCAACAGACAGGGGCTGTGAGCATGGACCGGGCCGCCGGGCCACCCGCCCTCGATCGCCACCCAATCCTCTCTGCACCCGACCCCCATGGCCCCCTCTGCAGGTAGTGAACCCACAGGAGGGCGGGCCCACGTCACTCTTTCGGGCTGAGCCCGTCCGGGATGAAAATCAGCACCTCCAAATCCGAGGCCATGGTTCTCGACGGGAAAAAGGTGCTTTGCCCTCTTCAGGTCGGTGGCGTGTCCTTGCCTCAAGTGGAGGAGTTTAAGTATCGCGGGGTCTTGTTCATGAGTGAGGGACGGATGGAGCGTAAGATCGATAGACGGATCGGTGCAGCATCTGCAGTGATGCAGTCGCTGTATCGGACCGTCGTGGTGAAGAGAGAGCTGAGTAGGGGGGCAAAGCTCTCGATTTACCGATCGATCTACGTTCCGATCCTCACCTATGGTCATGAGATTTGGCTCACGACCGAAAGAACGAGATCGCGAGTACAAGCGGCCGAGATGAGTTTCCTCCGCAGGGTGGCTGGGCGCTCCCTTAGAGATAGGGTGAGGAGCTCGGTCACTCGGGAGGAGCTCGGAGTCGAGCCGCTGCTCCTCCACGTCGAAAGGAGTCAGTTGAGGTGGCTCAGGCATCTTTTCCTGATGCCCCCTGGACGCCTCGCTGGAGAGGTGTTCCGGGCACGTTCCACTGGGAGGAGGCCCCGGGGAAGACCCAGGACACGCTGGAGGGACTACATCTCTCGGCTGGCTTGGGAACGCCTTGGGGTTCCCCCGGAGTGTGTGGATCGGGAGGTCTGGGCGGCTTTGCTGAGCTGCTGCCCCCGCGACCCGACTCCGGATAAAGCGGAAGAAAATGGATGGATGGATGGATGGATTTTTTTCCAGGAAATGTGTTGCTTTTGTCATAACAGCCATCATCGCCCAATCCTACAAATTTTAAACATTTACTTTGGCTGAAATACATATTTAATACGCACAAGCGACAAAGTATAACAGGACTATATATATGTTTCATTTAATTGAATTTAAATTTATTTATATTTTCTATGTCCCTGCACTACAGCATTCAGTAATTTCCAGCACAATCCACCTCTGATGGTGAAGTGAGCGTCAAACATAAACTGTAGGTTATCATTCACATTTACAGGAAACCACATGTCAAAAAAGTCCCTCAGATCTGCAGAAGCAGCTTTGTGGTCAGTGGAAGGTGGAAGGTGTTGGTGTACAGGCCCAGTGTCTTTCGTTCTTCTTAGCAGATACTGATCTATTCTGTTAACAGCTCACACATGCACAAAGAAAAACAGAAAAAAGTAGTACAAGTCTGAACATTTTCTTTCCAAAATGCTGTCCAACAATTTCCTATCAAAATTAAAATACAAAATAATGCATTTAACACATTTTTATATATATATATATATATATATATATATATATATAAAATCCTTAGAGATTTCACAGCGGATTCACAGCCTATACACCTCGTTACCAACCTGGGTTCTGAGCCCTACCCCCCCCCCCACACACACACAGATTTATCAGTTTTGTCTAATTTGAGGTTATTAAAATTAAAGGTTCACCTATTAAACAGGATCATACCAACAAACTTACTTGACAATCAAAAACTCTTTAAAGAGATCATTTTCTTTGATGACCCAAATGATGAAAGCGATCATGAATCGCTGTCTTCTTTTTTTGGGTGGGAGGGGTGCATGGGTGCAGCCTTTCTGTGGTCTAAGTGCCTCTGAAGTAAAAAGGTTGTGACCCGCTGACAGACTACACTCAGTATGGCACAACAGGGATGATTTTACAGTTTTGAACAGCGGTGTTGCACCATATTTGTGAAATGTGTCCATCTCTGACAGAGAACATTCTGCCATGTTAGATTGTTGTTTCTATGCTTGGCAAGTAACAAAATGCACTATACAGCTGTACTATGAATGGAAAGTCTCAGCTGTGGTTTGAGGTGAAGTCATATGCTGTTGTTACATATCATCGTGCATTTTGGCTCAGATAATCTATGACCAAACAAACAAACAAAAACAACAGACAAAAATGTTTCACTGCACTGCCCAATTACAATTTACATTTCCTTTAATAGGAAAGTCTGCAGAATGCCTGTCACTTTTTTTCTTATTTCCACATGACCATCACATAACATACGGCACTGCAACAGAGATCTTATGGAGTAAACACTTTGGGTCTGAGTTCTCTTTCCATTTAATCACTTGGGGAGTAAATTTATATATCTGACTGAAAATCACAGTGATGCCAAAATCAACATGATGCCAAAAGCCCATCTAAAAAAAAAAACAAAAAACAAAAAAAACAAGGCATGTAAAGCACAACGGTTTTTACAAGGCGAGAAGTTCTGGATCACATAATTTGTCAAGCAGAGAGATTTTTCTATCTTGTTTATAAGGCGACTGTTACTGTACAGTGTTTTTAGTTGTGCTTGAGTTTTGGGAGAATACTATTACTGCAGTTTGGTAAGTCAATCAAACAGCTCCCTTAGGATTTTTGTGCTAAAATAGATTTTTTGTTGTTGTTGTTTTGGCTTCATTAAGGACCAGACTGTTCCAAAATGACAGGGTTCCAGTTTTCTGACCCCTCCTTCCCTTTCTTTGGGGGGGAGGAATTGTCACTTCCATTCTGACCCCCTCAGAATGTTTTTCAGAGTGTATTGATCAATTTTGAAAAGAAGAAGAAAAAAAGTTGTGTTGTAAGTTTTTATGTATACCGAGTTGAATGATTGTACTTTCAGAGCAAATTTTGAGACCCCCTAACATTGAGGGGTGTCACAACAGTTTGAACCCCTTCACAACTAAAACCACACCTATTTCCAATACATTAACCAATATTCATAAAATTTGAGTTGTCTGAGTACAGAGTTGAATGACAAATGGTTAAAAAAATGATAACGCTATACGAGGTCTGTCCATAAAGTATCGTACCTTTTTATTTTTTTTTAAACTATATGGATTTGATTCATATGTTTTCACATCAGACAAGCTTGAACCCTTGTGCGCATGCGTGAGTTTTTCCACGCCTGTCGGTGACGTCATTCGCCTGTGAGCACGCCTTGTGGAAGGAGTGGTCCCACCCCGTCGTCGGATTTTCATTGTCTGGAAATGGCGGAATGATTTGGGCTTTTTTTCCATCAGAATTTTTTCAGAAGCTGTTAGAGACTGGCACCTGTCCAGCTCTCCACAATTTCACTGATACTTACTGGACTGGTAAGCATTGAAAGCCGAGATAGACATGTCCAAACTTGTCCTCTGACACGCCGAAACGGAGGTGTTCCTTTGTCTCGCTTCCAAAGCGAATCGGTCGTGACGCGAAGCCTCCGCGCAGCTTTCCATGACAAAATCTCTTGTTAAAAGTGAAATCTGCCGGAAAATGTCCAGCTCTTGTGATAACCAGAGAAAGAGCACACGACGGTCTCATATCCACAGAGCCATCAGCTCAGAAATGGTCCGGTGGCTTGTGCCGTGTGGTCGCAGCTCGGAGCGCAGCGCGCTGAGCGCAGCGCGCTGAGCGTCCTTAAAGGGGTCCTTAAAGCTGTACTACCAGACCTTATTCTCTGTGAAGCCCGTAAAATTTTCACCGAAAGCCAGATAAATTTTTTGAATAGTTTCCAGGTGCCAGTCTCTAACAGCTTCTGAAAAAATTCTGATGGAAAAAAACCCCAAATCATTCCGCCATTTCCAGACAATGAAAATCCGACGATGGGGCGGGACCATCCTTCCACAAGGCGTGCTCACAGGCGAATGACGTCACCGACAGGCGTGGAAAAACTCACGCATGCGCACAAGGGTTCAAGCATGTCTGACGTGAAAACATATGAATCAAATCCATATAGTTTAAAAAAAATAAAAAGGTACGATACTTTATGGACAGACCTCGTATGATCATTTCTTCTTTTTCTGCTCTTGAGCGGAGGAGCTGAGGAGGAGTCAGTCAGTCATCATGGCAGGTGGTGAGAGGTTTAATCAGTTTGACTTGATGCAGGGGAAAAAAGGCATGTGTTAAATGACTGTTTTTAATCCTACACGCCAATGAAAACATTTTCCCAGCTGCCGTTTCTGCACCTCATTACCTAGGAGTGGAATTAGAGACAGGCAGGTTTGTGTTTGTATTACGATAACGACAGCACAACACTGTCAAATGATTTTTCCTGTTAGCCTATTATTCCATGTCAGTATGACAAAAGATTACTAAGCTGTTGGTTTTTAACATTCGAAATACAAAATAAAGATGTAGTTGAAAATGAATGTCCAACTGAATCAGTGATGTACGCCAACTCTACTCTGGTGACAGTCTGGTTTTTACATGGATTAAAACACGTTCTGTCCTTCACAACATAAACAACAGGCTCTGTGACTATACAATCAGACGCCTCAATACAATCAGAAAACATAAACAAATTTTTTGTACTTTGTGGATGACACTGATATTTGTGGAATCAGTGGTTGCTCTGGTTGGTGCACATGAAAAGCTGAGGAAGGAGTGAAATTGGGTTGTCTTTAATCAAAACCATCATTCTCTCTTTCAAGGACTTCCTGGACACATCCATCAGACATCTACATGAAAATTTTGTTTGTTGTTTTTTTTTCTGCTCCCACCACTAAATGAGTAAAGCTTTCGTGACAGGTAGAGAAGCTTGAATCTTCGACTGGACTGGGGTGCTTGACGTGAGGACATTTCGCTTCAAATCGCAGAAGCTTCCTCAGCTAAAATTCTTGCTCTGGTGGTCTGACTTCTGTCTTGACTCTTGTAGAGAAGAATAATCAAGAAGTCACAAAAGCTGGAGTTTTAAACCTAACCAGACCCCTCCTACCGACAGGCAGACTGCTATAGGCTAGTGACTAAACAATAGCTCTAATTAGCACCTATTGTGCTCTAGTTAGCACCCTCCTAATGACAGGGCAGCTGTCCCTCCTAATGATGGGACGGACCCTATCCTGATGGTTCCCTTGACGACTCTGCTGATGACGTGAATGATTCATTACCATGAACAAAAGACTGAAACTGCTTTGACCTGACTACCCCATTGTAAACAGGGGATAAAGCGTGTCTCAGACCCCCTCCCCGGTTAAGGCTGGGTTTCAAACGTTTCACAAAGAATGCCTCCTTGACCGCTCTCTCAAACCATTTCTTCTCTCTGGTTAATATTTTAACTTCCTTGTCCTCAAACAAGGACCACTCCTCACTCAAAGCCTGCTCACAGGCAAATGACGCAACCGACAGGCGTGGAAAAACTCACGCATGCGCACGAGGGTTCAAGCTTGTCTGACGCAATCACACGTGATTCAAATCCATATGGTTTTTGAAAAAAATAATAAGGTCGGCTACTTTTCTAATAGACCTCGTACAACTGTATTTCAACAACATAATGTCAATTTTCAGGGTTTTTAAAGGTTTGTGCTTTGGTGTGGACAAAGACCCTGTGTAGCTGACCATTGGAAAGTAGGAAAGACGCTTGCACTACAGTTCATCTTTGTTGACCGGATCACACCACATGAGCACAGAACATCCCACATTTTAATCCATTTCTGAGCCACTGAAAAGAATATAAATACATACTTCTGTCACTAAAGTTATCATCTTTGATTTGTGACAGAGATGTTTGGACCATGTGACTTTCTGAGGCAGATAACCCATAACTCATCACCGTGTGTGCTGTCACAGGCTGTGGAAGTGTGGCCGTATTGTCACGGTGTCATGACATAATGTTTTCCAAGTATTTTTTAAATAAGAACGTTCCTTAAGAATTAGCCAGCAGTCCGAAATCCAATCCTTTAGTTAAAATTAAGAGATGAAAATCAGTTAAATTGGTGTCACAAGGTTGTCACATAAAAGCAAGCATACTTCCTGACTGAATGATATACTGCATAAATATTGTCCTATCTTAAATATGACAGTAGATCTTTTTGTGAGCTATTCACTGTAAAATGAATACAAGCATGGCCCACAATTTCATTGGTGATAGTAAAACATTTTTCAAAAACAGATGTGGCAGAAATTGACACAGGGGAGCAACGTGAGCTGGGAAGGACGGTTCGGTTCAGGATCAGCCCCCCCCCCCCCCCCCCCCCCGAGATTGGTGCTTTTTGCAGTCTTTAAATTGGAGCACTGTGGTGAATTCTGAGGTGTAATTATGAATGTGTTTATATGGTATTATATTATGTACGTTTTCTGGCACTTCTAATCAGTATCTTTAATAGAAGACACAAATATTAACATACCATATTATATGATGATTATATTCCACAATTAAAGAAATGTTCCCTCATTCCAGGAAGTACAGACATGGCCAACAAGTCAACAACTCTAAACACTGCTCAAAATTTACTAAGGCATTCATGCAGAGGAACAAGTACAATGTTCTGGAATGGCCATCTCAGTCCCCAGACCTGAATATTATTGAAAATCTGTGGTGTGATTTTAAGCGGGCTGTCCATGCTCAGAAACCAACAAACCTGAGATGTTTCTGTGTAGGCTCTCAATTGTCCAGGTGGTTTCCATAGTAGAGAAGCTTGAGTCAGAGGATCTTCAGACAGCACAAAATCCCAGTTTACTTTAAACCGGTTAACACCTTGAGACAGAAATTGAGACAGATTGAGGTCCAATGGTGCCCTCTCTGCGTAGCTGGTATAGCTTTTTGTGTAAAGGTTGCTTAGTCTCACCTATGTAGTGTTCGTTACAGTTTTCCTGACATCTGATAGAATACACTACATTGTTCTGTTTGTAACTGGGGATCCTGTCCTTAGGGTGAACTAATTTCTGTCTCAAGGTGTTAACCGGTTTAAAGTAAACTGGGATTTTGTGCTGTCTGAAGATCCTCTGTAGTTTTTTCCCCTACTCCTGCTAAATAAGGGAGAGTCACTCCTCTTCTTCTTGTCTCCATCTATCTGGTCTCTTTGTTCTCTGGGACTTCTGCACTTTGTCCAGGGACCATCATGGGTACCCACATACTGTGAGGGCTTTCCGGACACGTTGTTGTTCTTTATCCCTTCCCTCTGCAGTTGTGGGCACCTGTAGGGCTCTGTGTTGAAGCGTCCTGATCACCCCAAGTTTGTGTTCAAGGGGGTGGTTTGAGCCAAAAAGCAGATATTGGTCAGTGTGAGTTGGTTTTCTGTAAACCCCTGTCTGGAGCTGCCTGTTCTCTCCAATCGTAACATCACAGTCCAAGAAGGCTAAATGGTTGTTTCTGGCATCCTCACGTGTGAACTTGATATTGGCGTCCACTGAGTTGATGTATTCTGTAAAGTCCTCAACTTCCTGTTGCTTGATTTTAACCCATGTGTCATCAACATATCTGAACCAGTGACTGGGAGAGATGCCCGTGAAAGACGTCAAGGCCGTCTTCTCCACTCGCTCCATGTACAGATTGGCCACAATGGGGGATACCGGAGACCCTATCGCACAAACATGAATCTGCCTGTAGTAATTCCCCCTAAACAGGAAATACGTGGTATTAAGATAGATCTCCAAGAGTTGGCAGATGTGGTCTGGTGTGAGTTTGGTCCTTTCAAGTAGAGACACATCCTCCAGCAGTCTCTGCCTCACAGCTGACACGGCCTCAGCGGTGGGGATGCAGGTGAACAACGAAGTCACATCAAATGACACGATTGTTTCATCTGCCTCCAGCTGCAGGTCCTTGATCTTGTTCACAAAATCTTGTGTGTTCTCCACATGGTGGTCTGAGTTACCCACTAGAGGAGCCAAAATCCACTTGAGGTGCTTGGCCACATTGTACGTGATGGAATCTGTGCTACATACAGTAGGCCTGAGTGGCACGTCCTGTTTGTGGATTTTGGGCAGTCCATAGAGACACTGAGTGGCGTCCCCAGGGTACAGTCTGTAGTATGTCTGCCTGTCGATGACTCCCTCTTTCTCCAGGTTTTGGAGGTAGCTAATGATTTTCTTCTTATAGCCGCTCATGGGGTCTCTCTTCAGACGTCCGTATGTATTGGAGACACTGAGCAAGTTGTTGATCTTGGCCTCGTAGTCCAATGTGTTCAGGACCACCGTGCATCTGCCTTTATCTGCTGGCAGGATAAGGATGCTTTGGTCCTTTTGCAGTGCTGACAAAGCTTTCCATTCTTCTCCTGTGATGTTGGATGGAGGAGGCTTAGTCGGAGGTCCCCAGCTTCTGACTCTGACAAACTGTTATGTTTAATGGATGACTCTACTGCAGTGATGTAATCTACTGTCAGTATATGTTTAGGGGTCACTGAGAAATTTAGTCCTTTAGCAAGCACATCCTTTTCTGTCTGTGTAAGAACCCTGTTGGAGAGATTCTTTACCCAATTTTCCCTGTTGTCACTAATTTGTCTGGGTGTATCTTTAAAAATACTCCCACTGAAAGTACACCTTTTCTGCCCTAAAAGGTTGTGAAACTTCCTGATTTGCCGCTCCTTACTTTCGTGACAGGGTTTTTTTTTAACTCACTATAACTAACCCTACTGCTACCCCCAACGCTAACCTTGACCATCACGTAATCCTACTCCTTGTGCCCACCCTAACCTTTACCAAAATTCAGTAAGGTATATCTTCTATTATACATTCCAAATCTAAGATGGAACTCTACTAGTGTATACTAAGGTACATCTAAATATCTTTAAAAAAAAAAAAAAAAGAAGTAGTTACTACATAATATTATAGGAGTTAGCTCCTGAAACCTAAGTGTTCATACAGGAGAAGACTGTAGTATACATCTACCTAGTCTGTAGACTTGTTGTAAAACTAAATTATAGCTAGTAGGTTAAGCTAATAATCTGGTTAAGTTATTATAGAAACAGAGGCTATGATGTAATATGTTTTAGGTTTCTAAGTTCACCCTGCTAGCTAGGTTATGGATTGCTACTACAGGAAGACAAATTCCATACTCTACATGCTTTCTAATGGAAACCCCAAACTTAGATACTATCTACTGATATCTATTAAAGAACCCTTTAAACTGAAGAACCATTAAAAATCTACACCATGTAAAATAAAAGTACACATTTCAAAAGTAGGCTAACTATAGCCAGATGAGCTACCATTGATTTTGTCGTTAATTGGCCTAGCGTACCTTGCTAGTCAACAAAGCTAAACAAAGCCCGTAACTGGCGTATAAAGCATAATAGCATTGTTTCACTCTACAATGACGGTGGTAACAACAAATACATATAACAACAAATGCAAACAAAAGTGTGTATTAACGTTAGCGTTAACGTTGCCTTGAAAATGTCAAATTTGTCAGGATATGTCTCTGGGTACTCAGCCTATGAGATCAAGAAAAACACAGACGAGCTTACTGAGTCATGAGGTCCCTGGGAAGAAGCATTTTGGAGGTGCAACACTCTGTTCCCTGTCTTTCTGCATGGGTGTGACACATGGATACTAACTACTAATCTAAATGGAAACTGAGTGTCATTGGTTTCAAGTGTCTACAGAGGATGGTTGGGTAGCATTAGAATGACAAAAGTCAAACAGTTACATAGAGAGTCACATGAGGCATACTACATGTGTGCATTAAGAGGTAATGTCCTCTGTAACATTTTGGACATGTGGCACACATCTTTGGGCATGATCCAACACACAGATGTCTAACTGGTGAGGATGCCAACAACTGGAAATACCCCAGCAACAGGGCACCCATCTATCACCGCAGAGCAAGATAGATGGTTTGATAGATGGGGGCAGGGATGGACCAGTTGTCTACATGAATGGTTGCCATCCAGGACACAGGCCGATTCTGTTATGCGACTGGTGCACTGAATGCGGCACCAGTGCATGCTGCCAGACCTAGCTTCATTTGCCACAGAGTTACGCATATTTGGATAACTCTTGTTTTTACTCTGGGTTGTGAAAGCAGATCCAACGAAGATCCAAATCCATGTTGATTTGGCACAAGTTTTATGCTGGACACAACTCCACATTCCATGGAGAATGGGCAGGGGTGGGTTTTGAACAGGGAACCTTCTGCACTGAAACCAAGCTCACTTAACCACTTAACCACCACCTCCTCCATAGTTTTCAAAATACATCTAATTTTAATGGCACTGATATTAAAATCTCAGCCTGTCTCCAACAGACAGAAAGCAGGAGAGAGTCGTCTTTAATCTGGCCTTCTCTCTGAGACTGATGTCTCCAGACAAGTTTTCATTTTGCCAGAACAGTTATCTCCACTGTTTTGGACTAAATCTGTCATTTTGAACCTTCAACAGATACTATCTCCCAACATATTTGAAATGTGAATTGTTCTTGATAGAACTGACACCTGATACCATCTGGGTGTTTTATTGGCACTAATGTCCATGGCAGACTTAGATGAATTGGAGTCCCCCCCCCCAAAGCTTCCTACTTGTTGTTTTCCAATTGTCAATTCTCAGTGTCCATACATGCAGGTTGAAATGTTGTCATGAGAGGCTCTGTGATATTTCTTCCCATGTGTACTTCAAAGTGACAGCTGACAATAAACACTACAACTTATGAACTCAAATACATCAAGTAACACCACCTTCCTCAAAAGTACGTCAGTCTGAGAATATCAAGATCCTTAATTACGTTTACACCAGTTTCATCAAATAAAAGAACTCTTCCTCTCACAATCTGTTGCAGGCAATGCCAGAAAAATCCCCCATGTTACAAAAATATTACAAAATATGAGTTTTGTCCACTGTGTAGCTTGATTGCACAAGTTGGACATGATCACGGCCTTGATGTGTTCATTGTCGTTTTGTCACATTCAAAACACTCGCCACACCGGGTCATCATTTTTAAATGTTCACACCAAAGAAAACTGTTAAGAGAACCACCACTCATTGACCCAAAATATGATAAAAACAAACAAACAAACACCCAGACTGGTGTTAACCTGTTAGCCTAGCTGGGGTTCCTGACTCTAAGATGGGGGGGTGTTCAAGCCACATGTGTCTCACCCATGTCATGCATGGACTTGCCTACACACCACCTTTTTATCTAAACATAGATTAGGTGCAACGTAAGAGTAAGCACTGCCAATACGGCGACACAGAGCAGCAATGTTTGTGCTCTTTTGGGTCAACAGAGAAAACCTCTGGGTAATGTCACTCAGGGTTTGTACAGAAAATGTACAAACCCTGTATGCAATGCACTGATCCCAATGCCATTGGACATGCATCTGTTTTTGGTGGTCTGGAAGGAAAGGGACGAATCCCACCAACTTGTTGTGTGGTCATTAATAAATGAATCTTGAATCTCTTGAATAAGCAACAATGTTAAGGCAAAAATATTGTGACTGGCAATGGCATCATGCAATCTTTGATCTCACCAGTAGCTAACATTAAATCCTATAAACTATAACTTTAACTCTCTGAGATCCATGGATGTGCTGGCATGTCCAATTCTGTTTCTCGTCATATTTTTATTTATAGATTAGCAAGGGAATGCCAATTTTATTCCAACCAACTGGAAATACAAATTCTCAGCTGTAATATCTATCTCTTTAAACAAACGGCTTAAACAATAGTGCAGCTAATTTATGGATTTTTACAGGCTTTCATGTAATTTACTCAGAAGTCGAAATACATCCATCAATGTTGCCCATTGGCTGAAAGCTGCAGTCCTTATGCAGAGCAAATTCACACACGGAGTAAATATAGTCTTATCTGTTCGTTTCAGTGCAATTTATCACCACATCATGAAGAAAAAGTATCCACAGAAAGCCTCCTGATTTTGGAAAACAACATCTGAAAATACTTTAATTCCTTGTCGTGGCTGAAAAAGTTCCTCTGTGACACTACACTTCACGCCAAAGTTGCTCCATCAGATCAGGGTTTCAGCGGTGGAGGTGTGACTGTCCAGGCCAATGCGAGACCAGCTCAGTCTGCTACAGGTGTAATCCATTTGTTGTGTGTCTGTGGCACTCTCGGTGGAGCTTCCTCTCCCCTAACCCATGGCCTGCACTTTGTGCCACAAGTTTAAAAAGTCACTGAGACCTCATTAACATCTCAGTTACCACAGGCATCAGGCGATTCTGTCTGAACATGATGAAATTATCCCATGATGCACAAAAAAAAAGAACAAGTAAAATAATGTTAAAATTACTCAGTTTTGCCTCCATGTGGAGCAGAGATGCCATGCAACACTGTGTGCACATTATGCCGTAATCCAAAATATTTACAGAATATTTGTTGTAATGACAATAATAATAAAGCTATCCATCCATCCATCCATCTTATTGAGTTTGTTAGAAGGAAAGGTGATGTAACACAGTGGTAAACATACCACTGCCCCAGCTTTTTTGAAACGTGTTGCAGTTATCCATTTCAAAATGAGCAAATGCCACTCAAGGACATTCACAGAGTTGTCCTGAAGTCACTCTTTGATATCTTGGCTGTCTGCTTAGGGTCATTGTCCTGCTGAAAGATGAACCGTCACCTCAGTCTGAGGTCCAAAGCGCTCCATAGCAAGTTTTCATCCAGGATGTCTCTGTACATTGCTGCATTCATATTTCCCTCAATCCTGACTAGTCTCCCAGTTACTGCCACTGAAAAACATTCCCACAGCATGATGCTGCCACCACCATGCTTCACTCTAGCAATGGTGTCTGATTTCCTCCAAATATGGTATCTGGCAGTCCCTCACTTCTCTGCCAGTTTGTCACCGTCGTGCACTACCAGCTTTCTTCTACAGTCCTGATTTCCTTTGCCGTGGTTTTTGATCCTGCTTTGTATTTTTGATTGCGCCTTTTGCCTCATCACTGATATCTGTGTTTGCTCGTGCCTCTAAACCCTGCTTCATTATGACTGCAATTTTGTCTAGCCCTGTTTGTACCTTTGCTCCGCTGATTGATAACCTGTGCACTGAACCGCCTGGAATAAAGACGACGACTTCTTTTACTCAAACGCCTGGTCTGGGAGTCTGCATCGAGGGTCCACCCTCGTCGTGTGCCAGACACCCTCACAGCATTACAGATTTCTTCGTTATGTTTTTGTTTTGTTTCTTATTTTTATAAATTTAGAAAAACCTAAAAGAAAAAAAAAATTTCCCATCATCATGATGGGGTATTGTACATAGAATTTTGAGGAAAAAATGAATTTACTCCATTTTGGAATAAGACTTTAACCGAATAAAATGTGGAAAAAGTGAATCACTGTGAATACTTCCTGGATGCACTGTGTACACACACACACACACACACACACACACACACACACACACTCTACACCCCACGACCCCCCTTGCCCGACCACACACACACACAAAATTCCAACAAAACAACTGGAATAAATCAGTTTTGCAGAGTGTGTGCGTATAGTTAATGCTTAATGCTTGGATGCACACGAGTGAGCGAGTATGCGTGCAGGCGGGAGAGGCTCAGCCTTTGTTCGATACAAATGCAGGGGTCTTCAAGAAATAAGATTTGCTAGCACTGACACAGACTACACTCCGCAGTGTATTAACAGGAATGATTTAATACTTTCCACTCATGAACAGCGCTGGTGTATCATATCTGTGAAATGTTTCAGTTGTCTACGCAAACACTGCAGTGTTACTTTCCAGTGGTCAATAACACACAATGCACTGTCCATCTTACAAGTACACAGCGGCAGTTATTGTACAGCTCCAGTCAGTCTGTGCTGTTAAGTGGAACATCTCAGTTGAGGTTTGGGGTCAATTTTGTTGTTAAATGTGGTAACCTCTGATTTTTGGCTCAGATCATCATCACGTGCAAAGAAAAAAAAAATCCCACAGACCAAAATATTTCACTGGATGTGCCTACTGCAATTTGCATTTCCTTTAATGGAAAGGTCTGCACAGAATATAACACGTGAGCAACACCTGCAGTGTTTCATTTTTTTATTTCCACATCATCACCGCAGATGGATGGACTGCACATTCTCATCGTTCTCTTTGGTAAAAGATTTGATTAAAGTCACGTTGCTGGCTTCTATGGTGTATTAACTTAATGTACATTTGTTTTAATTGTTATACGTTAATACATTGAGAATTTCACCTGCTTCTATTCCAGGAGCTGTTTCCTGCAGTCAGAACTGGTTCTCTGGATCTGTGTTTGAGCTGACGGTCAATCCAGGAGACAACATCACTCTCTACTGTGACTGCAAATCATCAATTGGAGTATACATAGTGTGGTACAAGAACTGTTCTCATAAGAACCAGCCTACTCTTGTTCTACATGTTGTAAGACCAGAAAGCTATAACAGAGACTTTATAAAGCAATTCCCTAATTTTCATTTTATGAAGAACAACTCATCTGGATCGTACGACCTTATGATCAAGAATGCCACAAAGTCTGAAGAGGGTCTCTACTACTGTGGAACTGAAGAGACGAATGTGAAGGACAAAGAAAAACTTACTGGGAAAACACTTTTCACATATGGCAATGCAACAAGGATCCTACTGAGTGAGTACTTTGTTCTGAGTTCTCTATGTATTTAATCATTTATGCAGTGAATTTAAATGATTGAGAATCACACTGCAAAAAAAGATGACACAGGTGACCAACTCAACACCAAGTCCATCACACCACAAAAAAGTATGTGAAAATAAACAGGAAGGAATAAAGCGGTTAGTACACTTGTTTCAAAATCAGAAGATTCCCGGTTCAAGACCACCTTTGCACATTTTCTACGAGGTCTGTCCATAAAGTATCGTACCTTTTTATTTTTTTTTTAAACTATATGGATTTGATTCATATGCTTTCACGTCAGACAAACTTGAACCCTTGTGGTACGATACTTTATGGACAGACCTCGTATGTAATGTGGAGGGCATGGGGTGTAAAATGTGCCAAATCAACATGTAGATCCAATATGGATCTGCTGCAGCGACTCTGAGCAAAAAGGTGGAAGCCAAAGAATGAAGATGAATCCAAAAACATTTTTACAAGACGAGAATCCCAAATCACACAGTTTTGTCAAGCATGACATTTTTCTATCCAGAACATATGGCAACTGTCTGTTATATCCCCGGTGGTGTTTAAGCTTTAGGAAAACAAGTGTAGTATTGTGGTTGTTCCCCAATTCCTTAAAAACACATGATCAGATTAAATTATATGTAATACTGTTTGTCCCCCCCGCCATTGACATTATCCACCGCATCTGCATCTATTTAGTCATTGATGCGGATGGGTTGTACTGAAACCAGAGACAACCATATTTACCTATAGCTTGTTAAACTATAAAACTTCACCCCACAGACTGAAGTAGAGCTGCAGTGATGAATTGATTTTAAAAAAGACTATTTTAGCTTCCTAAATGTAAATACTTTATTTTCCGAGCTTCTTTACTCCTATCTGGGAGCAAAATGGATATCTCTCGGTTGTGGACGAAACAAAATATCTGAAGACATCACTAACTACAGCAAAAACGTGACAGGGTACAGGAACATGGAACATTCAGGTCATTTTAGGCACTGCCACATTCACCACATTACAGAACTGCCTTGGTCCTGCACAGCAACCACCCAGGCAGACAATCTGCCAAAGCCAAGAAAAATGTGGGCGCCCCTTTGCTCTTCTCCAGCCCCTGTGGTCATCGACACTGAGGCTCCAGAATGTTGGCTCATGTACAGAGAAACGTGCTACATGGCCAAAATGTTGTAGCTGACACGCCCTTACAATGCAAGTGATAGTCAAAAGTCTTCAAAGTCATCTGTCTCAAAGTCATTCCAACAGTCCCCAAGGATCATCCAAAGAAACTGAACATAAAAGACATCTAGTCATCACCTTTGGTCACTAGTTGGTTCTTCTGAAGTATATCCCTGTTTCAAAGGAAGAGGAACCAAAAACACAAATCTCATCTCTAAGATAAATTAAAGTCTTTACAAGTTTAATGTTTTCACCACATACTGATACACTTTTTACAGCCGAGTCCAGAAAGACAATAGCTGTGTTTACACAGACAGTAACACTCAGATGTTATCCCAATTAAGACAATATTCTAAATAAGACACTGCCATGTACAGTAGTGTTCAGAATAATAGTAGTGCTGTGTGACTAAAAAGATTAATCCCAGTTTTGAGTATATTTCTTATTGTTACATGGGAAACAAGGTACCAGTAGATTCAGTAGATTCTCACAAATCCAATAAGACCAAGCATTCATGATATGCACACTCTTAAGGCTATGAAATTAGACTATTAGTAGTAAAAAAAAAAAGTAGAAAAGGGGGTGTTCACAATAATAGTAGCATCTGCTGTTGAAGCTACAAACTCAAAACTATTATGTTCAAACTGCTTTTTTAGCAATCCTGTGAATCACTAAACTAGTATTTATTTGTGGGTGATTCTTAGACTATGGGCACTTATTATGTCCTTTGATCATATTGTATGAAAAACAGAAAAAAGGGGAAATTTCACACTTTTATAGTTATCTTTACAATGAAAGTGTGTTAAGAAATTTGTTCTAGTAGTCTATGATGACTTTTTCACCTTTTTTCAGCATCATTATATGCAAATATTGCCGTTTTGTGCTTGTCCCACACCCAGACTTTTGATCTTCAATGATAAAAATGAATGGTAAAGAAACGTTTTTTCTAATGTTTTAAAATATCTCTGAATAAAATATCAGTAAAATAATCAAAACATAATTGGGGTATTCAATGTCATACAACTGTTGTGATTTTTTTAAACAAAATGTAGTTGTCCCACACTATTGCCGTAATTTCCACCACAACATGTAATGTCCCTTTAAACAGTTTGTATGAAAGATTGTTTGGGTAGTTTCTATGGAGATAAACAGTGACATCAGAGCACATGTATATAGCGCCAAATCACAACAAGCAGTTGCCCCAAAGCGCTTTATATTGTAAGGCAATGGTGTGGTGGAAATTACATTTACAAGGCCAATAGTGCCCGTAGTTAAAGAATCACCCTTGTATAACCACAGTTTTTCATGATTTCTTCACATCTGCGAGGCATTAATTTTGTTGGTTTGGAACCAAGATTTTGCTGGTTTACTAGTGTGCTTGGGGTCATTGTCTTGTTGAAACAGCCATTTCAAGGGCATGTCCTCTTCAGCATAAGGCAACATGACCTCTTCAAGTACTCTGACATATCTAAACTGATCCATGATACCTAGTATGTGATATATAGGCCCAACACCATAGTAGGAGAAACATGCCCATATCATGATGCTTGCACCACCATGCTTCACTGTCTTCACTGAGAACTGTGGCTTGAATTCAGAGTTTGGGGATCGTCTCACAAACTGTCTGCAGCCCTTGGACCCAAAAAGAACAATTTTACTCTCATCAGTCCACAAAATATTCCTCCATTTCTCTTTAGGCCAGTTGATGTGTTCTTTGGCAAGTTGTAACCTCTTCTGCACATGTCTTTTATTTAACAGAGGGACTTTGTGGGGGATTCTTGCAAATAAATTAACTTCACACAGGCGTCTTCTAACTGTCACAGCACTTACAGGTAACTCCAGACTGTCTTTGATCATCCTGGAGCTGATCAATGGGTGAGACTTTGCCATTCTTCTATCCATTTTGATGGTTGTTTTCCATTTTCTTCCACGCGTCTCTGGTTTTTTTGTCCATTTTAAAGCATTGGAGATCATTGTAGATGAACAGCCTATAATTTTTTACACCTGCATATAATTTTCCCCTCTCCGATCAACTTTTTAATCAAACTACGCTGTTCTTCTGAACAATGTCTTGACCGTCCCATTTTCCTCAGGCTTTCAAAGAGAAAAGCATGTTCAACAGGTGCTGGCTTCATCCTTAAATAGGGGACACCTGATTCACACCTGTTTGTTCCACAAAATTGACGAACTCACTGACTGAATGCCACACTACTATTATTGTGAACATCCCTTTTTCTACTTTTTTTGAATGCTTGGTCTTGTTGGATTTGTGAGAATCTACTGAATCTACTGGTACCTTGTTTCCCATGTAACAATAAGAAATATACTCAAAACCGGGATTAATCTTTATAGTCACATAACACTACTATTATTCTGAACACTACTGTACTACAGTACTACAGTACTTTCTGATTAACTTATCCCGAATAAGATTACAACTGGAGTAAGAAATAATCTGATTGAAGATGTGGAGTTATTGGATAAAGCATATCGGATTTTGTCGTTTACATGACCACTTCATAATCAGATACGGCCAATAATCAGATAGCAACTGGATGTTTATGTGCACGTAAACGGGGCCACTGTGACGTCAGTAACCCCACTTTGAGTCTCCCATTATTCCATTTGGAACTGAAGAAGCTTTTCTGGATGAAGAGCAAAACATGTCCAAGGAACTACACAAGTCCAGTTGATCTGACTCAACCTCCTTCGATGCTTGAAAGCCACAGCAAAATTTACACCTGTGGAAGCGATTTTGTCAGAGAAAATTCTTTGAAAAAATTTAATCTGTGATCAACTATACTGTAACAATGCTTTGTCAGACTCAGCTAGAAATGTAGTTTGCAGTATGCATGATTCTAATGTGAAAAATAACCTGAAGAGAAGACTGAAACATGGAAACGGTCAATCACTGAAGCTGCACAAATACTGTAATACAAAGTGTGACATAAAACATTATACATGAAAAGCAAAGATGATATTAATATATAATATTTTCTATGGCAATGATATATGACACAGTTGATGGACGTGACTTTGTGTTCGATCCAGAATCCAGCGAGCCTCGTCATCAGACTCCATGTGGTCTTTGTTGGACTCTGCTGTTCTCTCTGTGTCCAGCTTTAGTCGTGGTTTCTTCTGTCCTCTCCTCGCTGCTGGTTTATCACTTTTGTCAGAAAACAGGCACTTTTATCACTTTTTTATCAGTAATTCTTCTTCAGTTCTTTACATCGCTTTGATGATGTGTTGATAAAAGCAGTCTTGTTGGTGTTGTGAATCAGTTCTGTGTTTCTGTACTTTGGGAGCAGTAATGTAATCAAGGTCTGTTTATTTGTACAGCTGAAGAGAATCATGTCGTTCAAAGTGACAACACAAGTCAAACAAGAAGGAAACAGGTAACCAACAAAAATCACTTGACTGAAGCTTTCAACTGTTCCTGCTGCTTATGAATAGGAGCAGAATGTACATGATCATGGTTCTGACTCATTTTAAATCCTAGGATGAAGATGTGTGCTATGCTGCTTTGGACATCCTTGAGGCATCACGAAGACCAAAGAAGAAACTTCAGAGCTCCGACTTCAGCACCTATTCTGCCGTCAAAACCCATAGCAGATAAATATGGAGTTAAAATTGTCTCATTAATATTTGTAAATGCACACAGGGTGATCTACAAATAATCATTGATTTGCAAATGTGTTCAGATATCCACAAATGCAAATTTCATATTTGTAACTTGTAAATTGGTCTTTGCAAATAATGTTGTATTTGCAAATATAAAACTTAATTTGTAAAAAAAAAAAAAAAAAATTACATTTGTAAAACTGGAAATTGTATTTGTGAATTGAGTTTCAGCATTTGTGGATCACCAATTACATGCATTCATCCCTTTCCTCTGCGACGTAATTTTGAGACATTCTTTTCGCAAACACAGATCCACAAACAAATGCCGACTGATTTACAAATACACACTCATGCACACTGGATATCCACTAGATGGCAGTGTGGTTCCATTCATTGATGTGGAAAACTGAAACTATATGCTCCCGGATGACTCTTTAATCGTGATCGCTACTGAGTTTTTAAAATGCTTATCGCAAAGCGTTCTTTTTTTTATGACATCATGCAAGTTTTATAAGTCCGCGGACGCTGATCTGTGTTTCCTCGGATCAGTTTCCTCGGATCCGCGGAGTTTCGAGAATAAATGTCACTCAAAGCCTAGCTGTTGCGACAGTTGTCGTAAAGCCGGACTGGTTGGTTGCTGCGGTGACACTGTGTGGTTCCTGTGTGATGTTCCTGTGTGTGATGCTTAGCTAAATGTAGCATGTGTACATCACAAACTTTTAGAATTTTCAAGTTTTTAAAAGAATTTTGCAGCATGTCTGTGTCACAGAGCACGCACAGGCGCAATGCTGTTTAATCCGCTTATTTGAACCACTGCGTTAAAGAGTACAACACTAACACCCCCGCCCCCCTCCCCATGATGAAATCCGCAGACACATCATAATTTTAAAAAATAATTGACCTTGCAGACAATATCACCACATACATACCCATCCATCAGACCCCTCCATTACGGTAATGTGAAATGATTTATTCTGAAATGTCGCTCTTCTCTCATGTGGGAGCATATAGTTTCAGTTTGCCACATCAATGAATGGAACCACACTGCCATCTAGTGGCTATCCAGTGTGCATGAGTGTGTATTTGTAAATCAGTCGGCATTTGTTTCTTAATCTTAAAAGTAGACAGACACCCTCTCTACTTTTAAGATTAGGCTTAAAACTTTCCTTTTTCTAAAGCTTATAGTTAGGGCTGGATCAGGTGACCCTGAACCATCCCTGGTTCTCTCCCTCAGCCCCAACCAGTCCCAGCAGAAGACTGCCCCTCCCTGAACCTGGTTCTGCTGGAGGTTTCTTCCTGTTAAAAGGGAGTTTTTCCTTCCCACTGTCGCCAAGTGCTTGCTCACAGGGGGTTGTTTTGACCGTTGGGGTTTTTACGTAATTATTGTATGGCCTTGCCTTACAATATAAAGTGCCTTGGGGCAACTGTTTGTTGTGATTTGGCGCTATATAAATAAAATTGATTGATTGATTGATTGATTGATTGATTGATTGATTGATTTGTTTGTGGATCTGTGTTTGCGAAAAGAATGTCTCAAAATGACGTCGCAGAGGAAAGCGATGAATGCGTGTAATTGGTGATCCACAAATGCTGAAACTCAATTCACAAATACAATTTCCAGTTTTACAAATGTAATTTTTTTTTTTACAAATTAAGTTTTGTATTTGCAAATACAACATTATTTGCAAAGACCAATTTACAAGTTACAAATATGAAATTTGCATTTGTGGATATCTGAACACATTTGCAAATCAATGATTATTTGTAGATCACCCTGTGTGCATTTACAAATATTAATGAGACAATTTAACTCCATACAATTTTAACTCCATAGATAAAAGGTAGAAAAATGTCAAATAATAAACGCTTGTCACAAGCTGTGCAACAATGTTATGAAGTTCAAACAGTGTCTTCATGTTTTGTTTTTTGTCCTTACAACTTTTGTTTGTTACATCACTGGTTGCACAGCTTCATGGTGGAGCGGAGCACAGAAGAATTTTCTTCAAAAGAAGACATTAAATATCAACTGCAGGTTGTCAGGAGGTACATGGATGAATTGAGCAGAGATCTGAATTGTTTTATCACAACAAAGTCCTTCCCTGCTCCAGTCCACCATGAAACTGTGACTAATGATGGAACAGACAAATTTACCCATTGAAGAGTCTCTCTGAACCCGTCCAGAGCAGCCAGAGAAGCTTCCAACTCTTTCAAAGTTGCCATGGGTGTCTGGTGTCATCATGACAGGTGGGGTGACAAGTTCAATCAGTTTTGCTTGATGCAGAATAAAGGCAGCGTGTCATATGATCGTGACAAATCCTACATTCCAATGACAAAACATTATGAAGGCTGTTTTTAACATTTGAAATACAAAATAAATACACGTGAAGTTGAACATTTATGTCCAACTGAAATAGTGATGTATGCAACTCTACTTTGGAGCCAGTCGGGGTTATACATGCAAACACTTGCATCACCATGTTCTGTCCTTCACGACATAAACAACTACGTGACTATGCAATCTGATAACTCAAACAGCAGACAACACAAAAAAAAATTGACTTTGTGGATGACACTGTGATATTTGTGGAATCAGTGGTTGCTTTGATTGGGCACTTGAAAAGCTGAGGAAGGAGTGAAATTGTCTGGATTGTCTTCAATCAAAACCAGAATACAGTCTTTCAAGGACTTCCTGGACACATTCATCAGACATCTTCATGTTTGTCTTGAAAATGCAAAATTTGCCAGGATATGTCTCTGGGTCCTCAGTCTATCAGATCAAGAAAAGCACAGAAGAGCTTATGAAGTCATGAGGTCCCTGGGCAAAGGCATTTTGGTGATGCAACACTCATGCAAGTGAACAAAGGTCCAAGTCTTTCGGATCCTGGCACTCCCTGTCTTTCCTTATGTTTGGGACACATGGATGCTAACTGCTGATCTAAACTGAAGACTGGATGTTGTTGGGTTCAGAAAGTCCTTGGGTAGCACTGGAATGATGACAAGTCAAACAGTTACACAGAGAGACTTATGAGGCATATTATTTGTGAAACTGTCATGATCTGGCCCTTTAAGCCCTGCTGGTATTGTTCTCGACCCTGTTCATCTTCCATGCTCTGAGCCTTCTGTGTTTTGTCACGTCAAGTTTTCATGGTCATGCTTCAGTTCTAATTGGTTTTGTTTGATTTACTCTCTGTGTATCATTTGCTTACCACATTTATAGTTTTACTTTACTGCTTATTGTTTTGCTTTCACTCTTGTCTTAGTTTTGTTCTGTTTATCACATTTATTGTTTTATGCTTTAGTCTCAGGTTTTGGTTATTTATCTTGTAGTGTTTCTTATCAGGTTAAGTTCTGTTTGTTATTTATTGTGCTTTTCTATAACCTCTGGTTTTGTTTGCTTATCATTTATTTTCTAGTTAGTCATTTGTCTGTTTGCCCTCTTTAGACTACTCACAGTATTTCTTAGTTCTGCCCCTTTTTGTTTTGCTCACGCATTATTGTTTGTCTAGAACACATCACGTTATTCAGTTAGTTGTTCTGTCACCTACTTATCTTGCTTTGCACAGCTTTTGTTTTGCCCTCCTGCACGCTCTTGCCTTTCTTCTCTCTTCTTTGTTCACTTAACCACACCTCTTTCCAGAACCTTACACACACCTACTTCACATCAACCTGATTAGTTTGCTCCTCTTTAAAATCCTCACAGTTCCACCGCTCACTGCCTGATTGTTGACTTCGTTCACTTTCTTGCCTCTCGTTCTTGTCCAGTTTGCTCTTGTGTGTTTTGACCTTGCTTTTGTGCTCCGACCTCCGCCTTGCCGTATCCTGAACTCTGCCTGTATTTTGACTCTGCCTTTGTTTTGCCTGCTTTATACCTTGACGCAATGTGAACGAACCCTGCCTGGTTTATGGACCACGTCCCAGCCTGTACCATGTCTGATACCTCTGCTTCCATGTCTGACTACCTGTGTACCGAACCCAATGCCTGGTTTCAAGATAAAACCTATTATTCTTCTAAACCAACCATGCCTGTGAGTCTGCATTGGTCTCCTAATGCTTCTGGTTTCAGCCCACCAAGAGCCCTGACAGAAACAAAGAGATTTAAACTCTTTTTGTAATCAACAGATCCTCCGGAAGGCTGAATGTATTCTGTCCTTGTCAGGTCATGTTCTTTAAGGGAAGTTTTCTCTGCTTCCTTCAGGACACCATTATGCTTCGCCTGTGTGTAGAACCATTCATTCAGTCATTTATCCTATCGGCGATTCAACTTTTAAATGCTCTGTAGGTCTGCCATGTTTTTTTATTTATTTATTTATTAATTCTGGCTATCCATTTTAACTCCTTAAATCTGTTTTTGTTTTTTATTGCTGTTATGTTATTGTGGTTTGTTGTTGTTTTTTACGGACTGCTCAAATTTAATGTGAGTTTCAAATTTAATGTGGGATTATTAAAGTTGTTTGATTGATTGATTGTACATTGTGAGGTAATGCCCCCTATAACATTTTGACCACATGGCGAGCATATTTGGGCATCATCCAACAAGCAGGTGCCTCAGTCGTGAGGACCCCAGCAAAGGGAAACAGGCCAGTGGGGCACTCATGTATCACTGGAGTGCAACAGTTAGTTACATTTGGAGGGGTGGGAATAGCCCAGTTGTCTGCATGAGTGGTTGCTATCCAGAACAGAGGCTGATTCTGTTGTGTGATTGGTGCACTGAATGCAGCATAAGTGTCTGCTTCCAGACCTAAACTCACTTGCCACAGAGTTACCCATATTTGGAGATGCAAACAATTTTCAGAATACATCTAATTTTAATGGCACTGATGTTAAGATCTCAGCCTGTCTCAAAAAAAAAAAATAAAAAAAACAGGTAGAAGGAGAGAGTTATCTTTAATCTGACCTTCTCTCTGAGACTGAGGTCCCCAGATGAGCTTTCATTTTACCAGCACTGTCATCTCCACTGTTTTGGACAAAATCTTTGATTTTGAATCTTCAACAGATAAAATTTCCCAGCTTATATGTTTTTTTGTTTTTTGTTTTTTTCTTGATAGAAACCGACATCTGATACCATGTGGGTGTTTTATTGGCACTAACGTTCATGGCAGACTTTGGTGGAATGTGTCCAAACACTCTCCAATGCTTCCTACTAAATTTTGTTGTTGGCTAACTGTAAATGTCAACACAGATGCAAAATAAAATTTTGTCATGAGAGGTTCTGTGATATTTCTTCCAGTGTGGACTTCACACATTCATGTTAAACATCACATCGCACAGACGAGGTCCACGACAACAATCTGACAACCACAGACACACTACCTCCCTCCAAACACACCAACAAAAGGAAATACTGACAACAAACACATAAATATGCAAATGATTTACGACAGTATTTATTTGCTTTCTGATTATTTATTCACTAAAAAAAAAATCAACTAATGACTTGATTTTGAAAAAAAATTGTTCACAGCAGTCCTTGTTTAATTTATCATCTTCAGATTGTTTAAACTGCACTCCTAAGTTTTTTAGTCAAACCATTTTTCCAAGTAATTTCCTGCTTTTATCTGATCGGCCATCATCACATAACTAAATAATTCACAAACATCTACAGTGTTTCATATTAAAAGGCTCCTGTCCAACAGCATCCAAAGATTTACAGCACAATGCACGGCTTTCAACGAAGTGAGCATCAACCTGAAAAATGTCAGTTATAATTCAAGTTTACAGGAAACCACGAGGCACAAAGTCCCTCAGACATCCACAAATGCAGCTTCGGGGTCGTCTGAAGGTGTCTGTGCACGGCCCTGATGTGTTCACGTCTCATTGGTGGGTACTGATCTACTCTGTTGGCAACAGCTCACACAGGCTTGAAGAAACACCAGCCCACACTGCAGTCTGAAGGTTTTCATTCCAAAATGCAGTGAATGAACGACCTGTTGAAATGACTCCATTTCTAAAAGCTAAAGGTTGGTGTGAATCAAGTGCACTTTATTCACAGAATGTGAGCTTTATGTCACTGATGTCTTGTACTTTACACAGTTCATCTGCATCCTTGTAGCACATCGAGTGTTGGAGACGTGCACAGCCTGTGTGTCACATTCAAGTACGTTTCACGTGGTATAAGTGTTGTTCTGCTGCTTCCTGGTCGGTGTGTTATTGACTGTTTTTGGAGTTTCTCAACAACCTGGTATTTTTCAGCCTCTCACACAGGCAACACGTGTACGTGGCATGTAAGGGGTGTCCACACAGTGAGTCAACTTAAGGGGCATGTTCAAAGCACTTGCCATACCGGGTCAAAATTTTTAATGTTCACACCAAAGCAAACTGTTATGAGAACCACCAATCAGTCCCCAAAAATACGATTTAAAAGAACAACCAGACTGGGGCTAACCTGTTAGCTTAGCTTGGGTTCTGACTCAAAGATGGGGGCGTGTTCAAGTTGTATTTGTCTCGCAAGTGTGACAAATGGACTTGGCCACGCACCACCTTTTATCTAAATATCGAGTAGTTGCAGCAGGAAACTTTGGGATTCTTCTGATCTACAAAGACAACCGCTGCCGTCCTATCCAGGGTGTAACCTGCCTCATGCCCTATGGCTTCTGGGATAGGCACCAGCCCCTTGTGACCCTTCATTGGATGGATGCAGATATGAATTTTCTTTCACCAAAGCATCAAATCTAGGCTTGAATCTCAGATGTACCTTCTGGCAAATTGTAGCTGAACTTTCAGCTCATCTTTTTGAGAAAATCCTCCTCTGTACCACTTCATCATGAAGCTGTATAACTGGAGATACAAAATGCAAAACACGCACTAAGGACAATCACAGCCAGAGAAGCCTATAACGTGGTTTTGGTTGTGTAGGTGTCTTGGTGGCTTTCCTCACTCTTCTCCTTGCACAGTCAAGACAGTCCAAGACATATTCAGTGACATGGAAATGTTCATGTATCCATCCCCTGACTTGTCTGAAGAAAAAGCAATAAAACGGATTATTTCCAGGTACTGTACCAAAGTGTTCCATGACTTATGCAATTCATTATTTTGGTTTTTATATTTTTAATTAATTTATAACAGGTTGTAGAGATTTGCTTTCAGTTTGAGTTTAAGGAATATAGTTTTAGACATTTTTTATCTTTTGTATTTGAAATGGCATCAATTAAAAATTGTTGCAATACTTTTGGAAGGAGACTGTACTTTTGAGGTTGTGGATCCCAAACTGTGGAATGTATTGCCAGTGCATTTATGTTCTACGGACTCTGTTGGAACTCTTAAAGAGAAGCTCAAAACCCGCTTGTACAGGCCTGCTTTTATCTAGATTCATGGTAGTGCTGTTTTAATTTCTGTTTCCATTTTATTTATTCACTGTGAAGCACTTTGAATTTAATTTGTTCAATTTATTTATTTTATATAGCACCAAATCACAACAAAGCTGCCTTAAGGCGCTTCACACAAGTAAGGTGTAACCTTACCAACCCCTAGAGCAAGCACACAGGTGACAGAGGAAAAACTCCCTCTGATAATATTGAGGAAGAAACCTCAAGCAGGCCAGACTCAAATTGGCGACCCACTACTTTTGCCATTCTAACATTTACAAGATTTTGCAAAGTTTTACAAAACAGAACACAACAAAAGAAGATGCATTTGATGAGAAGTCCATGCAGTCCACAGGCAGGGGTCATCCAGCAGTGCTCAGGCCATTCAGGCGGAAAAGCTTGTATGAGCGAACCGTGAAAACATCAAGCCGACGGGAGGCATAAACGATCCCGCTGCGACAGTTTCGTGCATGCGACAGTGTAGTTTTCTTCTTGAAGTAATTTGAGACATCTCGGGCTGCAAAAATGCTTGTTTTTGTTGAGCAAATCAGAGTAATAGGCCCACTTTGTAGCCAATAGTTCATGCTTAAAGTCTAAAACAGTATCACACCACGTGAAGGTGCAATACTTCTAGTTTTGAACTATGCCATTTTCATTCTAGACCTCTAGTAAGTAATCACTGAACCAAGGTGACAATGTTTTTTTCTAGGGGGGGAGGGGTGTTACGAATATAGATGGAGCGATCATGTTGAGTATGGCTGTGAGCACTGAGTTTAAGCTGTCCACAAGACTGTCTACTGAATGGTCATTTCCCAAAAGTGACGCTAAGATATCAGGCAGTCTTGCTCCGAGTTCAGTCGTAGTTGAAGAGTTGATGTGTCATCGCAATGATAAATAAGGTTGTTCCACTAAAAAGGGCAGCGAGACTGTACATTTAAGTGAGTGGTCAGAGACCACTGATGCAGGAGGCATGATGTCAATATTTGTGACAGTGATACCGCAAGTGAGGACCAAATTCAGGGTTACTCACTTAATCATCTTGAACCAGTTATCTGGAATCGGGCTGCGGAGGCAACAGCTCCGGCAGGGGACCCCAGACTTCCTGACTGGGGGATCCGGAGGCATTCCCAGGCCAGTGTAGAGATGTAATCTCTCAGCCTAGTCGTGGATCTTCCCCGGAGTCTCCTCCCATAGGGATGTGCCTGGAACACCTCCCAAGGGAGGCGCCCAGGGGGCATCCTTACCAGATGCCTTAACCACCTCAGCTGGCTCCTTTCAACAGGAAGGAGCAGTGGCTCTATGCCGAGTTCTGCATGGATGACTGTGCTTCTCACCCTTTCCCTCAGGAAGACGCCAGCCACCCACCTAAGGAAGACCATTTCGGCCACTTGCATCCACGATCTAGTTCTTTTGGTCATGACCCAACCCTCATGATCGTAGGTGAGAGTAGGAATGAATATTGACCAGTAGATCAGGAGTGTTACCTTCTGGCTCAGCTCTTTTTTCATCACAACAGTACGGTAGATTGAATGCAATACCGCCCCTGCTGCATCGATTCTCCAGCCAACCTCATGCTCCATTGTTTAATCACTTGTGAACAAGACCCCGAGGTACCTCATTCCCTACCCAGAGTAGGAAATCCATTTTTTTCCTTTTGAGAACTATGGCCTCAGATTTAGACGTGCTGATTCTCATCCCAGTCGCTTCACACTCAGCTGACAACTGACCAAGTGATTGCTGGAGGTCACAGGCCGATGAAGCCAACAGGACCACATCACGTGCAAAAAACAGTGATGAGACCCTGAGCTCACAAAACTGGAAAACCTCGTCCCCCTGACTATGCCTCAATATCATGCCCATAAATGTCACAAACAGGATTGGTGACAAGGCACAGCCCTGGCGGGAGACAACCCCCACCAAAAACAACTCCAACTTACTGCTGAGCACCTGAACACAGCTCTCGCATTGTGAGTCCAGAGATTGGATGGTCCTGAGAAGGGACGCACTCACTCCATACTCCCACAACACCTCCCACAGCATCTCCCAGATTAAACCCAGATTTATAAATCTGGGTTGAATCCATCTTGCTTTATATCACGAGGGACGTGACTAAATGTGTACGTCGGTGGGCAGGTCTCATTTAAGGGGAGGACAGCAGTAGGTTTAAACCAGGTTTCACATAAACCAATCATATCGACGTGGTGTTCCATAATTACATCATTAATCAACAGAGATTTTGAGGGCAATGACCTTATGTTAATGAGACCAAGATTAAGGATCCCAGTGGGGTTGAAAATTAGACTGTTGGGATTTGGGGCTGGTTCTAGAGTAGCATATATAAGATGCCTAAAATTAGTTTAGGAAATTCCACGTGGGTTGCAAGGGACTGGCACAAAATATTTGATATTACAGAGCAGCCAGCGGACCATCCTCAATTTTAACATCATCCAATACAGTTAACAGTTATTAAGTTTGCCAAGCATATCCCTCTGTTTTTTATGGACATATCTGTGGAAACAGGGCACAGTCTCAACTTGATGAATCTTCCTCATTGTCACATAAACTTCACTATCTCCATTGTGGTGGAACTAGTTTCCCTGCTAATCTAATATATTCAATGTCCACATTAGTCATAAGCCCTGCTGGTTCTCTAATCTGCACTGTGGCCTGCTGTAGAGTCTGAATGTTAACCTCTCTGTAGAGTTCTACTTATGTTCGCACATAAGATGGCGACACCTTCCCCGGAGGGGTGAAGACCATCCGGCATCAGCAAGCCATGGAAGCCCCCAAAAAAGGCCAGTTAGCAATGAAACAAAAGCCTTGCTGTCTATGAAATTGCATCAGCCACTTATCCAATGATGTCAGCCTGCTAAATGCCGCATTTTACACTCCTGTTAGTTAATTAACTGTTTAGTGTATTTTATAGCTGCTGCTTTTTTACCTGTTTAATACTTGTGTTAGTTTTTCAGTGTAACTGCTGTGAATTTTAATACATTTATTTGCGTATGTGTGAGCCTTAGGAGTGGTTAGCTTATCCATTATTGGTTAGCTCGTGTTTGCTTGGCTACATTCTTGAATTTCTTAGTGCACAAAGTACACTACTAATTCTACTTTACACCCTCTGTAAATCCTGCGTGATGTTGGAAGATAGGGTGGCTCTGTTAGAGAGCCGTGTCCGTATGTTAGAGCAGCTTCTTAGCGCAGTGGAGTTAGATGTTACAGGCACTCCAGATGAGGCTAGTGTTGGGCTGGCTAGCGAGCCCATTAGCATCAGCTTAGAAACGCTGGCTGTGGAGGATGGCTTTCGGACTGTGGCTTGGCGGAGGAAGCTACGCAGGGCTTGGTGCCCGGTTGTGGCACTCTGATCACACTCGCCAGTATGAACTGTGAATCAGTTCTCCCCCTTGGATTTGCCAGATGTGAATTCTCTGAGCCCACAAGTGACTTCCACTCCTGTCTCCAGGCCGAAACACCGGACTTTAATGATAGGGGATTCTATCACCCGCAAAGTCAGGTTACAGATGCGGGCGGATGTTAAATGTATTCCTGGGGCCAGAGCTCCCGACATTGCATCTCATCTTTGGGTGCTGATGCTGCAGAAGGGAAGACAGATGAAAGAACATGACATGAGATATAGTCACATAGTTATTCACGTTGGCACCAATGATATCAGGATGAAGCACTCAGAGGTCACAAAAATGGACATAGAGAGGACTTGTGACCTTGCCAGAAAGATGTGTCGGCATCGATTAATAGTCTCTGGTCCCCTCCCCTCCCAGGGTACTGATGAGGCATTTAGTAGGCTGACATCGTTAAATAGGTGGCTGGCGCCGTTTTGTAGACAGCAAGGCTTTAGCTTTATTGATAACTGGCCTTCGTTCTGGGGCCGCCGTGGCTTGCTGATGCTGGATGGCCTCCACCCTACTGGGGAAGGCGCCGCCATCTTGTCTGCGAACATAGATAGCGCTCTACAGGGAGGGTAACATTAGGAATCTACATCAGGCCACGGAGCAGGTGATTAGAGACCCTGCAAGGCTTATGACAAATGTGGGTGTGGAATCCATTAGCTTAGCAGGGAATTTAGTGCAGAAAATCCACTATGGTGATAGTGCAGTTTATTTGCCAGGGAGGGAATTTCAACAAGCTGAGACTGTGGCTTGCTTCCATAGTCGTGTCCATAAAAATCATACAGGGATATGCTTTCCAGACTTAATACCCATTACTATATTGGATGATGTTGAAATTGAGGATGGCCCAGTGGTTGTTCCAGCAATAGCAAAGATTTCGTTTCTGCTACCTACAACGCGCGTGGAATGTCTTAAACCTACTTCTAGGCATCTTATATATGCTACTCTGGAACCATCCCTAAACCCAAACAGTTCAACTGTCAACCCCACTGAGGTCATTAGACTGGGTCTCATTAACATAAGATCACTGTCCTCAAAATCATTGTTGATCAATGATGTAATTATTGATCATCACTTACATATGATTGGGTGATGTGAAACCTGGCTTAAACCTACAGCTGTCCTCCCCTTAAATGAGGCCTGCCCACCAGCATATACATTTAGTTACGTCCCTTGTGATGTGAAGCAAGGCGGGGGTGTTGCTCTTATTTATAAATCTAGGTTTAGCTTATTAGCTGTTGGGGGTTACAAATATCACTCATTTGAGCATCTGATTCTCCACTCTGCTCAGGATATTACACATTGCCAAGGTCAGAAGAATAAAAATCAGTCGTATTACTTTGTCACTGCCTCCTGGCCCATATTCTGAATTCTTAGATGAATTTGGTACGTTCATCTCGAACTTGTCAACTAGTGTAGATAACATTCTGATCATTGGTGACTTTAACATTCGTATAAATAAGCCTTCTGATCCCCGTTGCAAATCATTTATGGAAATTGTGGATGCATTAGGATTTCGGCAATGCATTCGGGATTCGACGCACATTAGTGGAAATACCCTGGATCTGGTTCTGGCACGTGGTATTGCTGTCACGAATATTGA
The DNA here is from genome assembly GCF_902500255.1 of Thalassophryne amazonica. Lineage (NCBI taxonomy): Eukaryota > Metazoa > Chordata > Actinopteri > Batrachoidiformes > Batrachoididae > Thalassophryne > Thalassophryne amazonica. The sequence goes on along the minus strand of NC_047117.1, from coordinate 70,169,779 downwards.
CATCATGCCTCTTACATCAGTGGTGTCTGATCACTCACTTATTAAGTTTACAGTTTTGCTGCCGTGTTTAGTGGAACAACAACCTTATATATCATTACGGTGATGCATCAACTCCTCAACTAAGACTGAACTCGAAGCTCGACTGCCTGATGTCTTAGCGTCACATATGACAAATACCCAGTCAGTACACAGACTTGTGGATAGTTTAAACTCCGTGCTCAAAACTACACTCGACATGATTGCACCACCTGTGTTAAAACCGCACTCCCCCAAATCATAGTCACCTTGGTTCAATGATTATCTGCGTGACCTCAAGCATCAAGCAAGAGGTCTAGAACGGAAATGGCGTCGTTCAAAATTAGAAGTATATCATCTTGCGTGGCGTGATGCTATCTTAGACTATAGGCATGCATTATTGGCTACAAAGTGGACTTACTACTCTGATTTGATCAACAAAAACAAGCATAACTCAAAGTTCTTGTTTGACACGGTGGCAACACTTTTGCATGGACAACCACCTGTAGTTCGCTCTCCTTTTACAGCACAAGATTTCCTGGATTACTTTGGGAAGAAAATAGAAGACATCAGATTAAACATATCCCGGCATGCCTTAATCCAGCCACTACACCCTGCTATTGATGTGGGCGCCACTACTGAGGTATTACCTAGATTTACAGAATTTGACAGTATCTCACTAGGCATGCTGACAAAACTCGTAATATCAACAAAAAGCACAACCTGTGGCCCACTCTTGGGCTGACTGTGCTGGAAATTATTAATCTTTCTTTAACTTCTGGATCTGTTCCTAAATGTTTCAAATCTGCAGTGATTAAACCATTACTTAAGAAACCTAATCTTGACCCTAGTGTATTGATAAACTATCGGCCAATATCAAATCTATCATTTTTCTCTAAAATTCGGGAAAAAGTGGTTTCACGGCAGCTCGTAGACTATCTTACTGAGAATAATCTCTTTGAGCCACTGCAGTCTGCTTTTAGAAAATATCATTCCACAGAGATGGCTCTCACTAAAGTGGTGAATGATCTTCTGCTTACAATGGATTCGGACACCACTACGGTTCTGTTGCTGTTAGATCTCAGTGCTGCATTTGATACAGTGTATCATCATATTCTACTTGATAGGCTGGAAAATCATTTTGGGATTACTGGGAGTGCCCTTGCATAGCTGACGTCATACTTGACCAGTCGTTCTCACTGTGTTTTGTACAGTAACACTACCTCTAACCTTAATGACATGAAATTTGGGGTTCCACAGGGGTCTGTATTAGGCCCCCTGCTTTTCTCCCTTTATACAGCACCCCTTGTGCACATATTGCGGCATTTTGGGATTACCTTTCACTGCTATGCACATGATACTCAGTTATACATGCCGATAAATGCTGGTAATCTCGTTCACATAAAATCCTTAGAAGATTGCTTTGCAGCAGTGAGAAGTTGGATGTTTAGAAACGTCCTACTTTTAAACTCTGATAAGACTGAAATGATGGTTCTTGGTCCAGTGAGACATCGTCATCACTTTGACCAGTTAACTCTCAGCCTCAGCTCGTGTGTCATACATCACACTGACAAAGTGAGGAACCTTGGGGTAATTTTTGATCCTTTGTTGTCCTTTGGCCTCCACATTAGAAATATTACTAGGACTGCTTTCTTCCACCTGCGAAATATAGTGAAGATTCGTCTCATCCTGTCTATGGCTGATGCTGAGACCCTGATCCATGCATTTATCTCTTCTAGATTGGACTACTGCAATGTTCTATTTTCTGGGTTACTGCAGTCTAGCATTAGGGGTCTCCTATTGGTTCAAAATGCTGCAGCCAGCAGCCAGATTTTAAGGTTCTGCTACTAACCTATAAAATTATTCATGGACTGGCACCTCCCTACCTAGCTGACCTAATTAAACCTTACATACCGGCCCGAGCTTTACATTCTCAGGGTGCAGGAGTACGTTGTGTCCCTAAGGTGAATAAGAAGTCTGTGGGTCACAGAGCTTTCTCTTATTGTGCCCCTGTTCTGTGGAATGATCTCCCTGCGTCAATAAAACAGATTCTGTGGAGACTTTCAAGCCCAGACTTAAGATGCACTTATTTTCCCTTTCATATGGCTAGCATACTGGTACAGTTTTGTTTTACGCTTTTTACTCTTTTAATTCATTTATTAGTAACTGAAGCGGGCTGTGGCCTCAACTTTACCTAAATTCTGGGTCTTTTAGTGAAGTTGTAGGGCTAGTGGCTGGCGATCACCTTAGTATTTGTTTTTCTTGTTGTTTAATGCTGGCAAATTATACAGTATTTTTTTGTCTTTCTGATGCCTGATTCTGTTTTTTCTCTCTGTTTAAGGTGCAACTCCATCCAGAGATAGGAGTTGTATTCGTGTTGGCGATCCTCCTGTCCTGTGCGCCAATAGCATTTCTTGTATATTCGTCCGTGAATTGTTCTGTAATTTATGTTTGTAGCATGGCCCAAGCAGAGGGTCACCCCTTTGAGTCTGGTCTGCTTGAGGTTTCTTCCTCAGAAGGAGTTTTTCCTTACCAGTGTAGCTCTGGGGGTTGGTAAGGTTAGACCTTACCTGTGTGAAGCGCTTTGAGGCAACTCTGTTGTGATTTGGTGCTATATAAATGAAAATGAATTGAAATTGAAAAAAATTACCCCGGGAGGGAAGGGGCAAGGAGATTATTACTTGACACCAACACATCTTTCTGGCAAGGTCAGAAAGTCCTCTCTATGTCCAGTTTTGTGACCTCCAAGTGCTTCATCCTAATGTCACTGACACAAACATGAATAACTATGTGGCTATACCTAGTGTCATGGTCTTTTGCCTGTCTGCCCTTTTGGAACGCCAGCACCCTAAGGTAGGGGCAATGTTGGGTGCTCTGACCCCAGGAATACCTTTAACATCAGCCGGCATCTGTAATGTGACTTTGTGGGTGATAGAATACCCTATCACTAACGCATGGCATTTCTGTCTGGATATAACGGCAGAAGTACCCGTGGGCTGAATGGGCTAACAACAGGCATATCCAAGGCAGAAAACTGGTTCACAGTGGTGAGTGTGATCTGATACCGCAACCGGGCACCAGGCCCTACGTGACTTCCTCCGCCAAACCGCAGTCCGAAACCCATTGTCTTTAGCCACCATTGCTAAGCTAATGCTAACGGGTGCTCTAGCCAGCACAAGACTAAGCTCATCTGGAGTGAATGTAATATCTAACTACCAGTGTTGCCACAGTTACTTTGAAAAAGTAATCCAATAACAGATTACTGATTACTCCTTGAAAAAGTAACTTAGTTACTTTACTGATTACTCAATTGTAAAAGTAACTAAGTTAGATTACTAGTTACTTTTTTAGTTACTTTCCCCAGCTGCCGACAACAACCCACGTCAACATGACAATGATACCTGTTTTGCCAAAACTCACTTTATAGTCACCCTTTCTTGACTTCAATGAAAATAAATACTTGTTTTAGAAAAAGTAAAATAAAGACCTCTTTCTTGACCTCATATTTAACTGTTGACAGCACTGTAACAGTAAAACTTGCAATTTCAAACCTACATTGTTTATGAATGTAACTATTAAATTCTAACATTTTTCTAACATTTAAATTCTCTCTAAACATTTTACTTGTCGAAATTATTATTATTTTAAGCAATATTAGTAGTTGTAGTAAAAAACGGCTTCAAAACTGGACCTTTAATCTAGGGGTGTTGTGAGGGGGGCACATCCCTGCCCCACGCCCCCATCCCATCTGGATTCGCCCCTGCTTTGGCGTTTGAGCACAAAGAATGGATAACATTTATTTATGCAGAAAACAGGACCAGATTTACAGGTAAGAAAGTTTTATTGCGTTTTCACATCATGTGGTCCTCAGAAAGAGAGTTTAGGTGCATTTGAGTGGAAAATAGTGTTAGTTGTTGACGCGTCGCCGAGGATCAGCTGTTTTTAACGAGACGATACGGAGCAGCTCAGCTCAGAATTCTATAAAAATGTCTTCGTAAAGCTCAGTGCAGGTGTGCTGATCACCGTCCTTTAAGAGGTGAGGACGAGTCGAGCAGCTGCAAAAAACCGCGGATGAAAAGCTCACAGCTCGCTTAAAGTGGGACGTTCAGTCGAACCCCGACCTCCTGCCCACAGACCAAGTTTAATGCTGCTATCGACCCACAATGAAAAATAATAGTAACGCACGGTGACATGGAGAAGTAACTTTAATCTGATTACTGACTTGGAAAGATTAACGCGTTAGATTACTCGTTACTAAAAAAAAGTGGTCAGATTAGAGTAACGCGTTACTAAGTAAACTAAGAAGCTGCTCTAGCATACGGACACAGATCTCTAAAAAAGCTACTCTATCTGCCAGGATTGTGCAAGATAAATGTAAGGTGTAACGTAATGTACAGTGTGCAACAGAAAATCCAAGCGTGTAGCCAAGCAAGTGCAAGCTTACGAAAACACCAACCACTCCGAAGATTTAAAAAACCTTTTTTCACATTGTCATTATACGGTATTGTGTGTAGAAGCTTGGGGAAAGAATGGATTTAATCCATTTTGGAGTGAGGTTGTAACATAACAAAATGTGGTAAAAGTGAAGCACCATGAACACTTTCTGGATGCAATGCATATATATCAAAGATGTAATATATGAGTACTAGAGTCCGCACTCGCACTGAACCTTGTCCCGGCAAGCAGGCGTGGTTGCCATTTTAATTCCGGGCAAGTCAGGAGGCAGCACCCATGGAAGTTTGATTAGTCTCCTCAAGAAACAGGTGGAATATGCTGAAAATCATGTTGGCAAAGCCACAAACGGAGGAAGAAGGGAGACAATATGTCCTTCCATAAGTAAGTGGTTTTGGTTACTTTTGTCACTTTGTCCATGAAATTTGGTTGATAAACAGGTGTATTTTTTCTGCCCGTGCGTGTGTCATCTGAGGACACGGACCATTAACTCTTCATTTTCACAAACCACTCACACACAGATGTGCACCCATAACACAGACTTCATGAATTAAACTTGGTCTTTAAAGGATAATTGTGTAAAAATATAATATATATAAATGTATTGTAATGGTTTGAGGAGCTGTACTATGAATGAGTGGGTGTTAGAGTCAGATTAATACTTTCCTGACATAATTTAATGTTAATTCATTTTACTGGCTCAATATCCAGTTCACAATGGCATTTTAACAGATATTTTGCAAGTGTTTTTCTGAGAGTGTTCAGTCGCACATCCCCATTGAAAATGCATTAACATCCGGGAACTTTGTCAGTATTTTGCCCTGTTAAGTGGTGTCATGTCGCTGTCCATGAAGGGACATTCGTGTTTAGTGGGCAGCATTGGGAGTGCAGACTCTGGTACTCATATATAACTTCTTTGACATATATATTTTAACACACACACACACACACACACACAAAATGCTTGGCTGCACACAAGTGAGCGAGTATGCGTGAAGACGGAAGAGGCTCAGCCTTTGTTTGATGCAAATGCAGGGGTCTTCAAGAAAAAATATTTGGAGCCAGTGACACAGACTACACTCCGCAGTGTATTAACAGGAATGATTTAACACTTTCCACTCATGAACAGCGCTGGTGTATCATATCTGTGAAATGTTTCAGTCGTCGACACAAACACTGCAGTGTTGGTTTCCAGTGGTCAATAACACACAATGCACTGTCCATCTTACAAGTACACAGCAGCTGTTATTGTACAGCTCCAGTCAGTTGAGGTTTGGGTTCAGTTTTGTTGTTACATGTGTTAACCTCTGAATTTTGGCTCAGATCATCATCATGTACTTACCAGAAGAAAAAAAAAAAAACACAGATCAAAATGTTTCACTGGACATGCCTACTGCAATTTGCATTTCCTTTAATGGAAAGGTCTGCACAGAATATAACACGTGAGCAACACCTGCAGTGTTTCATTTTTTTTATTTCCACATCATCACCACAGATGGATGGACTCCACATTCTCATCACTCTCTTTGGTAAAAGATTTGATACAAGTCACGTTGCTGGCTTCTATGGTGTATTAGTTTAATGTACATGTGTTTCATTTTTTATATGTTATTACTTGGTTGAGAATTTCACCTGCTTGTATTCCAGGAGCTGTTTCCTGCAGTCAGAACTGGTTCTCTGGATCTGTGTTTGAGCTGACAGTCAATCCAGGAGACAACATCACTCTCTACTGTGACTGCAAATCATCAACTGGAGTATACTCAATGTGGTACAAGAACTGTTCTCATGAGAACCAGCCTACTCTTGTTCTCATTACTCAAGGACCAAAAGGTTTTTACGGAGACTTTCTAGAGCTATTTTCTAATTTTCATTTTATGAAGAACTCCTCATCTGGATCCTATGACCTTCTGATCAAGAACGCCACAAAGTCTGACGAGGGTCTCTACTACTGTGGAACTGAAGAGACAAAGAAGAAGAATGGACAAAAGCTTTCTGGGAAAACAATTTTCACATATGGTAATGCAACAAGGATCCAACTGAGTGAGTACTTTGTTCTGAGTTCTCTATGTATTTAATAATTTATGCAGTGACTTTAAACATATGATTGAGAATCACACTGCAAAAAAAAAAAAAGATGACACAGGTGACCAACATGACATCAAGTCCATCATGCCACAAAAAACTATGTGAAAATAAACAAGAAGGAAAAAAGCGGTTAGTACGCTTGTTTCAAAATCAGAAGGTTCTCGGTTAAAGAGCACCTGTGTCCCTTTTCTATGTAATGTGGAGGGCATGGGGTGTAAAATGTGCCAAATCAATATGCAGATCCAATATTGATCTGCTGTGGTGACTCTGAGCAAGAAGTTAGAAGCCAAAGAATGAAGCTTCTAAAACATTTTTACAACAGGAGAAGTCCTGAATTATACAGTTTTGTCAAGCGTGACATTTTCTATCCTGATTATATGCCAAATGTTTCTGCCACATTCCTGGCTGTGTTTAAGCTTAAGGGGGAGTTTAGTACTGTGGTTGTTTAGATGAAGTTAAAAAAAAATCCCCAGAAACATTATCACATTACATGTAATGCTGTTTAATTCCCCCCCATTGACATTATCCACCCAATCTGCATCTACTTAGTAAATGATGCAGATGGGGTGTACTAAAACCAAAGACAACCATATTTATCTGTAGCTTGTTAAACTATAAAAGTTCATCCCACAGACTGAAGTCAAGCTGCAGTGATGAATTGACTTTTGATCAGACTATTTATGCTTCCTAAATGTGAATACTTTAGTTATTTTCTGAGTTTCTTTCCTCCTATCTGGGAGCAAAATGGATATCTCTCTGTTGTGGACGAAACAACATATTTGAAGACATCACTAACTACAGCAAAAATGTGACAGGGCACAGGAGTGCATGGGGTGTACAATGTGCCAAATCAACATGCAGATCCAATATGGATCTGTTGTGGTGACCCTGAGCAAAAAGGTAGAAGCCAAAGAATGAAGATGAACATGGTGATTGTTATATGACACTAATATTTTTGAGGGATCGACAATGACAAAAACAAGGTAAATTGCCATGTCACTTCAGATCATTTTAGGCTAGTGCCACGTTCACCACATTATCAAACTTTCTTGGTCCTGCACAGCAACCACCCAGGCAGACAATCTGCCACAGCCATGAAAAATGTGGGCGCCCCTTTCCTTTGCTCTTCTCCAGCACTTCTATCAACACTGAGGCTCCAGAATGTTAGATCATGCACAGAGAAACGCGCTACATGGCCAAAATGTTGTAGCTGACACGCCCTTACAATGCAAGCGATAATCAAAAGTCTTCAAAGTCATCTGACTCAGTCATTCCGACAGTCCCCAAGGATCATCCAAAGAAACTGAACATAAAATGCATCTAGTCATCATCTTTGGTCACAAGTTGGTCACACATAAGTCTCAGAACCACACAGTGAGTCACAATAGTCAGAATAATAAAGCCTTGGACCAGTGCTCTCCTGTAAATATTCAGGCAGTGCCAAACATCTCTGTTCAGTGACATCATGATTCCTTAAGTTCTTCTGATGTGTATCTCTGTTTCAAAGGCAGAGGAACCAAAATTAAAGTCTCTCCAAGTTCTACATTTTCACCGTATACTGATACACGTTTTACAGCCGAGTCCACAAAGACAATAGCTGTGTTTACACAGACAGTAACACTCAGATGTTATCCCAGTTAAGACAACATTCTGAATAACACACTGCCACGTAAATAGCACTTTCTGATTAATTTAACTTGAATATGATTCCAATCAGAGTAAACAGTCTGATTTCAGATGTGGAGTATTCCGATCTTGCATTGCAGACAAGACCTCAGGCAACCTCTGGTGACCAATGGATCATATTAACTTTCATAATATCACTGAGCACGTTTACATGACCATAATAATCAGATAACTGTAACAATCTGAGCTGACGTGTTTACATACGCTTCAGTTATCCAATAATTGGAAAAAAAATGGGTTTAAATGGTTTCAGTTCATTCGTTAGATTTCTTTGGAAGTAGAGAAAGGGCAAGTCCTGAAGAAAAACCAGACTGGACAGAGGAAAAAAAAAAAACGCTCCCCCTCCCCACTTCCCTGCATGGAGATACATGGTTGATGTCCTCACACACTAAAACTGAGCAAATACAGTAGTGTTCAGAATAATAGTAGTGCTATGTGACTAAAAAGACTAATCCAGGTTTTGAGTATATTTCTTATTGTTACATGGGAAACAAGGTACCAGTAGATTCAGTAGATTCTCACAAATCCAACAAAACCAAGCATTCATGATATGTACACTCTTAAGGCTATGAAATTGGGCTATTAGTAAAAAAAAAAAAAAAAAAAAAGTAGAAAAGGGGGTGTTCACAATAATAGTAGCATCTGCTGTTGACGCTACAAACTCAAAATTATTATGTTCAAACTGCTTTTTTAGCAATCCTGTGAATCACTTAACTAGTATTTAGTTGTATAACCACAGTTTTTCATGATTTCTTCACATCTGCGAGGCATTAATTTTGTTGGATTGGAACCAAGATTTTGCTGGTTTACTAGTGTGCTTGGGGTCATTGTCTTGTTGAAACACCCATTTCAAGGGCATGTCCTCTTCAGCATAAGGCAACATGACCTCTTCAAGTATTTTGACATATCCAAACTGATCCATGATACCTGGTATGTGATATATAGGCCCAACACCATAGTAGGAGAAACATGCCCATATCATGATGCTTGCACCACCATGCTTCACTGTCTTCACTGTGAACTGTGGCTTGAATTCAGAGTTTGGGGGTCGTCTTACAAACTGTCTGCGGCCCTTGGATTAGCTCAGATTGTAATTCCGTTACCGTAGAATTGCCCTTTAATCAAACTATGCTGTTCTTCTGAACAATGTCTTAAACGTCCCATTTTCCTCAGGCTTTCAAAGAGAAAAGCATGTTCAACAGTGCTGGCTTCATCCTTACATAGGGGACACCTGAGTCACACCTGTTTGTTCCACAAAATTGACGAACTCACTGACTCAATGCCACACTACTATTATTGTGAACACCCCCTTTTCTACTTTTTTTTATTAATAGCCCAATTTCATAGCCTTAAGAGTGTGCATATCATGAATGCTTTGTCTTGTTGGATTTGTGAGAATCTATTGAATCTACTGGTACCTTGTTTCCCATGTAACAATAAGAAATATACTCAAAACCTGGATTAATCTTTTTAGTCACATAACACTACTATTATTCTGAACACTACTGTATGACGCCATTCTTTCAGCAAATGCCAGTCAACTTCAATCATTATGTCTAAGATCCACACAGGTCGCTGAAAAAATTTGCTGTTTAGAACGCTGAAATAACTGTTGAACCGCATTTTTTTGGACTCCCAATGGACTTTGAACTTTGTGATCTGGTGATGGATGTTATGAGGCCCAATGAGACAGCAGTCCATCCCGCTGTACATCTGAAAATCCTGGTGTCGTTTGCGTATAGACATGCACAAATGTAAAAGAACGAAATAAATCTCATGAATGTTATACAGGTACCAAAGAAAAGGGAGTATCATGGAGAAATCCAGGTATGTCAATCTGAGTTCTCATGATCAGATAACAGTCGTTATTGGATAAAGCATATCGGATTTTGTCATTTTTAGTGGGGCAGCATAGCAAAACAATTGTTCATTTTGTGATAAAAGTATGGAATTTGGCACACATATTCTGAATTAACTAATGTTTATTTTTTAGATATGGAGCCATCCTGGAGCTGATCTCTAATGAGCTACAGGGGTCAAAGAATTACACAGGGGTGAAAATTTAAAAATGCTTCATTCATGTTGAAACCTATACCACATTGTCTGATCATAATGATTCTAAAAAGGTGTAGTTTGGTCTATTGATGACTGAATGTTCTGGAGTTATGGGGTAAAAACAGCAAAAATAGTGACAAAGATAAGTTTCAGTTTGTACAGGGGTCAAAAGCTAAAGCTGCTCCAAATTTGGTAAAACATTTTGCAAATTATTGGTTGAAATAAAAGGATTAATAAATGGAATAGTTTTGACTGTGTTCCAAAGTAAAGGTCAAACAAGGTCGAAGTCCACTGGATTCTATGACTTATGACAAATGTTATCCAGTAACATGATAACTAAGCATGGTAGATGGTGCAAATTATTCCTTTTTAAAACTCTAATAACTCAACCAATAATTTGCATCTTTTTTTTAATCCAACACTGGAGCAACTTTAACTTTTGACCTCTTTACAAACTAAAACTGACCTTTATCACCATTTTTGCTGTTTTTACCCCTTAACTCCAGGAAATTCAGTCAGACACTCCAAACTATACATTTTTTTAAATTGTTATGATAAGACAAATAATGTGGTATAATTTTCACCATTATTGGGGCATTTTAAAATTTTGACCCCTGTGAAATTTGTTATTGACCCCTGTAGCTCATTGGAGGTCAGCTCCACGATGGCTCCATACCTGAAAATAAACTTTAGTTAATTTAGAATGTGTGTGCCAAAGTCCATACTTTTATCAAAAAAGGAAAAATTGTTCCAGAAATTTTTGCTAAGCTACACCACTGTATACTGTAACAATGCTTTGCCAGACTCAGCTAGAAATGTAGTTTGCAGAATGCATGATTCTAATGTGAAAAATAACCTAAAGAGAAGACTGAAACATGGAAACGGCCAATCACTGAAGCCGTACAGATACTAAAATACAAAGTGTGACATAAAATATTATACATGAAAAGCAAAGATGATAATGTTAAAATATTTTCTATGGCAACGATATATGACACAGCTGATGGACATGACTTTGTGTTCGATTCAGAACCCAGCAAGCGTCGTAACCAGACTCCCTGTGACTGTAGTCTTTGTTGGACTCTGCTGTTCTCTCTGTGTCCAGCTTTAGTCGTGGTTTCTTCTGTCCTCTCCTCGCTGCTGGTTTATCACTTTGGTCAGAAAACAGGTAACGCCACTTTTATCAGTAATTCTTCTTCAGTTCTTTACATCGCTTTGATGATGTGTTGATAAAAGCAGTCTTGTTGGTGTTGTGAATCAGTTCTGTGTTTCTGTACTTTGGGAGCAGTAATGTAATCAAGGTCTGTTTATTTGTACAGCTGAAGAGAATCATGTTGTTCAAAGTGACAACACAAGTCAAACAAGAAGGAAACAGGTAACCAACAAAAATCACTTGACTGAAGCTTTCAGCTGTTCCTGCTGCTTATGAATAGGAGCAGAATGTACATGATCATGGTTCTGATTCATTTTAAATCCTAGGATGAAGATGTGTGCTACGCTACTTTGGACGTCCTTGAGGCACCACAAAGACCAAATAAAAAGAAACTTCAGAGCTCTGACTTCAGCACCTATTCTGCCGTGAAAACCCGTAGCAGATAAAAGGCATAAAAATGTCAATAAACGCTTGTCACAGGCTGTGTAACAATGAGATAAAGTTCAAACAGTGTTTTCATGATTTGTTTTTTGTCCCTACAACTTTTGTTTGTTACATCACTGGTTGCACAGCTTCATGGTGGAGCGGAGCACAGAAGAATTTTCTTCAAAAGAAGACATTAAATATCAACTGCAGGTTGTCAGGAGGTACAGTAGTGTTCAGAATAATAGTAGTGCTACACTCAACAAAAATATAAACGCAACACTTTTGGTTTTGCTCCTATTTTGTATGAGATGAACTCAAAGATCTAAAACTTTTTCCACATACACAATATCACCATTTCCCTCAAATATTGTTCACAAACCAGTCTAAATCTGATAGTGAGCACTTCTCCTTTGCTGAGATAATCCATCCCACCTCACAGGTGTGCCATATCAAGATGCTGATTAGACACCATGATTAGTTTTGTTTTATTGGGGGGGATACCAGTCAGTATCTGGTGTGACCACCATTTGCCTCATGCAGTGCAACACATCTCCTTCGCATAGAGTTGATCAGGTTGTCAGTTGTGGCCTGTGGAATGTTGGTCCACTCCTCTTCAGTGACTGTGCGAAGTTGCTGGATATTGGCAGGAACTGGTACACGCTGTCGTATACGCCGGTCCAGAGCATCCCAAACATACTCAATGGGTGACATGTCCGGTGAGTATGCCGGCCATGCAAGAACTGGGACATTTTCAGCTTCCAAGAATTGTGTACAGATCCTTGCAACATGGGGCCGTGCATTATCCTGCTGCAACATGAGGTGATGTTCTTGGATGTATGGCACAACAATGGGCCTCAGGATCTCGTCACGGTATCTCTGTGCATTCAAAATGCCATCAATAAAATGCACCTGTGTTCTTCGTCCATAACAGATGCCTGCCCATACCATAACCCCACCGCCACCATGGGCCACTTGATCCATAACATTGACATCAGAAAACCGCTCACCCACACGACGCCACACACGCTGTCTGCCATCTGCCCTGGACAGTGTGAACCGGGATTCATCCGTGAAGAGAACACCTCTCCAACGTGCCAAACACCAGCGAATGTGAGCATTTGCCCACTCAAGTCGGTTACGACGACGAACTGGAGTCAAGTTGAGACCCCGATGAGGACGACGAGCATGCAGATGAGCTTCCCTGAGACGGCTTCTGACAGTTTGTGCAGAAATTCTTTGGTTATGCAAACCGATTGTTTCAGCAGCTGTCCGAGTGGCTGGTCTCAGACGATCTTGGAGGTGAACATGCTGGATGTGGAGGTCCTGGGCTGGTGTGGTTACACGTGGTCTGCGGTTGTGAGGCTGGTTGGATGTACTGCCAAATTCTCTGAAACACCTTTGGAGACGGCTTATGGTAGAGAAATGAACATTCAATACACGAGCAACAGCTCTGGTTGACATTCCTGCTGTCAGCATGCCAATTGCACGCTCCCTCAAATCTTGCAACATCTGTGGCATTGTGCTGTGTGATAAAACTGCACCTTTCAGAGTGGCCTTTTATTGTGGGCAGTCTAAGGCACACCTGTGCACTAATCATGGTGTCTAATCAGCATCTTGATATGGCACACTTATGAGGTGGGATGCATTATCTCAGCAAAGGAGAAGTGCTCACTATCACAGATTTAGACTGGTTTGTGAACAATATTTGAGGGAAATGGTGATATTGTGTATGTGGAAAAAGTTTTAGATCTTTGAGTTCATCTCATACAAAATGGGAGCAAAACCAAAAGTGTTGCGTTTATATTTTTGTTGAGTGTACAATGGAAAAACAACAACTGAATAAACCACATGAGTAAGTCATAAACAGCATGACAAAGGTATGATAAACAGAAAATACATAATAAACAGAACACAAAACCAGAGACTACAAAATACCGACAGAAAAAAATGATGAACAGAAAACAAAGCCTGCGGTAATAATATAACAACAGAAAAACTAGAAGTACTCAGAGAGTGCAAACCTCTGCCAAGGCCATGGGGTCACAGACGCCATAACATCTACACGCCGTGGAATCATTGAACCTAAAAAAGTCTAAATGATGTTTGCTCAGTAGTAAAAAAAATTTTCATCTGCTGTGACTGGATAGCATGTATCCTTAGCGCTTGGCATCACAGTTTATTGCAACTTGCACCTTTCCCAGAAGCTACTGTATGTGGAAAAAGTTTTAGATCTTTGAGTTCATCTCATACAAAATGGGAGCAAAACAAAAAGTGTTGCGTTTATATTTTTGTTGAGTGTATGTGACTAAAGATTAATCCAGGTTTTGAGTATATTTCTTATTGTTACATGGGAAACAAGGTACCAGTAGATTCAGTAGATTCTCACAAATCCAACAAGACCAAGCATTCATGATATGCACACTCTTAAGGCTATGAAATTGGACTATTAGTAGTAAAAAAAAAAGTAGAAAAGGGGGTGGATTAATCTGGATTAATCTTTTTAGTCACATAGCACTACTATTATTATGAACACTACTATACATGGATGAATTGAGCAAAGATCTGAATTGTTTTTTCACAACAAAGTCCTAACCTGCTCCAGTCCACCATGAAACTGTGACTAATGATGGAACAAATATGCCCATTGAAGAGTTTCCCCGAACCCGTCCAGAGCAGCCAGAGAAGCTTCCACCTCTTTCAGTTAACATGGGTGTCTGGTGTCATCAGTCTGGTTTTTACATGCAAACACTTGCATCATCATGTTCTGTCCTTCACAACATAAACAACTACGTGACTATGCAATCTGATAACTCAATACAGCAGACAACACAAAAAAAATTTTGACTTTGTGGATGACACTGTGATATTTGTGGAATCAGTGGTTGCTTTGATTGGGCACTTGAAAAGCTGAGGAAGGAGTCAAATTGTCTGGGTTGTCTTCAATCAAAACCAGAATTCAGTCTTTCAAGGACTTCCTGGACACATTCATCAGACATCCACATGTTTGCCTTGAAAACGTAAAAATTTGTCAGGAGATGTCCCAGGATCCTCAGCCTATGAGATAAAGAAAAGCACAGAAGAGCTTATGGAGTCACAAGGTCCCTAAGCAAAGGCATTTTGGTGATGCAACACTCATGCAAGTGAACAAAGGTCCAAGTCTTTCGGATCCTGGCACTCCCTGTCTTTCTGTATGGTTGGGACACATGGATGCTAACTGCTGATCAAAATTTTGTTGCTGGCTAATTGTAAATGTCATCGTTGATACATAATAAAATTTTGTCATGAGAGGTTCTGTGATATTTCTTCCAGTGTGGACTTCACACGTTCATGTTAAACATCACATCGCATGGACGAGGTCCACGACAACAATCTGACCAACCACAGACACACTACCTCCCTCCAAACACACCAACAAAAGGGACTGCTGACAACAAACACATAAATATGTAAATGATTTATGACAGTATTATTTATTTGCTTTCTGATTATTTATTCACAAAAAAAACAATCAACTGATGACTTGATTTTGAAAATAATTGTTCACAGCAGTCCTTGTTTTATTTATCATCTTTAGATTGTTTAAAATGAAATCATAAGTTTTTTAGTCAAACCATTTTTCCCAAATAATTTCCTGCTTGTATCTAATCAGACATAACCACATAAATAAATAAATCACAAACATCTACAGTGTTTGATATTAAAAGGCTCCTGTCCAACAACACGGCTTTCAACGAAGTGAGCATCAACCTGAAAAATGTCAGTTATAATTCAATTTTACAGGAAACCACGAGGCACAAAGTCCCTCAGACATCCACAAACGCAGCTTCGGGGTCGTCTGAAGGTGTCTGTGCACGGCCCTGATGTGTTCACGTCTCATCGGTAGGTACTGATCTACTCTGTTGGCAACAGCTCACACAGGCTTGAAGAAAAAATGCATTGAATGAATGACCTGTTGAAATTACTCCATTTCTAAAAGCTAAAGGTTGGTGTGAACCAAGTGCACTTTATTCACAGAATGTGAGCTTTATGTCACTGATGTCTTGTACTTTACACATTTCATCTGCATCCTTGTAGCACATTGAGTGTTGGAGACGTGCGCTGTGTGACACATTCAAGTACGTTTCATGTGGTATAAGTGTTGTTCTGCTGCTGACTAGTTTATATAGCACCAGTGGTGGGCACTGTTCAGCTAATCTGTTAACCAATAATTATCTAAACTAATGTTTTTGTTAGTGGATTAGCTTTTCAGACAAGTTTTAAAACCATCATCGGACCAATTATCTTCCGATCAATTTAGTTCCAATAACTTTGAGACCGCTAAGATTTTTTTTTTTACATAGCTAATAACTTGAAAAACATTTATCATCCCTTTTGCCCCTGTCTGCTATGCATTTTGCAGCAGTGAGGTAGCCAAGAGGAACTCAACTCAACTCTACCCACAGCAGAAAGAGCCTGGCTGCCAAACTGCCACAAAAAAAAAAAAAAAAAATCATTTTTCCTTAACCCCATACAGTGGTCCAGCGATGAGGCAGAGTTCTTGAAATGGGAAGCAGGTTCGACTTATGGTTTTGATTTATAAATCAAATTATTCCGGATAGAATAGCTACATTAATGTAAACTCTTAAAATGTACAAAGTGGGTATATAACACATATCTGTTAATTTTAAAATAATGCACTCATTCTGAAGATTTGAACATTAACACACAGGTATCCAAAGGGATTATGGCAGAGCAATTCTATCAGATGTCAGGAAAACTGTAACGAGCACTACATAGATGAGACTAAGCAGCCGTTACACAAAAGGATATACCAGCACCGCAGAGAGGGCGCCAGTGGACCTCAGTCTGCAGTTCTTCTCCACCTTAAAGACACTAACCACATGTTTGAGGACAAGGATGTTAAAATCTTAGCCAGAGAGAAGAAATAGTTTGAAAGAGGAGTGAAGGAGGAATTGTATGTGAAACAGTTGAAACCCAGCCTTAACCAGGGAGGGGTCTGAGCCACGCTTTGTCCCGTCTTTACAATGGGGTACTCAGGTCAAAGAGGTTTCAGTCTTTTGTTCATGGTAATGAGTCATTCACGTCATCAGGAGAGCCGTCAGGAGAGGCATCAGTCCCATCGTTAGGAGGGACAGCTACCCTGTCATTAGGAGGGTGCTAACTACAGCACAATAGGTGCTAATTAAAGCTATTGTTTAGTCACTAGCCAATAGCAGTCTGCCCCTTGGTAGGAGGGGCTGGTTAGGTTTAAAACTCCAGCTTTTGTGGCTTCTGTTTGTTCTTCTCTACAAGAGTCAAGAAATAAGTCAGACTACCAGAGCAAGAATTTTAGCTGAGGAAGCTTCTGCGATTTGAAGCGTAAGGTCCTCGCATCAAGCAACCCAGTCCAGTCGAAGATTCAAGCTTCTCTACTCTAGACTTGAATGTCTCAACAGAATCTGACTGTTTTATTGCCATAGGGAGATCATTCTACAAAAAAGGTGCATGATAAGAGAAGACTCTGTGGCCGGCAGACTTTTTATTCATCCTAGGGGTACAAAGTAGCCCTGCACCCTGAGAACACAGAGTCTAGGCTGGTACATAGGGCTCATTTAGGTCAGCCAAGTGTGCTGTCCATGAATAATTTGATAGGTGAATAGCAGAACCTTAAAATCCGATCACACACAGACAGGAAGCCAGTGAAGAGACACCAAAATAGGCATCAAGTTGATGCCAATCTCTCGCTGGAGCAAGAACGATCATCTCAGTGTTGTCCGAGTTTAAAAATAAGAAATTGCGCGACAGTTCCTGCTGAGAACCATGGCCTCAGATTTAGAGGTGCTGATTCTCATCCCAGCCACTTCACATTTGGCTGAGAACTGACCCAGCGAGTGCTGGAAGTCACAGGCCGACGAAGCCAACCGGATCACATCAACTGCAAAAAGCAGTGATGAGATCCTCCTCCCCCCGAGTATGCCTTGATATCCTATCCATGAATATCACAAAAAGGATTGGTGACAAGGTGCAGCTCTGGCAGAGGACAACCCCCACTAGAAACAACTCCAACTTACTGCTGAGCACCCTAACAAAGCTCTCACTTTGTGAGTACAGAGATTGGATGGCCCTGAGAATGGACCCACTCACTCCATACTCCCACAACACCTCCCACAGCATCTCCCAGGGTACCCGATCATACACCTTCTCCAACTCCACAAAACACATGTAGACTGAATCAGAATACTTCAAGGCCCCCTCCAGAATCCTTGTAAGACTGAAGAGCTGGTCACTTGTTCCACGACCAGGATGGAACCAGCATTGTTCCTTTTCAATCAGAGGTACGACAAATTCAGGGTATTTCCATAAATGTGTGTCGAACCCTGAGTGCATTGCTGAAATGCCAATCCATAAATGATTTGCAGAGGGTGAAGGCTTATTTATATGAATGTCACCGGCAATCAGAATATTATCTGCACTGGTTGACAAATAAGGTTTGACTGGTTGACAAGAGATAAACTCATAAAATTAATCTAAGAATTCAAAGTATGGGCCAGTGGGCCGATATACGGTGACAAAGTATCATGATTGACTTTTATTCTTTTATTCTTTTATCCGTCTTGTTTCATATCGCAAGGAACATAACTAAATGTGTACACTGGTGGGCAGGCCTCATTTAAGGGTGAGGACAGCAGTAGGTTTAAACCAGGTTTCACATAAAAAAAATCTAAGTGGTGTTTCATAATTAAATCATTAATCAGAGATTTTGAGGACAATGACCTTATGTTAATGAGACCCAGATCAAGGACCCCAGTGGGGTTAACAATTGGATTGTTGGGATTTGGGGATGATTCAAGAGTAGCATATATAAGATGCCTCACACTAGGTTAAGGTTTAAGAAATTCCACAGAGGTTGTAAGTAAATGACACAAACATTTTTTTTATGGACACATCTGCAGAAACAGGCCACAGTCTCAACATGACGAATTTCCCTCCCTGCCACATAAACTGCACTATCTCCATAGTGGATTTTCTGCACTCATTTCCTAGCTCATGTAATGGATTCCAAATCCACATTAGTCATAAGCCCTGCAGGTTCTCTAATCACCTGCTCCATGGCCTGCTGTACAGTCTTAATGATACCCTCTCTGTAGAGCTCCATTTATACAGCAGATAAAATGGCGGCGCCTTCCCCAGTAGGGTGAAGACCGTCCGACTCAGCAAATGACGGCAGCCCCTAACCAAGGGCCAGTTAACAATGAAACAAAAGCCTTGCTGTCTACGAAATTGCACCAGCAACCTATTCAATGATGTTAGCCTGCTAAAAGCCTCATCATTACCCCAGGAGGGAAGTGAACCAGAGACTATTACTTGATTCCCACACATCTTTCTGGCGAGTCCCCTCTATGTCCATTTTTGTGATCTCCAAGCGCTTCATGCTCAATTCATTGGCGCCGACGTGAATAACTATGTGGCTATATCTAGTGTCATGTTCCTTTGTCTGTTTGCCTTTTTGCAACATCATCACCCTAAGGTAAGAGGCAATGTCGGGTGCTCTGACCCAAGGAATACATTTAATGTTAGCCGGCACCTATAATGTGACTTTGTGGGTGACAGAATCCTCTATCACTAACGCATGGCATTTCGGGCCTGGAGATAGCAGTGGAAGTACCTCTGGGCTCAAAGGGTAACAACAGGCATATCCAAGGCAGAAAATTGGTTCACAGTGGTGAGTGTGATCCGGGTACCAGGCCCTAGGCCCTAACCACAGTCCGAAAGCCATCGTCTTTAGCTGGCAATGCTAAGCTAATGCTAACAGGTGTTCTCACCAGCCCAAGACTAAGCTCATCTGGAGTGAACGGAATATCTAACTCCAGTAAAGTTTACTTACATATATTTATGGATAATGGAGGCCACTGTGCTCATTGGGACCTTCAAAGCAGCAGAAATGTTTCTGTACCCTTCCCCAGATTTGTGCCTCAAGACAATGCTGTTGCGGAGTTCTACAGACAATTCCTTTGACTTCATGATTGGTTTGTGTTCTGATGTGCACAGTCAACTGTGGGACTGTATAGGAGACAGATGTGTGCCTTTCCAAGTGATGTCCAATCAACTGAATTTACCCCAAGTAAACCCCAATTAAGCTGTAGAAACATCTCAAGGATGATTAGTGGAAACAGGATGCACGTGAGCGCAATTTTGAGCTTCATGACAAAGGCTGTGAATACTTATGTACACGTGATTTCTTAGTTTTATTTTTATTAATAAATTTGCAAATATCTCAAGAAAACTTTTTTCACATCGTCATTATGGGGTATTGTGTGTCGAATTTTGAAGGAAAGAATGGATTTCATCCATTTTGGAATAAGGTTGTAACATAAAATGTGGAAAAAGTGAAGCACCACGAACACTTACTGGATCCACTGTGTGTGTGTATACACACACACATACATACACATTCCAACAAAACAACTGGGATGAATCAGTGTTTTTCAGTGTACGTGTATGAATGCGGCACGCAGTTTGTGCTTAATGCTTGGATGCACACGAGTGAGCGAGTATGCACGCAGGCGGGAGAGGCTCACCCTTTGTTCGGTACAAATGCAGGGGTCTCCAAGAAAAAAGATTTGGAGGCAGTGACACAGACTACACTTCTCAGTGTATTAACAGGAATGATTTAACACTTTCCACTCATGAACAGTGCTGGTGTATCATATCTGTGAAATGTTTCAGTCGTCGACACAAACACTGCAGTGTTAGTTTCCAGTGGTCAATAACACACAATGCACTGTCCATCTTACAAGTACACAGCGGCAGTTATTGTACAGCTTCAGTCAGTTGAGGTTTGGGTTCAGTTTTGTTGTTACGTGTGTTAACCTCTGAATTTTGGCTCAGATCATCATCACGTACGAGGGGAAAAAAACCCACAGATGAAAATGTTTCACTGGACATGCCTCCTGCAGTTTGCATTTCCTTTAATGGAAAGGTCTGCACAGAATATAACACGTGAGCAACACCTGCAGTGTTTCATTTTTTTATTTCCACATCATTACCACAGATGGATGGACTCCACATTCTCATCACTCTCTTTGGTAAAAGATTTGATTAAAGTCACGTTGCTGGCTTCTATGGTGTATTAGCTTAATGTACATTTGTTTTAATTGTTATATGTTAATACTTCGTTGAGAATTTCACCTTCTATTGCAGGAGCTGTTTCCTGCAGTCAGAACTGGTTCTCTGGATCTGTGTTTGAGTTGAAGGTCAATCCAGGAGACAACATCACTCTCTACTGTGACTGCAAATCATCAATTGGAGTATACACAGTGTGGTACAAGAACTGTTCTCATAAGAACCAGCCTACTCTTGTTCTACATGTTGTAAGACCAGAAAGCTATAACAGAGACTTTCTAAAGCAATTCCCTAATTTTCATTTTATGAAAAACAACTCATCTGGATCGTACGACCTTATGATCAAGAATGCCACAAAGTCTGAAGAGGGTCTCTACTACTGTGGAACTGAAGAGACGAATGTGAAGGACAAAGAAAAACTTACTGGGAAAACACTTTTCACATATGGCAATGCAACAAGGATCCTACTGAGTGAGTACTTTGTTCTGAGTTCTCTATGTATTTAATCATTTATGCAGTGAATTTAAATGATTGAGAATCACACTGCAAAAAAAGATGACACAGGTGACCAACTCGACACCACAAAAAAGTATGTGAAAATAAACAGGAAGGAATAAAGCGGTTAGTACACTTGTTTCAAAATCAGAAGGTTCCCGGTTCAAGACCACCTTTGCACATTTTCTATGAAACGTGGAGGGCATGGGGTGTAAAATGTGCCAAATCAACATGTAGATCCAATATGGATCTGCTGCAGTGACTCTGAGCAAAAAGGTGGAAGCTGAGGAATGAAGATGAATCCAAAAATATTTTTACAAGACGAGAATCCCGAATCACACAGTTTTGTCAAGCATGACATTTTTCTATCCAGAACATATGGCAACTGTCTGTTATATTCCCAGTTGTGTTTAAGCTTCAGGAAAACAAGTGTAGTATTGTGGTTGTTCCCCAATTCCTTAAAAACACATGATCAGATTAAATTATATGTAATACTGTTTGTCCCCCCCGCCATTGACATTATCCACCCCATCTGCATCTATTTAGTCATTGATGCGGATGGGTTGTACTGAAACCTGAGACAACCATATTTATCTATAGTTTGTTAAACTATAAAACCTCAGCCCACAGACTGAAGTAGAGCTGCAGTGATGAACTGATTTTGGAAAAAGACTATTTTAGCTTCCAAAATGTGAATACTTTATTTTCTGAGCTTCTTTACTCCTATCTGGGAGCAAAATGGATATCTCTCAGTTGTGGACGAAACAAAATATTTGAAGACATCACTAACTACAGCAACAACGTGACAGGGTACAGGAACATGGTGGTAGATATGTGACAGAAATATTTTCGAGTGATCGACAATTAAAGATGACAAAAACTTTGCTGTGTGCCTGGTTGTATAGTTGGGAGCCATCAAGCACAGTTGGCTGAATTCACCACCGCACAACAGTGTGCGTCTGGACAAACGGCATGGAAGGCAGAATTTGGTAGTTTTAATTTCAAGTCATGTGGGGAGAAGAAAAAAGTTATAAGTAAAATAATGTCTGACACAAATGGATAAATTGCCATGCCACTTCGGATCATTTTAGGCACTGCCACATTCACCACATTACAGAACTGCCTTGGTCCTGCACAGCAACCACCCAGGCAGACAATCTGCCACAGCCAAGAAAAATGTGGGCGCCCCTTTGCTCTTCTCCAACCCCTGTAGTCATCGACACTGAGGCTCCAGAATGTTGGATCATGCACAGAGAAACGTGCTACATGGCCAAAATGTTGTAGCTGACACGCCCTTACAATGCAAGCGATA
The DNA here is from genome assembly GCF_902500255.1 of Thalassophryne amazonica. Taxonomy (NCBI): domain Eukaryota; kingdom Metazoa; phylum Chordata; class Actinopteri; order Batrachoidiformes; family Batrachoididae; genus Thalassophryne; species Thalassophryne amazonica. The sequence goes on along the minus strand of NC_047117.1, from coordinate 70,146,998 downwards.
ATCAAAAGTCTTCAAAGTCATCTGTCTCAAAGTCATTCCAACAGTCCCCAAGGATCATCCAAAGAAACTGAACACAAAAGACATCTAGTCATCACCTTTGGTCACTAGTTGGTTTTTCTGAAGTATATCCCTGTTTCAAAGGAAGAGGAACCAAAAACACAAATCTCACCTCTAAGGAAAGTCTTTACAAGTTTGACCTTTTCACCACATACTGATACACTTTTTACAGCCGACTCCAGAAAGACAATAGCTGTGTTTACACAGACAGTAACACCCAGATGTTATCCCAGTTAAGACAATATTCTAAATAAGAGACTGCCATGTAAATAGTACTTTGATTAACTTAACCCAAAAAAGATTACAATTGGAGTAAGAAATAATCTGATTTAAGATGTGGAGTTATTGGATAAAACATATCGGATTTTGTCGTTTACATGACCACTTCATAATCAGATAACGGCCAATAATCAGATAGCAACTGGATGTTTATGTGCACATAAACATCAAAGTGGGGTCAAAGTGATGTCAGTGACCCCACTTTGAGTCTCCTGTTATTCCAACTGGAACGGATGAAGCTTTTCTGGATGAAGAGCAAAACATGTACAAAGAATTACACCAGTCTGGTTGATCGGATTCAACCTCTTTCGATGCTTGAAAGCCACAGCAAAATTTACACCTGTGGAAGTGATTTTGTCACAGAAAATTCTTTTCGAAAATTTATTCTGTGATCAACTATAGTGTAACAATGCTTTGCCAGACTCAGCTAGAAATGTAGTTTGCAGTATGCATGATTCTACAACCCCTGGCAAAAATTATGGAATCACCGGCCTCGGAGGATGTTCATTCAGTTCTTTAATTTTGTAGAAAAAAAGCAGATCACAGACATAACACAAAACTAAAGTCATTTCAAATGGCAACTTTCTGGCTTTAAGAAACACTATAAGAAATCCAGAAAAAAAATTGTGGCAGTCAGTAACCGTTACTTTTTTAGACCAAGCAGAGGGAAAAAAATACGGACTCAATTCTGAGGAATAAATTATGGAATCACCCTGTACATTTTCATCCCCAAAACTAACACCTGCATCAAATCAGATCTGCTCGTTAGTCTGCATCTAAAAAGGAGTGATCACACCTTGGAGAACTGTTGCACCAAGTGGACTGACATGAATCATGGCTCCAACACGAGAGATGTCAATTGAAACAAAGGAGAGGATTATCAAACTCTTAAAAGAGGGTAAATCATCACGCAATGTTGCAAAACATGTTGGTTGTTCACAGTCAGCTGTGTCTAAACTCTGGACCAAATACAAACAACATGGGAAGGTTGTTAAAGGCAAACATACTGGTAGACCAAGGAAGACATCAAAGCGTCAAGACAGAAAACTTAAAGCAATATGTCTCAAATCGAAAATGCACAACAAAACAAATGAGGAACGAATGGGAGGAAACTGGAGTCAACGTCTGTGACTGAACTGTAAGAAACCACCTAAAGGAAATGGGATTTACATACAGAAAAGCTAAACGAAAGCCATCATTAACACCTAAACAGAAAAAAACAAGGTTACAATGGACTAAGGAAAAGCAATCGTGGACTGTGGATGACTGGATTAATTCATATTCAGTGATGAATCTCGAATCTGCATTGGGCAAGGTGATGATGCTGGAACTTTTGTTTGGTGCCATTCCAGTGAGATTTATGAAGATGACTGCCTGAAGAGAACATGTAAATTTCCACAGTCATTGATGATATGGGGCTGCATGTCAGGTAAAGGCACTGGGAAGGTGGCTGTCATTACATCATCAATAAATGCACAAGTTTACGTTGATATTTTGGACACTTTTCTTATCCCATCAATTGAAAGGATGTTTGGGGATGATGAAATCATTTTACAAGATGATAATGCATCTTGCCATAGAGCAAAAACTGTGAAAACATTCCTTGCAAAAAGACACATAGGGTAAATGTCATGGCCTGCAAATAGTCCAGATCTTAATCCAATTGAAAATCTTTGGTGGAAGTTTAAGAAAATGGTCCATGACAAGGCTCCAACCTGCAAAGCTGATCTGGCAACAGCAATCAGAGAAAGTTGGAGCCAGATTGATGAAGAGTACTGTTTGTCACTCATTAAGTCCATGCCTCAGAGACTGCAAGCTGTTATAAAAGCCAGAGGTGGTGCAACCAAATACTAGTGATGTGTTGGAGCGTTCTTTTGTTTTTCATGATTCCATAATTTTTTCCTCTGAATTGAGTGATTCCATATTTTTTCCCTCTGCTTGGTCTAAAAAAGTAACCGTTACTGACTGACTGACAATTTTTTTTCCTGATTTCTTATAGTGTTTCTTAAAGCCAGAAAGTTGCCATTTGAAATGACTTTAGTTTTGTGTCATGTCTGTGATCTGCTTTTTTTCTACAAAATTAAACAACTGAATGAACATCTTCCGAGGCCGGTGATTCCATAATTTTTGCCAGGGGTTGTAATGTGAAAAATAACCTAAAGAGAAGACTGAAACATGGAAACGGTCAATCACTGAAGCTGTACAGATACTATAATACAAAGTGTGACAAAAAACATTATACATGAAAAGCAAAGATGATAATGTTACAAAATTCTCTATGGCAACGATATATGACACAGGTGATGGACATGACTTTGTTCGATCCAGAATCCAGCGAGCCTCGTCATCAGACTCCATGTGGTCTTAGTTGGACTCTGCTGTTCTCTCTGGGTCCAGCTTTAGTTGTGGTTTCTTCTGTCCTCTCCTCACTGCTGGTTTATCACTTTTGTCAGAAAACAGGTAGTGCCACTTTATCAGTAATTCTTCTTCAGTTCTTTACATCGCTTTGATGATGTGTTGAGAAAAGCAGTCGCAGTAATGTAATCAAGGTCCATTTATTTGTACAGCTGAGAAGAAACATGTTCAAAGTGACAACACAAGTCAAACAAGAAGGAAACAGGTAACCAACAGAAATCACTGACTGAAGCTTTCAACTATTCCAGCTGCTTATGAATTGTAGCAGAATATACATGTTCATAGTTCTGACTCATTTTAAATGCTAGGATGAAGATGTGTGCTATGCTGCTTTGGACATCCTTGAGGCATCACAAAGACCAAAGAAGAAGAAACTTCAGAGCTCCGACTTCAGTACCTATTCTGTTGTCAAATTTGCCATCAAAACCTGTTATGATTTAAGAAAGTCTGAATGAACCCAATTTGCTGGCAGCAAAAATGACTTAAAGGGGCAGTGCAAAAACAAAAGGTTTTATGTTCCAAAAGTGAGTATCAATCCAAACAGGTAAGGTGGAAAATCAACTCCAAACAAAACAAGATGAGGTGGTCCCAACAAAGAGAAAACAGAACCAACTACAGCTACAACGGAGGTACAACAAGGGTCAAGGTACTTACAAAAAGCGTGAACAACATGAGCAGGGATCAAACGCAAGGAACCAGCAAAAGAACAGTGAGCCAGCTGCTACTTAAATACAACTCAAACTGATGACAAAATGAGGGACAGGTGTGGTAGAGTTAAAGGTCAAGAGACAACACAAGGTGAACAAAAACTTAAACATATATCTCAATGAAGTAGAACAAAACATGAGTATAAACATAAAAAGAAGAAATGTCACAACCACATAACACAAAAATAACTGTAGAACGTAAAGGCGCGAAACGCAACAGCAAAATAAACTGATGAACAGGCAGAGCATAATTAAAAAGGCCACGATCATCAACTATAACAAAGCACTAACCAATACCCAAAGCTGAATCAAGAATAAAAAGCAGAAAACCAACATGGAACTAAAAATTGAATAGTCTAAAACAGAGGCGAAGGAGAGACTCCAACTCCTTCAAAGTTGTTATGAGTGTGTCTTAGTGGTTTGCCTCACACTGTCACTGAGATTTTGAGCACTGCCTGCACTACACAGATTTACCATAGAAGACCAAACTGGTATTTCTCAATAAATCTTGCAAGTCTGAAGAGGGCCAAGCCCATAGCCAATCACAGTACACTTTTTTGTCACGTGACACATTTGATGGAAAGGGAAAAAAGTAAAGTAAAAACAGCGTTTAGTTGAAATCACTTTTACAATTCGTGCACATTGCAATATTGTTATCCATGACAATTATAATAACTGATCATCGCCATACTATGCCACCAAAAAAAAAAAAGGAATATAATATTATTTCTTCAAAGTGGTAGAATGCTGCTCAGGGCCATATATAGGAATGAAAGGGGGGTTCAAATCCTTGAGTTGGGGGTCCAGTGGGCCACAGGGCCCCTGGTGGGGTCGAGGGGAAGCAGAAGCTTTTTGAGGATTTCGAGGGGTAAAAAAGCTACATAAATTTCATTTGAAACCCAAAATGTATCATTTTAGGAGATACATTTTTATATACAAATAGTCCTTGCTAGGGATTGGATCAGTTGCCATAAGAACCAGCCAGGAAGAACCAAGATAACATTAATGCAACTTTATACCTGCCTGTCGGTTGCCGACAGGCGTGAAAAAACTCACGCATGTGCACGAAGGTTCAAGCTTGGCTGATGCAAGCGCACATGATTCAAATCCATATAGTTTTTGCAAAAAATAAAAAGGTCGGATAGTTTTCTAACAGACCTCGTATTTAGCGGTATTAATATTCGCGTTTACATTATGAATATGTACGTATATGTACATTATGTATTTAAAAAGTGGTATTTAATTTGGTGACCTTGTTTAACTCGCGAAATTCGCATAATAAATCCCACGCAAATATTTGCACCTTTACAGTATTTGCAACAGGAAGGAGAAGCTCCCTTTATTTCTCAGCTTATACATACAAACATGTTTTTACAAACCAGACAAGTGTAATTGTGTGTCTACATGGGTATTTACAAGCCTACTAATCTGTTTGATATCAGAGGAGGATAGGGACCAGGGAGCAAAAATTCTCAACCCCCATGGGAAAAGTTTATCTAGCAGTTTCCCCTTTCATCACTTAAGGGATTACTCTGGCAGAGGAAATTGAAACTTGAGGGTGTGTGATAATAGCTGTGTAAGTTAGTGCTTGTTGCTTATCAATGAAAAGAAAATACATAACGTTGATATCCAGATCAGAAAAAAAATCAGCAGAAAAAAAATCAGCAGAATTCTCGGGGGGGGGGGGGGGGGGTTCAGTTGAACCCCCTGAACCCCCTCTATATACGGGCATACTGCTCATCATGGATATGTTTGGTCTCTGTCTTATATTATTCTTAAAGCTTAAGAATAAAGTATTGTAGTATGAACCATCTTGACTCTGAAACCAAGCTTTATTTTAACTGATTTTTTTTTTTTAGAAGTTTAAAATGAAGTTATTGCAATGGACATACATTTGTTATTTCTTTTTATTTGGCTGTTCACTGTGCATGCATCTGAAAACAGAAAAATTGTTACAACAATAATATACATATTACGTTACCTTACGTTGCTGGAGAATGCTCTCTGTGGCCCTTTGACCCATTGGCATTTTAACTCAGGAACATTCCTGAATTGCGTCATACAAAACTGCACCCTTGCTTCTGCATCCCATTATTTTAGCTTTGATGGTTTTTGTTTGTCGTAGAGATTAATTTTCAGTGCGAGTATAAAGTGAAAATTTTAGAAATTGCTATATACTGAAGGCTGAAGTCAATTTTAAAAATGGAATAAAGCAGTTAAAATATGTAAAAGCCCAGTGATGTGTAGATTCCTGTATTTGTGTGTGTAGCAAATATTTACCTATTAAGCTCATCATCAAAAAGCTTTTAAGCAAAAATGAGAATGACTTACCATGAAGTAGTTTTCATTTCCAAACATCTACCAAACATCTCACCAGTTACCATTTCTTAACCTCACCATCAAAGCATTCAGTACAACTAAAGAGAGGCCGAGTTCTGTTAGTGTTTTACAGTGACAGGCCTACAATGTAAAATGGAATTTTTCTTTCTTTCTTTCTTTCCTTCTCCCTGGTGGGCACAGATAACCAAAAAATTTACTTCGATAACAGATAATCAGTTAAATGAAAAGTTATCTTTTATAAAGCTAAAGCGATAAACCACCCAAAAATGTATCGGACACTACAGATAACCAATAAATTCCAGTATTGTCCCTGATACACTTGCAACTATTAACAAGCTGATATTTAGTTTTAACACCACGATCGCTTCTGGAAGCACCAAAGGTGACGACAAACACAAAGAATGAGTCAGCACTTCTGTCTTTGTGCGCCCTGCCCCCCTGCTGGAAGCTCCTGTCTACTACATAGCTTGCAGCACAGAAGCAGCTGAGAGGAGCAACAAAGCTCAACTCTCTATTCAGTAATAGCATTGCCATCAGGCGGAGGTTTTGAAAAATAAAGCAGTGCTGACTTATGGTTTAGTGCAGTGATTCTCAACCGGGGTGCCGCGGCACCCTAGGGTGCCGTGATCGATCGTCAGGGGTGCCGTGGGTATTTTTCATATTCGCGATTATTTTTCATATTCGCGATTACCGTGAATGATTTATTTTATCCACAAAGCATAAAACGACTCAGAATCTGATGTCAAACGTGCTGCAGCCTCGCTCTCGTCTTAAGGCGGGACAATAACAAGGAGGCTGATGGCCGATTAAAACAGTGCCGTCTCCTTCAAAAGCCGTCTAAAATGCGGAGCTGTCTGTGTGTGTGTCTGTGCCTGTGTGTGTGCGCGCGGAGTTAACAGGCTGCAGACTGCGAGGGAGGGGGTGGGTGAGGGAGATTTCTGAATGCAGGCGCGACACGTTCAGTGCGCAGCGAGCGCGGAGCAGAGAGAGGATTTTAACCCGAGTGAACGTTAACAAAACGGAAACGTGAAGCTAGCTGCCTTTACTTCTCTTTACCGTCCTGTTCACACCATGTGCGCGTCGTATGCTGAATTTATGAGATCATGAGATGAAATAAATGGTCAAATATCTTTAAAAACATATTTAAAAATGAGAATATATGAATGAACTGAGCCACAAAAAAAAAACAATGTTCAGACGCACAGATCACAAAAAGCAGGTGAGAACTCTGAACTTTAACAGCTGTTACTTTCCAAAGGTATTTATTTGTTCAATCTTGAGCTTAATGTAGTGTTTAAGCACAAAACGTGACTGATGAGGAGAAACAATTTCAGAAATGCAACAGAAACAACCACAATTCAGAAAAAGTTGGGACTGTATGTAAAATGAAGATAAAAATAAAAATGTTGCACCCTTCCCAGTTTCTCCACTCACAGAAGCCAAACGTTCTTCCAGAGTTGTGTAATTATACTACAATAGTAGAATATAAAGAAGGGGAAAAAAAGAAAAAAAAATAGACAATATATTCGTCAATTGCAATTATTTGTCTGACAATTAATCGTCTCCAGAAATTCCTAATCGTGACAGCCCTACTTGAGATCAGAGCGCAAAATGCTTGAGGATTTTCAAAATGCGGTGTTTTCTGTATCGATTTTCTATTAATAACAATAATAATAATAATGATATTTGGGTTTTGCGCAAAACCAGAGGTAATAGCATTATAATATTATTTTGGTTGGTGGTGTGCCGCAGGATTTTGTAAATATAAAAAGGGTGCCGCGGCTCAAAAAAGGTTGAAAATCACTGGTTTAGTGTATAAATAAAATTAATACTGATAGAATAACTGCATTAATGTCAATTCTTTCATTTGTACAAAGTTAAAATATATCTTTTAATGTTGAATAATGCACAAATTCTGAAGTTTTGTAGCAGACCGAGGCAAAATGTGCCTCCACTAACACTGATTGGTTGAGTCATTCATTCTATGTAAACCAACATGTTAATGTAAGGTGTGTCATGTGTTGGTGTTTACAGATAAATGTGCTTTTGTAAAATATGCCATTTTTTTATTTGTAAAAAGAAGGCATTTTCAAAAAAAAAGCCAAGTTGTAATTAGATAACCATCTGATATAACCGCTGTCAAAATAAATAGAACACTGCCATGATCTACTGGTGCCAGACGTTCAGTACTTAAGCTGGGTTTACACAGTGTGAGTTTTGGCCCTTTTTCATCTGATTTTTCACACGTGCAAGAATTTTTTGGATTGAGCCGAGTTTCAGGTTAATCGCGCGTCCTGCATCGTGTAGTATACATGGCGTAACAAGCTGCATTTAACCTCTCACGACCACCTCCTGTTCGGCAATCATATGGCCGGATGAAAATCAAACCTGTTTGATATTCTGGTCGGCCGTCGTGAGGGTATCCCGCTGCTGAAGCGCTACAAGTGTCCAGCCTCTTGCACTGTGCCTGTGCAAACACGAGCATAACAGACAGTGATCATCTCTTTGGGAGAGCAGCTTCTGTTTCTTTTTCCCCCTTATTCTTCAACTCATGTAAAGTCTTGTTATGTTTTTTTTTTTTAACTTTGAAGTCTCCCATCGAGAGTTTTTGTAAAAGAAATGTAAATTAAGTTTGAAAAAAAAAAAGCTTCTATTTATGTTTTGCTTCTGGAAACACGAGTCCGACATGTGGTTTTCGAATGTACAATGTGTGTGAGAACATAAATCGTGCACTCTAAACTTTTACACCATGCGTTTCTGTCGTACACTTTAAGCTGGAACCGAAACTGGTACAGTGATTGAAAATATCATACAGTGTCTGCCCGGCTTCAGGGCGAATACTGCCATGAACACTACTGGTCAGTAGATGGTAGTAGAGACCGTGAAAACTTGCCTAAACAAAAATTCCAGATAATCCGTGTCTGCTACATTTAAGATGCCTGGAATTTAATAAATGCAAACACAACAACAACCTCTATAAACCCAGAGAATATATTCACGAGCGTTTTAGGCACAATATACAAAGAGTTTAATAATGTTGTCTGTGTGGAGCCTGATCAGAGCATCTCAAATGCATTTCTCCTGTCGTGAACGTACTATGATTACCCTACCCATGATGCACTGGGCACAGCATCTCCACACTAAAACCTTAAAAATTGGCGCATTACTTTAAAACTAAAACATATATCTGATATTTTCACTTTATAAAACTTCAGACATGAAGTTAACTTAAATACCTTGTCCGAAATTAGTTTGGTTAAAATTTGAACCATAAGGTAAAAATGTATGCCTCTGGATGAATTGGGTGATATTGCCAGCGTATCAGTATGGGGTTAAAAGATATTTGCTTTGTTTTGTGACCAGCTCTCCTTTGCCTGCAGAGGATAGAGTGGTTTCTTCTAGAACCAGCTCTCCTCTGTTTGCAGAGGGTAGAACTACACATCTGCTACAAAACATTTAACAGGTAGGTGCTCAACTGATTTTAAATTTTATAAATGTTTGTAGCTGTTCAGTTTTGTTTACCATGTTAATGGTCTAAAAATTATTGGACTCTGATAATGGTTTTCAAAGTTATCTGAAAAGCTAATCTGATAATGAAAACATTATCTTCGATAATTATCGGATTAGTGGAACTGTGCCCACCACTGACACACCTCTGCACACACCAAATATACATAGTAGAGTTTGAAACTTGGCGGGGATGGTAGAATTTAAATCACCTGATTTAAAATCGGATTGCACGGTGGTTCTGATAACACAGTTTACTTTGGTGGGGAGAGCAAAAGTTATGCACCACATATTTCCTCTGTAATCATGCATTACGTTGACATACTGAGAGCTGCTAAAAGTGCTAACACTATTAGTATACAAATAATGAATGTTTATGAGTTCAATTGTATAAATATTTAATTCGGTGAAAGCTGGAACATACCATTCAATGAGGCGAAAGAATGTAAAAACATTGATTATTGTTTTATATAACGGCTAAAATAGATCCTTGTCATTTGATATTCTATTAATTTATAAATACAGAAAAGGGACTTGCATTTTGGTGTTCCACTGCTGCTAAACTTCAACACGAACTTTAAATAGGAGTCCAAATTGTGACGTGTAGTCTGGTGATGCTGTGCACTGACTTTGTACTTCCATAAAAAACAAACAAAAAAGACTGTGTAGTTCCTCAGTCCAGCCAAAACTCACATCAGCTTTTCGTCTGAACAGCTCTTCATGCATCCAGATGACTTACAGCAGAGTGGATTTGTGTGTGTGTGTTACAAGAACTAGCACCATCATTTAGCTCAGTAAAGTCATTGTCCCGCGTGCGCTCACACAACCGGGACAGCGCGTGTGTACAACCAAAAAAGACTGTGTACTTCCTGAGTACAGCGAAAAAAAGTCCAACTTTTCATCTAACTTCCTGCTAACAGCCTCCAGACGGCTTACAGTGCAGTGGATTTGTTTTGTGTGTGCGTGCATTGTGTGTGTGCTCAGAGTGCAATGGTACCAAATGTATGGAACCAAATTTGCACTCTAAATGGAACCAAATTACACTCTAAATGCAATGCAACACAAATGGGACGATTAATCCATGTCACGTGAGATACAAAGCACCAATCAAATGACAAGGATCCACTCAGCCGTTATATAACGGCTGAGTGGATCGCCTCGTTGAATGGTATGTTCCAGCTTTCACGTCATGAAATATTCGTACCATTGAACTCAAACAACAAATTCATTGAACCATTGAACTCATAAACATTCATTATTTGTATAACATTAAATAAATCCGGTTTGACTCCTGTCAATGTTACATCAGGGATGCCTTCGATGACTCGTTATGACGTTTCACCACACAAAAAGCCATATTATTCCAGGTGTTTTTAATAAAATACTTCAAATAGACACACACAAAAACAACAACAACACCACAGCAGAGAGCAACAGCTGCCAACATTAGTCAGAGGTAGAGTGCCAGAGAGTGGCAACATGACGAGTCCAAAAAAATCGGTCACGTGACTCATGGTGCCATCTTGGGTTCAAAATAGCATTCTCTGTTAATGTGTCTGCATGTAAATCCAGCTGTTTTATTTCTTTATTCACTGAAAATGCTGGGTTGCTGTGCATTTGGAGGCACAAATACTCACAGGAAGGGCTTCAAGATGTACAGATTCCCTTCAGATCCGAATGGAAGAAAAATTTGGGAAAATAAAGTCAGCCGTGTGGGATGGAAGCCAACATCATCGTCAAAGCTTTGAGAGGTAAATTCATTGTTCAGTCCCATGTACAGTAAAACTCACCTAAACAGTCATCGTATAAACCAGATATTCGCAGTCACCGGACAAAAAAGTCCCAAAGTTTTTGTATTGTTTTCCATGTAATAAACACTGTATATAATTGATTTTGTACATCAGATTTTTCGCTCACATCCGATAAAATGTCCCATCTGATTGTAATGTATTTCCATTAAAACCTCGAGCAGTCTGGAGGTGCAGAGGTACAAATTAAAGTTCAGCTCTGACACTCACCAATTTGTGGAAAGTGGGAGAGGAGTCATTTCTCTGATTAAAAGTCTGACTGTTTAGCCTGGACGCGCACCTGTTAAATCAGACACAAAAGGCTGTAATTTGACACTTTTCTGTTTTCACTCTGTCTCCCATCAGATTATATAGCGCGCACGGCCACACGCTGATAAATGGATCAGAAAAGTCTGCACATTTACAGCACAAAGTAGGTAAAAGAGGACATTGTACAGCTTACCTTTGATTTGGAGGTGATGATTATAAAAAGAAAAGCTTGTTGAGGGTCAAATTCGTCCATGATGAAGCATAATCCAGAGACTGAGAACTGTAAAACTGTCATGCACGTCAGTGTATGACAGAGTTACAGTGCCGCAGCTGCATAAATAGGCTTTAAATGAATTAAATAAATTATCATAAACTGTAAATTTATGTAAATTTGATAGCTTAACTACTTTTATTTTTATTTTGACAGCACCTGTACCTGTATGTGTTGCTGTATGTGGTTAAATGATTTTAAAAAATGTTGAAAACATTAAAGGTTCATTCAGTAGTTCAGCGCAGTTGAACCCAAAATGGCGCCATGTTCTGAGTTGATGCCACTTTCCAATCAAGGCACTCTAATCAAAGGCTACGAAAGGAGGAGGAAAACTCGCTGAACTCAGCAGCTGTCACTCAAGACAACCACACCCACAACTATACAGAACTTTATTGCTTCAAACAACTTAAACTAAGAAGTTAAAAAAAAAAATCACCCCCATACAGTTTGAATAGAGGCGGAAGCTAAGACCCAAACCATTTTTGTACCAGGCTGTAAACATGTTTATTTCTGTTCGAAGGTTGGACATTTTAACATGGAGTCCTATGGGAAAGTCCTCTGTTTTGAGGCCAGCCTCAAGCGGCCAGTCAAACAATTACAACATGCCCCCAGAGTTTCACCCTCAGTCTCACCTGTCTGACTTTGTCTCCAAATCATCCTGCCTGTACTGTCCCTCTGACATGTTCATTCCTAATCCTGCCCAGCCTCACCACTCCCAAAGAAAATCATGGTATCTTCAACTTTGCCTTCTCCAGCTCCGCCTACTGTCTTTTTATTACTGCCACCGTCTCTGAGCTGTACAACATAAGCTGGTTTCATTAGAGTCTGTAAACTTTTCCCTCCACTCTTCACTCTTGCAAATGACCCCAAGTATTTAAACTCATCTGCTTTAACCACTAATACTTGTAATCGCACTATTCCACTGGGCTCTCTCTCATTCGCATACATGTACTCAGTCCTACTGGCTTTCCTTCCCCTTTCTCTAGAGCATATCTCCGCCTCTCCAGACTAGTCTTAACCTCCTCTCTACTCTCATTACAAATTACAATGTCATCTGCAAACATCATAATCCATGAAGACTCCTGTCTGATCTTGTCCATCAACCTGTCCATTACCACTGCAAACAAGAAAGGGGTTAGAGCCGATCCTTGGTGTAATTCCACCTCCACCTTGAACGCATCTGTCATTCCTACTGCGCATCTCACCACTGTCACACTGTCCTTGTACATATCCTGCACCCCTAACTTACTTCTCTGCCACTCCAGACTTTCTCATTCAATACCACAACTCTTCTCTTGGCACCCTGTCATAAGCTTCCTCTAAATTCACAAACACACAATGTAACTCCTTCTGGCCTTCTCTATACTTCACCATCAGTACTCTTTGAGCAAACATTACATCTGTAGTGCAGTTTTTGGCATGAAACCATATTGCTGCTGGCAGAACTTCACCTCTTTTCTATCTTCCATGACTCTATCCCATAGCTTCATGCTATGGCTGATCACTTTTATGCCTCTGTAGTTACTGTACCTCTATACATCATCAGCGTTCTTAAAAATCAGAAAACAGGACACTACTTCTCCACTTCTCAGGCATCATTTCACTTTCCAAGATTTTACTAAATAAGCAACAGTAGATTAGACACCCCACTGCTATTTCTCCTAAACACTTCCATGCATATATCTTCTGAAGGACCCATCTGACTGCTCATTGTGTGTCTCATGACCTGTTATTTAACGACAACAAAAGAAGTATGTAGAAGAAGAAAGACTGCATTTCTATCAAACTTTTCCATCGAATAGAAGCTCAAAGAGCTTCATGGTGATGCCTCCCATTTACTTTCCCAGCCAAAGCCAGTAGCTATTTACAGCTGGAGGTTCTGAGACAATGTAGATGAACTGTCGTATCCAAAGACACAGACAGGTAGCATGAGTCGGATTCAACCCGCGTCTGCATATTGGCAAGCCAACTCCATATCTGTTCAGCTACCTTTACTACTTTTGATCATACAACTATTCTTCACAACATCAATGACAGGCTCTATGATTTTGGAATGAGATTTGTGTCAATATAATCAGACAATGCAAATTAATTTTGATTGATTTTAATGATGTTGTGATCACACAAGTATTTGCCATCCAGGAACCAAGCTGATTCTGTGTGGTGGGTGCAACGATGTACCAGTCATGCATGCTCCCAAACATAATTTTACCTGCCATAGACCTGCCATATGCCCCTACTTGTAAAAGAATGATCTTCTGATCAAATAAGCAGAGGTGGTCTTGAACCAGCAACCTTCTGCTCTGGAAGCAAGCACACTAACTACTTGGCCACAACACTGTCCCCCAATATGTATCTTCGCAATCTAAATCATTATGTGCCCATTCCCCACATCATATGGAGTTGCATGATGAAGGGCATCTGATGTACATATTGTGCCAAATAAGCTTGTAGATCCAGACCAGATCTTCTGTGGTGACCTCAAGCAAAAAAAGGATATATACTGGGTTTTTTCTTTGCAAATTATTTGTTTCTAATGTATTATACATTATTAATACATTATAATGTATTATATATATATTATTATATATATAATGTATTATATGTTACTAATATATTATAATGTATTATAATGTATTAATGTATTATATATATGTATTATCGTATATTTGCTTTCTGAGTATTTATTTATGGAGGGGGAGGGAGACACGATCACGTGATCACTGACAGCCCTAGTTTTATTTATAGATAACTTTTATCTCAACAGCCATCATCATTTGACCTCGCAGTTTAAACCGTTTGATTTAGCTAAGCATAATTTACTTCAAATACACATTTAACACATATACCCAAAATACAAATTATAAAATCTACACTATTTGATATTTAAAAGCGCCTGCACTTTTTTCAATGATGTGAGCGTCAACCATAAAATGTCAGTTTTGAACTTTACAGGAAACCGTGAGGCACAACGACCCTCAGTCAGACATCCGGAGGGGAGCAGAAGGTGTTTGTGCACGGCCCGGATAGGCTATGTTTATTTCTCATCAGATACAGACCTACTCTACTGACAACAGCTCACAAAGAAACAATAAACCCCACTGCGGTCAGATACCATCATTTATCAACTGACAAAGTTTGATCATGATCTGTTCTGGATTACAGATTTTGTGGCCATTTAAATTTAACACTGAAAACCCCATTTAATGCATATTTTATTTACATTATATCTTAATCAAAAGTGCCCCAATCACACTCATGTTTGAAAGTCAGGTGCAGACTGGCACTCACTATCACCTGACAATGTTTGATCCAGATCTGATCCAGATTGTGGATTTTGTGGACATTTGAATTTAATATTGAAAAGACCATCTGGTGTACATTTTTCATTATATCTCAATCAAAGGTGCCTCAATCACTCATCTTCCTGTTCTGGATTCACCGACACCAAGACTGGATCGAGGTTCCAATTTCATGCCTGTTTGTTTATCTTCCAGTTATTGGTCGGAAACCAAGTGCCAAAAAGCAATGACAAACTGTGTATAGCAGCATGGGCGCAATTTGGTGGGGGATAGAGGGGTCATGTTCCCCCCACCTTTTCAACCAGGGGGGACAGAATATGGTATGCCCCCCCCCCCCACCTTCTGACATATATGTGTGTACTTGAAACATGCTATGCCAGTCTTATGTGCAAACCATGTCAGTCTTATGTGCAAAACCATGTCAGAATAGTATCTTTGTTTCTGCAAGTTTGTATTTTTAGCAGCATTGACTTGTTTGCAACACCTGTTTCTTGTTTGTCACATTCAGAATTTTCTGGGACTGCATTTGCCCAGATTTGAAACAAAAATAGTTGCATCTAGGGACTAGTGTCTACACATAAGTATCAAGGGGCCATATGCTAATTTACTAAATTCTGAAAGTTAGAAAAGGAAATCAGAAAAGCTATCTGGGACCTCAGAAAGCCCATCTGCAATTATTGCTTCATCTCCAAAATCAGTCTATGCAAGCAAAATTATGTTCAGTATGAGTGTTGTCATTAGTGCCACTTTGAAATTAAATTCATGATAAGTAATTTATCCTAAACTTATGATCTGTTGGTTTTTCAAACTTATGCAAAAACAAATCTTGAGAAAAAAAAATACAGTATGCAATAGTTAATAATTATTAAGAGCCTGTTCTTTTATATTTATGAATACATTTTACCACATTGCAGTTTTTTTTAATGAAAACTCAACCTATCATTCTTTTTGAGTTCTACACATGTGGTGATACCTTATTTACACCAGGATGTTAATAAAACCAATGCTGGCTATTCTCAGAATAAAGTACTTATATCCACATTTCAAATTGCATAAGTCAAATGGTGTCCACTTCATGGTCTTCTCAAAACATTAAAATTAATGTTCTGGATGCTCAGAATGCATCTGAGCTTATCTAGAAACCGTTGGCTTCTGGGGGCCTAAAGCGGCCCCCAGACCCCCAGTCTATGGGCTTCGGCCCTGTGGGCCTCACACTTTGTCCCCCCCCCCCCCAATTTCTAGTTCTAAATTGCACCCTTGCATAGCAGAGATAACCAATGTTCTGTGAAAATTATGTGAAAAAGAATTCAGAAACCAAAAAAGTAAAAAAAACAAAAAAACAAAAAAAAAACAAAAACCTGACACCACCACAAAAAACTGATTCAATTAAAGTGCATGAACTAAATGCATACTCCTGGCATTTGATCACATCTATTTTAGCTTATGAATAGCCACTTCTAGCAAGACATTAATCTTGAATTTTTTTTCCAAGGTAAAAATTTGTGAATTTGGAAACTAGTGCTGGCGGAGGTTTGCGCTTTATGAGCGCAATGCACTTCATTAAATGAATCTCCTTTTGAAATAACTGAATTAAGAATCGTGCCAAACTCTGTACATGCAATATGATGCATTAAAAGAACCAACCAAAGTTCAATTATCTCTTCTTGAAGACATCAGACATGAATTAATTTCCTTCATTCAGATCTTTTTATTGTGTGACATTTCACGTGATTTTTGGGGAGTTGTACTTCCAAGACTCATGGAGACATGAACGCTGGGGCGTACACTGTGGCCCACTGGTGCCCGTGCTTATGCTCAGATTGTGTGGCATTAAGTATATGAAACTCTTTGATGGAATGCCACTCCAATTCCGGTTACTTCCCCAGCCAAGACCAGTACTTATTTACAGCTGGCTGGACTAGGACAATGAAGATGAAATGTCCTGTCACAGACAGGTTATGTGACTGGGAATCAAATCCAGGTGTGGGTGTTGAGAGATCAATTCTTTATCCCACTGAGCTACCTGCACTTTACCCAACCACTGACCAACACCCTGATGTTTAAATGAAAATGAGACAATGACAGAGAAATTAAAGTCCAAATAATTCATAATAGTGTGCTTTACATAATTATATATACATTGTGCTCCATCTGAGCGCTCACAGAGTCCATAAAGGTGTCTTGCCGCTTTGCCAGCTCCCTGAGTCCGGTGTTCAGAGTGGCCAGCTGGTTCTCTTGTTGCGCTAGTTGCTGACTATGGTGGCGTACCGCCCGCTGGAAGGGGTCAGCGTCCGCTGCGTCCATGGCTGGCCAGATCGTTCTATCAGGCTCGATAGGCAGGATGGGCTGGACGCAAATGCACAACGCTGGAACACAGTTTAGAGGAGACAAAACATTTACTTGGTGAACAAGCTGGGATTGGTACACAGAAAGGCAATCCAAACAGAGCAACAGGATCAGAAACATAAAGCGAGAAAGCGTGGTCAGAGTTCAAAGGCAGGAAGTCAAAAAAACTGATGAGGGAACAAACAAGGCTAGAGAACAAGAACAAGGCTGGAAGCGAAGGCACAAGGCGCAACAATCTAGCGAAGGACAGAGACAAACTGTGAGGCTTATAAAGCATCCAGGTGATTAATAGCAAACTCAGAACAGGTGTGTGGAGAAAGTCCCAGAACCGGGGTGTGGCCAGACAGAGAGAAACACCCACCAAAGAACCAGGAGAGAAAGGCAAGAAACAACAAGACAGAGAAAACCCAAGCAGAAAGATAGAGCAGAGACAGAGCAAGAGATAGATGGAGCAACAACAACCACCCAGAAAAACAAGAACCAGACAGTACCCCACCCCCACCCCCACAGGCCGGCCCCCGACGGCCCAGGAGTAGAGGGGCGAGAATCATGAAAGTCACGCACAAGACCAGGGTCCAAAATAAACCGGGAGGGAACCCACAACCACTCCTCGGGGGCATAACCCTCCCAGTACACCCCCCCAGGCCCAGGACCCAGGAGGCGACGCACAGTAAAGGCGGGCCCTCCCTCACAAACCAGGGGGGAGGTGGGGGAATGGCTGGTGGGCACAACGGGCTGGAACAGAATGGTTTAAGAAGGATAACATGAAAAGTGGGGTGGAGCTCCAGAGACCCAGGAAGACGGAGACGTACAGAGACTGGATTAATGAGCTTAGTAATCAGGAATGGACCAACGAACCTGGAAGCTATTTTTCGCGGCACACCATGAAGCGGCAGATGCCACGTGGACAGCCAGACCTGCTGCCTGGGAACGTAAGAGGGCGCCACGGAACGTCTGCGATCTGCCGCCGCTTTGTAACTTTTGGAGGACCGCAAAAGAGCCCTCCGGGCCCGATCCCGGGTCCATCAGCACTGCATGACTAAACCCAGAGCAGAAGGAACTGGTGAGTGCAAATTAGTAGAGTAGAGGTGAACAGAGAATGTGGATGACCAAAGACGACATGGAACGGAGAAAAACCAGAGGAAGCAGTGGGTAAGCAGTTATGAGCCAGTTCAATCCAGGGTAATTGAGTGGACCAGGAAGCGGGAAACTGGGAGGACAAAATACGCAGCCCTTTCTCCAATTCTTGATTTAGGTGTTCAGTTTGACCATTAGCTTGAGGATGGTAACCCGAGGTAAGACTAAAAGTGACCCCGAGAAGTCAGCAGAATTCCCTCCAGAAATGTGAAACGAACTGGGGACCACGGTCCGACACTGTGTCCTGAGGCAAACCATGCAGCTTGAAGACATGAACCAACAAGGCTTCAGCAGTTTCTTTAGCAGACGGGAGCTTCAGTAGCGGTATAAAATGAACCATTTTAGACAATCGATCAACCACCGTCATGATCACAGAGTTGCCCCTGGAGGGCAGTAAGCCAGTCAAAAAGTCTACTGAGATATGAGTCCATGGCTGAACGGGAATGGGTAGAGGAAACAGAGCACCCGCAGGTGGACGCGTAGAAGTCTTATGCATTGCACAAACAGAACAAGCATTTGCATATTCTTTGACATCCAACAACATCTTTGGCCACCAAAACCATTGGGAGAGAATATACATTGTTCTTCGGGCACTCGGGTGGCACGAAAAACGACTATCATGTCCCCATTGAATGACCTCGCCTCTGAGAGACGTAGGAACAAATAATTTGCCGTTCGGGCACTCTGGAGGAACAGGAGTGTTCCCTACAACAGACCTAATCTTTGATTCAATATTCCAGGTTAAGGTTGACACGAAACACTTGGCCGGCAAAATCGAATCGGGAATGGAAGTGGAATCAGCCGAGTCATATAAGCGAGAGAGCGCGTCAGGCTTGCCATTTTTGGACCCCGGTCGGTAAGAGAGAACAAAGTTAAATCAGCTGAAAAAGATGGCCCTCCGAGCCTGACGCGCGTTTAGACGCTTAGCGGTGCGAAGATACTCCAGATTCTTATGGTCTGTCCAAACCAAAAAAGGCAACTGTGCCCCCTCCAACCAGTGACGCCACTCCACCATGGCCACTTTGACTGCCAGCAGTTCACGATCGCTGATGCTGTAATTGCGTTCAGCGGCAGTGAGTTTCTTGGAAAGGAAAGCACAAGGGTGCAATTTGTTATCATTGGACCCCATTTGGGAAAGACCTGCCCCAATCCCAACATCGGACACATCCACTTCGACTACGAACTGCCGGGCAGGGTCAGGAAGGAGCAGCATGGGGGCTGTTGTAAAACATTTCTTTAGGGTCTGGAATGCTTTATCGCATTCGGGAGTCCACACAAACAAGCGGAGTGTGGATGTGACATGGTGAAGCGGAGCTGTGAACTTCGGCCACCTTAGTCAGATCCATCTGAATTTGTCCTTCAGAAATCTCAAAACCTAAAAAAGATACCGTGGAGCAGTGGAATTCACATTTTTCTGCTTTAACATATAGATTATTGCGTAATAGGGTTTGGGGGATGGAATGCACTTGTTGAATGTGGGTCTTCAGATCCGGGGAGTAGATCAGTATATCATCAAGGTAAACAAAAGCGCATTTGTTAAGGAATTCACACAACACATCATTTACTAGATTTTGGAAAACAGCTGGAGCATTAGTGAGACCAAACGGCATTACTAGATATTCGTAATGACCGGTGGGAGTATTGAAAGCAGTTTTCCATTCATCACCAGCGCGAATGCAAACCAGATGATAGGCGTTCCGTAAATGCAATTTGGTAAATATCTTGGCTCCCTCCAACAGTTCAAAAGCGGATGAAATAAGTGGCAAAGGATACCGGTTCTTTATCGTGACATCGTTCAGGCCTCGATAATCAATGCAGGGACGGAGTGATTTATCTTTCTTTTCTACAAAGAAAAATCCCGCCCCGGGAGGCGAGGAGGAGGGGCGAATTAGACCGGCCATGAGTGATTCTTGGATATATGTGTTCATGGCCTCGCGCTCAGGCGCAGATAGTGAAAACAACTTCCCCCTCGGAGGGGTGGCCCCTGGAAGCAGATCTATGGCACAATCATACTCGCGGTGTGGTGGGAGTGACTTGGCTTTAACTTTACAGAACACGTCGGCAAGATTATGGTAACATGCAGGAACTCCTTCTAGATCTGAACTATCTACACCAGAGGTAATGACAGGCTGAGTTAGGCAGGCATTATTACAAGCAGGACCCCAGGACTCTATGTTCCCGTGAGACCAGTCTAAACGGGGTTTGTGGCGTTGTAACCAGGGGTGCCCCAGAATTACCGGGTGAGTCATTTTGTCAAAAATGTGGAAACTGATGTTTTCAGAATAGTTCTTGGAATGGTCATTCCAACTGATTGCATTTGGAACCTGATTTGACCTAATGGACTACCATCCACTGCATGCACAACCAGAGGACATGGCAGCCGATACAACTTAAGATGGAGGGACCTGGCAAGAGATGATAAGATCAAATTAGAATCAGCACCAGAATCAATAAACACTGGGCAGACTTGAGTGGAAGAATCAGACTTTAGCTCAGCATTAATCACATTCTGTGAAGAGGGAATAATTGAACTTTGACTCACCTGCACTACTGTTTGTGGCCACACCGAGGCACCCCTGACCGGACAATGAAGAAGTATATGACCAGGTTGTCCACAATAGATGCAGAGTCCCTCTACACGGTGGCGCTCCTTCTCTTGGTTGGTGAGGTGGGCCAGCCCACCTGCATGGGCTCCTCGGCGGAAGTGGAGGGGAGGGTGCTCGGATGACCGGAAGTAGGCAGCCGGTCAAAGGAAGGAACGGGATAAGGACGTTCATGGCATGGATGGTCCGACAGGCGACGGTCCATGCGGATGGCCAGGGCAATGAGATCGTCCAGATCTTCAGGCAAATCCACTGCGATCAGCTGACTTCGGATACTTTCGTTCAATCCCCGGAAGAATACATCTTGGAGTGCCGCGGGATTCCAATCACTCTTCGCAGCCAGAATGCGGAAGTCAATTGCGTAGTCGGCTGCGTGGCGACTGCCTTGCCTTAGTCTCATCAGCTCACGTGCTGCTTTTCGTCCCGGGGAAGAGTGCTGAAAGACCTGCTGGAGAGATTTGGTGAATGCTGCCAGGGAGGAACAAGACGGCGAATCTCGGCTCCATTCAGCCATGGCCCACGCTGCCACCTGACCGGTCAGGTGAGTGATGACAAATGCTATCTTCGACCGCTCTGTCGGAAACATTGGCGCCATCAGTTCAAAATGTAGTTCACATTGGGTTATGAATGGTTTGACGTCTCCTGACTCACCAGAAAATTGTTCAGGTCGCGAGAGTTGGTTGCAGACCTCAGGAACCGATACGGGAACCGGTGGGGCAGCTAACGACGCTGGAATTGGAGTGACAGTGGGAGTCGTATTGGTATTAGCTTGATGTTTAACAGCAACTAGGAGTTGCTCCATCTGAGCGCTCACAGAGTCCATAAAGGTGTCTTGCCGGTTTGCCAGCTCCCTGAGTCCGGTGTTCAGAGTGGCCAGCTGGTCCTCTTGTTGTGCTAGTTGCTGACTATGGTGGCGTACCGCCCACTGGAAGGGGTCAGCGTCCGCTGCGTCCATGGCTGGCCAGATAATTCTGTCAGGCTCGATAGGCAGGATGGGCTGGACGCAAATGCAGAACACTGGAACACAATTTAGAGGAGATGAAACGTTTACTTGGTGAACAAGCTGGGGTTGGTACACAGAAAGGCAATCCAAACAGAGCAACAGGATCAGAAACATCAAGCGAGAAAGCGTGGTCAGAGTTCAAAGGCAGGAAGTCAAAAACCGATGGGGCAACAAACAAGGCTAGAGAACAAGAACAAGGCTGGCTGGAAGCAAAGGCACAAGGCGCAACGATCTGGCGAAGGACAGAGACAAACTGTGAAGCTTATAAAGCATCCAGGTGATTAATAGCAAACTCAGAACAGGTGTGTGGAGAAAGTCCCAGAACCGGGGTGTGGCTAGACAGAGAGAAACACCCACCAAAGAACCAGGAGAGAAAGGCAAGAAACAACAAGACAGACAAAACCCAAGCAGAAAGATAGAGCAGAGACAGAGCAAGAGACAGATGGCGCAACAACAACCACCCAGAAAACCAAGAACCTGACAGTGCAGAAATATAGATGCTTTTTATTTAAATAAAATGTCTACATTAGTGTTTTAGTAAGTGGTTTTTTTTATTTTAAAATGTGTACATGTGATCCTTCATAAACAGGAAGTGTTTCATACAGATAGTGGAGCTGGGCTTCTTCACTCTGTACGAACACAATAGCAAACGTGAACTGAGTGGAACATAATCTTGCCTAAATGTGGAGGAAAGCATTGTATCTCTAGATATCAGGAAACAACACAAGGACACAGTGTGTCTTTGGTCAATTTTCTTAAGGATCGTCTTTTGTCAGAGCAATTTACTCGAAAACCGGAGACAACAGGGGCTGATTTAAGAACAGTGTTGTGTGTGTAGCTGCTACTTCAGAGGATTGCTGCTTTGAATCCAGACTGCAATTGACAGCAGAGTTTGGAATTGTGGGAAAAATAAAGCTCTTATTGAAGCTTGTCTCTATTCTGATCAAGTTTCCGCAGTCTGCTTCAATTTCTGCCGACAGTCAAACACAGCAGCAGAGCGATGAAAAAAGGGGTGAGCACCAAATAATAAAATTAATCTTCTCATTTTCCTCTTTATGCTGCATATAATGTGCACATTAGCAAGTTAAAGTGTGTATCACTAGTAAATAAAATGTCAAATGAGCTGATTAGTCTAAATAAATAAAGAATTATGAAAATATTGATGCATTTAATTTTATTTTTGGTGCCATATTCCCAGAGAAATTAAGTCATAAACATGTGGAAATTGGCATGATTTCACCTGCCTCTGTCACACACTGGGCCTCATGTATCAACGTGCGTACGGCGATATTTGAGCGTATATGAGGTGTACGCCAAAACGGCTGCGCCACTTGGCATTTATCAATGTGGTCGTTGGCGTACGCTGCGCTGAAAATATACACCAGGTCGAGAGGTGGTGTAAATTATACGCCAAAATGAACCAGCACTGGAATCCACATAAAATGAATATGATCGGACTGATAAACAGTGCCATTATACAAATCAATGCATATGTTACATAAATAACACTTTCCTGATTATACTACATAATAATCAATACAAATCCCGCTTTTGCGGGATTGTTGGTCTATCAAGCACGATCTGTGGCCACAGCGCTGACTGCAAAGAAAGCGCTGCTCGCCTTTTCCTCCAGACTTCGAGCCTGGAGCCAGAGCAGCACTGAGCTTAACTTTATGTGGTGTGATCGTTTTAGACAATGAAATTGATAATTACAACTGTAGTGTTCTCATTCCCTTCGCCCGTGCTGCAATCAGGTTGTGTCGTCTCCATTCGTTTGTCACAATAAAATAAATAAAGAAATACATTTTAAAAATAAAGAAATCTGACAAATTAGGTGTGTTTTATTAATTGAGCGAGCAAATATCCACGTCAAGAATTATTGACGTGAAAAGAGAATACAGTGGTCCCAATCTATAACGCGGTTCACCTTTCGCGGCCTCGTCGTTTCGCGGAGTTTTTAGTCCAATTTTGTGTTATATGGCTGGGGGGGCCTGGCTGCCGGTTTGTTTCTGTCTTTTGGTTTTCCTCCCAGGTGGCGTGCGTTTGGGACTGAGTGGCTGTGTTGCTGAGGCTGTCAGGACCTCACCCTGATCACCTGCGACTCGTCAGGACTCACAGCTGTGGTGCATCTGGATGGATTGGAACATGTTGGCATTTAAGACTGGAGTGCACAGTGTGTATTTGCCAGAGACTCAACCTTGTGACCAGACGGGTGAGATCGTCGTCTCGGGAGCCATCTCATCAGCAGCGGATGCTGAGAACGTCCAGGTTTGATGCACAGTCTGTGAAAGAGGAGGGGGTGAGGTTTCACGCTCGTCAGCACACTTCCTGAGGTACGTTAGATTTTGTGACTAACAGTTATACAGTCAGTAAATGTGGTGTCCCTCACACCTTATTGTATTGAGCTGTTTGTTAGTCATGTATCAGCTTCCACTGCAGTGGAGTTTTGTGAACTGGATGTTCCATGCCTGCAGGTTGGGAAGCTGATCAGTAATCAAGCCAGGAAGTGTTTGCTGTTTGTACACCTTTAAGTGTTCTGTGTGTAGAGTGTGGACTCACATAATGGTTCCTTCTTTCACAGACTCGGTTGTTGCGGCCACCTGGGGGGTGTCGGCGGGGTCCTTGGGTCCAAAACAGCTTCTGGCTCTGGACCGTTAGCGCTGCTGGGAGCGCACCACGCCAGGCCGCACCTTTTTGTTATTATATTATCACTGTTATGTATTCAATTCAGTTAGCCTTTGTACCGTGCTCTGCTTATTTCATACTGGGTCCTTCAAACGCTGGTCGGTTCTCCGAGCTGCGTCCGACACATAACAGTAGTCTCTGGCCAAACATCACGGACCCAGCGGTAGCAGAGACGGTAACGCGCCGGGAAGGCGGCAGCAGACGTTCAGTGGTTATCCGGATCAGTTGCGGGGCTCTCCGCCCGGAAGGTGCGTGTTTGAGACCCATTACTGGATACTGATTTGTGCTCTCTTGCAGCCGTGTTCCTGTGTTGTGCCTTATCCGTGGGTCGTGGTGGAGTGTGACTGGCGACGGCTTCGCGTCACGCTCCGACCGGATAAGAGGTGTAAACGGGAGCTGCAAGAGTGCGTTTGTAATGGGTTCACGCGCACGGCGGAGCTCTGTTAGCACGGGTCGCTGGGCTTCCTGTGTTACAGTCGTAGCCCCGTTTCCCCGGATAAAGGTAACTACTGCGTCTGTTGTATCAGCTCCGGCGTTATTTAGTTGAGCACATTTTGGTTGTGTGTTGCACTCAGCTGCGCACATAAAAGCAGCTCGTTTGTTTTTTCTGTCGCCAAAGGGGTTTTTTCATTTTTAGCACTTTGGCTCCCCCTTGTGGTGACTGAATCACATTACCGTCAAGCTCTTGAGTAGGAACAGGTGTGTTCCATTTGGTTGAGCTTGACGGTATAACTCACTGATTTGTTTTGTGTTAGTTCATTTTGTGTGGGTGTTTTTTGAGTTGGTTTTTGTGTGGGATTTTATTTTTTGTTGTCCACTATTTGTCTGGGGTTGTGACCCTGTAGCCTGTCTGAAAAAGAACAAAAAAAACAAAAAACAAAAAAGGGACCCAAACAACTGTGTGTTGGTCTGTTTGTTTTTTCTTTTATTTCTTTTTGTTTCACATCCCCAGGGTTAGATGGAACGGTCCCCTGGGGGGTGATGGGGTGGTACTTGGGTTGTTTTTTCTCTTTGTTTTTTGTTATGCCCTCTCTTCTCCTCTGACTCCAGCCGTGTGTGCCGTGGTGTCGGCATTGCTGGAGGGGTGCAGTTGGGTTGTGCTGGGCGTTTCCCAGGTAGCCTCTGCACCCGGGAGGGGAGGGGGGGGTTTGGGGTATCTTTTTGTTTCCCCCCCCCCCCCAGTTTCCGCCCTCAGGGTTTGACTGTGGTGTCCTCTGGGGGGGAAAGGGCTGTGGGTCCATCTAGCCGTGGACGGCCGGGGCTGGGTCCATTGGTCATGAGGGGAGGCGTCTCCTGGGGTTGACGAGTGGTCCTCTGGGAGGCGCTGGTAGTCCCCGTGGGTGACGTTGGATCCCAGAGGGACCTCTGCCGTGGTTATTACTCCTGGAGCTGGCGGGAGGCCCTCTGGGGGGTGTTGGTCCCTACGTGTCGTTTGGGGGGAGGAGGGGGGGTATTTTGGCATTTTTGTTTGTGAGCTCAAGTTTGGGTTGTTTTTCTTTTCTCCCCTTCCCTGGGGTTTGATGGAACGGTCCTCTGGGGGGCGGGGGGGGGGGTGTTTTAGTATTTTGTTTGTAGGCTTGGGTTTGGGTTGTTTTTCCTTTCTCCCCTTCCCTGGGGTTTGATGGGACGGTCCCCTGGGGAGGGGGGGGTGTTTTGGTTGTTTGTGTTTTGTTTTATGACTAATTACACATGTTTGGATAAAGGCTGACCGCACAGGTGTAGGAACTCCTGGCCACACCTGTGCTAAGAGACTGTCAGAAACAAGGGCAAAGATGCAGCCAGTTCAACCAGTCTGTTGGAGGATGAACGCGGACACGGTTTCCAGCCATGGTCCCTGGAGGGGGGTGTTTCTCCTGGGCCAGGTGTGTGTGGTCGCAGGGAGGCTTCCCGTGAGGGTGGGGTACTGTTATATGGCTGGGGGGGCCTGGCTGCCGGTTTGTTTCTGTCTTTTGGTTTTCCTCCCAGGTGGCGTGCGTTTGGGACTGAGTGGCTGTGTTGCTGAGGCTGTCAGGACCTCACCCTGATCACCTGCGACTCGTCAGGACTCACAGCTGTGGTGCATCTGGATGGATTGGAACATGTTGGCATTTAAGACTGGAGTGCACAGTGTGTATTTGCCAGAGACTCGACCTTGTGACCAGACGGGTGAGATCGTCATCTCGGGAGCCATCTCATCAGCAGCGGATGCTGAGAACGTCCAGGTTTGATGCACAGTCTGTGAAAGAGGAGGGGGTGAGGTTTCACGCTCGTCAGCACACTTCCTGAGGTACGTTAGATTTTGTGACTAACAGTTATACAGTCAGTAAATGTGGTGTCCCTCACACCTTATTGTATTGAGCTGTTTGTTAGTCATGTATCAGCTTCCACTGCAGTGGAGTTTTGTGAACTGGATGTTCCATGCCTGCAGGTTGGGAAGCTGTTCAGTAATCAAGCCAGGAAGTGTTTGCTGTTTGTACACCTTTAAGTGTTCTGTGTGTAGAGTGTGGACTCACATAATGGTTCCTTCTTTCACAGACTCGGTTGTTGCAGCCACCTGGGGGGTGTCGGCGGGGTCCTTGGGTCCGAAACAGCTTCTGGCTCCGGACCGTTAGCGCTGCTGGGAGCGCACCACGCCAGGCCGCACCTTTTTGTTATTATATTATCACTGTTATGTATTAAATTCAGTTAGCCTTTGTACCGTGCTCTGCTTATTTCATACTGGGTCCTTCAAACGCTGGTCGGTTCTCCGAGCTGCGTCCGACACATAACAATTTTGCATGCCTTTTTTTTTTTTTTTTTTTTTTTACAGTGTTCTGTGTTCTGCGTGTCTGCGTTACAATTGTTTTCACCCACCACATTTATCAAGGTCACGTCAGGCGTACGCCAGAAATGGGCAGGTGCGCACTGCTTGATACATGTCACGGCAACTTTGGTGTACTTCAAATTTACACCGTAAATTTACGCCACAAGTGTGCAACTTTGATACATGAGCCCCACTGTCACTGTCAGGAATATGAATTTTGGTGACATCATCGCAGGTCATGTCCCTAAAATGAATGGGAGAAAATGTAATATTTTGCAATGTGAAACGAGTGTTTTTTTGTTGTTGTTGTTTTTTGTGGACTTTGATGGTGAATACATCAAAATGGCTAAAATGTGTGTTTTGCAAGGATGTAGTCACATGACTAGTGTTGCTTGTTAGGTGGACAAATTTTCCAAAGATAATATTTTGAACATGAAAGTGAGAGGTTTTTTGTTTTTTTTTTACACACACACACACACACACACACACACACACACACACACACACACACACACATATATATATATATATATATATATATATAGTGTGTCTTGTACAAACTACAGTAAATAAAGCCCAACACAGCGTGAGAATGGTGTTAAAAACATGATGGAGCTAGCCAAAGATTTTATCATTTCCTTTTGCGTAGCCAGGAAACAAAAATTCTTAAAGCGTGATTCCACTCCCAAAAGTGTGGAACCGACCGTGTTTGTGGTTCGCTCCACAGCGTCTCAAAGCGTTAACCTAAGCTGCTTCATGCAGGACACTGGCCAGTCTCACTGAGGAAGCTGCTTCTGTGATCACGGAGTCAGACAGAACATGACAACAAGTGACCGCTGTTAACAGGACAGCCGTGATGTGAACCAGCACCCAGCGCTTTGAGTTACTGGCTAAACTAAGCTAGACTGATGGCTAAGCTACTACTGGTAGCCCCAATGTCAGTGACAACAGATCCGCAGGCTGAGGAAGGAACGTTTGTTTTCCTGTGGAGAAACGACAGCGGCACACAGTGGAGCAACAATTCTACGTGTGTGTGTGAACAGCATGAGTGAAAACAGTGACACCACTTAAACGGTATGTAATCATTATTCTAATCCAATTACATTTTTTCCATGAATCTGATTGGTTAAGCATGTGAGATTTCATATCGGGGTAACGGTGGCAAATTATTCGACCATTTCACATTTGCATGTATTACTCCGTGCTGTATATCGGGGAAACGGTGGCAAAATATTCGACCGTTTCACATTTGGATGTATTACTCCGCACCCTCACTGGTGTTCTGACGAGATGTCATTCCTGCTGAATGTCATTCCTGTCTTTCGCGCAACTGCACGCAATATTGTCGGGACACGGAAGTGTCAATTTATGCAATGAGACGCACAATTCGACAGAACACCGGCTGCGTGCAGTGCTAGCTGTTAGCACTAGTGCTAGCTGAGACCAAAAAAAAGTTACATTCCGCCGCCGCTGCCTAAATGGGTGAATTGAAGCTACCATACGAACGTATTGATGTGGATTCTGACACAGATTTTCACAGTTGATGGATTACTCCACGCCCTGACCACTGTTGGAGCAACACTGCCTCAGCTTGACGGTAAGCCTCGCCGAACGAATTACCTCCAGAAAAATAAACCATGCAAACGATGGAATTGAATTAGAATGGGAATAACACCCTTGTGTCTAATGATTTGCTGACGTTAATGCTGTTATATGGTCGCAAATAGCCATTTTACAGATCCGCTAACACATTGCCATAAAATATCACAAATATCACAGTTGGGCCACAAGGTTTTGTCTGCTCTGAAGCTGTCAAAATTAAAACTAAAAATATTACATAAAAAGTCATAATAACTTACGTACTGGCAGTGGTGGGTACAGCTAACCAAAAAGTTCAAAATCCACAAACTGAAAAGTTAACATTATAACAGTATACAGATAAACCGCTCAAATGTTTCTGAAGCTACCAATAGCAACTAACATTTAATACAGTAGCCTTCAAAAGTATTGGAACACTTGGTATTTCACACATTTTAATTTGCTTATTCCATTTCAAATACAAAAAAATAAATATCTTCCTTAAACTCAAACGAAAAGCAAATCTCTACAACCTGATATAAATTAATTATAAAAGCCAAGATGGTAGGTTGCATAAGTAATGGGCCCCTTTGGTATAATACCTGTAAATAATCAGTGTTATTGCCAGCTTTCTTCATATAAGTCAGGGGATGAATACATGAACATTTCCAAGTCACTGTATATGTCTTAGATTTTATTTACATCAATTATGAAGAAATAAAAAAAAGTATGGTAAATCTGTATTGAGCAGAATCTAGATGTCAAAAACTGAGTGACTGTGCATGAAGAAGAAGAGTGAGGAAAGCCATCAAGACAAACAGACAACCCAAAAGAAGTTACAGGCTTCTCTGGCTGTGATTAGAGAAACTGTGCAAAGTGCATCTTTGCATTTTATATCCACAGTTATACAGCTTTATGATGAAATGGTATAAAGAACACCATGTTCGAGCACAAGGGTGTCCATAAGTGCACGTGGCACCAGGACACCCTGAGCCGGAGGTTGATGATCGACTTTGTAGTCGTATCATCTGACCTTCGGCCACGTATCTCGGACACTCGAGTGAAGAGAGGGGCAGAGCTGTCGACTGATCACCACCTGGTGGTGAGTTGGATCCGCTGGGAGGGTAGGAAGCCGGTAAGACCTGGCAGGCCCAAACGTATCGTGAGGGTCTGCTGGGAACGACTGGCGGAACCCTCTGTCAGCGAGGTCTTCAACTCCCACCTCCGGGAGAGCTTCTCCCAGATCCCGGGGGAGGTTGGAGACATGGAGTCCGAGTGGACCATGTTCTCCACCTCCACTGTCGATGCGGCTGCTCGTAGCTGTGGTCACAAGGTCTCTGGTGCCTGTCGCGGTGGCAATCCCCGAACCCGGTGGTGGACACCGGAAGTAAGGGATGCCATCAAACTGAAGAAGGAGTCCTACTTATCTTTGTTGGTATGTGGGACCCCAGAGGCAGCTGACAGGTACCGGCAGGCCAAGCGTGCCACAGCCCGTGCGGTCGCAAAGGCAAAAACTCGGGTCTGGGAGGAGTTCGGGGAAGCTATGGAGGAGGACTATCGGTCGGCCTCGAAGAGATTCTGGCAAACCGTCCGACGCCTCAGGAGGCAGAAGCAGCTCTCCACCAGCACTGTTTACGGTGCGGGTGGGGAGCTGTTGACCCTGACTGGGGATGTTGTCAGGTGGTGGAAGGAGTACTTCGAGGATCTCCTCAATCCCATCGTCACGTCTTCCGAAGAGGAAGCAGAGACTGGGGACTCGGAGGCGGACTCATCCATTACCCAGGCCGAAGTCACCGAGGTGGTTAGAAAGCTCCTCGGTGGCAAGGCTCCTGGGGT
Source organism: Thalassophryne amazonica (assembly GCF_902500255.1). NCBI lineage: Eukaryota > Metazoa > Chordata > Actinopteri > Batrachoidiformes > Batrachoididae > Thalassophryne > Thalassophryne amazonica. The sequence goes on along the minus strand of NC_047117.1, from coordinate 70,116,093 downwards.
GGATGAAATCCGTCCTGAGTACCTTAAGTCTCTGGATGTTGTGGGGCTGTCTTGGCTGACACGCCTCTGCAACATCGCGTGGCGATCGGGGACAGTGCCTCTGGATTGGCAGACCGGGGTGGTGGTCCCTCTGTTTAAGAAGGGTGTGTTCCAACTATAGGGGGATCACACTCCTCAGCCTCCCCAGTAAGGTCTATTCCAGAGTACTGGAGAGGAGAATTTGACCGATGGTCAAACCTCGGATTCAGGAGGAGCAGTGTGGTTTTCGTCCTGGTCGCGGCACACTGGACCAGCTCTACACGCTCCATCGGGTGCCCGAGGGTTCATGGGAGTTTGCCCAACCAGTCCACATGTGTTTTGTGGATCTGGAGAAGGCATTCGACCGTGTCCCTCGGCGCACCCTGTGGGGAGTGCTCCGGGAGTACGGGGTCCGGGGTCCTTTGCTAAGGGCTATCCGGTCCCTGTACGACCGCAGCAGGAGCTTGGTTCGCAATGCCGGTAGTAAGTCAAACCTGTTTCCAGTGCACGCTGGCCTCCGCCAGGGCTGCCCTTTGTCACCGGTTCTGTTCATTATTTTTATGGACAGAATTTCTAGGCGCAGCCAGGGTGTAGAGGGGGTCTGGTTTGGGAACCACAGAATCTTGTCTCTGCTGTTTGCGGATGATGTGGTTCTGTTGGCTTCGTCAAATCAGGACCTTCAGCGTGCACTGGGGCGGTTTGCAGCCGAGTGAGAAGCGTCCAGGATGAAAATCAGCACCTCCAAATCCGAGGCCATGGTTCTCGACCGGAAAAAGGTGCTTTGCCCTCTTCAGGTCGGTGGAGTGTCCTTGCCTCAAGTAGAAGAGTTTAAGTATCTCGGGGTCTTGTTCACGAGTGAGGGACGGATGGAGCGTGAGATTGATAGACGGATCGGTGGAGCATCTGCAGTGATGCGGTCGCTGTATCGGACTGTCGTGGTGAAGAGAGAGCTGAGTAGGGGGGAAAAGCTCTCGATTTACCGATCGATCTACGTTCCGATCCTCACCTATGGTCATGAGATTTGGCTCATGACCGAAAGAACGAGATCGCGAGTACAAGCGGCCGAGATGAGTTTCCTCCGCAGGGTGGCTGGGCGCTCCCTTAGAGATAGGGTGAGGAGCTCGGTCACTCAGGAGGAGCTCGGAGTCGAGCCACTGCTCCTCCACATCGAAAGGAGTCAGTTGAGGTGGCTTGGGCATCTTTTCCGGATGCCCCCTGGACGCCTCGCTGGAGAGGTGTTCCGGGCATGTCCCACTGGGAGGAGGCCCAGGGGGAAGACCCAGGACACGCTGGAGGGACTACATCTCTCGGCTGGCTTGGGAATGCCTTGGGGTTACCCCGGAGGAGCTGGAGGAGGTGTAAGTGAATCGGGAGGCCTGGGTGGCTTTGCTTGAACTGCTGCCCCCGCGACCCGACTCCAGATAAAGCGGAAGAAAATGGATGGATGGATGGATGGCATAAAGAGGGATTTTCTTTCCAAAACATTAACACCAAAAAATTAAATCTAGGCTTGCACCTCAGATGTACCTTCTGGCAAATTGCGGCTGAACTTTCAGGTCTTCTTTTTAAGAAATTCTGTGAGGACACTCACAGCAGACTTTGAAAGTAAAGAAAAGTTTAAAAATATGTTTGTACAACTCGGCATTCTGCTCGCTGTGTGGTTACAGCATTGTGACACAAACACACACACACACACACACACACACACACACACACACACACACACACACACACACACACACACACACACACACACAGCAGGCTGACCTGCTGCTCCCCCTCCTCCCTCCAGCAAAGTGCACACAGGACCCAGAAGAACAGACGCGAGGATTTGCTGCAAGCAGAACACACACACACACACACACACAAAAAAAAGACATCATTTTAAAAATCTATTTTTGAACGTTTTGAAAGTGGCGCGCATGTGTCCCGGGGATGCAGTAAATTTTATATCTTGCGTCCACCCTTGATTTTGAGTTTTGTGATTTTGCTGCCTTTGGCAGCCAAATTGATGGAAATCCATTGTAGCGATGGAGAACTTTAATCTCTGCATGTTGTCCCTTCAGAGATAGAATTCGTTGAAGTTGTTTCCTGGTTAAAGTTAACAACAGTACATTGGAAGCAGTGTTTGATTCTGGCTGCTTGGACCAGCCAGGGTTATTTTCTGTGTGTTGCCCAGATGAGATGCGTATTTTTATGTACAAAGGGCAAGTAGACAAAACTCGGGCAGCCTTTATTGGCCTGCTAAT